>NC_091540.1:50735000-51360000 GCF_042242935.1 Bactrocera oleae | reverse complement strand
AAGAGTTGTGCAGGCAATGTAAGCAACTCGCCGCCATCGCTGTTGCATGCACATTATGTATCGCCTTATGTTGTTGGAGCGCCACGTACTGACATTCTCACACACGCACGCACCTCCACATGTTACATCCTTTTATGCCGGCAATCGCTTGCAGTACGTCTGAGTGTCCTTTCTATATGTGCTGCATTTATTATGTTGGTAAGTAATTTTCGTATATACAAGCATATACAAGGGACTGCCACTAACGTGTGAGCTTTGGCAGGGTGTTGATGGTACGCGGTGTACGTTTGCAGATTTCGTTCTCAGCACAGCTTCTATGAACAAATCCACAATCATTACAACGTTGCAACACATCATCTCGTCTTGACAGCCGGGACAAGCCGCTAGGACAAACCGCCGGCACATTGCGGTGCCGAGGCTCTACTACACTCTTGACACAACTCCACTCAGCTCGGCTCAATTCCGGCTGGCACATGCTGGTTGCATGCAGACAGGCATAGCAGACGGCAAAGCAAGCACCGGGATGAGCCGTTGAGCAGATCAACAATGCATAGACAGTTGCCACAATTTGCACTGAGAATGGAGAAAGGATGGTGCTCCATGTGAAGTTGGTTACAGACTGTTTTCCGTGGAAAGTTTACACATGTAAAGAATTATATCCATATGTACTAAATTGTTTACATTTATTTTATCGCAAAATGATTCCAACTATAGGCTGACAAAAATCTGATCCATTATAGCAGGATCCTGGTTTCGCACTTTTAGCTGGTATTTTTTTTAAGAGAGGCACACCTTGTATAAATTTAAGCATAAAAATATATATTTTTTTCCAAATTTCAATTTATTTTTAATGTGAACTAAATCTTATTTTGCAAAATTAAATTTTTTATAAAATCGGCGCGAATTTTTATATATAAATTTTTTTTTTTTTTGATCTAAGGTCATTAAACGGACAATATCTTCCAGTAGAGAATTTTTATGGTATAATAAGAAGCTTTTAAATTCCGTCTGATTTTTTCACTCTACAGTATACAACTCAAATATCAATAAAGTTATCAAAATAAAAACAGTGTACTCAAGGTATTTCATCTTACTTCCGAAAATTGTCGAAATCGCTGTATAAATTGTGGCAGAAATGGGTTAAGAAGGTCAACACTTCCCTTAGCCCCCATATACCCAATATAAATATTTGCGACCCTACGGTTCACATTATACCACATCTATCGGTCAATATGTAATAAATCTGCATGAAATTTAGAAACAATCTTTTTCTAATAACAGTGTATCTCCTTTGCTTAATTGAATTAAAGCTCGGCGATACTTTATTTATTTTGATATAAAGTTTTGCCGAAACCTGAAGGTGTTTCTCCGGCTTTGTTGCTTGCAAGTTGCAAGAGTATAAAAAGTTCGGTTACACTCGAACTTAGGTTTCCTTACTTGTTTTAACCCAGCCCAATGTGTAAAGTGTTTTGCATAATAAGTTCTACAAAGATCTAGATTATAATAAAGCAATTTGATCTTTAACAAAAAATAGTGTTATTGGTTAAGTTCTATGTTATTTTTCTAAAAATAATCTTCACACAAAAATTTAGTGACATTTCTCGAAGAAGTCCTTATTCTCATTATATCTTAAACTCAAATTAACTAAACCAACAAAAGGTTTTTTAATAAAGTTAGTTGAACTTTATAGAAAATCGGTAGTAAAATAGAAACGAAAATTGTTGGCGAAGAACTAGAGTAGCTTACACTTATAAATATAGTATTTAACCGATCTTGCAACATAAGGCCGAAATGACGGAAAATTATTGCCTGGTGTCTAGTTGCAAATTCCAGATGTTTTTCAGTAATCACTCGATTCAATTTGATGAGTTGTTGTCGGTAGGGTTCTCTATAAGTAACCCGGCTTAAAAACCTAATAATACAGCACGGTTTCTGATCCCACCAAATACATAGCATAACTTTGGTACCATTAATATTCGGCTTTGCTATTGTTTGGGCCGGTTGGGCAGATTTTACATATGATTTTTTGCGTTTAGGGTTGTGTGATTCATTCCGATGCAAAAAGGATTTTTTAGCATTCAACCGTCATTTCTGGCAAATCGTCGCCCAGATCGTTAGGTAGTCTTAGTCTAAGTCTTCCAAGCCAAAATCACCACTTTTAAATCGTGCAAACCATTTTTGGCACGTTTGTTCAGTTAGAGCATGGTCACCATTAATGTTCACCAAACTACGATGACCTTCGACTGAGGTTTTGTTCATATCAAAGTAATGTATAAAGAAGAACTCCCGAATATGCTTATAGATACAAAATGGTATATTGTTTATTTCAAAGCTTTTACTTACTTTTTATTTGACATATTATATAAATAAACACTGGTAACCAGACTAATTGCAATGAAAATTATTTTCCCATGGCAAAGGTGAAAACTCTGTACTATTATCTGTCCACCACGGATACTACAATTGGCTCCAAGTCATATTTAAGGGGTTAGATGGGTTTAAGTAGTTATAAAAATAATTTACTTTTTATTTTAATTAATTCAGCATATAAAGGATATGTTCATATAAATTGTATTTTGTGAATTTTTTATTTAAAATTCCGAGAACTCAGCTGTTGGTACCTCATCTCCTTTGAAAGAATGTATGTAAAAAAATATGATTATTTTTTTAAATAGTAATAAAAAAATGCAAACGAATTGAACGAAGACAAATTCCTATTACATAAAATCAAATGAGTTAATTCACGAATTACTGAATGTTAGGATGATGAACTAATAGTTTATTACCATATTTTCACTCATTTATAGTTATTTCATTGAAATTGACATACGACGGTAATAAACGATAAATCAATAGCACAAAATAAAAAATGTATTCTTTTACATGTAAAGGAATTTGAGTTGACTAAATTAGTTTAACAGTAAAATTGATTTAATTTATTTTAATTCTGTCTACTTAAACGCGGTTACTATGGTCTTGCTTAAAATATTTCTAAGACGACATAAGTTCTTTTATATATTTTGTACATCAAGTGAGTTGACTTTCTCCGCCCTCATGTAACATTAGCACTCACTTTATTCCAAACTCACTGGAATTCCATAACTCATTTGAAATATAATCACCACCTAAGAAAGCTGGTATGATGCGCCGAATATATTTAAACTTAATTTTAGTGTCTAAATTGGTGCTATTTTTGTACTCTGAACAGGGTATATTAAGTTTGCCATGAAGTTTGTAACACCCAGACGGAAACGGCGGAGACCCTATAAAATATATACAAATATGATCAGCATGATGAGCTGAGTGAATTTAGCCATGTCTGTCTATCTGTCTGTATATATGCGAACTTGGCCCCCAGTTTTCAAGCTATAGATCTGAAATTTTGCAATTTTTTCATTTGACAAGGTATCTTGACGAAATTTGGCATGGATTATTTTTTAAGGCTATCATGCAATTTCCGGAGAAATTGTATAGATAGGATGACTATAGCATATAGCTGCCATATTAATTGAACAATCGGAAGCAAGTCCTGGTATGGAAAACTTTTTCATTTGACGAGGTATCTTCACGAAATTAGGCATGAGTTCTTGTCTAAGACAACAATGTAATATTTAAAGAAATTGTTCAGATCAGATAACTATATCATATAGCTGCCATACAAATTGAATTATGAACATCAAGTTCTTGTAAAAAACCTTTGCATTTGTGTAGGGTATTATAGCTTTGGGGCAACCGAGTGTTCTTTTTTTTTTTTGAGTTGGTATTTGTTAATTTATATCACGTGCTCCAAATATGGCACACACTAAAAGACCAACACCAACAATTTTATTTAATTGTCACATTTATCTGTATGTATATTAAATGCACCAAATAAATACAACATTTACGTAGTGCTGTGTATTAAAGTTCATAAAAGCACTTGCATTGCATTGCGGGCGGCCATTTTGATTTGTACTCATCACACCGACGCATGGACAAGCCAACAAAATTTGCCAAACTGCCCCATGACACAGAATAGAACTACATACAGACACACAAAGGTAACGGTAACACACCACCACACTACTTGGCCACTTGGCATACACACACACTATACCTATATATTTATGAATATATGCAGAGCTGTGTGTTTATAACTGTACTTTGACACAAAATGGATTTCACCCGCAGCCGTGTTTGTTGTTGGGATTTGTGTTAAAGTGTCAGTCTGTCATGCGGATGGGGCTTATGAACGCACAGGCGCATGTAAACACTCATTTGTAATTTACATATGTATGCACCAATCTATATACATATATAAATATCTATGTAAATGTGTTAGTTTGTAAACAAGTATGCAGACTCATTGTAAAGCGCACAGGACAAGCGCTTGACAACAGGATACTGTTGATATTGTCGTCGGCTCATTCGGTGTCATCCTGTGCGTTAGTTGTTGCTGTTATTATTGTTGTTGCTCTGCTGCATACAAACAAGTATACATATTATACTTACACTCCGGTTAACTATTATTGCCATTTAAATTGTTTGTTGCAATTGTTATTGCTACCATTGGCGGCTTACTTAATCTGCTGTCGTGCAGTTTTTTCTGAAATACTTTCGCATTCGGCTTTTTTTACGTTTGCACGGAAACTCTCGCTACGCCTCTCCCTCAACCCTTAGCCCACCCCAACGCCACTCAGTGACATCAGTTGCATCACATTACAATTTGTTATTTTTGTTGTTAGTAGTGCAGTTGGTTTTTATTTAAATGTTAACAACAATGCCTGCCCGCATTTGCATTTATCGATTTTTTAATTTTTTTTCACCACACCATTCTCCATTTAATCCATTGCGTTAATATAGTGCTGTGCTGTTGGTCTGTCTGTCATTCCATCTACTTTTTTATGCACTGTCATTCTTTAATTGTGAAAAAGTGTTTCAATTAAACTGTAAGCTATTCATAGACTCCGCTTAAACGTCTGTATGTATGTGTGTATGCTATTTTATGTTTTTAAATTCACGCATTTCTTTCACCACGCATCGCTCTAACTTAAATCCTTTTATGTGCTTTGATGTCGAATTTAATGCTTTGGACTTAACTATCGGCAAGTAATGCGTACCCTTTACAGGATTAAACGCAATTCAATAACGTTAAGTAAAACTATTTGTACGTACGTTTTTCTTTTAAGTCAAATAATATTCTTAATTACTTATTATGTTTCTTTAGTTAGCTATCGAACTATTAAAAATGATTCTGGTGATTACCGTATAGAATATTAAGTGGTAAGATTATGATTTATAGTTGCTTTTAATATATATTCATATATCTTCTAAAGAAAGTTCTAAAACTGAGATATATCGGATAATTTTCAAAAGCTTTCGTTAAAGAAATCTAAAGTTAATATATCAGGATATACTCGTATCTGATAAGATGTCGTATATATTATACCATGTTTTACTAGATTTAGCAAGCTTCCACCAAAGAAAAATTACATTTGTTAATCTCGTCAGCGAGGAGATATGAAGCTAACCTACTCGAAATCTCCTGGTGCGGCTCTTATTTAGCGCCATCTGTTTGTCAATAGAAAAATTTATCACAGCAGATTTAGACACTACAAAGAGAAAAAAAATGTAAAAAAACGAATAAATTAAAAGCAGTTTATCTGAATTCACCTGGCAATTGAGTACCTAAATTAAAAAAATCAGTCCATTATTTCCATTATGTGGAAAATATTTAAAACTAGACGACTTTTTTAACAAAGTACAATGTCTTATTTTAATAAATATCAAACGATATCAGTTTTTTATGTCAAAATCACTTGTTTTATAAATTTCCAACGGCAGTGAAGACAATCTAGATTAGTAAGTAGATTAAATGTAATGTAATCACTTCAAATTTTTGGTCGGAGCATGGTATTATATCAAACAAATTTTTTCGATTTAATTAAATCGCGAACTTTTGGGCGCTCAATTATTTATTACAATTATTCTTTACAACTTTTGATTTAATTCAATTTTTGGAAATGAAGTTCCATCAAAAAACAATGTTAATTACGAAACTATTGATGCTGTATGCGAAGTGATATTTCGAAACTTTCATGTGATCTATCATGAGATCGAGACTACTATAGGCATTAGTGTGACCAGCATACATTCAATATTGCATGAACATTTGATTGTAAAAAAAATTTGTTCATGCTAGATCCACACAATTTGGCAATCGCTCAAAAAAAGCTCGTGCCCATTCGTCGAGAGAAATGTTAGATATGTCGCGACAGGTGATGAATCGTGGATGTACGCGTATGAACCCTAAAGTAAACAGCAGTGGGCTGTATGGGTAATACAATTTATATAATATTATATATAAATTCTAACGAAAGGAAATTTGTTGCCATATGAGTTTAAGTCAGGAGACGTTGAAAGATAATTTTTCATGTCAGAAATACTGCTTGAAAGCTAAACAAATTCGTGTTTGCATCGGATTGTGACTGGTGATTAAAGCTGGATTCATTACGACAACCCTAAACGCAAAAAATCATATGTGAAATCTGGTCTATTGTATTTAGTAGGTTCAGAAGGGCGTGCTGTATTATGAACTTCTAAGACCGAGTGAAACCATTAATAGGAAACTCTACCGACAACAACTCATCAAATGGAATCGAGGGATTGCCGAAAAACATCCGGAATTCACAACTAAATTCTTAAATATTAAAATTTCCAAAAAAAACTTTTGAGGTTATGTAAAAAAAAGTTGTGAATACAAAATTTGTACTAGATCTTTACACTACCTACAACTTTGCCTTGCTTTCTCCATAATTAATTTTAAATTTTTTTTTCTTTAATTTTGGTTATATTATCTTTCTATTCTAATACATTTCAACCTACCATGCTTTTTTTTTTGCTTTCAAAAATTATCTACCCTGGTCTATATGCATAACTTGAATATTAATATCCAGTGTTAAAGTAGGTTTTACCAAAACATATTGTATATGTCAAACTGCCCAATTAAACATATTTCTGAAGTTTGTTTTGTATGAGAAGAATATTTTAAAATAAACCAGCAATTCCCATTTTTTCATTACTTTACTTGATTTACCACCACAACCAAATATTTTATAGGAAATAGGAGGAGAATGAATGCTACATCTGTAAAGTAAGGAAATCAGGACCATTAACTAGAAATTATGACAGTACATAAATATTGTTTTCAAGTAACTAAATTATGTTCGCTACAATCCTCTTTCAATGCGAATCTCTTTAAATAATTATAAATAGATTTTGCTGAAAATAGTTAACTGGTTGTAGTCTCTTAAATTCGTCGCTTTAGATTCCGTCTTATTTAAAGAGCAATAACTTTAAAATATAAATTACATACAAAAACAAATTTAAAGAGTAAGTAGAAACTCATAACAAATTTAAAACAAAAGTCAGTATTTTAACAACTAACTTCTAAAATAAGCTTTTTAGTACAATCGACAACAAATTCAACCAAATAAAAAATGACATTTTAAGGCACAATACCCTCCGGCAATGGAGAGAAAAAACTTTAAACTTTTAAGTTCAACCGGCTGTGCGTTCGCTCAACACACATACATACATTTCATTGTCTCAGGGCAGCACACAATGGGCTGCCACTTGTGACTCGCACACTGACTTTGCCAAAGCCAAACGCATTTTCGTGTCTGCTGTCGCCGCTCGGCAAACTTCGCAAGCTGGCCACTTTTGCTTTCTTGGCTTTTGTTGGCTGCCAACCGCTCGCTCACCGGCTGCGTCTGGCAAAGTTTCAATTGCTGTCGCACTAGTGCTTCGCTTTAGTCGCCGCCTGTGTGCTGACTTTTCGGTCAAAAGCTTCGAAGGGTAGGCAGCGTAAGAGTCAGCCAGTTGCTGCACGCATTTTTAAGTGTGCCCGCCTGCCAAAATTACAAAGCAACAAATAAACAACAAAAGATGAGAGGCTAATGTGTGTGTGTGTGTGTGTGCCACTATAAGTTCATCATACGCTACGATGTTCGGCTCATCGTGTGGGGAAACTATTCAGCACGCAGCTGCCGCAGCGCATAGCATAGCGCAGCACAGCAGGCGTTTTTAAAGTAACCGGAAGCGGTGTAGCACGGCTGCTGGAAACTTGGCAGCTTCTGAGCGCTGTGGGATGAGTTGGCTCGCTTGGCCCAGATGGAATTATCTCACGTCTCGATTTTCGCTTTTTATTGCAGCGAGTTCACAAGTTCGGAATTTTGCCAGCAATTTAAGAACTTATCCAGCGCATGCACACACACACACACATAGCGAATAAAAAATATGTATTATGTATTGAAGTGTAGACAAGCAAGCTGTAAAAAACATTATAATGCTTGTACTTGTTGGCTTTTATGAGCGACGAACTTGTATCGACTGCTGGTGGTGTGGGTGTTATGCGTCGGTATGCGCGTTGGTGCGCGGTTCAAAGTTCGATTCATATATTGTGGGGATTAGAAATTAATTTAACATTCTGTTCTTCGTTCATGATGTATAAGAGAAGAAGTACGAATTCTTCGCCAGAACTTCGTCAAGATTGTTGTGCAGATTTTTACTTCAATACTATCAACGAAATCATGGATTTCGCAGATTTCAGGTAGTCACGGTTATTTGTGGAATTTGTCGAAGATTTATTTGCTGTTAATTTTCACTGAATTTACTTTCAAAGAGCGAGAAGAAAATATACTTTGAACTTTATTGCTTCTAGAGGACAGGAAACTGTTGTTGTTTTTTTTGGGAAAAAAGTGAGATTTTATACACGCTAATGGTATGGTATGATTATTATACCGTTGGAATAATCATAATCATATAATCAAGATTAAATATGACCCGGACTGATCCATCTAAACCCAACGTGACCCAACAAACATGGAAAATAAACTATGTAGATTATACAAACAAGAACGTGGGTGGAAGTAGGTCGTAAGATGGAACCATCTTCCGAAAAACGTAATGTAAGTACTTTGGCGAAACCTTTTTCCACAGCTTTGAAATTGACTTCGGAAAAATGTAGCAGTTCGTCCAAAGTTTCTCTATTCGGCATATACTGACTGTTACAGAATCTATACTTTTGTTTGACATGAGGCCATATGGAACGGTTAATATGTAAAGTGCGTTAATAAAACTAAATGTAAATGGTTTTCAGAATTCAATGCTTTTTAATGTCATATTCTATTCAATCGATCACTACTTCTCCTAACTTTAATATCTCTAGATCTCAGGCCGCACATACATATTTGTTGGAATGGGAGATAACATTATAGAATTACACTATTTCGCTAGCATAACGTCGCAAAATTTTATGATACCATTTAACACCTTTAAATGAACTGACTTTAAACTCTGTGGACCTGAGGGATTAAAATTAAAAGAAATGTACCAAGTCCAAAATGAAATAAGAGATTGTGTTTATCCAATAACCAATAATCCTCTTTAAAGGCTTTTCAGAAGTAACCTATGCAAATTCTGTGGTCAACAATCTATTCATTGGATACGTGTAATTTCTGGAAAGCTTTTATAAATTAAATCATATAACGGTTAAAAGGCATGCTTTATATATAAAACATTTTTATGGACTAACATGAAAGACTCACAATCCATCGCATGTTTACCAAAAAACTAAAAAGCTAAACTCAATTAATCGAACTTTGAGTTGATTCCCGAATTAATAAATTTTCAAGAGTATCAGGTCAGAAAGAATACACAACAATCAATACGGAAAAGTGTTATGATTTCTTCTACAAATGCTAAATACACCGTACCTACAATAACTAACAACAATTGAATTGGAACCAAGTAAACTGATTAATATTTCGAAGACCTTACATGTACATATTCCATCCGAACCACTAACTGTTGGCTTTTTCAAGCATCGCAGTCCTTTTATTTTTTACTAAATTATGTAAATCCCTTGGAAAAATATATGAGTTATTTCAATATACCTTGGTATAAGTTTACTTATGTCTTTATTAAAAATTTGGGCTGAAATCTCAAGTTACATATTACCTCATAAATTACTTCAATTCGATAAAGTTTATTAGGTTCGGTTCCAACCGCGTGTATTGTTATTATTTACTATAATTTTTCTTTATCTATTTCACTTACCCATACGCACCGAATGTTGGATCGTATGTGTAGTAACCGGTTGAAGGTGGCAACCCCGTCGAAGTCCAAGTTGTCACCTCACTACCGTTGCATGTGCCATCCTTCAAAGTGTAAGGCGTGCTCTGAAAAGATACAAAGAAAAATGTAAATCCACAAAAATAATTAAATTTCACAAACATCAATCGTTTATTTGCTTTATTAAATGTAAATAAAAAGAATATAGAAATTTGTTAGCTTTCAGTAGGCAAACAGCTGCCGAAGTGAATAATTTTGCATTTAATTGCTACAGAATTTTGTCAACCAAACTGCCGACACTGAGGCGGCCGTTGCCGAGCTGAGTTGTGCTGTGAACTCAAGTTCATTTCAACATTTCAAGCTGCAAGTGCTGTAGGCAATCGACTGAAATTCAAATTCGAATAGAAAAAGAGTTGAATAAGACTATAAGTATATATATATAAGTATAGGGATGTTGGTATGTATGTGCGGCAGGCAGACATTCGTTGTAGTCGCATATTTGAAGAAATTTACTTTTAAGAAAATTTGCATAACAGAATTTGTACAACAGCTGGCGTTTCATTAGGCAGTGAGGTTGTTAAAATATTTAAATGAAGTTCCAAATGACAAGCAAGAAGAGAAGAACTCATTTTTTGTTTTGAAAAAAGATTGAGGTAACAATGGCAAAGATATAATAGATGTAGTTGGAATAATAATAATTAGATAAACAAGTGAAAAATAATTAAGATGAAAGGGTTTAGCTACATAAAGTAAAGAGGTAATCAATAGACTTTTAGTGACAAACTCGGTTCTGGATACGCAGTCACAAAAGTATAGAAGAAAATGAAAAGTCAGAGAATTTAGCACGCTCTGGAGGAGCTCCGAATGCCTTTAACTTAAGTTGACCTAGCTCGTATCGCTACTACAAGCTTTGCCGGAAGCAGTGGACGTTAGAGGAATATCTCAGTCGCGAAACACCAGCGACATAGTGCGTACCACAAAATGCTTTTGGAGTATAGCTTTTAGTGGATTGCTTAAAACAATTATATATTTAGGAAAGAGGATATTAAGTTACATTTTATGGAAACTTGGTAATATGAAATCGGCAGGAAGTAGAATCCGCTAAAAAGATTATGATATGCTAGAACATTAGAATAATGCGCATGTCCTGCCTTCAGCCGATACAGGCGGTACATCATAATATATTCTACTTTCAGCTAAAGTCGCAAAAACTCAGAAATTTCATCAAATTCATTGAGTTGCTAAAATATCTACAAGTGAATATCGCCTAAAAGCCAAATATGGATTAAGTAAGATCAAATGGGGCCAAGTTTTATTGCGATTTCCTTTTCAGCCATAATATTTGAAGTGTCCCTGCATTATCCGGAAAACAGAAGAAGTTCGTAAATAATCTCCAAAAAATTTGGCCCTTTTATTCGATTGACGAAATCGGCTACATTATCTACAATAATATTATATTTGTCTTCATTTTGACTTAAGTGTAAAATGAAAAACAAGATGATAAATAGGAAAAAATATAACAAATCAATCTTTTAAATGATGCTTCACAAATGTTTAACTGCAGAAGGCCGTTAAAAGCTCTCATATCCTTGCCAACTCACTAGCACTCGTTTCTATTGAAAACGCAAGAGAAACGCATGGGCCTGTACATTAGGGGTATAATTCCAACGAGCAGGCTGTTAAGGACTCAGCATGCCTACAGTAAAGGCAGATCGGTCGACACTGATTTGCACTCGGTAGTGTCATGGTTGAAACGAGCCCTTATATGGTACATAAAGACAATTCGGTATATATACATATTCTTTTTATAGAGAGAGCCTTCAAAATCGTATGGCCGGAACTGATTATTGAAGCTATAAGGGTAACTAAATGTGGTAACTAAGTGGATAGATAGAAATGTCTTAGCCATAAATTCAAATAAAACTGAGCTAGTTGTATTTACTAGGAGTTAGAAAATCCCTGATATTACTCTCCCCTCGGTGGGAGACTCTACTCTTCAACCGGTGGACAGGGTAAAGGGTTATCTTTGATAGGAAACTATCACGGAACCCAAACATTGAGCAGAGAATGAGGAAAGCATCAGTCGCCTTAGTGGAGCAATGATGAGATGTGGGGATTGTTATCAAAAGTGGTGTTCTGGCTCTATGAAACCGATGTTAAGCCAATAATATTTTATGTGGTCGTGGTCTGGTGGTGGAAAAACCACACTACCTAAGCAGCTGGAGTATGTTCAAAAATCGGCCCTCACCTGTGGGTCACTACAACACCAAAAACGGCACTCAATGCCATTCTATACGTAACACCTGTAGACATGGCTGGCAGGTGCCTTGCGGCGAAGGCTGCTATTAAACTTAAGAAAGCAGGATATATGTGAGGCCTCAAGCAAAGACACACTGAAATTCTACAATACTACGATTCCATATATCACTGCATCGAGGAATCTGCTCTTGGCGATTCCATTTCTTCACACACACCTGCGAGGGATTTGTGCGCGGGGATTGAAGTTAGGAGAGCTGTAAGCAGATTTATTTCAAATTATGCTGCTTCGAATATCAATGCGAAATTCGTCTCTACGACAACACTATAAAGCTGGACGTATGTGACGAAAGAATTAGATAGAAACATACATATACATGTTCACTCGTGGTACATAAATATTTCTAGAATTTATTTATTTATTTTCTTATGCCTTGTTAAATTAGGCGCACAAGCGCCAATTAGCGAACGGCAGCCAACAAGCAGTCAATAAAATGTAAAACGCATTGTTGTCGATTTATGTATGAGTACATACAAGCCCAACAACTTCATCGTCTTGTTGTTGACGGCTGCTCACATAGCTTTTCCACCATAAACATGTGTACATATCTACATATGTGGTAACTTGTGTAGTTGCGTTTGTGTGCCATTGGCTGCTAATCGCGCATTTTTACAAGACATTTAATCTGTTGCAAAGTAAATTATATCCGGATCCACGTAAACACTGGCGCACTCGACACGCTTGTGACAACAACATATTTGACGGCAGGCAAGGAGCGTGTGTGCCTATGCATATGTAAGTGTATGTGTGTGTGCGCATTGGTATGCACAACTGACTGTTATCAAGAGTCAAAAAAATGAACGCATATTTGAGCGCCCAACGACACTTTTTAAGCTGTTGCGTCGGCCGGTAAGCGGGGCAGAGCCGAAGCAGCAACTTTAACTGTGCTGCGTAGGCTGCTGGTCGCTAGTTTTCTCCTCAATAAATGCATTTCAAACTTTTTTAACGGCTGCGCGGTAGGCAATTTTTTGTTTTTAGACTTTTTTCCGCCATCGAATTGTATTTGTATTTTCGCTTTTTCGCATATATTTTTATTTCTTTGAAATCAGCACAGAAACACGAGTCAACAACTGTAATTATTTTAATGTTTGCGATTTGCATAAAAATGCAATTAACTACTTTTTATGAGCTGCTGCACTTCGGTGTTGCACTAATTGTTGTGCCAACTACAGCCAAACGGCGTTGGACACACAGCCGCTACACCGCTCAGTATCACATCGGAGTTTTGCAAATATGAAAAAAGGTAATTATATATTTATCTGCATATACATTGGTACAAATGTATGTATGTATGTATGTATGACTCAATACTACGTGGCGGCGGCCAATGTGAAAATTGTGGAAACTGTGGTTCTGTCGGTGGCAGCAACAGCAAAAACAAATATCTCAATGACCACATCGTAGAGGTATTTATTACGGGTTGGCAAAGCGCATATCGGTGCCGCTTGCAACTATCTACCACATCTATTTTGAAGGGCAGCGCGCGGCGTATATTTGGTTGGCAAACGTTCCGAGCGTTAAGCGATTTCGGACGTTAAACATTTGTATAACTATTTTCTGCACAATTGAATAAATTAAGAATGGCATTCATTATATGCAAAGCGCAATTTAAAATCACGTTCATTAAATTGAATGCAATGAGTGTTATTCCCAAAAAGCATGAGGGGGAAGCATAATTGACAGTGGATTGAAAATACCTTTTTTTATTTTTTGCAACTTATAATTTGATAAATTGTTTAAGGTTGACAAAAAATTCTACACACCAGTGTTGTAGAACCCTTTGACTTTCATATATATTTGGTTATCCACAACCGATCGATCAAGTTATTTGGTACTTTCGTTTGCGATAGATAAGATCAAAATCGGACTATAGGCCAAGAAGGTTGTTGCTACGGCACACAATACACAATACCATACTCCCGCCGAAGCTATCCCTAATACATATGTCCATAATGATCTATATAAAACCAACCTTGGCCAGCATAAATATGATTATGCGCACTTACGGGTTTAAACCTCATCGAATACTCCCTGAAATCTGTTCAGTAGCGTCCCAAGAATGCCGGACTCAATTTGAACTTTTTTTTCTTACAAAATAACAATTTTTCTGAACGATTCAGCTTAGTGCTACAGTGCACAACTTAAAGTACGAATAAATTCAACCTCAATTGGAATCCAATAAAGAGCCTTTGTCAAAGTTAAAAAGGGCTTAACCAAATTAAAAATATCTGTGTTGGTTTGATCGAACTTTAATTATGAAATAAACCAAAACCTTATAGACTCTTTGTGGACACTTATTAGGGATGTCGTTCAAAAGAGGAAAGGTTCAGTAAATTTTCGATAGCTTATTTTGAAATAAATATAATTTATCTATTAAATATTATTCTTTTTAACCATGAATTAGTTATAATTATGAAAAACTGTTTTTTTAAGCATCGAAAATTCAAGTCTGAGTTTTCTAAGGCAGAGAAGATAAGTATTACCTATGTGTTATCTGACAAGTTTATTGATAAGAATAAAATGAGCGTCTTCCAAATGGTCTATATATTTTTTGCTTGTGCAAATTAATTTTCTGTTACTGAATTTTGTTAGGGAACTATACTTGTACTTAAATATTAACAAAGTCCTAAGTAAACATAATTAAGACTTGTCTGAACTCGATTTTAGAATGCAGTCAATTTTTCATGGCTTTACACCAAATCGTTCTCGAGTTTTTGATCTCAAAGTGGCCTAAGCTCTGCTATTTTAATTAACACAACGATCAAGTACTGGTTTACTAAATGTTGTCGTAATATTATCAGCACAAATGATGCATCTTATTCAGAAAGGCAAACAAAAATCACGAAAATTTGGATTATGATTCACCCACAGCCGATAAGATTTCAGCGTGTATTTTTTGAAATACACATTAAATAATTTTCATCGCCTGTTTTGAACATGGAAAGACGGTTGATAAGCAATATTACTGTGGGTTAGTGGATCGATTGGACTTCGGCATCAAAGTATTGATGCATATTCAGGCAAAGGCTTATTAGCTGTTGAAGTATTGTAGAAATAATAACCGCTTAAAAGATAAATCAAGATTGCCTTATCTGGATTTATATCAAATCAACTTTCAGCTGGAAGTTCAAAGTAGAAGGTCATAGTTGCGGAACATATACTTTGATATTTAAATGTACTGAAATTTTTCACATCTCCTAGAAGCTGCTCATTTGTCGAAACCAATATCCGACCCCTATAGCATATCGCTGCTATACAAAAATACCGATCAAAATTAAGTTATTTTAAGGAGTATTTTGTTTTTGTGTAGGGTTTTATTACTTCGGTCAACTAAAGTTAACTTTTTCATGTTTCTAAATGAATTAGTAAGGAATGATCTACATAGAACTTTATTGTGAACTTTGCAAATTTTTTTTTCATGACGATAGTTTGCTGGATGTGTACCTCTCGAATGCTGAAGATTCTCAAAAATATTACAATATATTAGCTGAACTATGACCATATATGACGGTCTTGAACTTCCGAAAAACAATCGAACGCCGTTATTGCTGCTTTTATTTTGTCTTAATATATAGTGGAACTATTATAATTTTGTGGCCTTTTTTGAAATACATCACAATTGTTCGGTTCAAAAGTTTTTACGCCGTCCTCCATCGAGACCTAAAGGTGTCCACTAAAAAAGAAACTATAGATAATTTAATAGTCCTTAACTACCTACATTGAAGTTCCATGTTAACGAACTTGCTATTCCACTGTTGGACAATAGTCAACAGAACAGAAAACTGAAAATATGCCATTAGACCCCTCTTTCGATTCAGTTGATCTAACCTTCATTATACTTATATATCATTATTTTTGCTAACAGACTTAATAATGAAGCTGATTATAAATAAAATTAAATTATAAATAAAAAAAAACACGTAAACTTCGGCTGCCCCGAATCTATTGCCCATTACCTCTAACAGGTGCTTAGGATAAAATGATATAAAATATCCTTAACTTGTTTTTGACCAATGAGTTTAAATGTCAGCTATATATTTTAGTGGTTCGATATTGGCGATTCCAACAAATAAGCAGCTTCTTGTGAAGTAATTTTGAAATTGATTTCGATTAGTCTCACACACGGACATAACAACTTGTCTCGCTGACCATTTACATGCATATGTTAATTAAAGGGTCTACGACGTTTACTTCTGAGTTTTACAAACTTCGTGGTAAACTTAATATAGCATGTTTAGTGTATAAAACACACCTACACCTACACCTACTACACCTAAGACATTAAGAGCCACTGTTGAATTGAAAAACCATTTACCTGTCAACTTTCCATTTTCAGTTATATGCTCTATTCGTTACTGTCTCTCATTTATCATTATGTTTCAATGCAGACTGTTCATTCTATTGAAGGCGGATTGTAAGCTCAGCATTTATCATATTTTATTGCTTTAATGTCGATATATCACGATATGGCAAAGTCATCTTCGCAGCAATGTAATGCTTCAGAGATATGCAGATAGGACACGAAACTTTTCTGGTTCCAGGTACGAACTAATTTGTTAAAAATTACAAAAACTAAGTTGGCATCAGATGAAATGTAAATTTCTTGTTGCAACATGCAGCGCTACATCTGTGCCTACATATGTAGTTGTTCATGTTGCGCTACTTATGTTGGGGTCAAAAAGTGCTTATTATGTGCTAACGAATTTTTAAATTTCCGAACCACTTACACTTCTAAGTTTGCGTTTTTGGTCAGTAACATCAAAAAATTAATAACAGTTTTCTTTCTTTGTTTATTTGTTTTTTGAAAAATTATAATTTTTCTTCTCCCTTTACTTTTTGCCAAGCGCGATGCATTTTGCTTTGACGTGTCCTATAGGTCGCTTATAATTGGAGCCTGCTTTTTGCAAGTACTCGAATATCTGCCTACAATTGTTTCCTTGCCTGTATTTTGTTGTTTTGCAAAAACATACAATATAATTGCCACTCACAACGGAATTGCACACGATACGTCAGACAGTCAAACCGTTTCAGCCAACAATAATGCTTGCCACTGCTGCCGACATTTGAGTTGTGGCTGCCACTGTTCTGTTCCGGCAATTATAATTTTTTGTTGTCAGTGTTTACTAAGCGATTAAGATGTTCACTCGCTCGCAAGAGAAATTTACAAACAGGTAGTCCGGTGGCGCAAAAGTAGCTGATGGAAAACAATTGCGAGCAGAACAGTCCACATACGAACTCAAACGAGCATGCAAAAATATATGCCTATAACTTATCAATTCTACACATATACATGCATGCGATTGTGTGTGCGTTGTTACGCATGTAAACGCGCTCATTAAAAAATACTCGCCGCCAATTATCGCACGAAAATACACAACTCGTCTAGTGTGGAATTTGAATTTCAAACGCAAAACTTTGGCTTTTCACTAACTTGCCACATTTATGCATGTATGTATGTATGCGCATAACTCCATTTCGTGCCGCTCGGCATTAGCATAAGAAGCCCACAGCACAGTAGCTCTGTCACATTCCAGAGTAATTTCTTCATTTCATTTCATTTGTGTGCACTTTGAATGTGTGAATGACCACTGCCACATTACATACTTGCCACAGTCGTCGGCTGCAATGTGTGAAACGACTTGTTGGAAAATACCCTCTTGTAGATTTAATCCTTTTCAGGGAGTGAGAACAAGAGTAAAGCGCGCAAAGCTAATCGCTAATAATTACGAAAATATGTGAGCTCGTTAATGGGTTTTGCGCAAACAAGAGAGTGAAGAAAATTCAATAGCATTTATATATAATCGCATGTGAATATTTTTAAAACTTTTTCAAATATAAACATATATAATATTTACAAAAATGGGCACACAGACTTCTGGCATACACAAGGAGTGATCTATATCGACCATCTGCGGAAGGGGGAAATGGTCAGAAGATTCTACTATGCCAACATATTGGGTTGATTCAACGCTAAATTGTAGAAAAAACTACCCAACTCAGCGAAGAAAAAAGTGCGCTTCCATCATGACAACCCAGCGGCTTAAACCTACGCTATTGTCACTGCAAAATTCATCGAATTAGGCTAAGTACTAGGTTGTATCCACCACATTCTACAGTTTTGGTTTCGTACGTTGGCTGCTTGATTTGATTTTTTTGTAAAAACGTCTGCCAAAATAATATTCACTTTTTTCTGCTTTTCCTTAATTCAATACCTAGTTTATGGACTTAACTGTAACAAGTTTTGCTCTCAACGTGGAGCCGGACTTTTGAATATTCAAAATCTTTGTGAAATATTTATCTTAGGAATTGTAAGAAGTTTGAAAAAATATTTCACTTTTTATATGGAAAAAAAATATTAAATAATAATAAAAACACGCCGATTTTTGCTCGACGAAATCCATGTAACCCCTTAAAGAAGTTGAAGAATCGTTCGGTCAAGTGTATTGATTTGAAAGAAGATTGATTTTTAAGGAGTTGTAGGTTAATTACTTATAGGACCACCTACGTGTATTCCATATACCTGTATAATCATGATTAAATTCAATAAGCTAACGGGATATACAGTGTCGTTAAATAATAAATAGTTCCATTAGGTACTCATTTTCAATAAGTTGCAAAGAAGACACAATGACAAGATTGCACCAAAAGCAGTTCAAATCGACAAAATATTTTGTATAAACAGTAAAATCAGTAGTTTCAGTGGTTTAAAAGAGCAGAGATGAGTGTAGCTTACTTCAGTCTGTATCTACATTTTAAAATATGCTGCCGAGTGAAGCTGAGCTAGCTAAATCATTAACACATAGTTATACTGTTCAAACTTTCAGCATTCCTATATAGTATTTTGATAAAAGATTAATTATATTTAATAAAATATTAAAATTAAATTGCTACAACGAGCAAATAAATAATAGCATTTCACGTGTCAGCGCTATATACATAATTAACACATATACGTCAAATGGCTTGAAAGAAACGACGTTATTATGACTGCGTAACGTCACAAAACTATTACGTACAAGTTTCTACGAATTTATGATATTGGAATATTTAAGCAAAATTTATTTGATTATCTAGCCACAGTGAGAAATTTTCATATACGCCGTTATGCCTAAGATTTACTGATATTTTCCATGTTATAATAAATATATAAAAAATCTTCAATTAAATGTATATCTATATTATTAATAACTTTTTGCATTTTATTGTTTGAGCTAATGTGACTTATTCACGCGATTTAACAACAAAGTTGCCTATTTATTGGATTTCCTAACACACATGTGCAATACATATGTACATACATACGTACATGCATGCTCACTATGCTAAGTTAAGTAAATAGTACTTCGAAATGCTTTCAGAGCTGTGAAACCTAATAAATAATAAATAATGAGCATGTGTACTTTAAGTGTGGCTCTGTAAGCCAGCACAGCAGCAACCAGCTAATTACAAGCAAACCAATTTTTCACAATCGTGAATCGTGGCGCGCATTGCAATTTTATATAGACAAGCAAAGGTATGTATTAATATGTATGTAATGTATGTATGTGCGGACGTGCGCACAATAAATGCGAAAGTCGCTAGTGCAGTTTGCAAAGAAAATGCGTTGCGCATGCGCATGCGCATTCACACGAATGCGCACCTTTAATAGCCACACGCACGCCAAGCAACACAAATACAACTACCATACATCTATTTACTCTATATAAATGCACACGCGCTCGCACCTCGCACCTCGCTATTCGCTGCGATTTAATGTAGTCAAAACAATTAGATCGCTTAATTAAGGGGGCTCTTGCAGGCTGTACGCGTACATGAGTGCTAACGTACCATCCATTATTGATTTCACGTGCGTTTTCATGCTTCGAAAAATAGGCATTTGCGCAAAAATAATTACGTTGATATTAATGTTTGTCTAACTATAAAAGATATATGTGAAAGAAAAAGTTATTAACAAATATTTATGAGTTGCCTGGCGGGAAAAAAACGTTAAATTATGCTCGTAACTTTATCTTGCATTGCTTTAAAGTTATGCTGCACACAAGTCTCTATATATGTATGTATGTATGCGTTGGCATCTGTCAGTCCACCTGGAATGATGAATAAGATTGCTCATACGCTCCGTTGGACGTTTGAAGCTTGAATGCCTGTGCGGATTGGCAGTTGACTTTGTGCTACACATACATATGTGGGTGTATGTGTGTGTGTGTGTAGGTATTTTATATGCAAAACTTAGGCATGTGCGTAGATATTATTGCTGTTGTTTTTGTAATGCGTTAATTATGCGTTCAACTGACAACAGCTTGCATGCGTGTGCTCTGTGTATACGTTTAGTTTGCTACCCGCTGCAAAAGTGCGTAGCTACTAACTTTTTACTTATTTTTCTATGCTAAAAGATAAAAATGCAGAACTCACTTAACGCACTAGCGGATTATAGATGCTTTAACAGTTGCTTATTAAATATAATTTTTGCTTTTAAAAAGCCTATCAATTTAGTTTGTGAAATAATTGACTAAAGTAATTGCATATATAAATATGTATATACAAACGAATTTTATCATACACTCCACTCAACGCACAATTGCCTGCACGCATGCGCAATGCAGCGCTAACCGGCAACTAGCGCTAACCAACAATAAAATCCATATTATATAGCGAACAACATCATTAACGATGTGAGTAATAGCAAAAAATTGCAAATTCGCTGCTCAATTACAATTTTCTTCAAGAAAAGCGCGAAAGCATTTGCAAAAAAAAATCCATACAGGCAGTTATATATGCTATGTATATATACATATGTGTATTGTAATTAATATATATATATGTATTATTCCACACTCCGGCATTGCCGTTCTGCAGCATACCTATAATTTTTCACAAATTTGCACATACTCGTACTACCAATGGGTTGTGCCACTCTAATGTTCAACAATCACTTTTACACAATAATTACGCAGCGCAAACGTTTTAATTCTATATTTCAAATACCAACCTGCTTACCCTGCAGACATACATATATAGCCATGTGTGTGTGTGTGTTCTCATATTGAATTTCATTTCATCTTACTCACCCTAATTTTATTGTAACGCGTTGCAATTGACTTCTCATTCTACGAGTATGCATTTTAGTTGCTATAAATATTTATTACTGTTTATGTCTTTTAAAAATGATGAATAGCTATAGAACATGCCACCGAAAGTTGCATGCGTTACTGTGTGTATGCTGTTAGTCATTCACTTAAGTTTGCAAATTATACAAAAAGCTACAAACCCAATTGACATGGTGCACCGCTGTGAGCCAACATTTATTTATTTATGTATACAAATGTACATATATATCATATTTATGTGCTTAGTGCGGACGGCACTATATTATATATTGAGGAGTTAATAACTAGGAGATAATAAATATGTATATATGTATAAATTGAGTTAAACATGTTTATGTACAAGCGCTCATAATCAGCGTTTTATACACATACATATGTATGTATGCTATTTTTCTGTCAAAATATTTAATAAATTTTGAAACTGAGCTCAATTTTTTTATGTTGCTTAGTGGTTATTTATGACATTACACCACTCCATTCACTATTTCAACCAAATATGCAAGGATGAAATTTAAACAGCTGCTATTGTATAAGCTGGTATTAAGTTCTGTTATTAACAGCTATTCAACTCTGTTCTCAATATTTATCCTTAATTTTTTACAGAATGTTCAAGAAATCTTTATAAGTCACCATTGAAGCTAAATTTATCAGTACCAATGTGCCACGACCGAATATATAACTAGTTACACAACAGAAGACAGATTAACTCTCAGTGAGCTCGGAAGGTGGAGGACTACACTTGAACTCACCTCAGCATAAAAAAATAATAGGAACGTTATTCTTACTCCCATAATGTGATCGGCAGGCAGCTTGTGACTTGAGATAATGACTAGCAGACGAATAGTTAATTTGAGATAAAAAAATTCTCTAGACTGTGGGTGCCAATCAATGGTGTTGATAAGAAAATAGAGTACATGCACTAACTCTTAAACAAATATAATCGTGTGAAATCATGTTGAAGCGTAAATGTTGTAAAAAATGTTTTCAAAAACTTTACTATGCATTCTGAAAAAAATATATTTAAACATATTACTCTTAAAATTCTTTTTAAATTCACAAAAAAAAAAAATACGCTTCTGCACTTATACCGACTGGGTTTTATTTTCGGTACAGCAATTTTTTTGGTCTTAATTACGAGATTCTAACAAAAACATATAAAGAACACTTTTTTCCAAATCTGTCTTAAATTAGAATGTCAATATATATTAATTGAACTACAAGTAGTTCGGCCCTTTGGACTACTAAAGTAATTGTTACCAAAGAGGAATTAAAGGAGTGAGCACTTTTTATGAACTATAATAAAATTTCCCGACTATATGTGCTATCGATGAAACAAGTGTTGTACAACAAATGTCCAGAAGTCAAATGTATAAATGAATTATTTCATTAGTTCAGATTTTTTTAAACCTGGATAAGTTATAATATATACACGAAAGAGTAATATATGATATGATAAAATTTGCAAGAACAGTCCATGTAGTATGCACGGTCATACCGAATCAAGGTTTGGTCTCCATGTGTCATTTAGTGTGTTTTTGACAGCTGTTTGTTTACCACAGCAAAATTGGTCAGGCATTTAATCTTAACATCTCTTGTGAATTGATTCAACACATTCTGGTTAATGTTTTGGGTATTAAACTTGTATTTACTTGACTCGTACCAAAAGACCTGAATGCACCGTCACACGAGAGTCATCGCTTAGTTACCGTATTCGCCAAATTTGGCTCGCTGTGCCTTTTTTTTTGGCAACAACACTTGGCGACATATTCATCGAAGCCATTAAAAGTCATTCGCTGAAGGCACCGAAGGCCATCCCAGCCGAGGCTTATTGCAAGTATAACTTACTTATACTTTGGTCTGCTTGACTAAAGAGCCTATTTTAAAGGTGATAATAAAGATTTGTATTAAAATACATGAAAATGTCCGGGTCAAGTTTTATTAGATGTTATATCATTGTTTAAGCCCAGGGTTCTTAAAATGTGCGAGCTTTAGGTATTTAAAACATCTTTTACGACAAGAAATCTAGAGTCAGTCAATAAAAGACGAAAAAATTTTTTTGGTTGCACAGCTGTTAGTATTATGATTGTGTATTATATAAACAATATATGTATTGATTTAATCTGCTGTAATTAAGTACTAAAGTCCAGCCAAAGTCCAAATAGTAGTACTCTCAATGATCTCACATTGAGTTTTAATCGGTGATGTTGATTACCGCTAAAGATATACAACACTGCAAGCATATTTATTTGTATGTCTGTATAAGCTTCGAAAAATAATCTCGAGACAAGCTAAAGACATAAAACAAAACCACAACAAAATGTGTGGCATCATGTTACACATTACAAAAACAATGGCGTAATTAACAATAAAGCCAATATACATATGCAAAACTAATTGCAAAACTAATTTGTGACATTTACAATAATTGTTGTCATAACATGAGCACATTAACCCGCCAGACGGACGGACGTCACATTAAACTGGCAGGCAGAAATACCTATGCGCCAACAGAGTTGCATACGAGTAAGCATGAATAGCTAGAAAAACACCAGGTGCTGACAGCAGTGCTCACGGCAGAAGGGAGGCAGTTGATAGGCATCGAAGCTCAGCTACTCATTCGGCTTCATGCGGTTCAGCGATGAGTGGAAACTTGAGAAGCATTAAGCAGAAAAAGATGCAACAGACGTACTATAAAAAGGCGAGGCAAGCAAAAATAAAATGCACATAAGACTTTAAGTGTAAATAATACCAACAACAGCATAACAATTAAAGCAAAAACAACAATACACTATACACTATACACAGAAAACAATAACAATAATCGTCAAAGCTGAACAACTTCCATAATACGCTGGAAGACACCCATAGCATTTATGTATGTGAATACGTACGGTGGATTGCAGCGAGTAGAAACGCCAGCAGAAAAATGTAAGGGTTTTCCCGCTTTTTCATTTAAATTTTTGATGGATTGAAAATGGTCATTTCGCCGTTCTCGAAGAAATGATTACAGACCAAGCAACAACCTGGAGTAAATTGGATATATGACATATGCCATTACGTGGACGGTACCATAAGCTCTTAGCCTCACCGTCCAATGACGCCACTTTCACAAGAGAAACTATCATATATTATATTCTAGTAGACAGTTACTATCAAACTTTCGGCTTCGATAGGTTTTTGCTAGCCCATGCCTAGGTGATACGAAAAATGGGACCTTTGAAAACAATCGTCTAAGTTTTCGTATTGGCACACCACCGATTGCTAATCTAAACTGAGATCTGGTGAACCTGCTCCGAAGAATGCGTGGTCAGAAAAGTGATGGCCAACGTGTTCTGGTACTCAGAAAGTGTGATCACTATCTGGAGAAAGGCAAATCCGTCAAAGGGCGAAACTATGCCGAATTCGATATGACAACACACCGGCTCACACATCCGTTCGCTACATGACCAAATTAGTCGAATAAAGCTCTAAATTGCGTCCCATCTACCGTATTCTTGAGTTTTGATCCAGCGTGACTTCTTTTTGTTTACGAGTTAAAAGTCAATTGCCGTGGAGAAATTTCAGTCGTATGTGGCGGTTATCGACGCCACGGAGTACAACTTTGCAGACCTTAAAAAACGGTTTTCTCAGACGGTTTAAACCAGTTCGAGTAACGTTGAGTCTAGTGTGTCCAGCTAGAAGGTGTGGATCTGTGGATTGGGCTGTTCCCCAACTTGCGTCATCATCAATATTCTTCGGTAATTCTCTTCAAAAACCCTCAATTCAAAAACCAAAAATTCATCTAATGATGCTAGAAGGCTAATATTTGCTTTGAAAAGAAGAAGATCTATTGATCCATTATAAGAATAAGAACTCAATATTATAATGTTCTCTAGTTAAATGTAGTAATATTTTAATAAAAGGAAAATAATAAAAAATAGTTTAGGTTTTCCGACTGGGTAAATCTTATTGCAAAGCGAAAATAAGACATAGCACCATTCGATGCTTAGATGCAACAAACAACAACACTCAAGACAATATAAAAACAACAGTGAACAATAATAATAATAATAACGAATGCAATAATAACAACGTCAATGGCACAAAAGCTCCGTGAAGCATGAACCTTCAACTTGCAAAACAAATGTGCCAAATGCAAAGCAAAGTCGGCGAACAGAGGAAAACGAAGTGAAATTAGTGAAAATGGGAAATGCGAAATGCAAATCCGCAAACCGCAGTCGAACAAGAAAAGCACACCAACAATAAACCAAATAAGCAGACGATACAACATACATACACACACATATACACACACACACACACACACACATTAGTATAGGCAGCAAGAGAAGTAGCAACAAAAATCCACTAGGTACCCGCAATAAAAACAAAAACAAAAGGCAAACTGACAGTGACATTTAGTTCGCCGAGCAGTGAGTGTGTTACCCCACAATATGTCTATTTGTGGACAATGGCGCTGGCGGTTCTGGCGGTTGCGTTGTTGTTGTGGCTTAGGGATGGTGGTGGGCGCTAGAGAATTAGCCACAAATGCCCGCAGAGCAACTGTATAAATGCGCACAAAATACTGTACAAGCTTATAAACGAAACAACAAATATAGAAAAACAAATGCGAAAGCAAAATTAAAACATAATGCAACAAAAAAGTGGAAAAACAAATAAAAACGACCACAAAGTGCATATACTTAAATGGCATAATATGTATGGTATGTAGATGAACGAGAGCGGAACTGCGATATTTCTGCCAAATTTAAAGCGAATAGTGATCATATGGGCAGTAACTTTAAGCTATTGATGAGGAGCACTTATGAAAATTATTGAAATTGTTGAAAAACTTAAATTTTTTTCTACAAAAGTGCAAGGAAAATATTATATTTCTCAGCCACTTTTTTCGTAGCCGACTCTCGAAACAGCCTGATTATTAACTGATTTGAATTATAGGCGTAGTATCTGACAGGAGTTGGAGGGTTGCAAGGTAAAAGAACTGTGTCGTTTGAAGGAGTTTGATAAATATATACAGCATTTATGCAACCATCAAATATTCGTTTTACATACATCAAAGAAAGAAACCATTAATATATAGTTCTGTAGAAGTGCAACTCGTGTTTTGAGAATTAATACCTGCGATTTTTATCAATATTTTGTTGGATAATATCCATCATCAGCAAAGAAAAATGTTTACCTTTTTCTGCACCGAAGTTGTAAAACCCTTCATTGGTGAATTTCTTATAACATATTGAATTTGGTCGGTCTGTAGCTATAAGGTCCAATCTGAACAATATATTCGGAGATTGTACCGTTGTCTTGGAAAATAATCTATACCAAGGTCGCTGAAGATATTTTGTTAAATAAAAAGGTTTTCTATATGCCATAGTGGTCCGATCGCAATAATTTCGGAAATTCTAGGAATACAAATTTAGCAATAGTCTCTGCCAAATTGTGTGAAGATGTCTTGTCACAGAAAAAAGTTTTCCAAACAAGAACTTAATTTCGAATGATCAGTTTATTTTGCAGATATATGCTATAGTAGTCCTATATTAGCGATTCCAACAAATGAATAGCTTCTTGGAGGGAAAAAGAGATGTGGAATCTGTCATACTGATATCTTAAAAACAGTTCGTCACGCTGATTATTCACATATATACTGTGTAGGCTCCGACGTTTCCTTCTGGGTGTTACAAACAAACAAAATTTAGGATATACAATTTATATTTATTTTTCTCTGCGATTTCACTTTACCAAATAGTAGCCCCTTTTTTTTGTGTTAAAGTAACACATTGTTAGAAAGATAACACATTTTATGGTTTTGATTTTACTCATGAATCGATCAGAGTACAAAAAATTATTCAAACAAAGCTCTAAGACAACCCTTTTTGAGGGGAGGACCTGGAGATAAAGATAGAAGCGCCTGCACCATTGTATTAAAATAAAAATTAAGCTTAGTATCCATAGTAATTCCCAAATCTACCAAACTAGTCTATAATTTCTAATACGAATAACAATTTCCACGAATATTTTCTTGACTTACCAAACTTGAGTAGAAGGGTCCACTGTCCACGCTAATACTTGGATATGGATTCTGCTCATTCGAGGGATAAGGTGTACCGTACACACCCACACTAGTCGTTTGTACACCTGCCGAAGCCGCTACTGCCGCTGCCGATTGCATACGAGCGTAACTACTTAACGCCAAACGGGTTGGATCATATTGGCACGAACAAACCGTTTGACCTGTCATCGGATCTGTCATAACGGGTCGACCATTATCACAGCAAACTGGGGCAGAGGATAGCGCGTGTTGTGCTACTGAAGGTGGTGGTAAACCCGACATTGGATCGACAGTTGAACATGTGCCATATGGTTCCAAGGAAGTGCTGTCGATGCTGCCGCTAGCGCTGACACTACTGCCTGCTGCGCTGGGTGTGCCAGTATTTGATGGTTGCGAGGCGGGATCAGGTGTCAGTGTGCCACTATTGAGGTCGACACCACCACCACCAGCACTGCTAACATTACTGTCGTGCCCATTGGAGGGCGGACTGATCGAGGCAGGTGGATGAGCAGGAGTCGTGGCGGCTAATGGAGATTGCGCAATGGGATGCAGATTGGATAAAGCACCACCAGCCGTTAGATACTGTAAATGGTAAAAAGTATTAAAGAATTTGTAAAGCTTATTTAAAAAAAAAATTAATGCGTTAAGTAAAGTAGTAAAATCTAACTTTTTCAAAAAAATTTACCTATTAATGATAATATAAAAGCTCTTCTCTGGCTAAATTCAAATTGCTTATTAACTGAAATGTGGTATGCATTATTAAAAATTAAAAATTTAAATAATTATTAGAAATTAAAAATTTTATGCGAAGTGGTCAGTTCCACTAGGCGTTGAGGCATATAATGCTATGAATAATCCTCTTTTCAGTTTAAATTGTTATATTGTATATTAGTATAAACATTGAACTTGTAACGCTCGTGGATTTTTCATAACCAATGCAACACTGTTAAGGTCTATTCAACCCGTTAGTAAGTAAGGACTACTCAATTATGGTACACATACTCTTGATATAACAGCTTTACCGATATTTAGTAAGACAAATTTACGATAATGAACAGATTTTTCTAAATTTTTGTTCTTAAGTCGAGCAACCCCTTGCAGCATTGCTGACGTGAAAAATAGTCTTTTAACGTCTCTTGACTTCAACTCACATGACACCAAATTTTTTTTCTATTGAAAGTACTGAAATGGCTGCTTGAGTGACTCCCAAAGATTCTGTGAGCTCTTCTCCTGTTCAGTAATAATTTTCATCGAATAATACTTCCACAAGTTGTTCCTGCTACGCTTCAAATGAAATGAGAAATATTTTATGGTGTTAATACCAGTATTAAATATTTTATTACGAGCATAAACGAAGTAAATAAAGAAGCCTCGTATCCTGATACGTTACAGGTGGGGTAAGTGTATATAATTTGTTTTTTACATAAGTGCTAGGTAGGAGAATAACTCAAGTCAAGTGGTGTTAATGTTTCAAATTATTATTAAAAATATTGTTTAATTTGGAAGAAAATGTTTATGCTAAAATTCTGATTTTTCTACAACGAAAAATTTTGTAAAATTTGTTATTAAGAAAATTATGGAATGAAAGATATATTTTTTATAGTAAAGTAGTCATATAGTCCGAGTAACTTAGTACTTCCTTTCTTCTGATTATTATCATTATCATTTTTATAAAAAAATAACTTAGAGTACACCAATGTTATGTATTACATTTAATTAATAGTAGTTTTTATCGAACTCTCTATGATACTTATCCTATATACATATGTAGTCATAGAATATAGTACTCAACATTCGTTCGAACTGCACAAGATACTTCCTTAGTCCTTGCATAACCTTTTGACCAGTATGCGATGGAATTTATGACTTCCTCACCAATATGCACACAAACTTATATATAGTGTGTAGACCAAAGGCATTTCATTTCTACATATATACCGTATATACAATATCTTAATGTGGCTTTTTCCAGCAATGGTAATAGCAATAAATACACTGTTCCACTATAGTAGTGGTGGTTTGCCAGGGACGTTGCCGTTTTAGCTTTGGCGGCATTTTTCCTTTGAGGGCCTTAAAAATTTGTCAAAGCCTGTCACAAATTTGGTCGCTGATGGATTTACGATATCGGCACAGCCACTGCCACCATGTCTGCCACCGGCACCACAAATATGGTTTTAGCCACTGAGGACGACGTTCAATTCGCTTAACTGCTCAATTGGGGTTGACGGCTCGCTTTGTTTAGCGCTACACTCGCCTTTTGGCCAACAACGGCCAACCGGTGGCCAGTGACCAGTGGCTATAGCGGTTGCTTGGTCACTGTGTTAGTGCACATGCGGGGCGGTCGCGACATGAGTTGTCGTTGCGCTTACTTTAATTGCTAATAATAAATAAGTAAGCAAGCGAGCGCGAACCGTATTCAAGTGTAAATTATGTGCGAACGTGTAGATTATGAAAATTGTGTAATAAAAGCTAAGCACCAGACAAAAGCCAAGTAAGCGTATGCGCTTAACATATGTAGCTGTAATAAAAACGGTCGGCCATAAACTGAACAAGCGAAAAACAACAACAAAAACATTAAAGCCGAAAACTTATTCAAGTTGCAACAACATCTTTTTATTCATATTTTGTTTTTGTATAAATTAAAAACACATTGTATTGCTAATTTTCAGTCAATATTTTTTTCAACAATTTTTTGCTTGCTTTGCTAATGAGCTACATAACGCTGGCAGCTTAAGTGCAACGCTGCTAAGCTGCTCATAATGGGGCTATAACTTTGACTTTGAGCGCGTCAGGCGAATTTGTTGCTAGTGTGGCAAGTTGCTCGTGTGGTTTTGTTTCTATTGTCACGCTACGTCGAATCGGCTGCAACAACACGATTTAATTGAATTAGTTCTCATTAAAATAATATTCATATAATTGCATTGCAAAACGACGCACTGAGGCGCGAAGTACCTACCAAGTGCTGCAAATAAAGCGTTGTAGTTGCAAGTCGAAAGCGTTTTAGAAAAACTTCTAAATTAATGAATAGAAGCGGGTTTGTTATACAATCTCATAAAAGACTCGACAACTATAAATGCACTCATTTTTTAAGCTCACAAACTGAACTAATTGATTTCCGCTATTGGAATGACAGTGATGTATTAAGTAATGACAGTGAACCCCGTTGGGTGGGTGCATAGTAATTGGTGGATAGTGTGAAGATGCCTCAGGAAAACTAAGTATACAATTTTTGATTGCCATAACATGCATTTTCTATATGGAAACATGCATAATTCATTTCTTCGAAAACGTTTACGTTGGAACTTTTAAAATATTAAAAGACAAGAACTTAAGCGATTATATAATATAAATAAAATAAAAAAACTGCTAAAATTTGGATTTTTTATAAAAATATTTTTCAATATCAAAAATGGTTAACTGTTGGTACAATATAACATACAACTAAATATGTTATAATTAACCGCTATTCAAGGCAATAACTTTAACAAAGTTCTTTACTAAAAAATAGAGTGAAAGGAAAATCTGAGTCACTCTTAGCCACGGATATTTGGGCTAATTTCAAAGCGGACAAAATCCAGTAGAGATCTTTGACACAAACTTCCTTAATAAAAGCAGACAGAGTTCCATTGGTCCATTGTTGATTAATTAATTTTGACTTCTAACGTCCAAGCATAACCTTACTTAACAGTTGTCTAGATGTACTAAAATTTGATCAGATTTGACCCGGTCTGGAACATTTAATATTTTTTCCTAATTTGGTACAACATTGTTTTACGCTCTTGTCTAATCTCCATATGTCAATTATAATATGTATGGCAGCTTTTTGTTTACGACAAAAGGTTTTTTGTTTGGCTTAAAAATTCAAGAACGAATTTGCTTGAAATTTGGAGTATCTAATGGAATCACGACTACGGAATCATTAAAAATGTTGCAGAAGTATTTTGGCAAATCTACATTAACGTCAACGAAAACTAACCTTATCCGTTCATCCGCCTCTGTTAAGAAGACAACATCGAAACAATAGAAAGAAACAAGGAAGGAAGTTCTAAGTTCGGGTGTAACCGAACATTTTATACTCTCGCAAATTGCAAGGATCAAAGCACGGGAAATTAGTTCAGGTGTTGGCAAAATTTTATATTATAGGAAGTATTGATCCGATTCAACCCTTTTTTGACACAAAGACATACTATTATCCAGAGTTTCATTTATTTATTTTATTATATGAATTTCAATTATATATATTACAAATTGACCGATGTTTTCGGTAAAAAGTCAACTATAGGCACTGGAGTCCACATATTCATTACCTAGAGGTTGAACAGTTTTGGTTCAATTTAGATCATTTTTGGCATACATTAAACGTATTATTCACAAAGTTTTACGCCGATATAATCATTGTTGCTTGATTTGTGGAAAGTGAAAGAATCAGATGGAATTTAAAATGGTGTTATATGGGAAATAGGCGTGGTTGTAATTCGATTTCGACCATTTTCGAACTTTAACATAGAAATATAAGAAGAATGTTATGTATCAAATTTGGTTGAAATCGGCTGAGCAGATTCCAAGATATGGGTTTTCACCTAAAAGTGGGCAGTGGCACGAAGTTTGAAGTCGGTTTCTATAAAATCACCTCATACCATCCTAGGTATAAAATTTAATATCTTTGGCGTGTTTAGTGCTTGATTTATCGCGCTTTTAGTAGTTTTAACAGTACCGTTATATGGGAAGTGGCCGGGGTTGTCACCTGATTTTACCCATTTTCACACCGTCAATAGGGGTGCTAAAAAAAATTTTTCTCAGTGAATTTTTTTATTATAGCTGTAGCGGATTCGGAGATATGCACATTAAATCGATTATATATACATATCCAATAACATTTTTTTATCTTATTTTGGAGCTTAGTTATGGCATTTGGTCCGATTACGCTCATCTGCAATTCCAACCGTCTTACGGTACCAAGAAACAGGTGTACCAAATTTCATAAAGATATCTCAATTTTTACTCAAGTTATAGCTTGCACGGACGGACGGACGGACAGGCAGTCACCCGGATTTCAACACGTCTCTTCATCCTGATCATTTATATATATATAACCCTACTTCTACCTCGATTAGTTTTATATGATACCAACAACAGTTAGGTGAACAAAACTATTATACTCTGTAGCAACAAGTTGCGAGAGTATAAAAGTCTTCGTATTGGCATCAGAGAGATAGCAAAGGATCTCATAATTTTTTATGGATCGACTCCACATATTTAATGAATGCTTTGAGTAGGAAGCGTGCCAGTGCTAGACTCCTACCAAAAGACCTGAATGAGTCTTCCAACGATGCAAATACTGGCCGCTCTTTGTATGCTTTCCATACGTCTAACTGCGTATTTCTTTTCCGTTATTGGCCACCATACCAATTACCGTCAGTCGTAATCGGCCTTACAATTGCTTTGTAGTGACAGTGAGCTACCCGAGGCGTTAGTCCCCATCTGGGCCGCACCATTCCTTTACACGTGTAAATTGCTGTAGCTGCTCTCTTTACTCTAGCTTTCAAGTTTTTTTTCCAAGCAAGCTTCCTATAAAATTAGTTTTAAGTAGCGCTTGCCTTATCTCCTATTGCTAGCCTGGTGCCACTTAATAATGATTTCTGGAGTACTGCGTTTCTTAGTGAACAATACCAGCTGTGTCTTGCTAGCACTCAGGTTCAGTCCGCATGATACGGCCCACGCCTAATACCGTTTAATATTGTCTGCATAAGGCTAGCGAGAGTATTCGTGAACTTGCCTTTAACCGAAACTGCCACATCGTCAGCATAGGCCATAACATGTGCCCCCTTCTTTTCTAGATCCACCAACATTTTGTTCATTGTTAAGATCCAGAGAAGTCAAGATAACACGGTGTTATGTATCGACTGTGCCATTATTTTATAATTATCGATATCATTACAAAAATATTTCCACGAATTTCTTTTTGCCCTCCTTATAATAGTTATCTCACTCTTCTTCTCCTTGGGATAGTTGGCTAGATTGAATTGCTTCTTGCAATCTTTCTGCAAGTTCTTAAGGACGGTAAACCACCAGAGGGACCTTATTCTTCCCCTACTACGTATTATTGGACAAGCCACCTCTAGTGCTTGTCGACAAGACTCTGTGAATTGTTTAACGAGAATGTCTAGGTCCTCTTTGTTCTCTGGTTGAAATGGCGGAATCATAGGAATACGCTTTTTTATATCCTGCAGGATCATCAGCCAGTTCGTTTTCCTGTTATTTCTGAACTTTTCTACTCTATTCACATTATCTTCAATTATGCACTTAATGTAGCGATAATCTGAATAGTAGTGTTCCTCAAGTACTCTTCAATGGGTCATTTTATCTACCAGTTCTTCCGACACAAGTTTTATGCCTAATACTTGCTATCGATTCTAGTTATAATTGTTGGCATACTGCCTCTGTTGCAACTTCAGTTAATATAACATATTGTAAAATCTTTATATAATATATAAAATAGTTAGCATACATGTATACAAAAGTAGCATTGCTGCCACAGAGCACATTTATAATTTCAGTATAATTATAATTATTACTTTTTTCATATTATTGTGAAGAATTGTGCTTGCCTTTGGAGCGAGCAATTCCTATATTTTGTGTAGGTATGACCTGTTTAAGATATACATTTTTACTTCCCTATTTTATTGCAGTTGTACTTATATAATATCACCTGCACAAAAATAAAAACAAATAGTAGGTAACACGTTGCATGCAACAGCGGCAGCAGCAGACGAGGTTTTAACGGATCAACGCGATCATTTTACAGCGAACAAGCGCGTAATATATAATTTTCCTCATTCAAACGCTCTCCGAAGCACAAGAGCGCAAGCAAGTGCGAATTCCTTTAAGCGCGCATTTAGCACACACTTAAAGTAACCGCTGACCGGTCGACCGTACGGCCGAACGACAGTAGCATGAAGGACATTTTTGCGCTGCTTGACTGCTTCGGTACACGATGGCATTCCCTGCGTTGCCAACCGCCAACTGACCCACTGCTCGCATGAATTTGTTGTAATTCATGTTTGTTATATTGCATGCCGAAAATATGGGCTTGAAAGTGCAGCGCTTGCAGTAGACCGCGTCAGGGTAACAAGCTGAATGGCACAGTGCAGCAACACCACCATAAGAACACTTTCGACATTGCTAATTAAAAATGCCTACACTGCAATTGCGGAATTAGTTTCTTATCGCGCTTATCATCGATGACGTTGCGACCGCCAACTTGCCACAAAGCGTTGCAAACGTGGCAAGCGTTGCTCACCTGATATTACACACTTTTTGCACATTTCTGTTGATGCGTTGATGGATAGTTGAGGAGCTGTGAATGCCGCAAGGCTTTTTGCCAAAGTGCGCAATAGCAAAAACACCAAGCACAGCAGCAACGACAATAACAACAAATGCAAACTTGAGTATGAACGGCAGTCGTAGACGTGCAACGTTTGAGGGCAAAGCCGGCGGCAGCATAATGCATTTATGAATATTATTAAATTTATATGATAATTTGTGCATTTTTAATTTTTCTTTTCGTATTTTGTTGCACGCTTTTGTTGCTTTTGTAGATAGCGGTAAATGCTTCGAAGGCGTTTTGCCATACATTTTCCCCATTTTATGACCAAAGTCACGCAACTCATACACACCTAGTCGCCGAGACATGAAACAATGTGGCTGCTATCGCCCAGCTATGAGCTCAAAGTTAATGGAAAATAAAGTAAAAGAAAATGCCTAGAATATTATGTTTTTAGTGCCAAGTAAGAAAATAGAAATCGAAAAACTCTATTAAGGTGACGAACTAGAAGTAAAGCGTAAAAAAGCTACAAACTTTACTTTATATATTGTACTATGGACACCAAGTGGACCAGTGAAAATTATGGACATTTAAAGTGCTAAAATATTATTTACAATTTAGTGATCAAATTAATGAAACAAGGCGATTCGATTCAACATTATCTAAGTAAACGAATCGATAAATATCTTGACTTGAAGTAAAAGGCGTCAGTAAATGAGTTTGAGGATCCTATCCCTCGCAACAGTTGTGGCAAGTGTTGTTACAGGGTATAATAGTTTTATTCACCTAACAGTTGTTACTATCACCTAAAACTTATCGAGATAGATATCGAGATATATAAGTATATACATATATTAATTATCATGATGACGAGACGAATTAAAATCCGGGTGACCGTTCGTCCGTTCAAGCGATAATCTGCATGCTTCTTGGCACAATGAGGAGGTTGGTATTGCAGATCGACGCAATCTGACCATTGCTACGCCTACAAAAATTAAGTTCCTAAACATATATACATATAGCTATAATTTGGTGTAGGAGTCCGCAACATTCAGGGACATCTGTGGACTGAACATTTGAAAAAGTATGCGTGGTTCCTTAATAGGCTTGACATAAATACATATCTCACAAACCTCTAAAATTATATCAACCAAACTTGCTGAGGATCAATCCTTTCAGCACTTACTTAGACGTTGTAAAAATAAGTGGAACCGGCTTGTAACTACGCCCATTACCCATATAATAATTATGTATGCTGAAAACTACTAAATTCGCGTTTACTCACTAAATAAATACGCCAGAAGCAATTAATTTCACATTCAAGCGATTCATAGGAGCCGTTTTAAGAATTAGATAATGGGTGTAGCACCGCCCGAATTCAGTGGAAATCCTATATCTTAGGAACTGCTCGACCAATTTCCACCAAATTCGCTGTTTAACATTATTCTGATATTTGTATTTAACAATGTGAAAATGAACACAATCGGAATACAATCACGCTTATATTATTATTTTATTATATATAACATAACTCTAATTTCCATTTTCACTCCACAGCATACAAACGAATTAAGGTTGAAATCGGTTAATAACTACTCAAGCCCCCAGACACCGAATATGTGAGCCTGAGTGCCTGTGGCTGACTTCTTACCGAAAATAGCGGTCAATCTTTAAGATGTAATAATGAAACTTAGAGGAATCATAGGAATAATCCTGGCAATAATGTGATCTGACGCTAAAAAGAGGATAACATCGATTCAACGCCTCCCATAGCCTCCACATACTTAATATAAGGATTTTCAAAGTTCCGGTTGCATCATTTACATATTATCTTGGACAATATGTGCGCTATCTTCATCAATCTCAGATAGCATGTTTTTTTTTTTAATAATATACACATATCTTATAATACCAAAAATTTATAAAAACAGGTAAATACCACCAAAATCATCATATACCTTATATTGCATAATAAACTTAAACTTCCGGTTAGTTTTACACCGTATCAGTCAATGTGTAAAATTATGTGAATGTATAATTCTGGATGTACAATACTATACTTTAAAGCAGTAGATATGTGAAATCGGGTCACCAATTATCCCAACTCTCATACACTACATTCGATTATCTTCGTTACCCCAGTAGTCTTTATGCCGAATATATCGGTCAATGTGGAAGTTATCCTTATAAAATTGGGTGAAATTCTCGAATAATACTTGTTATCATTCAGTTCAAACTCTCTCGTTACTAACTACTAGTGTAGTGTAGTGTAGAAAAATTACAGAAACTATAGCCTAAAAAACTTCATATTCTATACCTGGAATGAGTCTTTTGATATGATTTAATCATAATACCTATCTGAGCGAAGTTTCATTCAAATTTTGGTTTGAAGGATCGTCGAACTTATTTCTTGGCTTCTATTATGCAGTTAGCTATATTAAATTTTATGAAGATAGCTTGTCAAATAAAAAAGTTTTACATACAAGGACCTGATTTTGATTAATCACTTTGTCCTTCTATGGAAATTGAATCCAACAGTGATCCGATATCCGATTATTAACAACTTCTTGGGAAGAAAAGTATGTGTGCAAAATTTCAGATCGTTATCTCAAAAACTCTCGTCCCCTCAGTTTTTAAGATATAGATCTGAAATTCGCATATACACAGACAGACTCACAAATATGGTTTAATCGACGTCGTTCGTCACGCTGATCATTTATAGCTATACTTTATAGGGTCTCCGAAGTTTAATACTGAGTATTACGAACTTCTTATACCCAGTTCAGGGTATAAAGAGATTATCAGAATTTTTTTGAGGACAAGTATACCTATTACATCTGAGAGGATTGTTCCGGCGAAAACAGTATAGATATGTTTCTCATTTGTATTAAGTTACCAAAATCTAAGATCATCTTAGATAAGAAACCTTTCATCAATTGTGGAATTCTGGACAAGCGCTAGCATAGGGAGGCTTTCGACTGAAGTATATATTTAAAACAATAAATTTACTCTTCAAAATTACAATTGCCGTTGTTGAACTTAATTTCTTAAAGTATTTCCTTTTCAAAAGAGCTATAATCTTTAACATACTTTGAAGCTCAAAACTCAGTACGGTACGAAACTCCTCTTTCTTCTCTATTATGCTTCAGTTGTTTGTATTCCGCATTTTCTTCACTGCAACGGTACAAGTTTTTAACCAAAGTTCATCGTTCGTTTTACATTTATTTCCTCTTTTGCTAAGAAAAAATCGTCATTTGCAAGTTTTTCTTGACCTTCTATTATACTTAATACTTTCTCTCTGTTGAAGTTCAACATGCAAAGTCTTTTAATTCCTTTGTTGACCAAACATACGACCATTTTTTTGCTGAATTTGTCTAGCTTTGAAATTTTTATTCCTGCAAATGAATTTCCACTTGATTTTAGAGACTTAGAGAGACTTAAATTTAATTTAATATTCTCATACATAGATTTGTATAAAGTCTCCATAAAATGTGCAACAACATATACGAAACTCCAGTGGAATTTTTTTCTCATTTCACTTTGCAAGCGACAAATTGTTTGAAAGTGACTTGGAATTTCAGAACATTGCACTGTCGCCTGGAAATTAATATCGATTATTTTGCAACGAAAAAGTGCAACACAAATGAATGTAAAATAACTGAAAATGGGACGCCACACACAGCAAGAGTAAACACAACGCGCTTACGGCATTGCAACACGCACTACAATTGAGTCATTTCATGCCTGCCACACTTGCTTTTAGGTACACAAAGCTATATACATTTATCCATAGGAAAAAGCTTGCAGGCCCTGGCAGACTCTAGTTTTGACTTTACTTTAACTAAATATGTAAGAACAAGTTTTAGTTTTCTTGAAATATTGGAGTTTTTGTGATTTTGGAGAGAATCTCCAAAACTATACGGAAAGTTTTGGTTTAGGCACAGTGAATGCAGCAAACGAGGTAACTACAATATAAACTCAAAGTTAACGCAGAGTCTCCACTTCAGAAATTGTTTAATGTCTACCATCTCATTATACCCTCAACAGGGTATATTAAGTTTGTCACGAAGTTTGTAATACCCTATAAAATATATATAGTATATATGATAAATCAGCCTGATAACCTGAGTTAATTAGCTCTGGCCGCCTGTCTGTAAATTTGCGAATTAGTCCCTCCACACGTTTTTTTGTCACCAAGAAGCTGCTCATTTGTCGGAACCACTGATATCGGATCACTATAGCATAGCCTATAGCAGCTGTCATACAAACTGAACGATCAAAACCAATTGCTTGTATGGAAAATTCGTTTATTTGTGAAGGGTATTCTAGCTTCGGTGTAACCAAAGTTTACTTTTGTTTCCTTTAATATAGAAAATATGTTGAACAATACAAAAAAAAAGAATAACGAATTACTACAATAAATATATACATATAAAGGAAAATATAACTGCATGACTTCCGAAAAAATTAAGTAATTTCGGCATAGAAGATTTGTATCTTGCTGGATTTCAACCATTTTCAGTAATATAAATTCAAATCGTCGTATTGTCTGGCTCAAATCTAATTTTCACTAGAATTATACATAGCATGAAAGGCGAAAAATGGCGCGTGGTATGTTTTGTCAATAATTTTCATTATATTCTTCTCATTCGTTGTTTTGTTGAAAATTAATTTATTCAAAGTTTTGTTGAGCAGACTTTTACTTTAGGGCAAATTATTATAAATAGCTTTCGTGGCACACACGGTGGTCGAGCAACTACCCTAATCATTTGAAGAATATTGATGACGTTTCTTAACGCTCAACTATAAAGCTTCTGTTAAAGCACTGACTTTCGGTTCAAGCTCAACGAGCTACTCAGTTTTGAATATACTCCCTTCGGCCGAAATGTCAGACTTTACGTTCATGGACCACTGTAATATTTCTCAAATTGTTTTTAGCGATGAAAATTATAATAAAATTATTCAATGATTCCCCAACGAAGAAAAAACAGTTTCGAAATTCAAAAAATGTGTTTTGGCTTATCACAAAACTTTATTAAACCACTTTCGATAAGATTCAATGCAAACGCAATTAATATCAGCTTCCAAACATTAGTTCCTACATTACTAAACATACGTTTTAGACTAAAATTTCATAGAATAAGAAAGCCTTCTGTTACAATATTTCTCACTGGGTTATATACAATTGTGCTAGTGTTTGTTTGTATAATTGTGTTGTGTAGGTGTGTTTTCGTCGTGCGTTCGAGGAAGTTGACAAACATCGAAAAAATAACGCAAATAGCAAACGCAGCAAAAAGGCGAGACTTACAAAAAGTTGGTAAAAAAAGCGAAATTTTGCAAAGAGGCCAAAGTAAACCAGCAGCTTGACCGTAGCTGATATCCACATCCCTGCTGCCCCCAACCACTTGCCAATGACTTGTGTCATCCGTTCGGCAGCACACCTCCGACACAGCGGGGGTTGAATTGGTTTTTGCAATTTGTTGTTTACGCTTGCGTGTCTCATTGTTTATAAGTAATTTTTTGTTTGTTGTTGTGCTTGTTATTGTTGTGAATATTATTGTTTTAGTGATTTTTTCATTGTATTAGTCGGCAATATGCCGTTTTGTTTGCCACTTATGAGCAACCTTGTCGCTGTGGTTAGGCGCGTTTTGTCGCTGAGGTTGTTGTTGTTATTGCGTTGGCGTTAAACAAAAATCGGCACAAATAAAAGTAAGCCAGTGTGTCACAGGCCGAAGAATTAGACAGCACATACACATACAAACGTGCGTGTATGTGTACCCATACATACACAATCCATTCTTTTAACATTTTAACAACGACAATAAATCCGTAAGTCGACATAATTTTACACTTTGGTGTATTTTAAGTGCGCTCCTCTATTAGTTTTATGAATATTTGCCTATATTTGTAATAAGTTGAACTCTTTTTTAGATTTTTATGTGTCAACTCTCATATTTACACACACACATTTATTTAATATGTGTATATATATTTTGGGCGGACCTTTAACATTAACAGCACAATATGTAAAGGTGACATAAATAAGTAAATGAAAGGCTATGCGGAATTTATTAGAAACCAAATGTATAATAATTAACACCTAACCAAAATGTATAAAGATTCTCTAAGTTTCAATATTTACATATCCAATAGCATAAATTGGCCCTGAATGATAAAGAGATTTTGACTATTCGATAAGCGTTACTCTCCAGCGAATCGAACAAACTATACCAGGGCAGAATTTGTGGTGCAACCCTGCGCTAACATGTCTTCTGACGCATGCGCAATAGTATTATGATTCTTTCTTAGTGGAAACATTTTTTTATTCGCGGTAAAACCCATTGCTGTAACCCTTTATTTTCGTCTTCTATAAATTACTACAATTAATTTCAAGTTCTAAGTTTTAAAAATACAAGAAAAAAATTAATTTGTATTTTCATTTGTCATTTGAGCCATTCACAATAGCAAAACTGATCCAACCTAAGCAAAGCTTGGTAGAACTGAAGGTAGCGGCTTTACTACTTTAGTAAAGTATCCGCATATTCTCTTGCTTGAATTCAACCAGATAAATTTGTTGTTGCTTTTACGAGTACATGTAATTTTTTCGAAAAGAATTAATAAACAGTAAATGTTTTACTAGATTATTCTTGCAATATGTTGCTACAGAGTATAATAGGTTTGTTCACTTAACATTTATTTGTATCACCTAAAACTAATCGTGTTAGTTATAGGGTTATATATACATATATGATCCGGATGAAAAGACGAGTTGAAATTCGGCTGAGTATTTGTCTGTCCGTCCGTTTGTCTGTGCAAACGATAACTTGCGTAAAACTAGATATCTTGATGAAACTTGGTACACATATTTCTGGGCAAAAAGGTAAGGACAAGTTTGTAGTTGGGCGTAATTGAACCACGGCTACACCCACGAACGTGCCATAACTAAGCCGTAAATTAAGACACAGAACTCAAGTTTGGCACAACGAATCACCATTTTGAATTCCATCTGTTTCTTTCCCTTCCAATATAAAAACCAATAAGCAACTAATATAACAAATTAAAAGTTTGCTGGAACAGTGCCTTTAAAGCATGCCACCTTGTGACCAAAATTTGTCCAAATCAAACCAAACTGTTCAAGCCTCTAGGTACCGAATATGTGGACCCCAGTGCCTATAGTTGAATAATTGAAATTCAGAGAGAATCCTTTCCTGATCATAGCATGTCTGTATGTGAAAAATGGTTTGATATACTTCCCTTAGCCCCCATATACCTAATATAAAGATTTTCGAACTTCCGGTCATATACCCGCTTTTAATAGAAACATACATCTTTACTAGTTGTTTGGTCGAACTTCTCAACCAGCCTTTATGTTATGCTATAAATGATCCCACTCCAAAAGGTGAAGGTTAAGATAAGACAGAAATTTATTAGAGAATGCAGAGACTTTTTCTAATTTAGATTCCTCTCATTAAGGGAAGCTACCTAAAACTACCTACTTCTGCGTTTGACCTAAGCAGTTATTTTTACCTCGAGGACGTATTTCCGCTAAGTAATAAAAATAGTGAATTTAAAGCATTGCTTTCCAAACTGCCAACTATTTATCAATCGAACTAATTTTGAATCACATGCTACCGATTCAAATCAATTGCACTTAGATTTCGTTTACTCCAATAAACAAATACTTATCGGCATATACCATACACATAAATACAAACACAAAAATGTAGAAATATTTCCTCCGCTAAGTTTTAGCTGTCAATATTCTCCACTCATTATCATACACATATCACACAACGCACCACCAATCTCCTGGCCGTCACCACTGTTGCATGTGAATTCATAGTGACATATTGAATAACTTGAAGACTACAGAATGTGGTGAGTACATCATGTCTGTTATAGCGGCAGAAGCAATAAATAAAAACCAAATCAAGTCGAGCAAGAACCGATGAAACTTAAATGAACTAAACTCCAATGCGCAGCCCAGTCAAGTGAACTAAGTAAGTAAGTAAGTGACTGGCTGTGAACCCATACGCTAGTCAAGCCCCATCAAGTCGGCTAAAGTCAAGTCACTTCACTTTAAACTGTGAACTGGCGAAGCAGTGCATCGATGAATGAATGATTTACGATGTTCCATGGAAAAACTACTCTGAATAATTTATTGATAAATTGTGAAAGCGAAAAACCGGCAACCGGCAATGCCCACTTGCATACGGGATGTGGATGCAGCCCACAACGAGCAGGAAATAAAAAAAAACACTCTGTATATATATGCATATATGTATGTGTGTGTTTATATTTATCAAGTCGGCTCAGAACAGCCCAGCCCACCGTTACAGCAAAAGCAAGCCAACCGCAATCGGCTCGCGTTGCGCCAGCCAGCAAGCAGCAACATCATCAGCGCCAACCATCAGCCGGCATTCACTTTTGGCATGAAAAACTTCAAATTGGAATGCAGCAGAAAATGTCAATGCGAATTCCCATCGCATGCTCATAACAGCCAGCGTTCGCAGCTGAGCCACCAATTCGCTCTTTGCTGCAACTGCTGCGCGCACTTCCTCCACAGCTATGTAGCTAGAGTGGCCCGAAGTTGTGGCAACGTGCGACGTGATTCCAATAAAATCGTGTGATATTTTTGTGCGATCGCATTCGCATCTACCTGCAACACTCATGCCTATTGCAGCAACTGTCATAACATACACACACACACACATACACAGTGATTGTGGTTGAATATGCTGCAGTCTATCAGCATTCATACAAATGGCATTTGTGGCGTGCAACAATGCGCTGTGCAGTAGCTGATCGTGCCACTCAACTTCGACGACAACAATTCGGACTGTAGCTACACTTCAACTGTCATTGCGGATTGTTAATGCATGAGTGTGTGCGTGTATATGTGTGTATATGTGTAGCTTTGCAGGTCTAGCAGGGCCCAGAGGACTCATAAATATTCTGTGCGGATGCTTGTCAAAAATGCATGATGGAATTATGACAGATCGTTATGATTAGCACGTTGCGATGTGCGTGATATGCCGTGGCACAGTGATGATGACAAGTGATCGTCAACGTTCCACAGCGATCAACGATCAGCGATCAGCGACTGGTGTGTGATCACATTGATTTCGTGGCATTACCTGGATTTTTTTGTGCAGTTGTTAAAGGACATGCAAGTGGTTGAGTGGCGCAATTTAATTGAGTAGCGTTTTCACAGGGCGCTTACATTGGAAGCATTTGAACATAATTATTTGCTTTTTTATGAAAGAGTTGGTATGATGTAAACAAATTAATGAAAGTTATTCTGGTTATTCTCAGGCATTTCAAATGCAATGTGCGCTAATTTTTCAGTAGTATTACAATTTCATATTTGGTCTTGCTTGCAAAGGCTTTCACATTGAATTAAGTAAGTGAACAGGGTACGTTAAGTTTCCACGAAGTTTGTAATGCCGAAGACCCTGTAAGGTATATACATACCGTATATATAAATGATCAGCGTGACGAGCTGAGTCGATTTTTACGCGAACTAGTCTCTAAATATTTGAGATATCGTTCTAAAAGCTTGAACAGTGCTCAAATTATGAGTCAGTTTCGAAACTTAATAAGTGTAAAATATGGTTAAGTTAATAATTTTTCCGAAAAGCATGTGTCGTCGAAAGAAAATGGTTTCTCGGTTTGACGAAGACGGCAATTACTGTATATCTTCTTTTGGGCGATTTCGTGCGTTAGAGATGTTGACTTTCAGTATTAAACAGCCGTCATATTGCGCTTAATGTAAAATAGCAGCAACGAAAATTATAAAATCAAATGCATACGACACTTAAAATAATTAACTTATCGGATAAAGGCATAACCCAATCTTTAGTTTTAAAACATCTTATGCAATTATATAAACTATTATGCAACATAACATTTCAAACATTAATTAACAAAAAACAATAAGATATCAGCTGCTTGAGGAACCCGAAAGCTAAATCACATAAAAAAGAGGATACTGCAAAAATATTGTGCTTTTAGTTCGAATTAAACTTGGAGTTGGATGCATCAACTGATAATATGTGCTAAGCCTGTGTCCAATCGGTTATAATCATATCATCATGTCTCATGTGTGGCTTTTATGAAGTAATTCACAAAATAAAGCATAAATAAAGAGATGAGACCACGTTTCGTGTTTTGTTCTAACAATGTCGCGTCATTCCACATATTCCATTTTTATGTACCAAATGTTAGGTTATATATGCAGTTTATTTTAAAAAGTATTCAAAAGTTGCATTTATACAATACTTGCAAATCTATTGTATTGCTCACTTATAGTTAAGATTTACACTTTTATGTATGTAAGCAAATTTTTTTTTGTGGCAGGTGTGTTAACTAGCTGATTTGGTATTGCTTTATAAGCTTTAAAATTCTCTCAAAATTACTGTATCAACACATCTTAAGAGCTTTAATAATTTATAGAGATATTTCTTAAAAAATAGCCCACAGCCTAGGCTGCAAAGCATTTGCTAATAAAAAGGTTTTTCAGTTTCGGAATTTCGTTTTTAAAACCCAAATTATAAATTTACAGTTAGAAGCTGAGTGCTAGATTAAATATATGAATCTTAGGAGAACTTTAATTTTCGAGATAACTTCGGCCATTTAACCTCGATTTTATTTTCATTTTACAAACGCTTATTCTTTCATTTTTTCTTATAATATATCATAGCTATAAACCTTTGAGAGTGAAAAAATGTGTGAATACCGAGGAAAAGTAAAAGTAAGTTGTCAGCCAGAAAACGTTTAGATAGCTAAATTAGAAGTATAAACTAATATTTGAAAATGAGTCGATAAAAAATTGAACAACATAATGTTCTCAAACAAAACGGGATATACTTGTAATTCTGAAATATAAGTTCTATAAACGAAACTCCAATATAATCCTCTAATTAGACTCGAAATTGAATTTGTAAACGTAAAATTGCAAATTAAAACTTGCTTTTGGTTTTTGATGTATTTCTAATTTATTTGATTAGATTTCAATCGAGTTGCTTTCAACTAGAGAATAATGTGATAATTACCACACAACTTAACTAATTAAAATTTCACTACTGTTTGTTACTGTATTTGCTGGGTATTAATCAAAAGGTTAGGTTTAGTATACAAAATTTAGATATTTCACGAAATTTTGCGTAAACATATAATATTTGAGATACATATATAAATATTTGTAAATTACTAATAAATTATTCGTAATTTTGCTATAAAAAAAATCGATATTATATCAATATTTTTCACTGCAAGAGCTTAATTCATGTAATTATACAAAAATTAGCTAATCGAATCAAACAGTTATGCAATTTTTCTGAGTCAATTTTTACAACTTTAATAAATATTTAGGTGTTTTAACTTACCTGATTCGCCGACGGATAACCGCAGCCATTGTATTGGGCATAAGCAGCCATTATTATAAATGCCGGCCACTACGAAATTAAACAATTGCACTTTTTTGTTTATAAATTATATGAGATTCGTTTTGTTTTCAAAATGTTTAATAGCCGACATTAAATGTGCGCAACTTTGAAACCGACAATGAATTTGAATATTAAAACCATAATTTTCAGTTTATCGATAAATGACGACTAAAAGCGTAGCATGTCTTTTTACAGTTTGAGTGTTTCTTTTTTTTTTTTTTTTGTCTCAACAGAGAAGCTGCGATCTTTAACAACCGTTATGCATTAATTTTCGTTTTCATTTTGGAAATAACTGTTTATTCTTTTTTTTCTATTCGTCTGCGCACGTTACCGCTATGTCATTGACACCATAGCGACATTTTGCCACTGTTTGACATTCCACATGGTCGTTGGTCATAGATTGTACGCACGCCTGTCATTTAAGCCAAAAGTTGTTAGCTGTATGATATGTGCTAGTATGGTTTTTATATAGTTTACTTGACATATGAATGCCATGTGTTACTAGCAACCTAAATCTTGTAGCTGTTCACACTTTGACAGGTCAGCATTCTAATGGCGCTGGCTACTGACGGTCATTTGCTAAATAGTTGTTGTTGTTGTTTAAGTTCACTTTTTTGTTGTGGCTTTGCTAATGTTGCTTTCGTTTTGATAGTTTTTGCTGCTTCGGTTGACAGGGTCAAGGTTTTGGTGGACTGCCTGCATGCCGGTACACACATACATACACAACGGTTGAAAAGCAGTTTAACCACAAACCCAAGCCGAAATACACTCCGTCTGCTCTAATTAAAAAACGCTTCACAAACTTGTCAACCGCCTGCAATAGCAACAACAACACCATACATCGGGCAAAAACTTGTTTTGGGGGTAATTTGACACTTTGATTGGCGAACTAGCCTGTGCTTTGGTTATTATGTTATTATAATTTTTTGAAACTCAAATTTACGCTACTGTGGTCATATGATTTGTTGGTTCGAAAAATTGTATTTTTATTTTTCTTCACTAGCTGACTTCAGTTTATATATGTACATACATACATATGTATTATCTCGATTTGCAGCGTCGGCGCGCCCATTTAATTTCACTTTATAATATTCCGCGCATCTGTTTTTACATAGTTCAATACGCGCGTGTAGCTAAATTATTAACTAATCAATCGTGACAGCAATAATAATTATTGCATAAGATCTTCGCAGACCGATCTGCTCATCAGAACACTTGCAACTCTTGACCGTCGCTGTCGCTATTCAACTTCCGGTATTTTCCAATTGGAAAATCTCAGCCCTTGCAACGCACTGCATTAGCGCTGTAGCAGCCGATCGGCGCAATGTAATCAACACAACCACACCCCTCACGTTGGAACGTTGCCGCTTCGCTGCAATAATACCATATATAAAAGTCCATACAAAACGTCGCACTATATTCGTCGCTGCTGCTGCCCGTCAAACTCGTTTTCGCGTGCCCACACTTGCTCGCCGATGCGCGCCTATTCACGTTCGAGCACAAACTAGTTGCGAGTTCGTACAGGCGTTGCAGCGTTTGCTTAACACAGCGCACTCAACACATTGCTAAACGATAAGAGCGTGCGCAAGCAACAGAGCGGGAGCGCGATACGATGGTACAAACGGCAGGAGAAAAGCGGCAAATCTGTGAATGTGAAAAGCGAAGCGAAAATATCAACATAAAGCACAGCTGCAACACTGTAGCGAAAAAGAGAGCAAGAGAGCGCTACATAAATGCAATAAATGAAATTAGCAAAGCAATTGCTTTTCGACTACACGGGGTGTGGTGGCAGCGCATAGGCCACACCCATCGTGTCATACGTGAGCGTCACATAACTGCAGTTGATGGCAGCGCCGCCACAGGCATTTTGCGTGAAAAACCGGAATTAACAACTCGTTACTCGCTGCCGCATTGCAGTGCATTTCCGTTGCACGCGCACTCGCCGTTCGACGTCGCTCTGCAAGCCTCAGCTGCAGTGGTTGTTATACTGGAATGCCGGCCATCCGAACGCCTCCAACTCTAAGCTGTCGGCGGGGTAATTTTATGGCGCTCGTCCACCACAACTGGGGTAACGAGATGTTCATTAGTTGAATGGATGCTTTTTTTACTATCCCGATTTATTTATTTGTGTATGGGTGTATGTTTGTAAGCGCTGACATATTATATGCTTTTGTTTACGCTAAGAAACTCAACTCTTTCGCTGCGGTCATAAGATGGTAGGCGTGGTTAACAGTGAATAGTTTTTGTGATTTCTAAGAAAGTAGTTGGCTATGCCACTCCTCATAGCGCACATTTATATGAGTAGTATACAATTATATACGAAAGTATGTATGTATGTATATATGTACTTTTTTGTGTATATATATATACATATATTTACATATATGTAGTGATATAGACACGCAGACTTCCTATGAAGTGATAAATTAATAAAAAATAATTAATGCGGTATCCATATTTGTACATGCACACCAAAGCAATTCAAAAATCATATACAAACATATAAATAATGCTTGCTATACATGCATACATATATATGTATGTACATATGTACATTAGATACGGTACAGCGTAGTGTTTTCTTGTACACTATTTTCTTTTCAAAGAGTAAAAAAATGTGATACTTTTGAACATGTTTATTAAAAAATTAATATTTAATTAGCTAATAATCATATACCAAATCATAACGGAATAATTTATTATATAAAGATGTTGCAAAGTTTTGAAAATTTCTGTGGTATTCCCATTAATGTAATTAGTGAACTTTGGCTATTATATTCATATTTAAAGTGAAGCATAGCACTAACAGTAGCGAGCAATATTGGTCGGATGTTTGTCAACTTTCAGCGTGAGATACTACAAAAAAGTCAATAATTATTCAATTTGCTTGACATTTTTAATTTTAACATGTATATCTATTTATTGCTTTAAACGTAAAGTAAAACAAAAAATTTAGAAAAGGCCACATATACCAATAATTTCTTATCAAAACCTAAGGAAACCCATGCGTCCAGTTTTTCACGCCCATCTTAGTATTTATTGATTTCTGATTTATTATTTTTTTCGGAAGAGTAATGGTGCGGCCTTGTTTCACTTGGTGCCATTATATTTGCAATGCTCTTCGGGTTCTCCACTTGCTGGCCACTGACATGAGTAGCCACCTTAGGATTTAATTTAGATTTTTACAAATCAACCGTTCCATAAGACGCGCATTATTGTCATTCAATATTCTTGGTAGACCACCAGAGTTGCCCAAAAACGCTAAATGATTCTTTTTCTGAATCGAAATGACCTCAATTTCTCTGTCTTTTTTTTTAGTTTGAGATAACAAAACAATACGGTTTTCTTACTTCTTGGAAATTTTCTTCATTTTTCTAAAATTCAATTCTTACAATAAATCACAGTTAAAATATCAATATATGAACTACACTCTTTATGTAAGCGAAACGAACCCGGCCAAAAACTGTAAATTCACAAGAATTCCTCGAATTATTTTTAATACTTTCTACGAGTATGTAATGTTAAGAGAGAGCAAAGACATCCTCATAAAGCCGAACACGTAGTAATCACTTGGTGCCAGATCCGGTCTATAAGAAGAAACTCGCCATTAACCATTGGATTAGTAATAATATTATTACTACTCGCTATCCATTCAAGAAATATTCCTCCCACAGTGCACAGGAACAATATTTAAGTTCTTCAAAAATGGAATCAATGTTCTCCAATATACCTACATATCTATATCTATATCTATATCTATATCTATATCTATATCTATATCTATATCTATATCTATATCTATATCTATATCTATATCTATATCTATATCTATATCTATATCTATATCTATATCTATATCTATATCTATATCTATATCTATATCTATATCTATATCTATATCTATATCTATATCTATATCTATATCTATATCTATATCTATATCTATATCTATATCTATATCTATATCTATATCTATATCTATATCTATATCTATATCTATATCTATATTTATATCTATATCTATATCTATATCTATATCTATATCTATATATATTAATATATACATTATCTGCGACGCACAATGTTTTGCAACCTGTACTGGCTGTATGAAAAAATGATTGAGATACCTAGGAATTTGCTACTGCTATACGGGAGGAAGTTTCATTTATATTTTCTGCCAAAATGAATTTTTTAGAATAACAGTAATCGCTCCTCGGAACCACAGTCGTAAGTAAGAAAGAAGAAGTATTTATAGAAATTACTTCAAAAGCAAAAATATTCCCCTCATGTCTATTTTTCCAACAGGGAAATATTCGAGTGAGCGTACAACGATTTTAATTAAGGAAATTCATCAGAATATATAGTACGGCCTATATACACACATAAACACCGAATCTTTATATCCAGACCCCATACTCGTGTAATGGCGCAAAACTAGATTGGCACGCACTTTTTCCGTTTCAAAATGCGTTTACAATGTATGTTCAATTACACTGCTGGTGCTGATAGCTCGCATGTCCTGGTTCTATAATGCTCCTATAGTGGCGGCAGACAGAATAATGGGCAGCTGTGGCAAATAACAGCCTGCAACATTTTTTCTTTGGCGAAATAAATTCATGCTTACACCACTGACATTACTACTCCACCACAACTACAACTACAAGTTCCATTTTGTAATATAATACTCCCGTTACTTTACAGTTTCTCCTTGACCACCTTATTTCTGGCGACGAACAGTCACACTCACCGTTGAGCCGACAAAATCGTCCATTCGGCTTGTTATCCCTAAAAATATCCTATGAATGCGGTGGCTGCCACACTGCCACACAGCCACACACGAAAAGCGCTATCGCCGATGCTTTTGTCTACACAGCATTAGCCGGACGTACAAGTTCATTTTGCTGCTGCAACGAGCAAACATCTTGTTGAACCAACAAACAAATGGCTTTGCTGGTTTTCGCTTTCATCATCAACTTCAATGCATCCCTTTTGTTGCTGTAGACCACCTCTCTCGCTCCCAAACTTCATACGTGTACGCACTGTGCCGGATCTATTGATGCTGTTATCCTTTTGTCCTGCCACCAAACACTGTTAGTGCAGTTCCGTGATGAGCTTAGCTTTTTGTATGCTCTTCCGTCCAATTTTTTTTCATTTTTTGCTATTTTGCTTTTGTGTTGCTGCGTTGGCAGATTTTTACAAATCCTCTGCTGTCCACTTTGCACTTTCTCGTGCGTGTGTAACGGGTGTTTGGCTTATGTGTGTATGTGTATTTGGTTAGTTGACTAGTTGCAGCTGCCAACAAGTTGGCTTGTTACTAAACTTGTTAGTAATCATCGCTACACAAAAATGCGCAAAAAATGGAAAAAATATGAGGGAAACCAGAGCAGTGCAAACAAATTGGAACAAGGACTAAACGCCGAAGTGTTCTATGAGTATATCTGTGAATTATTTCACTTTTTTGCAACAGTCTATTGTTTTCGTTATGGTTAACTGTCAATGTAAACAACTCGAAAATTAAATGACATAAATCGAAGTGTTCGAACATATGTTTATATAATGGAACTCAAGTGTTTTTGTGAATTATATTTCAAAAATTTTAATATTAAAATGTATTAAATTTAACAAAATATGGTGAATTCCAAAAACAATAAGAAAAAACGTTTACTTAGGCTGCACCAAAGCTCTAATAGTCTTCACCAATACGAAAGATTTCTTTCAAAAACTTGATTCCTGTCGTTCAGTTTCTGTGGCAGCTATATGCTATAGTGATCCGATCTTAACAAATTCTTCGGAGATTGCATTATTGCCTTAGACAATAACGTATGTCAAATTTAGTAAAGATATTTTGTCTATGGCATACACTTATTTTATAGATCACCGATGTTTCTTTCTGGTTGTTACAAACTTCTTGTCAAACTTAATATACCCTGTTTAGGGTATAAAAAGCTTGATTAGGGCTACAAAGTTCATTAAATGATATATTTAACTTTATTGTATACATAAGGATTTGCCGCAGTTTTAAATTATAAATATATAATAAATTCCAGCCGAAAGTGTCATTTTTCAGACAAGCGACTTCACATAACCTCACAAAAAATAGTCGGTGTTAAATCGCACGATCTTGAAGAACTCTTCACTGGCCCATGACGCGATATAAAGTCAGCAAAAGTTGTCTTCAATAAATGGATTGTTTCGTTGGCTGTATGGCATGTAGCGCTGTCTTGTTAGAACCAAAGGTCGTCCAATATCTTTCAATTCAGGCACGAAAAAGCCATTAACCACGGCTCTATAATAGCGTACCCCATTGACTGCAATATTATGGCTGGTTTCATTTTTGAAGAAATATGGACCAATGATTACCACTGCCTATAGAGCACACCGACACTAACTTTTTGAGGATGTAAGAGCATCTCAACCATGGCTTGTATATTATCATCCAAACACACAAATTTTGTTTATTAACATACCTATTCAACCGAAAGTGAGCTTCATTGCTGAACAATTTTTTCTTGTGAAAATCTGGATCGGTGGCCATCTCATTTTGAGTCCATTCACAGAACGTTCCGGATTAAATCAATTCGATATGAAATGGCATACTAAACTGATTAAAAATCAAGTAACAGCTATCAAAAGACCAACTCCGAAAAAAGTACTGCCTCGCTGAAACCCACACGTCTAAAAACACCATTTATCTCGTTTTCTCCTAAGAAACTTCTACAACTGGTAACCTACACAGCTTTTAATCTTACCGCGTGAACCCTAATCGAGGCTAGTCTTTTCTTAGCTAAAAGCGAGGGAAAGTTCTGTTAGCTCAATGCTGCTACCGGCTCTACGGCGAATATACTCCTCCACTAATCTTTCCTTCTAACTTTGACCCATTAATAAAAAGCGCATAGCCAATATCCTCCAGTGGCTCCTTCCCATCCAAACCTCTCTCGCAGGTATGAGAACAGAAAAAGGACTATAAGAAGAAGAATGTGGTAATAGGAAAAAAGTGTGCGAAGGAAGATTATCTTAGAAACTTTTCGCCGCTACAGCTTAGTATTTTATGTATTGTACAGTACAAGAATCTACACTAAAAAATTAAGTGAACGTAAAATCTTGAATATGCTACAATTTGGTAGCGAAAATAGGTGAAATTGGTCCATGAACCACTCCCAAGCCCTTAAGCTACATATAATGAGTTTCGTTGTTTAGTAAAATTGAATTTCGTCCCTTTAGTTGAGTTTATATCGAATACAGTTTAATAAAAAATTACTCAATAAAATGAAGCGAGAATAGCCCCTGTAGTAAAATTGTACTGTGATATAGGCTTGTACTATAACTTCCGACAGAACTAATATAATAAATATAAATAATATGGCGATTAGTTAGATTAATTTTAATGTGAACATCTCGGATGTACGGCTAAATGTGGAAATGAAATGAAGTAATAATATAATATTAGTTAATAAGATACCAAATATGAAATTCCTACACAATTTCGTCAGATAAAGAATTTTGGATATTTTTGTTCATATTAAGTTACATGAATGTATAATTTATGACTGCAATCGAACTTAATAACACTTTCTTACTTGTGTCCAAAAAGTTTTGTGTCATTAGCTAAACAAATTAGTTCGAATACCTTAAAGAGCATCTTTAACTTTATTTATACAATAAAATATTATGCAGTCAAACGCAGAATAAATTATCTTGAAAATAATTTTTTTCAATAATCTAATCTATATTGTACTAAAAACAAAACGTAGAATTTTATTAATAATGTAATAATCATCATGTTTACCCTTGGTAGGCACAGAATAACGGTATACCTACCTTCTCTTTTCTAAATAGATATCATAATTACTAAATAATATTATTGCTAATCGATATGCCCGAAATGCACGTATTTTCCATATTAATTTTATTCCAATCGAGAACTCACTAAACGAATTCAAATAAAGCAAAGTAAGCCGCGCTAAACACAATCGTGCCACGTTACACCTTTTATATTCATATCTATTGCTCAGTAAGCAAATGACAAGCACTTCAAAAACTGATTGCCTTCCACAAACTTATCAGCCAGCTAAAATGTGTCGTTAATTTAGTGTATTGCCATGTCCGATAACGCGTCGTTCCCGGCGCATTTGCGTCAAAGGGACCAAGCTGCTTTGATAGTGGGCACACGAGCACACCTTCTTTCGGCGAACGAATGAGCCAGCCAAGTGGCCGCCAGCGCAAGCAACAACAACCAACAAATATATAGCCAAATAAACGTAAGGTATTCAAAACATAAGCACAGAAAAGCAATCGCCATTGAACAGCGTCGAAGCGCTACACCATATATTTATCTAGATATATATATATATACATATACTTTATCTTGGTTAGTCGCGCGTTCCAGCCAGCTTGGCGACAAGCATGTATGGTCGCGCTCACATGAGACGCATCCAAGGCGGAGCGCTGCGCTTTCGGTCACCAAATGAATGGACTCCATTGCGGCACTTACACGCGGTAATGAGTAAATAAGAAGGTCCATTCAATTGATGGGCGGCCTACATGCGCGCGGCACTGCAACAGTCATCAATTTACATTTTCGGCACAAAATGATGGCGACAAAACCGAAAATCAACACAAATACGAGTAACAAAACAATAAAACACATAAGACAAACAAACGTAGAACAACTGAGCGTTGTGCATAATTAAAGTAAAAATCAGAAAAAGAGTGTATTTATTTCAAAAGCACCGATAAACCGCCGATGCTGAATCGGAGCCGATGTCGCAGGCGAAGGAAAGGAAATGAGCTGACGCGCGGCAATGCGAAACTCGATAGCGGACATTATCGCGGCGGTGCGCTTGCGTATGCCCCCGCCCGCAACAGGGCGCAACTGCCCAACGCTGCGGTGTGGCAAACAAAAATTATCACCAAATTGAAGCAATCAATTTTAAACAAGAAATTCTCCACTTAATATCGATAAAAGTAAAAGACTCAGTGACGTTGGCAGGCGGGACGTTGGGGCGCGCGGCGCAGTTGAAGTTAACATTGCGCATTTCCTCACATACACAAATGTACATATTTGCATTTAAAAAAAAAAAAAAAATTATAAAGGTTTGTTTTTTCAACTGAGTAAAAACTAGCTAAAAAAACGACGTTCCATTGCGTCAGCAACAACAAATTAAATGTATGTCTGTACATTTGAAACTGTTTTTGAAAACAGAAAAATGGAAAATTAAAAACTCATTTCATTTAGACCAGAAGGGCAAACAGAAGAAGAAAGAGAAAAAATCAAATAAAATTCTACGACAAGAATATTACTTCAGAGCGAAGGAAATTAGGTAGAAACAAAGGTGCGTTTGATGACACTTTGAAAATATATGGTCGAACTGTTGATTGTTTGCTTAGGCCATGGCACTAGGGGTACCAGCGACGGCATTAAGCGCTTGCAACTTGCCATCAAAAGACTGAACATTTTTTTTTGTATTTCTATTAGCATTTTAGTTTTGGTATTAATTTGTGTACTTTTCTTCCTCTACATTTAGTTTAAATTATTTTTATGTTTGCTGTATTTTGTTTTTAGTTGCCTTTGTGAATGGCTAACTCATTTGTGTGCCGAAATATTCGAAATACCAACGGAAAAGGTGTTCTTAACCGCTTCGTAGATTGGGCTATAAAAATTTATTGCCCCAAAGTTTTGACCGCAATTACAAGAGTATGAAGTTTGTTGGTTGTTGCATTTGTGGAATGTGAAGAGAATGTTTAGTAAAAATTTCAACAAAATATAGTTCAAATATATGTAAATTTTCTAACCCTTTGCCGGTTGCCAAATGTTAAGAAAATAAAATGCTTTGAAAAATAATTTCGAAAAATAAGTTCGAAAATCGAAAGTGTTTACTAACATCGACAAGTATTGAAAGTACATGCGTAAATAACATGAAAACCTTGCATCGTACTATTTAATAAGGACGTGGGTGGTTAATTAATAATAACCTATACATATGGGAGCTATAACTCAGATTAATCATATGATACGGATTGAATGCGCGGTATGTTGTGTGAAATTTAATGCGATCTTATGATTGGATATTCGCAAAGTAATATGCTATGAAATCATTTGGTGATGTGTATGCGCGAAGTGGTGTATGACAATGTTATTTGATCAGATGCATACACAGATGCCCACTCTCCATGCTTTATTATTTCACAACTTGTTGGTAGCAGGGTTGCAAATAATGCACTAAAAATAGAAGTGAATTTTATTTCAATTAAAATTTATTTTAGATTAATAAGCTGTCAAGTTTCCAAACCCAAAACAACAATTAGAATAAAACAGCAAAGTTTTTTTTTTTAATAAAATGTCAACATATTTTTTCACTCCTCAATCTTATCTTATTTACATTTAATTACTTTTATTTATAGTGTTTCAGTTAGAAATATGTAAATATCTCTGTTTTATTCTTTCCAACTTTCATTGACTTGATTTCAAAATTTAATTTTTTTTTTGTTATTTATTCCAATTTTTTTATTAACAAATATTTTATCAATTTTCAGTTCTGATTTTGGTACTAAACATTGCTATTTTTAATACGAAAATTTTAATTAAAAATTCTAACTTTAGTTTATAATGCAAAAACGTTTAATTAGGAAATTCGCAACACTATTAAGAAGTGCTAAATTGTGAAGTGATATGACCTTTAGGAAGTGATGATATGATATGACAAGTAGAAGTGATATAATGTGATGGGATATGACACGTATGAGGTGATGTGATAAGACATGACATTTATGAAGTGATATGATAAGATATGTATCATGCGATGCTGGTTTTTAATGTGATATGACACATATATTGTGATGCGATTAAATGATCTAATCTGATGTGATTTGATATGCGCATTTTGATGACTTATAATATTCTGTGATTACATGTAATATAAAAAGTATAGGCGTCACGCGATCTGTTTTGTTGTAAGATAATATGACAAATGCGTGATAAATAATGAATTTTTACATATTATGTTGATGAGTTTTGTTATGTTATAGTAATTACAATAAAACTTATTATTTACACAAGATTTCTTTTTAAATCCCTTTTTAAAGGAGCTACACTTAAGCCGGAAAAATATTTAAAAAACGTGGAATTTGATTACCCAATATTTTAACTTTTGAATCTCAAATATATTTTAGGTTCATAATTTTTTTTAATTGAAGATATGGGCTTATCTTACCATCAATGGAGGAAATTATCATCCACTTTTACGTTACCATTTCTTTATCAATATATTAAGTACCAAGAGTTCTAATCATATCAAGGAATGGGCGACAAGCCGTTTGGTCACCTAGGTCATGTCATTTTATTAGGTTAAAGTATTTCGTGATATCAATGCAATGGTTTATGCTGTCAAATCAAGTCATGTAAGAAACAAAACTTTGGCACACAGTTGGCGAGGTGGAGCCGACGGTGCTGAAAAAAATAGTCTAAAAGCATAATGATATTAAAACTTGAGGACTAATAAATAAAATATTACTATTTCCACTAATTGTTGTGTGCGTTATTTTAAGTTAAAAGCTAATTGTTACAAAGGAACCCAAGGGCACATACAATTTTCCTTTCGAATTTTATCGTGTAAATGCTCGAATTTCTCGTATGAAGTATTCTCCACTTCCGGCTCATAAAGTTATTCTGAATTACTTAATATAATAATTTTTATTAAAAAATAAATCAGTGTGCATATTTTTAAAGTATGATGAGTTTCCATTCCAAAAAATAATATCATGAACCAATTGACTTTGTAGTGAAAATTTCAAGAAAAATTTAAATATGGAAATAAAATTAATACTAAAACAGCTGATCCACGTTTTTAACCTTAAACTGTCGCAGCAGCTGTAGGTCAAAAACGACTGCACCTTTATTACCAATTAATTTCGCTATCCAGCCTATTTTGTTCTACTTCAAAGTCATACCCGAATTGGTTCTTAAATAGACTCATAAAATCCATATATCCTGTAAACGGTGAGTTTATCAGTAACCTTTATAGATAAGCCCAACTCAGTCGGTGGCATGCAACATTCACTATTTCACTTATCTGCTCTCGGCTGGAGCGTCACCGCTTAGCGACAAAACTGATGTCGTAACATGCGTACTATGATGATTATTTAAAAGTGGCTTTACAGCATCAATACCTGTTTAGCTGGGACACAACCAATAAATACCAGTGCGTGTGAGTAAATATATGTATATGTGTATTTGGGTGTGTGCGTGTGCAGATAATCGACAAAAGAGCTACATAAACATGTGTGGAAAACAATGATCACGTGTGTGCGGTCCACCAACAAAGACTTCATATTAGCCGATGCAAACGGTACAATAACAACAACAAAACCGTATCACCGAAAAAAGGCAAGCCAATACCAATAAAAAATGCCAACCCAGAGACATCAGCAGCAGTTAATCTGTAATAAAATTGCTGTCATTGCTCTTCAAAGACTACAATAACAACAACACTAGCTAAGACTTACAACTATCAACAGACACTTTGTTACAATGTCCTTTTATCATTTCGGCCATAAAAAAAAGTATTTTATTACGTTTACTTTGATAGTTGCGGAATAGTTTCGAATAGACGGACCGCCTCGAATTGGCGTCTGTGCGTATGGCGCATACTTGTGTGTGTCGAATTGACTTTTTCTACCAGTTATGTCTATGTTTGTGTGTGCGCGCACATATTTGTAATCATGTGGAGACAGGTGCGTTAAATACACAAAACCATTGACGCCTACCAACAAAAAGGACATGCGAAAACTCGCAACAGACAAGACAAGAGTGCTGACAGTCATCAGAAAGGACATCGACCGGTGCAACAACAACAAAATATAGACAAATGCGCATTAAAAGGACAATGATTGTCTGTACGTGTGTTTACTTTTGGTACTTAGGCGAATAACCCATTGTCCTTTTGAGCAAAACGTTTGATGTTTCCTTTATTTGTTTTGAAAATGAAATTGTTTGATTGGTTTGAAAGAACCATTGCATTTAAGTGAACACACAAGCAATAAATAGCGGTAATAATATATTTGTGCAGTATAATAATATAGTAGTTTCTTGAGTAATTGAGGTCTTTAATATGATCGTGGGTATGGCAGTGCGGTGAGCACGTGGTTTGGGCGTTGCACCTATACGCCTTATAATGGAAGCGAAAATTGCGGGTTTAATAAAAGTAATGCTGCAATTTTATTAATGAAAAGGTTAATGAATGGTAAGGAAATAAGATTGTTTGAAAAAGTTAGTAGTTCACTATTATCATTAGCATCACAGAACATAAAAAAAATACATGTTCGAATTCGTTTAGTTTTTTCAAAAGCAGAGTGTGCACCCTACGGTATTCTAGCGAAATTCGATGATTCAGAATGCATTTACATATTTTTAATGACGATTGCCAATTAGTAAGTACTATATATTGAAATGAAAACAATACGAATAAGCAAATGATGTGTTGCTATTCAAACATCTTCGACTTAAGAATGTGTGATATAAACAGTTCCAACTAATTGGTTATAAAAATAGAGATAAAGGCAAAACATTCTTAAATATATTTTTCGGTATGTTGGAAGGTTCTTTGAGAGAGTCTCACCAGAACAGAAAACTAGAAAAAGCGTTAACAGCCAGACAGATAGACGGACATGGCTAAATCAACACAGATCGTCATGCGGATTATTTATAGATATATTCATCTAATAGAGTCTCCAACGTTCTTTGTCAGTGTTACAAACGTCATGATACATTTAATAACACCCGTTGTTTAAAAATGCTACCGATAGCTTAAAGAGGCTTCAGAAATTATTAAACTCCGAAACAGCACCGAAGGCGTTGATCACTGTGGTCGTCTAAAAACGGCATTGAACAAACGAAAAGATCAACAGGCAAAATAATGATGATCGAATTAGCGGATATCAAATGAACTTTTTGGTATATGGCTCATAAATTTTGGACACACGAAAAATCTGTGCAAAATGGAAAACATGATTTCGCCAACAACACTATATTAAAAAATTTGCAAAAAGGGGGATACGAATTGATTCCGCAACTCCCTTTTCTCGAATCTGGCGCCCTTTTTATACCCTGATCAGGGTTTATTAATTTTGCTACGAAGTTTTTAACTCCCAGAGGGAAAATGAGAAGTCGAAGACTTTAGAAAGTCTTTGAGTATATAAATGATCAACATGTGAAGCTAAGTCGATTGTGCCATGTGCGTCTGTCGTATGCCGTATTTATTCAGTTCGAATGGAGGGATTAAGAGATCTTTGAGGGAAGTGGTTCTAGGTAGCATTTTGAAAAAAAAATTCTAACTGAATATGTAGAGATGGACAAGAGGTCATTGGTGATTAAAAATGGATAAGGCTGTAGTAGATCACGCATCTCAAAATCTTAATATGAAAATAACTTTGACATAACCGAGACAAAAGTATTGACACCTGGGCCTAAATCATTCGCAAAACTGTTTAAGCGACCCAGTTTAATATAAGAAAACTCATCTTGGTGGCTGAGGTAATTAACGCTAGTACGTAATTAGATATGTTAAAACTTATGTTATTTTCTGTTAGCAACAAAAGTATTTTATTCTCGATTTGAGAACAAACCTATATATATATTTTTTTTTTTTTGTTAATATCAAGTTTGTTCTGATGGATTCCTCTTAATGCTTAATTATAATTTACAAACCGAAAAAATTATTAATTTCTGTGTAAACATAGAAACACAAAATCAAATTTTAATAATAAGTAATCGATGAAACTAAATAAGGCAATGAAATTGCACGATCACTGCCATAAAAGTATGTTCTATTGATACGACTTCTTTGCTGCAATTATCTAAACCCATTCCACCTGGCAAATGCGAGCTGCCTAAGCTATCTCACATATATGTATCTACACTCAACCATATATACACATATATATATGTATGTATGCTTCTAACTACCTATAACTTTCTCGATGTGCACATCAATGGAAATTTACAGAGCACCTAGCATCATTAATCATTGGCCTATTAAGCGCTGAATATAAAAGAAAAAAAACCGAAAAAAGAAAATAAAAAAAGTATCGGACTTAGCAATGTAACTATATTTTCTAATAAATCATTATCAAACTATAATCATATTATATACATTGTTGTGATTGATATAAGCACGTTTATCTTTGTGTTTTCTCGATGATTCTGATATCTTGTCGGAAAGGTGTGGCAGCCGGTACTTCTTACTTCAGATATTTCAAAGCTTCAATGTTTAAGTTCTTGAACAAGCTAACGTTAGCCACGAAGTTTGTAACATTCAGAAGGAAACGTCGGAGACCCTATAATATATACATATAATAGATAAGCTTGACGAGCTGTATTTGCTGTCAATTTTGTTATGATTTTTACCTATAATATAAACATATGTATACCATTACTTCGACTATACCTATGATTGACTTTTTACCGAATATATCGGTCAATGTGTTATATATAATTGAAGTTCGGAGAGAGTCCCTTTCCCGATAATGACTTTTCTGTATATCACATATGGCTTGAATCGGGACAATACTTCCCTTAGCCACCATATACTTATATCCTCGAACTTTCGGTTGACTTTATACCGCATATATCGGCCAATATGTGAGTTACTTTAATGAAATTGAGAAAGCGTGTTTTTCTTATAACAGCGCACCTTTGCTTATGGCATTGATAAAATTGGGAGAAAGCTTGCCTTGGTCACACTATAATTAATATCAGGATTTACAAACATCCGGTTGAATTTACCTTCGATAATCAGAGAACATCTTTTTTTTTCTCATCTCTGTGTAGTAATGCACCGAATATGAATTAAATCAGTCCAGACCGTAGTTCAAACCTTATATTCTTAATATCATCAATTTCGGTCCTCTGGTGGACATTTTCCACGTCATTTAAATTATAATAAATTATTAATCCAATTATCTATTATAACGTCATATTCCTAAATCCAACTTTTGTCACCAGTAGTGATGCTTTTGCTACTTCATCAAGCGTCTTTTTTGTGATCTCTACTCGACGTTGTTTTTGAAAAAAAAAAATCAGTTCATTTAGTACGAGTCTAGCATTGACACGCTTCATATCCAAAATATTAATCGAAATGTGTTGAGTTAATTCTTGAAAAATGTTGAGAATCTCTACCATATTTTTAAGCACTGTTGCTTCAACATATTCGATGTTATCGTCATTAAAAGAGTTGGAGATGGACGACTCGCATGAGGCAAGTTTTCGTTGACTTCACGACATTCACTAAATACTTTGTGCCATTCAAATACTTGTGTTTGTGATAAAGTAGACTTCCCAAAATACTTCTGCAATATCTTCAACGATTCCGTAGCCGTGATTCCATTGCAAACACAAACTCGTTGTTAAAGTTTTTTCATATGTAAAAATCGGTCAGCGCACGCAGGTTAAATTGTTCAGTCTTCGGCAAATTTGGTGGTATTATAATATTTAAATAAAGCGTTTGCTTATTATTTAGAAATTGCTCCAATATTTATACCATATATGATATATATTTTTTATATGATTTTATGTAAAAATATAGTTGTATAATATAAGACTAACCAACGTGTTTTACATTTTGTAAAATTAACTAAAATTTAAAAAGCAGTAATTAATGCAAGACGAAATAACATTTTCATAGCAAAGCCTTACTAACCTCACTTTGCATTTGACTTCATCTTCAATGAAGTAATTAACACATATATTTATTTACATATATATGCGCAGAAATACATATGTATAAAGTATGTACATAAGTATTTTGTTAAGCATACGCACATCCTTTTATGGCGTATAAATCCATTAAGATTTTATTTCATTACATTTTTCTTTTGCAAACAAGTCAAACAACTTGTTTCCATAATGCGTGCACGCTCTTGCTCGCAGCACAAGAACATTAGGAATCGCTATGTTAGGAATAAACTGGTAATTAGCAGAATAATATAATGGGAAAAAACTTGAGTAAGTGAAAATGTGTATTTGCATGCGCATAACTGTGCATATATATGTGTACTTAAAAATATATGCATACAGATATATATTCTTGTACATATGCGCAAATGCGTGAAATTGTTAAAGCAAATGAGTTATTTTTTATGAGCGCGCTTTATTATGAGTACGTATACGCAATGGCGCACAATAATAATGGAATCAGCAACTTGCATTCTGCATACATACTATGTATGTGCTTTATACGAATGTGTGTGTATTATGTACAGAGGCAAAAAAATTTCAGAGCTACTTGGAGTGGAGAAAAAACGCCGTTAAGGGTTACGAGCTAATAAGCTTGTTTCACACATTCGCTTAAAAGGATTTGTACTACAAATACGATTTTTTTGTTCAAAGGATTTTACTTCCAGCTGCTTTTTTCAACGAAATTACTACCCACTCCAGTTTTCAGTGTACTCGTGCGATTTCCCATGGGTGCCATTATCATAAAACTCATGCAAATTATGCTTTTAGTCGCTATAATTAGTGAAATTTAAATTAGTCGCAGTGTTATGAGACAAATAACGGTATTGCAGTTGCTAACAAAAATAATTAAAGGCTGTTTGCGTTTGCACTTAAAAAGGACGCATGTGGATGTGTGTTAACACACTATTTTTAATAAAATAATATAATAATAATAATAAAATATCAGATTATAGCAGGGTTGCGAATTCTTTAATTCAAAATTTAATATTTCGATGTTGGGATTCAAATTTAGATTTAATATTTTTTGATTTGAATGAACGCGAAAAAATGTTTATTCTAAAACAAATTCTATTTTTAATTATTAATTATATGCTTGGGATTAAAGTTTTCCTTTTCTATTTTTCAATTCAGTATTTGGAATTAAATTAATTTTTATGTTTTAATCCGTATGTGGTTTTTTTTAATCTCGTATTTTTTATTTTTTTTTTTAAATTTTTGCTGAACTTTTAATAAAATTGGGTATAGGGGCATTCTAAAAGATTTAGGAAATTTCCATTTTTACTCAATACCATGGATTTTGGAAATATTCAGGATAATTTGCAATGAGTTCCAGAACATAGTAATATTGTTGGTAACTGTGAAGCCGATAAACTAGCCAGTGTAGACACCACCCTACAATTATACAATTAGACTCCGATGACGAGGGAATTTATATGCAGCTGGATACTTGTAGATATTTAACTGACAAACATGTTGTAGATATAAGTTAGTATCGGTGAAGTAAATTCTTAACTTGCTCAATATTGACGGTTTAAAAAAAAAATTCCGGCTTGCCTTAGATATCAACTGATTTTATTCACTTTTGGTATATATAGTATATTAAGCGAAATTAAAATTAATTAAAAGCAGAGGAAGAGCAATTAATATACTCGATATATGAAACGTAGGAGCCGTTATTAATAATGTTTGGTAGCGATAACTAGGACAAGATAAATATTCTTATAATATATTTCTTATACTAACCTTATATGTATTGTACAAGTATATATATACTATAAATAATAGATATTGGGAATACCACCCATTTTTAGTAGCAACACACATTATGCAAATTCAAACACGATTTTCAAGCGATATAAAAACCTGCAATAATAAGCAATATCCAATTTTGAGTGCAAATTAAAGAAAAAAAGAAATGTGTATGGTAATTCAAGTAATTAATTGGTGAATAGTGGGTAAGTACTCCCTCACTAAATTGGGTAGGTGAATATATACAGTATAAAATTAAGAAGAAGGACGAAAATACCCAGGTTCACTATATAAGGTATGGAAGAAGACATGTTTCCGATACTGCCATTATCAATGATGGAACTGAGAGATTATTTCTGCCACCTTTGCACGATAGTCGGGTAACTATGTAACCGTACCGAACCACCGTCTGTCAACTTTCATAGTTCTTCAAAATTATTTTGGGAATGTTTTGTGCAGCTACAACAACAACTACAAACATTCTGAACCAAATATTTTAAAGATTTTGCACTTGTTGAAGAGTATTTAGCGAGTTAATTCATACAAAGAGCTTCAAGTCTATATCTATAGCCACATATCGAAACTACTTTATATGCTTCGCTTCAGTACAATAATTTTTTTAAATATTGAGGTTTCTAAGTTTAGCTTAAACTGATCGGGCTCATTACGTGGTCGTGGTCCAATCTGTGCATTTTTTAGCTGCACTAAAGGCAGCAAGAGAGTTCTTTGCATACAAATTTAATTTTGATGACAACTGATAAAAAGTTTAAAAATACTTTTTTTTGTAATATTTTTTATAATTATATTTTTTGTGAAAATAATTAAATTGTCCATCAAATGTCAATTCTTGATTGTCGGTTGAAATTTTAAATGCTGACGTATAATGAAAATTAAGTTTTTGTGCGGGCAAAAATGCATTTTATCCGCAAACATGTTTTTCTTCTTGACATTAAAATTTTGTATACTCTTTTTTTATATAAATATTTAATTTTTTATCTTTGTGGTTGATACTATAGTAACTTTTGTTGTTATCTTTATTGTTGGCATACACGTGAAATTAGTGACACGAAACGAATGGAAATGACGTGCCAAGCAAAACAAAAAAAATATATATTCTATAGTTTTAAACAGGGTGCCTATATATAAAATATATAATAAAAAATTAAAAAAAAAATTTTTTTTTATGAATTCTGAAGTTTAAATATTCTTTACAATTCGGAATTTTATTACAAGCGAGTTCACTGCTCTTGAATATTATAATTATTATTATATATTAAATTGTAATTTAGTTATCACCTTATATCGCAAATTTGTAAATATACTTTATCTGTGTGAAATTCTTCTCTATACCATTGTTTTTGCTTCGTATGTTGAAAAACCACCATAGAAAAAATCGATGTACAACAAAAGCAACGTGAACTCTGCCTTTTTGTGAAATTGCGTTAATTTGTGTAATTAACAATTCATTTATTGCATGTGACAGCAACTACATATGTGCATTATTTTTTATTATATTATTTTAAATATAAATTTTGCACTTGCTTGTTGGGTTTTTGTTGTTTTTTTTTTTTGTGGCTTTTATTCCACATAGCATCAGCTGCCATGGCGTTGTAGGCTATGCTTTTGTTGTTATTAATTCGTGCACACCCGCACTTTGCGGTTTAAACAAGCGCCAATCTTTTATTAATCTATAATGCATTTCATACTCACACAATTGCATAAATGTATTATTTGTTGTAAACACATATGTGTATTGAAAAAGAGGTCCACATGGATATTAAATAAATATATGGTATGCGGCTATGCTATGCTATGCGCTTACGTGCATTTTTTACATATAAACATACTTATAGTCAGTTTAAATATATATTTATGGATATTGCCGCCAATAATGCCTGCTAAAATTTTATTTTTCGCATTTTTTAAATTCTCATGTGCATTTTGCATTTGTTTTTATTTTCTGCTTGACATGCTGCCGTCAATTATTTATCGATTATCAACACGGTTGACTGAAGGGAATGCATTTAAAGTGCATAAATTTATATATTTATTGCTTGGAAATATTTTTGTGGTCAACCGAAAATTACAACGAGTCAGTGGAGATCACTAAATGTGCAGGCAGTAATATCAAATTCAATTAAATTTTAAATTCAATATTTTTAGCATCCTAATAGAAAGTGGGGGGGAAGGCCTTTATAGCTCTGTAGGATATTATATAATATTATATTGGGAGACTCTTGTGTTAGTTTACATTTCAGTTTTATATTTAAAGTAGGTGTTCCTATCCATAATTTTGTCAGTACGTTTAAGTCATTTTGCACTCGGTGATTTTTCAAAACTAATAGCTTTTTAGTCCGATTCCATTCATGCCAATGAACGCTTGCTCACCCAGAAAATAAAAATTAAACATTTCCAAAGAAAAATAAGTTGAGTTTACCGGAAATTTTATAACATTTAGTTTTTGAACAAAAATTCTGAGAAATGATCACCGAGACTGTCTCTTATGAAGCCCATTACTCAGTTTAGTATAGCCGTCAAAACTGATGAACTGATCAGTTGTCACTAATTTATCAGCTTAACCTGTTGACTTAACGAGCCTTAAAGTACAAAAAATAGTAAGTATATGAATTTTGAAAATAAATTGTCATGATTTTCACACGTTATTCTGGTGAAAAATTATATTGTATGATAAACTAAACTTTATTTTACTTTGACAGCTATATCTGTAGGGAATTGGCTCTATACTTTAGAATAATTTTATATTATTAATATAAAATAATATTTTCAACAATTTTTATTTCTTCTATATCAGAAGACTGGAAAAGGCAGAGAATATAAGAAACCTTAATGGAAATATAATTATATAGAAAAGTTACGAGTTGTATTGAAAAATAGCTAAATAGCAAAGTAGTAGAAAATAAAGTTAATAAAATGTTATTAGTATTCAATATACAGAGCAGGTAGAGGAAATACAAAAGCAGCTTTGAAGCGTTTAGTGAGGTGTTTTTTGTATTTTCTGAGAAAATTTACTATAGTTATGTATATTCCTTATACCAACACAAAGTAGAAATTTCAATGAAAAAAAACTCACCCACTTAAAAACAACAACTATTTTACGTAAGAATACGACTGAAAATTAAGGCTTTTCCGACAGTAGCTCGGAATAAGGTGAAAAAAATTAATATTTTAAATAAGAGAAAAATGTGTGCTTAAAACGTAAAAAAAGGTAGTTTTACACAATTTTGTCCAAGTAGAACAAATTTTTAACGATAAAAAAAATTAAAAATTCGAGTATTTGAATTTTCATATATATTTTGAAATTATGGGAAAAAGTTGTAGAGAGTTGTATTACCTAGCCTAGTGTATTTCTACCTCTTCCTAATAAAAATATTTTCCCCCTAGGAGATTTGTTACCAGAAAACTGTTTTTCCAACGAATTGACTAGTCCCTAAGTTCTTAGAAAGTTTTAGTTACATATTTTGGTTCCTATTATTTATGTAACAGACTAAATAAAAACTACAAAACGCAAACAAGCAGTATTATAGTCATTGCGGGTAAGGTAATATCCAATAACCCAATATTTTATCATTACTTAATAGTTGTGATCTTGGAAATTGAAGTAAGGTATTGGAATTTATCGGAACCGCTGTTCTCGAACCACTATAGCATATATAGCTGCCATAAAAACTGAACAATCGGAATCAAGTACTTGTATAAAAACTCTTTCATTTGACGAAATATCTTCAAGAAATTTAGCATGTATTATTATGTAAAGCATCGGTTCAATCTACGCAGGAGTGTTCACATCGAATTACTTAAGCATATAGCTGCCATACACATTAACCGATCATAATCATGTTACTGTAAGGAATATATTGTATTTGTGAAGGGTATTATAGTTTCGGTGCAACCGACGTTTCTTCTTGTTTAATTTACAATACTAAGTGCATTATGGTACTGATGTTTATGAAACCACATTAGGTTTTCGGTAGAGTATTTTACTTTCAGTGTTCATGTAGTGATGCATTACACCGGTCGACACGATTTTGGGGTCTGACTGCTGCATGTTAAATTTAATTTTCTCCCATATAAAAAGTAAGGGAATAAAACTTTTTTAACTTCCCGCTAAGAAAATTGAAAATTTTCTAAAAATCGGGAAGATATTGGTTTCACCCCATTTTGCAAAAATCGAGTTCTCAACAGATCTCGACGTTTTGAGGGTCGAGGAAGCTTCCCCGAACATTTCTACGATGATGTCCGTATGTCTGTATGTATGTGTGGATGTATGTGTGTGTGTGTGGATGTATGTGACCCTCTTATAACTGACGGCTCAACCGATTTAAATAAACTAAACGGCATTCCAAAGGGTTTCATTGCACTTGAATTTCGTGTAAGTTTGGACCCAATCGGACCAGTAGATTTCGAGAAATCTCAAAAATAAAAATTTTGAAAAATCGTTTTTTTCGAATTTTTTCCAAACGACTTGACCGATCGACACCAAAAACGAATCAGTTCTAAACCTTGAAGAAACACATCGTTTGCCGCAAACCGAAATCGGTTGATTTACTTGCTAGATATCGAAAACGAAAAATTTCGAAGAGCTCAAAAGCAGTGAAAAAAGCGAAATTTGAACGTAAGCGTATGAAATTAGAGGGAAGTTGTAGGGATGGCTCTTGAGGCCAACCGTTTTCCACATTTTTTTATTAAAGTTTGCTTTAGTAGAATTTTTTTTTTATATTTATTTTATGTTCGTATGGCAAATCAATGTCTAGTTAGAATTCGAATTTGTTCATGAAAACAGAAAGCCAAAAAAAAAATTTTTGTTGACCGGTGTTAATAAATAATTTTTTACATATATTTTTCAAAATTTACGCGTAAGAAGATTAAACACTGGATGCTTTATTCTCTTCATTTCTATTTTCTGAATATATTCAAACATTTTTCTTTGCAAATATTGAAAGTTCTTTTTTTCGCATTAAACGTTGAATTTTTTTTTCTCATATAATCACCATTTTTAATAAAAAATTTAAATATATAAATTTTATTCTGTGTAGAGTATTCAAACTCTTATTAAAGCAACAGCAGAGAGCATAAAATAATCATAATAAGCTTTTGCTCTTCTATTCTCTTTGTGCAATGAAAATTCACCACAGCTGGGTGAAAATAATTATTAATCTATTTGACTTGTTTATTTGTGTGAAAGTGAAAAAGATTTCTGTGAAATGCTAGCTAGTACAAATGTATATAAATGTATGTATGTATATGTACATATATCATATTAGATCCACAACTACCACTAAAGTCCGATTGCACACCATTTTTCTTACTTTTAATATATACGCTTTTGTTGTTTTTTTCTGTTTGGCTTGAAATCTCATTTGTCAAAACATGCGCTTACAATCGGTGAAACTGACATTTATCACACTTGCAACTCCCAATTCACAGCAAACAAATGACTGCACACTCGCTTGATTTCAATCGACACTTATACGAGTACATATGAGTACACACGGATTAGCATTGAATATGCATATGCTTGTACGGACAGTAGACACTAGCCGGATTATGGTATTTTTTATTTCGAATGACCTTTGATAAAAAATATTTGAAAAATGGAGTAACATATCGCCGAAAAGTTCAATTTACCCATCTAACTGTAACCTCGTGGCTCAGCAGCACAGAATGCTTTACTCAGAAAGCAGCAACCTTGTCTATACTTATGGTGACAAACCCATTTTATTTGTTTTACCTGACCCAGCTTGCAACAGAATTTGTTGTTAAGCGTAACTAGCGTTACAGTGTATTTCGTTTATTTTTTTTGTAATGTGTCAACTTTCGGTCCATAGGCTATCATTCAAATTGATTTAGATATTGAATTGAGTTAAAGTATACAATGAGTATACAGTGAGAATGATAGTTTTAAGAAGTGAACTCAAAAAACCAATTTCTGATTTTTTCCGAGCAATAAATTTTGATGAGGTATAGAGCGATTTAAATAAAGATAACTAAAGATATTGTTTGGGCTCTCCAGCATGATTTAGAAGTCGAATACAAAACCTTAACCAACAAGATTTCGCATTTTATTTAACTAAGTCCTCGATTATATTCGAGGAATACCTTGAGTCATTCTTTGCTCCTTTATCAAACTAAGACAAATCGGTGCTGATGACCTGATTATTTAGGACAATGAAAGTAATGCTTTTAGTCAACAATAAAAAAAATACATATGACACGAAGACGTGCTTACCTGACTGAAACCTATTTTTAACTTCCCGCTAAGAAAATTGAAAATTTTCTAAAAATCGGGAAGATATTGGTTTCACCCCATTTTGCAAAAATCGAGTTCTCAACAGATCTCGACGTTTTGAGGGTCGAGGAAGCTTCCCCGAACATTTCTACGATGATGTCCGTATGTCTGTATGTATGTGTGGATGTATGTGTGTGTGTGTGGATGTATGTGACCCTCTTATACCTTTTAAACGGCTCAACCGATTTAAATAAACTAAACGGCATTCCAAAGGGTTTCATTGCACTTGAATTTCGTGTGAGTTTGGACCCAATCGGACCAGTAGATTTTGAGAAATCTCAAAAATAAAAATTTTGAAATATCGAATTTCTTCCAAACGACTTGACCGATCGACACCAAAAACTAATCAGTTCTAAACCTTGAAAAGTCGTTTGCCGCAAACCGGGTCAAAATCGGTTGATTTACTTGCGAGATATCGAAAACGAAAAATTTCGAAGAGCTCAAAAGCAGTGAAAAAAGCGAAATTTGAACGTAAGCGTATGAAATTAGAGGGAAGTTGCAGGGATGGCCCTTGAGGCCAACCGTTTTCCACATTTTTTTTATTGTTGCCGTATAGCCCGAAGAGGCCATTTCCGTATCTGATTGAGCAAGGGCTCTTAAAAAGCGCTCTTCATAAGAATTGATGCATGCTTTTATGAATTGTTCGTATCGTAATAAAACAGCTATCGCCATTAACTATTCTAATTCGATGACAAGTTTGTTTGGATAGAAATATTTGCAAAAACTTTGTTTCGGAGCCCGCCAATCGAACAGAGCCCCTACCGCCGTTAAGGCACTTCTTTCAAATTAAAGCTACCTTAAGGTTTGGTTAGCTTTTATGTTTGATTCTGAAGATCGACACTACACATGGAGAGTTCAAAGCAGTCTTTTGTGATGCAAAAAACTGTAGAAGATGCATCTAAAACCATGACCTCGATCTCAAAGATCTCAAATTTACTGTGGAAGTTGATTTCGATTTCAGTAAATTCGCTTGCCAGACTGAAGAAGGTATTTTCTCATTTTATATCAAAGTGAAATTTGATTACGATTAAAAAAGGTTTCGATGAGTAGGGATCAGAACCCGATCTTTTCATTTCATTACAGTATTGAGACAGCGCCCTTCTATGTCACCCTAATAAAGTTATCACACTTCTTCCAATAAAATAGTAACATGTCATCAAAAGCAAACTGTCGCAAAGGTTTACAAATGTATACATATATAATAGGGTAAAGATTACGATGCCATTATAGGTGTTAATTTAAAAAACCTAATTAATTCTTAAGCTATCTGCGTTTCCTCTGAACAAAGACAAAAAATAATTTAATATTTGAAGCTATGAAAATGCTGAAATTCCGCCTCAGGAAGCAACACAAAAATGTTAACTTCGGCTCAACCTTCACAGGAGCATTTCTTATAAAAACTATATATATATAACTTATACAACTAACTTGAAAACATACCGGAGAACAATTTGCTAGTTGTTTCTAGCCACGTTCTTCGATATAAACAAACTTCAAGTCGAATTAACATTAATTAATTATAAAGTTACTCAATAATAATCAAAGATCTTTTATGAAAAATTGAATAAAAACTTTTTTGGAAATTTTACCATTGTCTTGCGCTATATATATATATTAATATCTCGTCAAATAAAAAAGCTTTCCATACTTTGGTACACTTTGGTAGTATACACTCACCCTTTATAATTTTTTTCATCGCTTCTTAATCTTTATAATGAGTAATCATGCGAATGAAAAGTTCAATGAAATGTCATCTCATCTTACATTAAGCCCTCACATTACCGCTCAGGCATAGCATGCGAGTCCAAGGTGAGTGCATTGGCAGAGCCGAGCTGAGCGCCTCCACAAGCAAGTGCATTTGCAAGGCGCATGCATCTTTAATTTCCTTAATTTGCTTAATTCGCCGGTGCAAATGGCTGTAAATTAAAATCAACAAAAACAACAAAAAAGATTTTTTTGTCGCCAACTGCATATACATACATACTTACACATACGTAAAAGAGACAACGAAAGAACGCAATGAAAATACACTTTAGGAAAGCTTGAAACGGTCACATCCTTCAAAATGACTGTTTGTGGCGCTACTGAAAGTTCGCTGTTCACATACCGATATATTGTTGTTGTTATTTAGCATACGACGTCAACGCCGACGCCGCAAAACCGGCGGATGTAGATAAATCTTGTGAGATTGAATTTTATAAGCAAAACAAAAAAAAACAAAAAACACAAATACATCAACAAAAACAATAACAATAATAAACAACTAAGTGCACAGCAATAACAATACTGTACAACAACTAAAGCTCGATCAGAATCAGCAGATAAAATGCACGTAAATATCAGTGGCGACACACAATCCACATGGCGGGAGCAAGGAGACGCGCCCGGTTGGATTAATTTTAATTGAGCGCGGATTTTGCATTAATTGAGCGCACACGAGCGGTATTGCGGCGCCTGGTGACGCCGCGCAGTCGTATTGAATATGCAATTGCTAGCGATAAACACAATCACAGCAAAGCAAATATACACACTCATCCACACATATACGAGTATGTATGGCTATGATAAAAGAAGCGTTGTTGTGCATTGAGCAACATTTGCAATTGTTGACACGCAATGCGCGCGGTTTGTGGTGCGACTAGGTGACAAGCGGTACGCGTTGACAATTTTTGCATTGAGTTTTAATTAATTTCATTTAAATATTTATATTTAAATTTACCAATTAACGCAGCGCGCAGCTGTAGTTCGTGAGTACAGAGGTGACATTCCTCCAGCAACGCTCGCAGGCGTCCACAATGAAGCGCGCGTGCAATGTCATTAGCTGCAGGCCGCAAGCAACTCGCCGCCGTCAGCTCAGCGTTAGTGTATATGCAAGTCTAGACGCGCGCTGTGGTTAGTAAAACAGCACAGCTTCCACGCCTTGTCGGCCATGTTGCAAGACATGCAATTCACGTTGGGTGTCGCGTTGTGGCTTTGTGCGCCTGACCACAATACACATCCACCCACAATTGCTTATGTGCTTGCATTGAAGCGTAGATATGTTTATGCTATTGTATAAGTACAAGTATGTCACGTGCTCATAAGCGGAAATTATATTTGCCTATTTGAGATATTGAATTAAATATTTTTGCTTGCAGCATTCAAGAAAATAAAAATAATTTTATTATATAAATTATGTGTGTGTTTGTGAGCATTTTGGTTTGGTAAGTGTACTTGATATATGGCGTCACGCGAGTTGTACGTTGTACATTTTTTGACAATAAAAAACGCAAAAACAAATTTGTTTCATTATACAGGGTGGTTCTTAAAATATTTTTATTTACTTAGTTATGCTATTAGCTATTAGGGCTGCAATACTTACGTTGAAATTATATAATTCACATTAGACTTAAATACAGTTTAGTAAAATATTTTAAAACTTATTTGAAAAGCTTTGTTGTAAGGTCTGAACAGCACACCCGTCTACCAAAAACAGGCGATCACTTCCTGTCTGCCGTTGGGCGAGATTTCTTGAGACAGCCATTATAATAGATAACACTCACTATTATGGCCATTAAAAGCCGTAAAACCGGACCGAAAAAATTGAGTATTATATTTTTTTAAATTTGGCATGAAGTTTGGAGACGTGCGTCTGTCTGTATGTACGCGAACTAGTCTGTGATATATCAGTCTGAAATTTTGCACAAGTTCTTCTCACCCCAAGAAGCTTTTCATTTGTTGGTAGCGCCGATATGCAAAAACTATAGAATTCAACTACCATAAATTTTGACCTATTAAAATCCTTGCATGTAAAACTTTACTATATCTTCACGAACTTTGACATAAATTATTGTCAACGCTACCATCTCCGAACATATTGTGGACATATCAATCCACCATAGCAAATAGCTGCCGTATAAACTGACCGATCAAACTCAAACTAAAGATCTTTGTATACCCTTTTATACTATAAGAAACGCATTTTTAAATAGCTTCGGTGTTGCTAAAATTAACATTTTTTTCCTGTTTTAAAATTTTTTTTAGTTTTTGAAAAGGAACCACCTTACACGAAACTCACTGGTAGCATTAAACATACACATGTATGTAAATGTGCACATTTAAGCTATTTACGGTATCATATTATGGGAATGCAAAAATGGGAAATTGAAATATTGAAACCGCTAACGATAATTTAATGGTTCTGACATGTTGCAGAGCTCCACAAGCGTCCTCATTATTTTACTGTAAAAAAAATGTTGCGGTATGTCTCTAGATATACATAGACAACAACAAAAAAATGGCGCTCAAACAATTGCAAGGTTAGCAAGTTAGTCAATGAGTCAAAAAGTAAAAACAGGGAATTTCGAACCACGATCAACCTAACGGTAGTCACACACACACACTTCAAACATTTTAAGAAATTTAAATAAGAGTTTGTCCTTAGAAAATTTGGATTCTGTAACGAATTATTGGAAAAAGTATATTAGAGCATATCTTTTATAATCTATATACATAGAGTATAGATTAGGTTAGGTTATGTAAACAGGCTGATATTTGTGAGGCCACGAATATCCCACTTGGACTGCTAGAGACGAATGTTCGTTGCGATGCCCAAAACTCCTGAAAATCCATCCATCAATTTTTTGAGGCGACTAATATTTATTCCAGTTAAGTCACTTGGTTCATAGTAGGTATGACAATGGAGAGGTTTCAACCTTAGCATGGCAAAAGCTGGATAGTGGCGAAGAAAGTGTCTAGCTGTTTCCGCCTCATTTTCCGCCATGCAACTTTGACACGCTGCCTCCTCCAAAATCTTCTCACCGCGTGAATGCCAATAGAAAAGTGTCTGGTTAGAACTCCTACCACTGCGATGAGGTGAACTTTGATAAAGGAAAGTAATTCAATTGGACACTTACGTTTCACTTTGTGCCAGAAAGATTTCACCGCCGTATATTTGCTGCTTGCTGATCAATTGCTGAATCCAATCCCATCTTGATGACATTTGCGTAAGGGTGCTCCTTTTTTTAAGCTCAACGTCTTAACAATTTCCATCGTTTCCGCTGTAATGCATAAAGTATGGAAAAGCCTGAAATTAATTTAAATATGATGTATGTATTTAGTTATACAAAACTTGGATATATATAATTTATGAAACCAGAAATTCCATTATATTTCCAAGAAACACGAGAATATATTCAGCTATATAGTAGTGCTGCACGGATTCAGACAAAGAGTTGTGTCGAATAGAGATTTAAACTCATACTACTAACAGGTAGGAAATGCTAAAAACGCCGTAATTAGATTAATATCAGGGACAGAAAAAAAGAAGTAATGAAATTTTAAAGTTAATGCTTAATGCAGTTTCCACCAATATGTCCATCGCTCAGTTAGGATTTGTTCAAATCTTATGGACGTATTCCTGCAAGCGTCGCGCCTTCTAAAGGTTTTGCAAAAGAACGCCATCGCATTTTTTTTTTACTTAGATGCCACTAGCCAATACCATTTGAGTGCAGCAATTCAACGAAAGTATTAACCATTAAATCCATAGTGCAAAGGAAGGGAAGGGGTAGGTAGTGGGTTACACAATGCATTTAAGATACTGCAGCCTAGCTACAAATTACTGCCGCCAACACGACTGCAGCACCAGTAGCAGCAGCAATGAATGCGTGGCATGCCGCGCCTAACTACACACAAACACTTAACCCACACGCATACTTATGCAACTGTTAATTTTCATCTGCATATGCCAATTTGTGAATATACATATAAATATATATGTAGGTATGAGTATGAATGCTATAGCGCACATTTTGTTGGTTGTTCGGTATGCCGCTATATAGGGCCGTACTGCCACAACGGCACGGTACTGCAACGCCGCGTGGCACATTGCAGTTCAAATGAGTTATATAGCTTGTTGGCGATTTTATTGCTGCAACGCGGTCATAAAATATGGTAAATTATAGCGGTTTGTCGTTTTGGCCATTTTGTTGTCATGTTACGCACACTGAAGCGGTTAGAAAAATTGCAGCGAAGCGCAGTGCAGCAATGCAAAGTGGTCAGGCAGCAATAAAGGGGATGCACTGCAATGCGAATGCATTTTACATTTTGTTGCACAGCCGCCGTACTGCATCACTCGTCGGTGAGATGAGCCTCAACGTTGAAAGTGTCACACAAATTGTGTACTAAATAATTTTAAATTGTTTCGATTTAAAAAATTTTTTTTTTCGTTAAACTCATGAAATTGATGATTTCCATACTCACTTAAGGATGGCAGAAATTGAAATAAACTGTGCATTTATGTATGCAGTGCGTACTTTATGAATAATTCTATTGGAGGTAGAATAGTAGGCTTACTCGTGGTCAGTTATTTTTTGGATAGCTAGAATACTACCGTTCCAATTTAAATGACGTTGCTCAAGAGATAAGTGCTTCACATTAATGCAAAATTCAGTTAGTGCATTTAGGGTATAATAATGTGCATTTTCACTTGAGCATAAATCTAAAGTACATTAACACTTAAAACTTGTAAATCATATTTCACCATATACATATGGTATATCTACCGCAAAAACTACCACACGCGTTCCCAAATTATCTATACTGGCCATACTACGTAATTTATTGGTAGTTTTTTCTATTAAGTATTCCGTTTTTCCAAATGTTAAATTTCTCTAAATTTTTTAAGTAATTTTACTTGTATTTTAAATAAAAAATACAGAAAATACACTGATCATATTGGGAAACATGATTTTTTTAATATATTATATGTATATACACATATTTATGTATATATTTGAAGCGTGTACTGCGGTCTGTATCTATGTCACATTCTAGTCTCTCGCAGCAGCTCATGCGACACAATGGTATTAAGACATCCTAACAATCATCTCTTGTAGGCGGTGTGCAGCCTCTGCGAAAACATCGTTCCAATGGGAAGTAGATGCTGAATGGTTGAAGTATTCCGTTGACCCTATCCTACGATACCTACTATATATACAACATCTTTCTCGGATTACCCAATTACCTTTGTCCAGGAATTCATGCTAGAATTAAGCGATTTCCAACCCTTTTTTGTACTACAGAACTTTTGCTGATTTTATTTCATAGTGAGAGCGCTGCTTAACTATCACCAGAACTGACAATTCCTTCATTCTAACATATAGTTCATCTCTAGCATAATATCTGCGCAATTACTTTTTTCATAGTCCTCAGCTTGAAATATGATCAGAAAACTGTCCATGTCTGTTCTTGGTCACACTATCCTGTTAACTTGGTGATTATCGCACTAAAAGTAACGTGGGATCCCATTAGCTGTGGACGCTGATTTTTTGAGATTTCCAAAACGCCTAGATATGGATCATCAGACCCTTATAGATTATTGACTAAGCGCCTTTGAGCCTACCAAAAATTTGTTAAAGGAGCTAATATCAATTGCAGCCACTTCGCCATGTTCGCCGAAAGTGTGTCCACCAAGATGCTTGCTTTTTAGTCAGGCAAAAGCTGCACAGTTGAAAAGAAAATGACGACCTCACTTTCTTTCATACAGCTTTCGCAGTTTGCATACGACAAGATATGTCACCTCATCGAATTTGAGCCTATTGGACAGCCAAAAAAACCACCATGGCGGCGAGATGAATCTTACTTAGAGCAAGTAGTTCTGAGGACCACTTGCATTCCACTTTGTGAAAAATGGATCTCGCAGCCGCACACGTTTTGGTTGTCGGCCAGAGCTTGCCAAGCTCACGAGAGATCCATAGATCCAACGCTAGAGCACAAAAGGAGCACCGACTCGTTACCAATCTGATGAAATTGGAGTACGACTGCCCTCTCAAGCTAACTCAACAGCTTAGCAGGTTCCAGTAATACCGCTGTGGTCCGACAACCATAAAAGTCAAATAACAAAGTGGCTTGGTGCTACTGGTAAAGAGATCAAACACTACTTGACAAGCCTTGAGCACACTGTCATCGAATTCAAGGGTAGTATTACAGCTCTGTTAACGGAGTGAATGCACACCTCTTTTAAGAAATCTGCACTTTGGACAGTATATCCACTGTTGCCTTTATAAAATCACATCCGCTTAAAAGTGGTATGGTAACCTGAAGCTGGAGTTGATGGAGTGAGAGAGTGTTGGAGGGAAAATATTATTGGTGAGAAGCCTGAAGCTGGAATTGATGGAGTGAGAGAGTGTAGTGAGGGAAAATATTATTGCTGAGAACTTGCATATAAAATTGTCTTCCGAATTCTTACATATTCTGAACATTATATTTTAATAGCGGTTGCCGCTTAATTGTATGTTGAACACGAAAAAGCTTCTTATGTACCCTTGGCATTCTTTTAGCAGCAATTCGAAATTGACTTAAAGCTTTCCATTTTTTCCATTACGTCAGATAACAGCAAGGCTGACACCACAGTAGGAGAAGAAATTGTTCACATTTCAGAAAAGTAATTATAAATTGATACAGTTTTACTAGAGGAGTTCTATGGAGTTTACCCCCTGAAAAGGTCAATGAACCTTGGTGCCAAAACGGTAAATAAATACAATTAAATACACATTTATCTACAATATTTTCTAAGAAAGGTCACCTGAAAACCATTCACTTGTTCTTGCGACTTGCATCGTTGATTTTAAATATTTTATTATGTTGCACTTGGCACCGCCAACGTCGGCACTCCACCCACATGTCGCTTGCACTCATTTCACATTGCTGTAAATGTATTTGCTTGGGTATTATTTACATGTGCCACTTGGCACCATTGCATGCATAGACAAATGTTGCACAAGCAATTGTCAATAAATATTCGGCAAGTGTCGCACAACTGTGGAAAATGTGAAAAAAGTGCCGAGCGTTGCAGTGCATGTGGCACTCATGCAATGCACCTTGCAGCCACGAACACACACACACACACACACTTATACACGCGTAAGTGCATATTTGTTCAAGCAGATGTACGTGTGTATATGTGCTACGAAATTCAATTAGCAAACAAATCCAAAATCCCCACCCACCTGCTGGGCACTGAGTGAGTGCAGCAATGCAACAATGCAGCAGTCAATTGCCGACAGCTAAAAGCATTAATGCTGGCCAGTGCGGCACGAATTGTTTAATTACCAACCAAGCAACTGTAGTGTCGATGCAGTTGCCAGCGCAATGGTGGGAGTTTGTATGGTGTCTGTGCTTTGGCACTCGTTGCACTGCAGTTGTGGCAGGTGCATTGCACCGCCTTCACGCTGCCAACCGTCGCTGCAACGGCGTTCGTGCCGCTGGCGTTGCACATTTACTCGTCCGAATGCAATTGTGCGGAAAACCCCTAAACATGTTTTGGGGGTTAATTTAAAATTGTGGCCATGACTGTGGCGGTTGTGGTGCTGCTGTGGCACTGTAGCTCTGCGGCTGTGCACAATTCGCACAAAACAAAACACCAAATTAATGTTGACATTTTCCACTTTGCGGATAAAATTTACAAAAAGGCTTTGTGGATGCACTAATACCAATGCCAACAACAACAAGCTGTACCACTTATTGCACTCCGCCTACGCCTCCTCCTCTTGCACCAGGCCAGGCCAGGCATTTCGAGTGGCTGGCTGTGCGCAAATGACACAAGACTCTACTTGGCGTTGTTGCATGAACAATTTGCCACATCTACCCAATGCAGCTGCAGCAATGCTAATATGTTTACTATGAATTTGAGGCAATACTTTCGCAGCAGCGCCCACCTCTCTGTGTGTGCCGGCGTTTGGAAGCGGGAGCCAAACAAATTTTTCGCCCAATTTTCGAATTTATTTTATGACTTTTGCATAATGCAGTAGCAGCAGACATTGCATTGCGTTGCATTTCGATAGCAACTCCAGTAGACTAAGTAATGTTGTTGTTGCTATTGCTGCGGCTATTTGCTGGCAATTGGTTTCAATTGTTGAACTGTAAAAATTACTTGCACAAAGTGCACTCGCCCCAAATGGCATCTGCTGTTGCACCAACTTTACGGCTGTTGGTGTTCGCATTGTTGTTATTGTTTAAATGACCGTTGCAATTGCAGCAAGTATTGCAATGGATTTTCCAAACTTTCATTTGGCTTTGCTGTTTTGTTTACCGGTCAAATGTCGTCTGAAGGGGTCGAAAAGGTCCTTTGCATAATTAAAGAAGCAAGGATAAAGGCTTAGCCGGTTAATGTACCGTTTTCAAATGACAATGGGTGTGATCGTGATTGAGGGGTTAGGGCAGCTATAAGTTGAAGCTGTAAATGCAATAAATATTGTCCAACAATTTGTTGTTGTTGTGTACTGTTGTTACCCGAATGGCTTGGAAACTAGTTGAGAGTGAGCATGTACATATATGAATAGCTTATCGAATGCAATGGAATTTCAGTTTCAAGTATTTGATACTTATGCATATATGCCACTAAAGAAATAAATTAAAACAAAAATTCCAGCAACTCAAATTATTTTCAGTATCAAATTAGCTAAACAGTGAAAAAAATCAGTTTTTCTTAATATTTCTGGTTCGCAACCAGTTTCACCAACTATACACTTAACGCTTTTATGAATATAGCAACGGTTGTGCGGTGAGCAGGGACACAGGGATAAGTATCTATACGGATGCGGCCAAACTAGATAATCGAGTAAGAGGTGGTGTCTTTTCAGCAAAATTTGATACCAGATTCACCTTCCGACTACCAGACTATTTCTGTATATATTTTAGCAAGTAACATTGGAGAGTTTTGTTCGAACTCGTTTATGACTTTTATCTTACAACACACACCTACATACATAAATACACAAATTAGCGAATGGTTTCACAAAAAATTCCCCTTCAAAGTGTTCTAAAACAAAAAAAAAATTAAATTTTCTAAAAACATTCGCGACGTTAACTGAAGAAAACTATTTTCTAAGGCATGTATTTTAGTTGTTTGATTTTGGATGATCCAGCGCCAAGTTATGAGAGGCCCCGCATTGCGAGACACAGCCAAATAATTGTCGTATTTTTTAAGATTTCTTCTGGAAAATTTTATGAATCATACAAATGTCATACGTTAATATATGTAACTATTTTTATTAAAGAGACTTTAATTGTAACATGAATGTTAGTGGATGATTGACTAGAACGAGTATTTTTAACGAGTTGGCAGCAACCATGGAGCCAAACACTACAATAACAGACGCTGTAGACGATAACAGGAATAATAAAAGCCTCATTAAGAAAGCAATTTATAACTCATAGATGGTTAATAAAATTAAATAATTAAAAAAATGTGAACGCACTGCATTACTATTTTTTATAAAAAAAAACTAGACTCTTAGTAATTAGGAATTTTTGCTATAATTAAGACCAGCTATATTGCCATTGGCGAAAGATTTTGTTACAGTTTCTGAAAACTTTGCAAGAATAATACTATCAGTGGCGTTATATTGAAACTTTTTCAGTATTCTGTATGCAAGTTAAGATATATAAGGACTCAATTCGTTTGAATTCTTTTGAAAATGCTAACTATGAAATTCGTCTTGCCTCGTCGTCCCCTCGGCTACAAAAACCAGTTTGAGCGACAAAAAAGCTCTCTTCTGAACATGGTTTTCATAGTCAATAAAGAGCGACGACACACACGGTTGTTTGAGCCAAGCTATCTTAATGGAGCTACGATGGAATACTGACAAGGCTCCACTGAACGTAAAAATTTGTATTCACTGTAAATGTAAATCAGTGCTGAATCAAAGTGAGCATATAAATATTGAAGATAAGACATGTCTTTAGGAATCACATGGTGAATATGGGTTTTAGGTATATGTATTGTATCTATATGTATTGTATGTATATGTATTGTAAAAGTTGCGTTATTCGCTCTAACACATATGACTAATATTAATTAGTTAATGACGTCACTTTAGCAATATAATGGTAGTATTAATGAAAAATGGCAGAGACCACCTGGGCTACCAATTTACTAGCGTATTTATTTGGTTTCGGATTTCTTGCCTCCAATGTGACAATTTAATGTCAATATCTCATTTGACAAGTATAATGTCAATAAAAATAACAAAGCAAGAAAAAAAGGTTAACTTCGACTGCAACGAAGCTATAATACCTTTTACATGCGTATTTATTATAGCATAAAAAGGTAAAAAAAAAGATCTTTATCTTGATTTTACTCAGTCAGTTTTTATGGAAGCAATATGCTATTATGGTCCAATCTAAAAAATTGTCTTTGACAGTAATCTATGCTCAATTTCGTGAGCATATTTTGTGAAATAAAGGTTTCCATACAAGGACTTGAATTAGATCGATCAGTTTGTATGGCAGTTACATATATGTTATAATGGTTTAATATCGGCAGTTCCGATAAACGAGCAGCTTCTTGGGCAAAAAAAAAAACATGTGCAAATTTGATATCTCAAAAACTGAGGTATTTGTTCAGGTATATACAGACGGACCGACAGACAGACATGGCTAAATGCAGCTCGTCACGTTGATTATTTCTATATAAATCTTGTAGGGTCTCCGATGTTTCCTTGTGCATGTCACAAAGTTAGTTGTAAACTTATTATACCCTGTTAACACTGAAATATTGTAACATTTCACAAATTAAAAGTTTGTTCTGGCTAAAATCCTGATTATAATTAATTATCTAAATAAATACTTTAAATACATGTTATACATTAATAGATCTTACTATTAAAAATGCCAACACTATGAACTAATATGCATTCTTAGTGCTTTTCTTTTTATTCGCCAGTTTAAGCCCGATTACTCAAAAGTGTGAGCATACATTTACATACGCTTGTACAAATTCGAAGATGTCTAAAGGAGCGGCAGCAAACACTGGTGCCTCTTTACTATTTTTGTACGGATCTTAAAGAAAATCGTAAACAAACAAGCTATTAATGCCAACTTAGTGTTAGAGTGAACATGTTTTAACATCTTTGGCTTACAAGCTGTCCAAACAATGTGTGAGCAATATGCACACGGCTGCACAAGCACATGTACACGCGCTTTCATTGCTCATATGCAGAATAAATTGTAAGAACTCGATTGGGTTTGTAAATCGTCACACACGCAAGCACTTGGGGGACTGGGGGACTAGGGGAAATGCTGAAAGACACACACACACACATCTATACATACACATAGAACTCATAGTGCTGGGAGAAGAAAATATCAAGTTTTCTTCGCCGTCACAAGGAATGTCCTTGAAGGAAAAGGGCAAACCGGCCAAGTTGTAAGCGAGTTGTCGTGCAATTTTGGGAATTCGTAGTTTTCGGAAAAGTTTTCTGGTCAAACAAGTGGAAACACTTACCTTGAGTGGCGATGAGTTGTGCACAATTTACATAGCTGAAGCAGTTGCAGAAGCAGTCGGACGCCATACAAGCACATGTATGTGTATATATGTATATATCAGTATATATTATATAATATGTAGCGGCATAATGGAGACGGCTATTGCATCCTGCGCACATCACAACTCGACTAGCATCTTCTCTGCGCTTTGGGTGCACTTGTTAGCGTGTCCATTACATTGAGTAGCCACAGTAACATGGCACCTACATAGAAATCACACACAAACACATGCATTTAAGTACTTAGAGCATCGACGTCCAATGTCCGGCGTGTTAATATAATGTTTGTTGCACGAGACGCCTATTTCTAGGCGAACTAACAGCGCCGAACAGCGAACGAACATATGTTAAATTATCACAAACTGCGGAACATGGCCATTAAAATCGGGGTGAACATGCTTTCGACATTTATCTAACACGTGCGGACATGAAATTTGTTTCATACGAGCAGCAAGCGCAAGTGCAAATATTCATAGAACCATTACTTTTGCCCCCAAAACCGGGCACGCTACGCTCATTCCCCTGGACTTGATTTTTGGGCGCAAATGATGATGCTCCAGATTTCTTGTCTTCTTTTCACAGTTGAAATATTCAAACGGCTTTTGTAGCTGCAGTACAAAAGGTAGCGGCGCATTTTTGGGCTTTTCTTTTTTCGTTTTGGAGATGTAAAGCTGCAATTTGCTGGTACAACATGCGTAAGCCCATAAATGTATGCACTAAGAAGATGTCTGAGTGGACATGTTATTAGAACAGATTCGAATAGCGTGTTAGACAAATGACCGGAAACTATTTACTGTTAAGTTTATGGGCAAAGTATAATGTTTGGTGCAACGACAGGTATATATATACTCGGACACAGCCGAATGAGCTTTCTAAACAAGAATTCTTTTAAGCCAACGTTTGTGATTAACTTTTTTATTTATTTTTGTTATATAATTAAGGTAGAATGATATATGGACACAAATATAAAATTTGATATTCCAACTTAAAGATAAGTTGGAGAAAATATTGCATAACGCAAATAAAGAAGCACTAACTTCGGGCTCAGCGGAATTGAAGTAACCTTCGCTTGTCAGATATTTTGATATTCGACAAATCTGCTAAAAAATAAATTATTATTTAATTTATACGTGGTGTGTTCAAAGGAAGAGATGAATTTTGAATTTTTTTGAAAAGTACTCATTTATTTATCAATATCTATTTTAGCTTCTTCAAACTAATTCCCCGCGAATATAATACATTTGTGCCAAAGCTTTTTCAAATTCTCGAAGTACCTCTGAAATTTTCTTTTCGGTGTGGCCATCAGCTCTTTCTTCGATTCTGACTTGATCTCATCAATTGTGGTAAAACGCTTTCTTTTCATTGGTTTCTTCAGTATTGGGAATAGAAAAAAGTCGCAGGGGGCCAAATCTGCTGAATACGGAGGATGAGGCATGATTACGATTTTGTTTTTGGTCAAATAATTACGAATAAGCATTGATGTGTGAGCTGGTGCATTATCGTGATGCAGAATCCACGATTTCCTTTTCCACCATTCCGATCGTTTGAGCCGTATTGGTTCACGCAAACGTTGCATAACTTCCTTGTAGTATTCCATATTAACTATATGACCATTTGATAGGAACTCATGATGCACCACAGCATTGTAATCAAAGAAACCATTGCCAAAACCTTCATATTTGATCGAGCTTGGCGTGTCTTTTTCGGTCTTGGCTCATCTGGCAGCTTCCATTGCGATGATTGGGCCTTGGTCGACGTCATAACCATATACCCACGATTTGTCACCAGTTGTGACCCGTTTGAGCAAATCCGCATTGTTGTTGACATCATTCAACAACTCCTGAGCGATACTAGTGTGACATTGCTTTTGCTCAAAATTTAGTAATTTCGGAACAAACTTCGCTGCCCACGTTTCATACCCAAAACATTCGAGAAAATTGAATGCCATGAGCCGATTGATATGCCAACATCTTCTACAACTTACCTAATAGTGATTCGACGATTTTCATGAAACATTTTTTTCACTGTTTCTTTTCTTCGTTTGTTGACATGGTCGCTCCTCCAGGAGGAGCTCATCGTCATCAACATCTTCTTACAACTTACTAATCGAAATTGGCTCCTAATGCAAGCACATTATAAACATATGTGTCCAATTATAACAAAAACAAAGTATCGATAATCGAATGTACACAGCCCGCAAAAAATCAAAATTCACCATTTCCTTTCAACACACCTCGTATTTACTGTTTATATATGGTACATATGTAGGTCGGTCCAAGATCAATATTTTTATATTTTATACCATGTACGGGGTATATTAAGTATTTCACGAAGTTTCTAACATCTAAAAGGAATCGTTAGAGACCCTATTAAGATATATATTATATATGACGAGCTGAGTCAATATACCCATCTCCGTCTGAATATAAGCGAACTAGTCCTTCTGTTTTTGAGATATCTCTGGCTCTGAAAACGGACGACTATATTATATAGCTGCCATACAAACTGAACGATCGGAATCAAATTTTTCACACGAAAATATATATATATATATAAATATAATATATCTTCATCAGATTTGGCATGGGTTATGGTCCAAGGCAACAGTTCATTCTCGAAAGAAGTTGTTCAGATCGAGTCACTATAGCATTAACTGCCAGGACAGGTAAAGAATATTTTGTATTAGTGAAGGCTTCGGAACAACCGAAGTTAACGTTTTTTCTTATTTGGTCCTGAACTATATAATTATATTGAGTACTCGTAAGCATAGTTAGGAGAAAAGCACGCTCACTCAAATTTATTAAGATAACTCATATATTAGCCGCAATATGGAGCATAAAATCAGCCGGAAGTTCAAAAATCTTTTTATACGATACATCTATATATGGGGCTAAGAGAATTATTGCTCCGATTCAACATATTTTTGATATTCTGCCATACTATTATCAGAAAAGGATCCTTTCCGAATTTCCCTCTCCTGTACGATCTCGTGTGTAAAATTCTATGTTTCTGGCGCATTTATTTATAGAATTCTCACACTTTTAGTAGTTTTTAACAAAACCTTTATTTCGGGAGTGGGCGGGGTTATAATACGAATTCACCCATTTTCACAGAGTGGGTAGAGATGCCAAAAGGATTTGCCCTAAGCGAATTTGTTTATTATAGCTTGAATGGTTTAGGAGACATGTACATTTAACTTATTAGAGGGAAGGGCCATACAGTCACTCGGAATTCAACTCGTCTCGTCATCCTGAACATTTATATATATATACTCCATATCTATCTCGACTTGTTTTAGGTGATACAAACAACCGTTAGGTGAACAAAATTTTTACACTCTGAAGCAACATGTTGCAAGATTTGATACCAACCACTACATTTGGAGGGCAATAAACTCACTTGCTCTTAACTTAAAATATCCAGATTATTATTGAAGACATTCATAGTAAATGCTCGAAATTAGTCCTAAAGCATTAGAAAATTCTACTTGTATTGTTCAAATTGAAAATACCTACCGTTATATAAAAAGTGGACGTGGATGAGTTTACAGTTTACTTGGCTCCGAATCTAATACAGCGATCTAACAGAATGAGTTAGAATATTGATTTAGAAGTAGACGGTACCAAATCCATTAGTTGCGATGCGCAGTTTTTATGTTTAAGATATTAATATATGGAGCTCGGATTTGTTGTCATCGGGTAGAACCCGGTTTCCGAACGCAGTAGATAAGAGAGTTTAAGTACGTCTACTATAAAATTTTATAGGCTTTTATAAAAAACTGAGATCTCTTCATTCTGCGAATCCCAGTACCACTTTAAAGCTGAAAATACACGTATTGAAAGATGTAATTTTTTCGCTTCATTGCTTTGGATTAAATAAACTTCTAACGGCGCTTGTCATTTACACCACTGTCCCCATAAGTCATCGAGCCAATGCAATTAATTCTAAAAATCTAAGCACTGTGCCGTTACAAGCGCCATCGTCTCAATAAACTTCCTTAAGACGATTTGCACGACAATCCTTTACACGGCACAGTCGTATGTCACAACTACAACTTGGAGTTGTTGAATTTGAAGGAGTTCGTACGCCACATCCATACCAGCTAGCTAATAAATTAAATTGAATATTTATTTGCCTAAAATGTAATGAATTGAGCGGTGGCAATGCTGGTGGTCCTGCTCGCCACCACAAACGCCACTACAACTACAACAACATGCGTTTGCTCCAAACCAATTGCTGCAGCAGCTTTTACTTCTAAAGCACAGCGTTGTCGTAGTCATTTGTTCGATATTTTCGTAAGCGTTGCAGTGGCAGACGGTGAACGCGCCACACAACGCTACGTGACACGGTGATGGTTGAAATTGCAGCCGCATGAACCGCATGAGAAGCGGGCGGAGCTCATTCATTAAGTGCTGCTCGTAAGCTAGCTGGTGCAAATAAATTATTGTACTCGCTTGTCATGTACGAAAAATCCATGTGTCAAGTCGCTTTGGGCGAAACTTCACTTCGCGCGGCAAGAGAGGGAGCTGAAGCAAACGTTCGACTGGAAGGCGGTCCGACAGTCATTTGCGCCACAGTTGCAAGATTCACACTATTTACTACAACAACAAACGTACACTTGGTACATATACACACCAGGCAACATTAGCGCAAATGTCATAGTAACTGTAATCACTTTCAAGTGCAGCCGTAATAGACAATAACTAAGCCAAATAAACTTGAGGCGGAGCAACAACGTCGAGATGACAAACGCAATAGGAAATTCAATTGCGCTGCTACGTAACGAGTGTCTGACAAACAGTTGCTGTGGCAAGCGGTCGGTGAAGTGTGGCAGCGCGGTCTGAAGTGGCACAGTAAGCCTCTGAGGACACTCTCAAGGAAGTTAGCTAGTTAGCAAGTGATATCGCCACAAATTGGTGGCATCCGTGCTGCGCTCGTGTCGGTATGTCGCAACGACATCTGCTGTCTGTCGCAGTGGCTTGCTGCAGTTACTGCTGCAGCGGCTATGTCTTCACAATTACAAAATGGCAGCAGCCATAATGACAACAAAGCCAAAATGTTGCCACTTTTATTATTTTATTATATCTGCCTTACTCTGCTGCCAGCATGGCTTGCAGTTGTCAGCTTTGTGGCAGCGCAGCGTTGGTTGTCGTAATTTATGGGCCTCAATGGAGTTGCAATCCTTGCAATTAGATTTTCATTCAGTTAACATTGCGTCTTTGGTGATTATTTTGTTATTGCTTTACATGTTATTAGAAATGTTTGAGTGTGTTTGTATTTTGCCCTCTGCTCCAAATCTTTAAGCCTAGACTTGTGCGAGTTGCTAATACTCATTAAGTCATTGTTGCGGAGCATAATAATGAAGTAAATGGTTGTGGTTGTGCCGCAGCATCTTAGCAGCTGATATTTGTTTAGTTGACAGCACTTGAGGGTTGGCAAAAGTTCTTTCCTAAAAATACAAGATAGGATTCGACAAATTGTCGCCTGTCAGCTTACTACAAATTTCTGAGATTTTTGCGATCTCTGTTAAATGTTGCAAATTTACAAGCAATAAATAACTGTTTAAAAGTAAGATCAACTTTGTTGTTGCTGTGTTGTTAATGGAAATAATTGTATAAAATGGATTATATTAAACACTAGAAAAAGGCGAATCGAACAAACAGCTGGTATAAATCAAGCAATTAGGCATAAATCAAATAGAGAGAGGTTAGCTTGCGCTTATACCACTTAAAGTATACTGTATAATATTATATTATTTGTCTGTGGGCCGAGAGTTCAACCAATATAGTAACAATGGTAATTATAGACACCGTCATATCAAATTAATGTAATAATGAAAGGTTTTCCAATAAAGCTATTGGACTTAGGATGTCAAAGTTAAAAAATTGTGAAGTAAAAAATTGTCAAAAAATGGAGAAAGAAATCATTTTATACGTAAATCTGCGATGAAAAAAAGTTATGAAATGAGGAAATTAAAATATTGATTTGGAAAGATATGACTCTGAATAGTAGAATAATCAACATCATTTGATTTAAAACAGGAAGAACTATGTAGCTTTAAATTAAAAAGTTATACAATCACCCCAATGCTTCACATACTCAAAACCTTACTGCCTTTTTCATCAAGAAATAACTCGATTTAGTGAACTGAACTTGATAATACTTACTGTCTCAACTCTCTCGCATTCTTTCAGTCGGTGATTTACAAATACGAGATATTTGACTTTAGCTAGTTTATTATTAGTGGCAGCCGCTTTCCGTATACTTGGAATTGAATCACCGCCCGATATTTCACATTTCTAAAATCCAGTACAATGTCCAGTAATAACCCATACTTTTGGAGCAAGATAAACCTTGCTGAGAGCCTTCTCTTGGCCAGAAAGATCTCGAAGTCGCACCGGAGCTGATTATCGACCAACACCTAGTAAGCTTACGCGAGGTCTATAGATGCAGTTCTACAACGCAGGTGGACAGCGGGAGTCCAGTTCGATCCCGTTCCTGTCTCTTGCCAATTCATCCACTTTACCATAGAATGTTTAGCGTGTACGCTATGGCCAAGCACCGAAAAGAGTCTAATAATTAAGCAACTATGGGCAAGCTGAAAGACACTGAAGTGTTCCGGTAGCCTAAAACTAAGCTTTACGGAGAACTCCTTGAAAAAAAATTTCGCCTCCACCCTTACAACCAAGTTTCAACCCATCACTGAAAAAGCTCAATGCGCCTCTACTCCAGCGGCCTTGCCACATTCACATATGTCTACCCTGTGGGTACGTGAGCAGAGAAAAAGCCACCAGGACTAGACTCTGTCACGCTGTGGTCCAAGTTTTCAGATATGATAATGTTAGCTGAATATTTCCCGTATATTTTCTACCAATATCGAATTAAATTAAGTTTTATGAAATCATGCTACTAGACCAAAGCAAGCCTGTAGTACAATACTTGTATATACGTTAGTAAAATCCGAGTTTAGCCGAGATGTAGCAATGCTAGCATGATAGACGTGAATTTGAGTATAATGTCACAACAGAGACGTATGTATGTAAGTACATTTGTATAAACGCCGTGCTGCAGCTGGCCAAAGTTGCCACAAATTGTAATTGCAGGCGCTTTTCTGCTTCGACTTGCCACTGCTGCTCACATTAAAATTGTCAACGCCTGTGTCATCAGCAACAATACGTGCACATATCCTCCCGTTCGCAGCGTCCCAAATTGCACTTTTAATTGTTGTTGTGTCATTTTATGTTTACTTAACTTGCTAAATTGCGTTGGCATTTATGTTTATGAGTTGTAAATTATGCAGTTGCACAAGTTTCACTTCGAGTTTTACATACTCGTACTCGCATGAAGCTGACAATTAAAAAGCGAAATAAGAACGTGGAACCGGCAGTTGGTGACAGCCATAGAAGTGAACAAGATGAAATTGCTCCAAAACACATACACATGCAGCACATGGCGTTATGCAAACACATACATATATTTGTTGTATTTGCATTAATAGTGCAAGTTTTCAGTAACAAAGTGACTTGCGAGTAGTTCCGTGGAACAAAAACCACTGTGCATTGCACTGCAGATATTTGCATAATTTTTTGGAATGTGTAACCCGGATTTTATTAAAATAAGTAAACATACTTTTAATAATTCTTTGGCAGCTTGACTTTAACCCACCTATGCTAGATATGAGACCCAATAACTATGATTTCCAAATTTTTAATGAATCTTTATGAAATTCAATTCCGAGTGAGTTAATCTAACAATAGCAACCGAAGAGCTCGATATATTAACACTCTAGTTCATTAATGATTCTGTTAATGATATTCATATTGACTCCTGCTGACACAAAATTTGAAAAATTTACTTCAGCCGCGATATAAAATCATTTTAAAATATTATTAATTATTAAAAGGCACATATTTTTCAAAACAGTATTGCAACTTTTAAAGTCGAAATTTAGTTAATCTTGTTTTTGACTCTAATCATAAACCACCGAGAAACTTAAATAAATCTATACTCGACCACACGTATGAGATTAATTGTATGAGATAGCACTTCTCAGCCGGTAAATTCAATTTAGGGCAGCTGAAGATTTCTATAAATCGATTATTATTATTTTGGGTTTTCTTAAAGAACACTTCAGGGTCTTAAAGACATTCTTCAACTAGTGAAATTGTAAAAAAAAGAAAATCAAATTCCAATACTCTGTATCGTCGAACGCTTTGGGTCAGTTAGCTTGAGCATATACTTGTACATATACAAATGTAATATTCGAAGCTAATTTTCTCGGAACCGCACTTTTCAATCAGAATATGAAAACAAAAATATTCCAATAAATAATTCACGTGTTTTTTATACCCTGAATAGGGTATATTGAGTTTCCATAAATTATCAGCATGATGAGCTGAGTTGATTTAGCCATGTCCGTCTGTCTGTATGTATGTACGAAAACTAGTATCTCAGTTTTTGAGGTATCGATCTTAAATTTAAGATATGACCGTTTCTCATAATGAGAATGTTCATTTGCTGCTGTGAAGGGTATTATAGCTTCGGTGCTACAGAGGTTAACGTTTTTTTCTTGTTTTTTATTTCATCTATAACAAATATTTCGTGAGAAAATTTCCCATTCTCAAACAGTAGAGATTTCAACAAGCATAAAGCTTACTGACTTTTTAAAAAATATTTGATATTTAGACGTTAGAACTTTTGACTGAAAATTAAGGTATTTGTATCGATTTTAATTTTAAACAAGTAAGGAAGGGCTAAGTTCGGATGTAACCGAACATTTTATACTCTCGCAAAGTCAAATGGTATACTCGTTTGAGATTTCTTTGTGGATTGACTGATATTTTCGGTAGAAGGTCAACTATAGGCACTGGGGTCCACATATTTAGTACTTAGGGGTTGAACAGTTTTGGTTCGATTTAGACAATTTTTAGCCGCAAGGTGGCATACTTTAATTGCATTATTTACGCAAAGTTTTACGCCGATATAATCATTGTTGCTTGATTTGCATAGTGGAAAGTGAAAGAATCAAGTGGTATTTAAAATGGTGTCATATGGAAAATAGGCGTGGTTGTAATCCGATTTCGCCCATTTTCGCACTATGACATAGAAACATGAAAAGAACGTTATGCACCGAATTTGGTTGAAATCGGTTAAGCAGATCTCAAGATATGGGTTTTCACCTAAAAGTGGGCTGTGCCACGCCCACTGTCTAATTTTGAACGCGGTTCCTATAAAGTCATCTTATACCATCTCAGAGATAAAATTTAATGTCTCTGGCGTGTTTAGTGCTTGATTTATCGCGCTTTTAGTAGTTTTTAACAGTACCGTTATATGGGGAGTGGGCGGAGTTGCCACCCGATTTCAACTATTTTCACACCGTCAATAGAAGTGCTAAAAACATTTGCTTCCAGTGAATTTTGTTATTATAGCATTAGCGGTTTAGGAGATATGCACATTAAACCTATTAGAGGCGGGACCACGCCCACTTTTTAAAAAAAATTTTAACTGCAGATGCCCCTCCCTAATGTGATCCTGTGTACCAAATAACAGTCTTGTATCTTATTGCGGAGCTTAGTTATGGCAAGTTATTTGTTTTTGATTAATGGCGTTTTGTGGGCGTGGCAGTGGTCCGATTACGCCCATCTGCAATGCCAACCATCTCACGGTACCAAGAAACATGTCTACCAAGTTTCATAAAGATATCTCAATTTTTACTCAAGTTAGAGCTTGCACCGACGGACGGACGGACAGACGGACGGACGGACAGACAGTCACCCGGATTTCAACTCGTCTCTTCATCCTGATCATTTATTTATATATAACCCTATATCTAACTCGATTAATTTTAGGTGATACAAACAACCGTTAGGTGAACAAAACTATTATACTCTGTAGCAACAGGTTGCGAGAGTATACAAATTACGATTTATCCTTAATATTTTAAATTAAAAAATATCTTGTATTTGGAACATAAGTGGGTAAGTTTGCTCCAAATTTCGTCAAAGAAAAATTGGTTTTGTTTGAGGTTATGTTGTAGATCTTTATCGTCTTTATTACCACCAACTTTGTCATAAAACTTTGCCGAAAATCGAGTTAAACCGTTTCTAGCCTTTAAAAATTCAACCAGGCCCCTCCCATTCCTCTTTCTGACCTCAAATCCCACGTAATTCGTATTTAATTGTATTTTTGCATGTAGCCTGTAGAAGAAGACCTGTAAGGTGCTATAACTGAGCTCAAAATTAAGAAAAAAAAGTGTAATTTGGTCGGAGAAACGCAGAAGGAAGAGCTGTAGGTTGAAATTGTTAAAAGGTAGGCTTGGCCCCGTCCCCGAATAGGCATAAGGTACATATGTCACAAACCATTTAAGCTATCTAAACCAAACTTTCTGAGGACGAATCGCACCAGCAATTCTTCATATATTGTGAAATTGGTTGAAATCAGATGATAACCACACAAACTCCCGATATAATGGAACGGTTATGTTGAAAACTACTGAAAGAGTAAGTAACTCACTAAATACATACGTCAGATGCAATAGATTTCTCTCCGAACATGGTATGGAAAAACTACAAAAGAATCGGTACAAAGAATGGACAATGGGTGTGACACCGATTTTAACTTACTTCCTATATATCTTTTTAAGTTTTAGATTATGACGCATTTACTATAAAGTATGGACAGTCAAAGTTAAAAATCGATCACACACTCTTTCTGAACAATTGTAGTTTCAGGTTCTGACTTAAACTAATAACTAATTTTTGCTTCCGGTTCGAGCTTCGAAAGTCCATTTTGTATGAAAAGCTTCAGTTGTTTGCATATTTCTATAAAAATTTGCAACATGCAATTTGCCGCACTAGTCCACTTAGGCCAGTGCAATGGCTGACCTCATTTAAGAACAAGTCGGTCAGTCACCCTTCATATAGTCAGCGTAACTTTGCATTGTACATCACTGAAGTTGAGTAGGAATTACCAGCACTCGTCATTTCATGCTTTCGCACAACTCACCTTGCCCCACTTCAGCCTTTTTAAGCAGTTTTTGGACACAATGGCAATAGTTGCACTTAATTTGCAAGTTAACATTAACAGCTTTGTTGTTGCTGTAATTAAAAATTTTAAAAACAAAAGCAGAGCCACTTAAAAGGTAACAAATGTCAATGTGGAAATGCATTCTCAGCACTTGCATTCATTTATTTTTACGGTAGTTAATATGTAGTATTTATGTCTCCGGCAATTACCGGCTTACTCATTCGCAATTGCTGTATTCATTCAACTCTTGAACCGCTATTGTTGCTGTCACTGACACTTGACAGCTAACAACTGGCAGCAGGTACTCTCACACATACGAAAATATAAGTGTGAACTTATTTGACATATTCCCAGAATGCAGTCAAAATGCGATGCAAAATAAAGTCATTTCAGTTGTTGGATCTTGTCAAGTAGCTTCGTCACTTTATTGCATAATTCTCGAAAGTTTATTGTCGTCGTTGACAAAGTGAAATTTCGCTTGTTAAATGTCCGCATAGCAGAAGTTACGTACTCATGTTGAACTGTGTAAGTAAATTTAGTCGGTTGATTCTTATCTCAGTGTGAATAAAGTAATTTTCTTGACGCTTTGCCTCGATTGGCAATTACTCATTTTAACTCATAATTAAAGTGCTAATAACCACTATAACTACTGTCAAATATATATTTACTTAATTTACTTTTAAATTGAGTTTTGTTGTTCCAAACTTTCATTATCAATTATTAAATGACTTTGTGCAACTAACCACCTGCAATTCGCTGTAATTTTTCCATATTACTGCATATCAGTAAAACCAATTAACCTCCTTTATATCTATAGTTATCATCTTTATTATTTATTCAAATATAAATTCAGATGCTTGTAATAGCCTCTTTGATTCCTTTTTGTCATACGTTTTGAGCTGCTTTCGTCGTATCATTTTAACCTCAATAATTCCTTCTGCTCTACTCTGAAGTGGTATTCGATATTCTAATCAGAAATCATACTTTATAATCTAGAGACACCCAATATTTGTTTTAGCCATCTAAAACGATTCGAGATAGATTTAGAGTTAAACAAACTACTCACTTTACTCAAATCTTCCTATCATTGCCATGCATAGAATAATTAATTATTTAGATAATATTACACTTGATGAAATTGGTCCATACGTTTCGCTAGCCTTCACAGACCGAATATTATGGTTTTTGATTTACTTTGGTGAGGCTGACTTTACGCCTTATTTATAGGACAAAATCTGATATATTACAATAAAATTAGTTAGTACGTTAAAATTTTTATTATGGATCAAATCGGTCTATACTTTCTGCTAGGATCCATACGTCTAATATATTGATTTTGATTGGTTCGAGCTTAAGGTAAATACTTCGGTGTTCCCAAAAATAACCGAACTTTAGATTTAATTCATACAACATGCAGCGACATCTATACAGATACATTCATCTTCTTTCAAACGCACTTAACCTCCTGTAAATCGGATTAGAAATGTTAAAGTTACAGCCATTGCAATACAAGAAAATGTGTGCAAATGTTAGAAATTAAAATCGAACAAAGAATAAATATAAAATTTTATGTTAAACTTGGAAAAAAAATTCGCTGAGACACACGAATTGATCAAAAAAGTTTGATGGTGATTATTTTATGAGTCGACGACTATTAAACGATCTACAATGGTCGTAGGATTTTAAATGGCGACCAAAGGCCAGAAACTAGTAATTGAATTGGTTAAAAAAGCCTTAGTATCGATGCAAATTTTCCAACAAGAAAATTTATATACTAAATTTTTACTGAAAATTGTGTTACGAAGAAAGGTCTGACCGAACATTTTATACTGGCAAGGATCAAAGCCGGCGAAATAACCCAAAGAGGGATTCAAAAGCTAAAAGCCTTCGGTGTCGTCTTATAGCTGATCTATAAATGTCACATGGACACACATTTCTGTAAAATTAAGTTTTTATTGCCACATTCAAAATTGAATTAATTTGAAAATTAAGAATCAAATAACTAAATTGTGTAAACAAAAATAATAAAATTTATTCTATGAATTTACGAAATAATTTACGAGTTCTATTGAGGCATAGTATCAAATGGTTTACTGCATGAATGAATGGCTTCGTACACATGTTCGTATTAGCCTTTATACATCTTCCGTTTTCCGCTCACCATTAGCTGACGATAACTCCCAACTTATTCAGTATCTAGTCTATACAAAACTGAAATATCCACATTTATTTACTCGACAAGCAGTGAAACCACTCATAAGCTAACCTAATATCTTAGCCATTCATAAGTAAACGCTGTCACACGAATAAACGCACATTTTATATGTGCTTTATGAAGCTATCAAAACACTTTTAAACGCCGCACCAAGGTGCGAACGAACATTCGAGATATGTACAGCACATAGTCGGTATCTTTATGTTGCACGTAAAACTCAGTGATTGCTACTTTTTCAAGGGAAATATTTTTCACACTTGCACACTTTTCCCGTGAGTAGCAAAAACATGCGAGAAATGCGTAAAATAGTTTACATTCCCCTACTCTCCACAACAGCTGATTTGCACGACATCTGCGTGGCCAACATGGACGGGTTAAAAGCGGCGAGGTAGTTAAATGCATCATTTAATACGCTCGTAAAATCTTTAAACGCACTCGAAGAACACCGAAGAGTCATAGAGTCATCACTCGCAATTGCAGCGCATAACAATTAAAAGTGTTGAGGCGAATTAATGTGCGCCGTTTCGAGTGCGAATGACTTAATTTCAAATGGTTCCGCAGGGGTTGATTGCTCAAAGTGTATGTGTGTATGTATGTTTGCACCTACCGCCACTTAGCGTGTTTGCGTTTGTACGAGGATGTGTCTAATATTTAAGTAAGACGCACACGAAATCGAATTCGAAGTCGCCGACTGTGACAGCTTGTCATTTGTTGTCCGTCGTCACCGCGTTTGACAGTTCGCACATTCCCGTTTTACTTGCTAAGCGCACTCGCTGGATTTACATATTTGTGAGCTAAGTATCTGTCGAATACACGGTTTATGATTACGCGTCCACTGACATCGTGCGACAAAAACGTGCGCATGCGCGAACGCATATACCACATGAAATGCCAAACAAATCAAAAAGTGAAAAATTGACGCCACTCGAGTAGCTGGCGTTGGCACGCACATCGTGACTGCGGGCGTGTAGCCTAGCTTGATTGTTTTGTTGGCTAGATGGTTGTTGAATGCCCAAAAATAAAAAAAAACGCTGTAGCTAATGCTGCCGCTCTATACCCTCCGCTGACTGCTGATGTATCACGCCTGGAGATTTATGAGCTCTTTTAAGAATGTGACATATGACAACCTGCGGCTGTGGAGGGGCGCACAGACGATCGCGCTCGCAGTGGTGCACACCTTCACACGATTACACTTCACTCGCGCATGGCTATCACTTTGATTGAAGACTTTCGAAAATGTTCGGTATTTCCTGAACCCTAATGCCTTTGGAAAGCTTTAAGTGCGGTGCTGGCTTTCAGAAGAGTATACAAATTCACGCGAGTTGTCAGCCCGTTAGGCAGACGAACGCCTAATCTAGCTGCTGCTTAGTTTGAAGAAAAATTACGGCCACACGGAGTGTCTGAAGATCGCTGATACAAATGGGAAGGTATGTGTTCATTCGAATACACATACATACAGACGTCTACATATGTTTCTTCAATGATTTTAGTAATCCAAAATAAACACCAAAGCAGCGCTGCAGGTTAGTGTTAAATGGAATTTTAGAAAAAGCTTTGTTTTTTAATTTCGAAAATCTAAAATGGTAAAAAAAAAAAAAAAAAAAAATTAAAACACTGAAATTTCAATGCCAAATATTCACAAATAAATCTTTTTAAATTAATTCAAATTATGTAAAATGCACAATGCCTTTGTAGAATACTTAAGCACCAAAACATGGAAATGTCGGGCGACACAACTCACTCAGCACAATAGAGGTACAACCGGGTGCCACCTTTCCGTTGAATTAGTACATCAATTAGCCGAAAATAGCTCCTGTTGGCGCAATATTTTAGCATGAGCAAGATATTTTGGTGATATTTATTAAAAGAGGGAAACAAATTTCTTGGAAGAGCATATTTAAAAACATTATACCCCGCACGTAAAACTAAATTTTAGCTTTGGAAAATATGAGCCGAAAAAGAAATGAAGTGAAACAGGTAGGAAATGCTTAATTCGGGTGGAACGAAAGAACTTGCTGGAGCAATAAATATTTCTAGATGTAGATGTTTATAACAATATATATGCTTCAATATTAATTTTAAGATGAAGCTATGCACTCATTTTCGGCATTTTTTATTATTATTATTCGAGAAATGCACTGGAAAATCTATCGAAAACACCGACATCAGTGCAGGTATAGAGCGATTTTCTGTGGAATTTATCATATACCGTTGGGTTATCTATTGTATATTCAATTAAATGATTGTGATACAAAATATATGTGAGGTAGGCGTGGTTTCGGTCTGATCTAGTGTGTTCTAGTTTGATGTTTGGGTGGCATAGCTGAAATTGATCAGAAAATTCATCAATACAAGTCATGCTTATATTTTAAAAACTCTAATTGGTTATAACTTACTAAAAATGTAATAAAGATAAAATATGTAGAGTAATTTGCAAGACAATGAGCCGATTCTGTCACAGGTGCCTAAGAACATGCGAACGAAGTCTCATGAAAATATTCAATAGCTTTTATTTAATTATTCGTTTCATGAACAGATACACGAATAGTAAAGATGATATACAATAGATAGAATACAACATCTGTAGAAATTATAAACCTCAGTTATATACTTATAACAGATAGACATTATTATAGTACGATATTTTCATGTCCTGGTTAGCCTGTTCCATCCAATATAATTGGAAAATTTTCATTAAAGAATAAATTATAATATTTATATGATAAAATTTATAAAAAATATAACGTTCTCTGAAATGTAAGCTAAACTACAGTTTTCACATGATTTTCTCTATGGGGTTATACTTTCCATATGTAACTATATCCATATGATATAATGACTTCCAAAAAATTAAGCAATTGGTATAATACAAAAATTATATATGTATAGATTAAATGTACATATATATTTTTTCTATAATTATATGATTATTCATTAATTTAAACGAAACTTTTCAAAATAGTAAAAAAAACATGGTATTTATCATTAATTATATAATATTAATAGTATTTATGTCAAAAGTTCATTTACATACACATACCTATGTAAGATCATATCAAGATCAAAATTATTTAACTAATTACAAATTACAAATCAGTAAAGTTGATTCTAAACTTCACCAATATCACGCACTTATTCGTAATAATTTTCTTCTTCGAAACAATTTCATAAACCAAGAAGGGTATATAATTAATACCAAACAAAAAACGCTCCAAACCAGCCAGTGAAATAAATATAATTATTTCCAACATCTGTGGCAAATTTAACGCATTTACATGCTAAAGTACATGAAAGATTTTTATCACCTTCGTTTTCGTGGAATGAACTCGAAGAGATCTAACAAAAAGAAACGTCAAAACCCGTTGGAATTGTTGAAGGCAGTCGGAGTGTGTGCAGCGATTTCGGTGTGGTGAAATAGCAAAATAACCAGCCACTGCCCCAAAAACATGTACCAGAATTAATTGGGCGCGTTAAACGTCGGCAAACTGAAGAATTCAAATAAATTTATGACTAATTTACGAAACATAAATAAAAGCACACGGACACACACACACAGTCATGTAGGACAGATGTATTTGAAGTCAGACAGGCGAAGCGCCACAAACAACTCAATGTGGATAGAATAATACGCAAAAAGTAGAAAATTGTGTTAATTTATTTTTCAAATAAACAGTAGAAAAAGGTAAAAAGGCGAATGTTGTTTTCAAAATCATAAGTGACATTTTTATTTGTTTAATTTTGTGTTAAAAATGATGGAGTTCAGTGCATATATCACGTCGAGTATTGGAGGATAATAAAACGGTGTACATGTCCCATCCGAGATACGTTTGCGATCTAATCAATGCAACTTAAAAAGCTTATGTATATACAAATTCGTACAAGTAGTCGCAGCTACTGCCACAACACCCCATCCCCAAAATAGACTTATAATATGTTTACTATGAACCCTTTTTTATTCAGTAGCTCTTTTGGCTCCATTATTTATACATAACGATTCGCCAAAACACCAAAAACTAGACTCTTTAGCATTTATAAGCTTGTGTGATAGCAATCTACATTTTTGGGATAATCAAATGCAAGCAGATTTTGAATACCTCAAAATTTAGTATTTTTAAGATTTTTTTATGTCTAAGGTTTTACATAACGCCTCTAGCCTTAAATTTATCAACAGTTGATTTCTTTGAAAAAAAAACAGCTAATTAACAGAGTTGTCACATAAAGAATATATCATATTTATATATTATATATAAGGGTGGGTAAGGTAAGGTGCAGAGATATACTGTCCAGAGTTAGACATAACGCAGCCTTTTAAACTGCCGCACCACTGCAGTATATTTCAAGCAGAGGTCTTTGCTATTGCGAAAGCCGCAGAGCTAGCCTCTAATACATGAGCATACAGGTCCAGAGTCAACATCTACGTGGACAGCCAAGCAGCAATCAATGATTTAACCTTGTTTCGCATATCAGCCAGAAGTGTGTTGGAAAGCAGGGCAGTAGTGGAAAGTGTCGGTAAAAGCAAGCGACTTCACTTCTACTGGGTGCCAGGTCATAAAGGCATCGAGTGCAAAGAGATACTAGACTAGATTGTAGTGATGTACGACTGACTCCCGAAAACGTGATCAACATTGGAAAACCCATGTCTACACGACGATATGGACAGAGGCATGGTAAGGAAAATCTAAACGCGACGGAGCAATCTACCTGCGTGCAAAACTGCAAAAGTAATGTGTAAACCGGTAGATTGGAAGTTTTCAAAATTGGTACTGGCACTCGATAGAAGAGACTGTAGCAACTTGATCGGAATACTCACTGGTCACTGTTTGGTGGCTGCACATGCCTGCAAAATGGGGCTGATAGATCGAGAACACTGCAATAAATGTCAAGAGCTAGGCATTAGGGAAATAATAGAGCATCTCCTGTGCACATGTCACTCATTGTCAAGGCTACACCTTAAGCATTTGGGGGCTCCACGGTATGAGATACTGAAAGAGGTATGGATAGTGAGGCCACCGAGTCCATTGAAATTCGCGTCAAGCGCAGGCATTCTAAATGACTACTCCTCATGGACCTCGTAATTTAATTCCATCTGGTAATACAAAGGATCGAAACATGTCTATGCGTGGCTCAGTTATTCTAACCTAACCTAGAGAGGGTAAAAAAAAAATATTTATTTTGCGGTCGGCCCTCTGAAAAATTGGTTCTTGTACACTTCGTAAAACTAACCGTTTAGAAGATAAGATAGGATGAAATTTGATTATTTTAAGGCAAATATTTTTTTCTTATGAATTTTATAACTGCGTAAAAAAATATCATTTTGAATTACAAAACTCACAGTTTCGTAAGAAATTTACTGCTCTGCTAAAATGGTCTCTTTATGTTCAGTTTATTAAAAAAAAATTATTATTGTATATTTTTTTTCGTTGATTTTTGACGATGGATATCTCATAAACGCTTAACTTAAGCGAAAAATCATACAGATTTTAAGAGCTCATACTTGGAGATATTTTGGTTGAGGCGCCTATGAACCTACTTTCAGAATACTAGGCGAAAAAAAATCGATATTTTGATCCACCCTAATATACATGTATGTACATTTACTTAAATATATTTAACCTTTCTGTATCATTTCTTAAGTTATATCCCAACTATGGTCCGAATACATCGCTCGATTGATTAAAGTCGTCGAGGGAAGCGTTCCACCAAAATTCGGAAGTTTTAAAATGTATAAAGATATATCATTGAAAAAATATTCTATGGCAAATTCTGCGAAGATGTCTAGTCAAATAAGAAAGTTTTCCATAAGAACGTGTGGAAAATTTCAATCGATGTCTCAAAAACTGACCTCTGAAGCCCATTAAACACTGTCTGCTAGAATTAATTTACAATACCGTATTTGGACAACAGAAAATCCAGGAAAATGCGTTAAAAAAATTTATTGATAAAAACTGGTTTAAATAAAATAGGGCGCCATATTACTTTACGAATTATATAAAAATACGATGAACGTCTCACGCTAAAAAGAGGCGCCATTGAATGATAACTTCAAACTGCAGATTTAGCTCCCTGTCTTCTGCTTGGGAGGTTATTTTAAAAGCACAGTGTGCGCCAGCAATCCGTAGAGCAACTCAAAGCAAACATTCGTGCTAAAGATCATTGATATACATACCTTCGAAATTTCTCCAAAGAGTAACGCTGCAAAAATATATATTGATTTTATATAGTCTAATTAAATTATAAAAATCACAGTTTAGTTAAAATATCTAAAATATAAAAAAACGTTGATTTATAATAATATAATGTCATAAAACAAGATGCACCCTGTACACTTAAAAGTTTCTTAGAGTCAGAATGATTGTAATAAGATTTATTGAGCAGAAAGCTTCTCAAGCAATTAAACGTTGGCCTTCCTATTTTACTATTCTGCATACGCTGACATAACCTTTGTGCGTTTTTGCTCAATTTACCACTGCTGTCTATTAGATCCCCACAAGCCATAATTCTTCAGCGCCTATCTATGATCCTGTCTAACAGCATGAAGACAAGAAATTAGGGTCAACTTAGGTGTGCGTGCTAGCGAATAGAGAGGTGCTGAACCCGAACCTTAACAACGAAGTAATCAACAGTAACATTAACGCCACCACCAACAACACCAACACCAGCATTGGCAATATTTTCCAACAAAGCAACACGTTGACAGCGATGACAGACAACGTCTAGAGGCCAAATGGGTGAAGCGTAGTGCAAAAAGTAGTCGAAGAGTATGTCTAAAAAAGACTTAAAGCAGCGTCAGCAGCAGCAGAAGGCTGAAGAAATGGCGAAATCTTCATAAATTATTTCTAGCGCTTTCATAACATTTTAGGTAGGACAAATGTATGCAAAACTATTGGTGTTAAGCAGCTTTCAACACCTCATTGAGAACGCATGTCCCAAGCGACGTGCAGAGCATGAGTGGTCGATGGCACACACATACATACATGTGTGGCATGTTGCAACAACAGTGAAGCAGAAGCAGCAGCGGGGGCTGCAGCTGTTGCACGCCGTGGTACTGGGCAGCGATTTTCATCGAACATTTAGGCGAAAAAGAAAAACCTAAAACTGAAACAAGCGAGGTGAGGCCAAGTCCGAACGGCTGCAGCAACTGCAAACGTACAACACAAGATCAGATCGAACATCAAAATAAATCAACGCAAAATTAACTTGACTTATGCGCAGTCATATTCTTAGCGGGATATCGAATTGCCAACCGAACGCGTTATGCACACACGCACACACCAGCAACACCGCCACCTCAGCGAAAGAAATCAGCAGCTTGTTGTTGTTGTATTGTTTTAGGTGACTTGGCACTCAGTTTTACGCGCTACGAGGCAAGCGGTAGGCAGACAGCTACGATTGGACGTTGCAGCGGAGGGCAACAGTACACTGACGAAACAAAATCCACAAACAGATCAGTACACAGACAGGCGGATGTTTGGCGGACAGTAGGCTGTGATGGCCGTATGCTAAGTAAGCAACAACAGGACTGGCGATCACTAGCCAGCTAGCTGGTGCAGCCAACGCACAGCGAAAGCTCATCAAATGCATGCAAATGCCAAATCGCAAGCTGTGATCACCAGCCAACAGGCAGTTAGTTAACCGGGCTGTCACAGCGGCGCACAACGATTTACATAAACGAGCACCCGGCGAACAGGCGCATAGCCGAACATACGAGGGCGGTTTGATCAAAATTTAAACCACCAAACGAAGGTTTGAAAATTTTAGCAAATAATTTCTCAACTTGTTGTCAATTTACTGCGATACTTCTCAAGCGGTATTTCTGTAACTACTGTATTCCTGCGGTTTGCAAAGTAGGCCTCGGTGGCGGCAATAATCTCCTTATTCGGCCGAAATTTCTATCCGGCGAGTAACTCTTTCAAGTTTAGCAGCAAAAGGAGTTTGCACTACGTCAAATCTGAATTGAAAAATGAATACGGTGAATAGGGCAGCAGTTCGTAGCTTAACTCGACCAATTTGGTAGTAGCGTTGTCATAGTAGAAGAGTACCATTTTCTTCGACTGTTGGGAACGCTTTGCTAGGCGTTGATCACACCTTGTGAAACCGATAAAGCGTAGACTATCACCTTTGCAGTCGATATGACAATTTTCGTCGTCTTCGGAGAAAGTTCGCCTGTGACTCCCACTGTTTGGACCATTCCTTGACTTCTGAGGTGTACCATTGGGTCTCTGTTTGCTCAACAATCCTTCGAATTGTGCTTAAACAGCATCCAAACTGCTGCGAAGTGGTCTCCTTTTTGCATTTTTTAACTGAAGTTATCAAAAGTGACACCAATCGTTCCGACAGCTTTCTCATGCTCAGTATATTTAAATTTTTCTAAAATCCGCAAACACGCTGAAACTCTGACGGTAATCGTCTGCGCATATGTGTTGCACGATAGTAAATTTTCCTTATGATAGCGGCGCGATCGGACTGTATGACTATATATTTATTGAAACACCCTCGTATGCTGAATGGCAGAGGTTACACGGCAGCAAAAAATCTGAATTCGAATCTTCAGCGCTGGAAAAGAAACAACTACAACAAAAAATGCTGCCTATAAAGCGACAATGCCAATTGATTAAAAATTTTAATTATGGTGGAAGGCTTAGTTGGACCAAAGCGCCAACTGTGCGCCACTAGTGGTGGTTGAGATTGAGCCCAGAACGAAACGCTTTACACATTTATTGGCGTTTCTGCTTTGAATTCATATTTAATTTGTTTTATTTTCTATATTATGCATATACTTTTTATAATTTTTTTGTTGTTGTTCAGTTGTGCACCCGCCCACCTGAACAAAAGTCTCAGAAAATGAAGACAGCGTACATGATTTATGTATCGTTCGAATCATGTTTGGCATATGGTGTGTTCGAGTCATCTGTGAATGATACTCATAAATACGCATAGATGGCCGAGGGGAGAACTGAAATAGTATTTTGGAGCGCTGGGCCGCTTTCTAAATTTATTAGATGAAAATGCTTATATACATGTAAGCATATACGTATGTATACCTATATACATATATAAACCGGCACTTACATAAAATGAAGTGGCTAAAATTGCTTGCAGCAAGCATCAATCAAATTACCCCTGTTGCAACAAAAATTATCTGGTGCTTCTCCTTTCCAAAGTATTACAGATTTTTGTGCGTAAACGAATGCCCAAAAAAATTAATACGAGGGCAACTCGTTAATAGCTAAGCCTCATCACCCGATAGAGTCATTAACGCAGGAGAAACTTACCATCGTGTCGTACACTCTCGTTGATAATTATTTTGACCGAGTTTTAGATTTTTATACCCTGAATTAATAGTTTTGCGACAAAGTTTGTAGTTTGTGAAGGGTATTATAGTTTCCATGCAGCCCAAATTAAAATTTTCTCTTGTTTCAATTTAACGGCCACCTTTTTCTCGGATTCCTCGGATTGATGATCTAAATCGACTACCTGAAGAAGGATCACAGCGCAATTTACCGAAGAATAAAGTACTCTTCCACTAAGACAATTGATCGGCTTACACCTCAGCATCCGTTAAAATCATCCAAAAAAGATGAAATACAGAAGTTGGAAACACCCCTAGATCAAGTGTATCGACCTAAACGTAGAAATAAAATAATCACTATTTTTCGAAAATTTCGTTTTTGTTTTGTAGGTTAAATAGTTATTGGACCACCCTCGTGCTAAGATTAGAAAAATCATAATCAAGCACTAGCGCAAATGTTTCACGCTTATAACTAATTTCAAAACACTGACACTACAAGCTGTCAACCGCAATTATCCTACCCAAATATTTTACCGAATTTTATGTCATAATTTAATTTCCATTTTATTGGGGCGTGGGGAATTTAAAAATATCCACAAATGAATTTGAAAAATGTAAAATAAAGATTTGTAATCGCTGCACGATTATAAAGATATTTTTCTTCGTCGTAAAACAAAAATGGAGCGATCAATTTTCTAGTGTCTATTACAGTTGCTTTAGTGGCTCCAAATGACACACAAGCAGAAGTCAAGCATATTGTATAATATGCGCCCCAATTGTTGCAACAATCACTTTCAACCGTGAGTGTGTGTATGCAACTGTTGAAGATCAATACAGTGATCCATTGTTGTCATTTGACTCATCTTTTGCTCTTTCCATTTTCGTTAGTTTGACAGTTGAATGTCAACGTCACACATCCATATTTACACGCAACTACATACATACTTGTATATATTGCATAGTATGTGCATACAGCCTCCATGTGGCGCCTCGTTCACCAAATTACAATGGGAATATACAGTTTTGGTATTGAAGACGAGCAATAAAAATCATTGACACCACCAATTCACTCACACGCAATCAAAGTCAGCGATCTTTATTGATAATCGCTCTCAACGCTATGCAAGTGAGCAATATGTTGCGAAGGGTTGATGGCTCTTGCTCTTTGAGTTGCAAAGAAAGACGTGAATCGAGGGTTTGTATTTGTGTTTGTTTTCAACTGCAGCATTCCATCGATTGGTAATGGCATTGTCTTGAGAGTATATAATATCTTCAGTGTGTCACATGAAATGTCAAATAGTCGGAAATAAATTAGGCTTTTAGGCGATAAACAATTGAGAGCGATGAGTTTGATGGAATTCGTTGATAGACGGACATGTGTACATATGTATGTAGATACATATATGCATATATTAGTTATAGATAAACATTTTTATGGCGACAGTAAATGTTAAAATGATGTGTAGTATCAGCCAAAGCATCTTGTTCAAGCAAATTATGGATACTATATCGCTAAAAACATATTTAATGTAACTTTTCACAAATACTCGAACCTAAAAATATCGTTCAATTTGCTGAATTTCAAATTTTTGTTCTCCAATTTATAAGCCGAAAACAAACCTTTTCAGAAAACCTACAGAAGGATATAATATATATACCTCAGAGAGAGTCGGTTAGTTTTTATGGCAGCTATACGCTATAATGGTCAACAAATGAGCAGATGTGGGAACTTAAGGACGTGTACAAAGTTTCATCGTTATCACAAAAACTGAGAGACTAATTCGCGTACATATATACAGAAGGACAGAGAGCCCGACATGGATAAACCAACGCAGCTCCTCGTTCTCATTCTGACTGAGGGTCAAATTTGTAGATTATAAAAAAAGATTTCAGCAAAAAAAATTTTAACATCTAGAGGCTCACTTTTAAAGTAAAGTTTCGAGTTGAAATTTTTATTTCGTAAAAAGTTTTTGATAAGTGTTCTAGAAGCTGTGGAGAGTCCACTTTCTGGCCAATTACAATTTATCAACTTAAAGAAATTTTTTGTGGTCATTATTGGAGTTTTAAAAAAAAAGTCTTAAATGACAACATGCTTTCCTTAAGCGTTAAAATAAATTTTGAGTCAAAAACCGTCAAATTCGGTAATTTTTACATAAATGTAAAGAGTTTAACGCAAAAAAAACTTTTTTTTGTCCAAAAAAAGTTTTAACTCGAAATTTACTTTAAAAGCGATGTTAAAAAATTTTTTTTTTTTTACAAAAACTTTCTTTTTTTCTAATCTCTTCTTTTTTTCTTTTTTAATAATCTACAAATTTTACCCTCAGGCTAAGCAAAAAAAAATTGTTTTTTGCTCCAACCTTATAGATATATGTATACATATATACTCTATAGGGTCTCCGAAATTTCCTTCTGGGTGTTACAAATTTCATGGCAAACTTTGATACCAAAAGTATTACTGTATGCTGGAAAAATAATACAGACTTGATTAAAGTAGATCCATTCTAGTTTTGCTTGTCAAAACATTGTCTAGTTATTGTTTCTGTAATTATTATTCACACTTTTTAATGAATTCAGATTTACATACGTTTAGTGTATATTTGTTTTAAATTTTTGCAACTGAAGAAAGCACTAAATATCGACAAAACTTCCTGAACCGTATACAAAATTTTTTGATTCTTCAAATTTCCATACTCAGAACATAGTTTTCCGTCATGACCTCTTACGCATATATATAAATACATCAGTGCAAAATTTAGAAGGGTCTTGAAGATCCTAAAAAACTTTCATTGCACGATCAGAATGTTCAGCGCAACCATCGCTTCCTTAGGATCAAAGTAAATCCGTACCTCCTTTGTACGGTAACTTGACACTATGGTTGATGTCACGACTTTAGTTTCTCAAACAATCTTCCAAACGAACGTCAAACTATTTGTGTTGAACTATTTCGTTCCACTCACTCAGCAGCTCCGCTCTAAACAAACGTTCCCCACAAAAACAAGTTCAAGGGGCAATAATAAAATAGAATTGAAGTTACTGAGTGTACAAGGACATAACATACACAAGCCTTATAGCCTTAAAGTCTTCGCAATGACACAACTATCAGCATGCTGAGCTTAAAAAGGCGTTGAGAGGCACAATTGTTATGGTATAAATCGCAGCACAACAAAAATATTGTTAAGAGCCGTTCGTGGTAACGTTTAAGTTTAAGTTTTTTTAGCGAGTGTAACCTCTCACTACTATTTCCAAATATAAAGGCATTGTAATTAGAAAGTACTATACATATACATACATTTAATTTTGCTTTAAAAATACGTTAAGAAAACTACTAGAAAATTTTATATATCATAATAAAATTAAGAGAATTAGTTGGATTCGAAAAAGTTTTATATAAATTATTTATGAAACTTTTGGTCAAACAAAGTATAAAAATTTATCAAAATTTCAAAATATATTCCGTTAAAAATAGGATTTATAAATTTTTTTTATTAAAAACAATCATATAACTCCCTTTTCTCCGCGCGTATCTCCGTTTTGACGAACTTTCTAACAGCAACTTTCTAGACGATTTAAAAAATATCGCCAATTGTCTAATTATTTATGACAAGCAATTTATCATGTCTTCCAAATAATATTTCTCTTGATGAAAATATGTCAAGGCACTTCACGCTAATTGAATTTCTACAAAATTTTGTAGATATTAAAATTCAAGCGAAAAGCAAAAAATAATGCTCAATCCATTATCCGATTCTTAAGTGCTTGTTGTGGCTCCTTAATCAATTGTGACAAATATCAGATGAATGGCTACCACTAATCCTTTTCTTCTAATGTCACAAAATTGTTAAATAGGCACGCTGAGTAGGCCGCCAATATATGGACTTACTGTAAAAGTATGTATGTAGATAGTGTGTGTGTGCTTGTAATACACTCGACATTTTCAGCCGTGCGCGCACTCCCATATAATTAATTGAAACACATTAATAAAAAAAAGGAATGCTGAAAAAAGGCGAAAAAGTCAAACAGCGAAACGCCGAGTTGAACATGAAAAACACTTCAGACGAAATGAGCGATACAGCTAAAAAAGTAGTCGACGGCGAAGGCAAAAACTAACAACGAAATGCTAATAAAATGCTTGTATATGTGTGTGTATGCAACAGTTGTGAAGGTATCGCTTTTTTCTTTTAATTTTATTTCTATTTTTTCTGTTATTAATGACGGTAATTTTTTCAATGATCATCAGGTGAAGTCATACCGCTGCGCAAGAGCCACCGCTTCAGTTGATGAATAATAGCGATGCCACATACATTCATATATCTATACGAGTGAGCATCGCGGTCGGGCAGGAGCGTGTGACGATCGTACAAAAAAGCACTTGCTCCTTGAGCAGCGAGCATTGCGACAGCTAACGAACGGCTTGCCACCACTGCCGACACTACACAATAGTCAGTTACCGAAATGTGTGATATGAGGTGAATACTTATGACCACTGTGTGACTCCTGTCGGTCCAGCCTACCGTCTAACCGTCCAAGCGTCAGGCACAGTGCTGCGTTCATTGATGCAACGGCTGCGGCTACCATCTCTTCAGGCCTTTCTACCCTGCCATCTCATTGCCTCTCTACCTGTCTGCATTTGCTTGATTTTCTCGCGATGATGATTATGATTGCCTTGAGCCCATTGAGTTAAGATCCCGACAATGTGATAAGTTGTGTCATCATTTTTTTTTATCCACCAGCTTATCCGCACACATTTACATTGCCTGTTGCAAGTGCCCGCTTGCTATCTTCACGTTTTGACCATAAGCAATGGAGCGGCTGCTATTGGAGGAGTTTTCCCAGGAATAAAATTTCGGTTTAACCGCCAATAGTTGACTGCACAACAACATAAGCACTAAGGCTGTTGGACGTCTAAAAACATATATACATACGAGGGCGGTTCAAAATAATTTTGCCTCACCGCACGATGACGCCACTATCGCAATAGAACCTTGCTATACTAGTATGTTCTCGTAGTCCATTGCTGCCGCCGAATCAGAGTCTTAATTTTGTTTTGGCTGGCTGTGCACGCGGATTTTACAAAACTGGAAAAAGAGAAGAGTCGGTCGTTTATTTGATCAAAGGGGACTTGGCTACTGTATACGATGACTTTTCTCCTTCTATATTCTTAGTTTATTGAGTTTCAATGTGGTCACCAATCAATTTTCGATGAGCCACATCTAGGTGCCCTAGAAGATAATGTGAGAAAAGTCCATGCGTGAGATGATTGAGAAGTATATTAGGCATCTCAAAAGATAGTGCGGGTCATTCCTGCATGAAATATTGAGCATTATTAAGTGGTTGGCTCACTTCAGAATGGAAGCCCATTCACGAGCTATTTTAGCGCAAACCGAAGACGTGAAACAGAGACCAAGGAACAGTCGAAACAGCGCACTTTACCCGTTGATCTTACTCTGAAGAAAGCAAAGACTGATGAGCACCGTTTTTAGGAATTCACAAGTTCTATTCTAAATCGAGTTGCAAAAAAAACGCCCTTTTGAGCAAAGGAAAAGTGCTCTTCCACCATGACAATGTGACTCACATCTTCGCCGTCGCCACCTCCAAGAAATGTATTTTTAAAACAGGTTTAAGGAAGTTCGAGCATCGCTGGGTTAAGTGTATCGATGTAAAAAAAAATATGTGTAAAGTTTTAATAAATAAATTGCCATTTTGCCAGAATTTTCATTTGTCTTTATTCGGATAAATATTTTTCGGACCGCCCTCATATACCGCTTGTATTGAAGAATGAAATATTTTTTACCTCTACTAAAGACGTACTAACAAAAAAGGCTAAAACTGATTAGTTGTCATTTTTCAACTGTCATAAGCAACGGCTACTGGTTTTTCCAAGTATCTTCCATCCACAGCTCGTTTTACATACACATATGTACATATGTTGGGGCAACTTGATGGATTCTGTAACCCTGTCCGTAGTCTTCTTCAGTGGCTTTCAGTGGCTACTTGCCACTTAAATGAATGCGTTTTTAATTTTTATTGTTGGCCTTTGTGGCATTTAATGGGTTATTTGCGCTGCTTGACGCTCTAAAATTCATATCGCGTCCTATGTGTCCGTCCAGCAGGTAGCAATCGGCAATGATTAACTGCCACGACTACTATTAATATCGCACACGCTCACAACACAATGATGCGTTCCACTTCATATAACCAATTACGCCGTCGTCAATGAGTTTGGTCACATCTATTAATGATATTTGGTTCGTCGATTCTTTCATTCCTAGTCGAGCATCTTTCTTGAAGATATGAAACACACACACACACACTCAATAGCAATACGTCCATTCATATTACAACTACATATCTTCGGCTATTTATCTCCACTTCTCAGCATTGTTAAAATTTGATCCGCTTGGAACTCCCATGAATCTTTCACGCGCCTGCTGCGCCTGCGCACACCATTTACCCTATTGACTTTCGCTCGCCGATCCCAAGCAAATGCGAGAAAATCGAAGCGATTAATTTATCATCTCTCTACTTGTTCTCTCTTCGTACCTTTGTGTGGTATAATAGTATAATAATTTGATATAAAACACTCTAATCTGACTACTGCTGCGCTACGAAGCCACATTTAGATCACAGTTAAATTATTGCTATGCGCCTGACTAAACGATCTTTTTAACCTTCCTGGTATTTTTGTGAGATTTTTGAATTTCGGGGGATTTCTTGAAATGCTTCTCTTTAAACTCGTAGTTTTTCGTTTCGTAATTAATAGCTGTGAGTTTTGCTGACTCCGTACTAATTATAATAATTCACATTGTATGTAGTCACTTAATAATGTTGAGTGTTGTTTGTGGTTTTTTGTTGTAGTATGTTTTATTTGAAGAAATTGTTTGTAAATGATTTAAGTAATATATTGAAACTTCAGTTTATAATTTATTTATGCCATTTTTTAGAAGTTCTTATATTATACTTGTATATCCATCTTATAGTCCGGAACTGACATTAAGTGATTATTAACTGTTCCTGTATATTCTGCTGGTGAAACATTCGAAAGAAGTTTGTGAAAACCAACTGTCCTCGAATTTTCCCGATAGAGATGAGCGTTTCTTTTAGGTGCCATTATGAAATTACCTTCAAAACTGCAACAATTTATCTAACAATTTATCGAACAACATTTTATTTTAGCATTGCTACTTGTATAAATTTTATGTGTGCAATGAATGCAGCGAAATAGCAACGAATATTGAAAATGACGCAAAGATGCTTCTAGATGGCCATTTTAATCGAGAATTTAAGCATTTGAGTGTCAAAAAATATTCGTTATATTGTAGGACAGATTATACATGCTCTCCTTTTCTCCTATAAACCAATTTAAATCCATTTAGTTAACTCAATGTATGTCAAAAGACATGATTTGGTTATAATAATTTGAAAGAAGATTTTCAAAAGAAAATGTTAGTTAGTTATCGTTCCAAAAAATTTAGGCGTGGAAAATTTCTGCACAAAGTAGGCATCTTCTCACCGATTCACGGTCTTACAAAGCAATGTAAACGCTAGCAAAAATACAAGGAATGGGTTCGAATTGCTTGCGCTTTCAGCCCATTCTTCGGATCTGAATATCACTCATTTTGTTTTTTTTTTTTGCTTCCAGATAGTCGCTGAAAAAAATTTTCAATATTCAAGTTTATTTTGAAACATGAAACCAATTAAAATACGAAAATGATATCGGAAAGTTTGAAGATATAATCGATGTAGTGTCATGGCATCTACATGAAGTAATAAATTGGAATTTTGACAAAAAAGTGATTTTCTTTAAAATGATACGATTCACTCGTTCAGGTGATACCGTTTATAGATAAGATACAAACATATGTTCTTCAGTGCAGTAGCAAAGTCACTTTTATTTCACTCGAGTAGATTACTATAGAATTTCTCCTAACACAAATTCATCAAAAGTGTTATTTATAGATTTTTAATAGATCACCCTCTAAATATTATATGTTATTACAGTATTAACAAATTAATATAACCGAAATAATTTAAAATATTGCACTTTCTTAGTTTTAGACTCAAAGTCGATTTTCTTATAAATTGTATAATATTAGGCATTGTTCTAAAAAAAGAAAAAATAAATATGAATATTAATTTATGATAACATCGAAAAAATAAAGAGAGCGCTGCTTGAAAACAGCCGAGAAAGCATATGTTTAATCCTAAACGCACTTGCATCTATTTTGCATCGAATTGACACAATTATCGTAATATTTTGACCAAATTATTAAAGTATGTAATCTCAATACTTACGCAAAGTGGTGTATATAAGACCTTTGTGTTTTCTAAAAACGAAAGAAGTTATTAGCGTAGCAGAAATTTAGAATTTCTCCTTACGAGAAAGCCTTATACTCTCAGCACTCTAAACTATTACCCTCTCAAGGTTAAACCTACAGACATAGCATCAAAATAATATAAATTTAAATGTAGTATATGATTTCTTTATTTAAATTTGAGTTATAAGTGTACTTAGAAATTAATTAGTTTTATCAATCAATTATGCGAATCAACAAGATTTAAATTTACGATATACTTTTACGATATATATTATTTGTTATTGTGTTTTTTTTTCTCCTCTCTTCTCTGCTCTTATATTTATTTTATTTACATTCAATTGCAACCTAAGTGCTTAGGAATTTCATGGTTTTCTTTACATTTCAATAGTAATATTTATCACAGATTTTAATTTTTACTTAATCGTATTGCAATTATGTAGGTATATGTTTATACATGTAACTGTGTATGTATATGTAATGCTAGTATATACATTAAACAAATAATTATAGAATAGAATATATGTAATTAATATTATTTCATTATATATATTAATTATTTTTTCTGAATTTCGAATTGCAATTACATTCGTGTGTGTGTGTTTATGTATTGATTAATTTACGTTATTAATTTTTATACAATATATATATTTTTATACCATTGTAAGTAATACTATTTATATTGATTAAATTACTTGTAATTTGTTGTAGTTGTTATTGCTATTTGCTGTTATTACACACAAGTTAAACAACAAATTAATTGGCAGGTGTCTTAATTAATAATTTTGCGTTTGTTGTATGCCATAAATGTGCTACCGTTATGCACATATTATATGTGTATACTTGTGTATATACATATGTATGTGTGTACTATTACTATTACAATTGTTGCAGAAAAACATATTTTAACTAGGTTAATATGCATTTGTATATACATATATGTTTATATGTACACATTATAATATTATATACGTATCTCGGCAACGCACACGCAAAAGTAGTTGATCTAGCAATATGTACATGTGCTTTTAATTCAAAAGTTTTCTGTAAATTTTTTATTGCTGTTATTAAGTCAGTTATGAGCAATCATTATTTGTTTTGTGTATTTTTTTCGGTGCGAATAATGAAAATTTAATGTAAATGTGTTAATAATTAAATAAGTTTGTTTTTGGTTTTGCAGATTTTTATACGATGCCCATACATATCTACATAAGTGGTACTTATGAGGAGTTGTATATATTTAGAGCACATTGTTAGCGTAGTGGGTGGTCCGAAAACATATTTTCTTATATCCTTTATGTTTTAGAGCATTTTTAAATTTTTTATATTTTTAGTTTTCTTGATTACTTATTTACTTCTTCTATTTTTAACCCTTTAGACATGGTTGATGGATGTTATGAAATCGAGAAAACTAGTAAACAAATAATAAGTAAAATAAAAAACAACAAAAATCGATGGATTGAAACAAATAAAAATAATAATAAAATAATAAAAATAATAATAATAAAAAAATAAATAAATAAACAATACAAATATTTATGCTTTAAATTACAAATCATTAGCAACAGCGAAAAGGCAAAGTTACAAACAAAAGTTTTCATACCTTTGACGCTCACCATATTTACACGCTGTTATTATAACGTATATATATTAAGTTTGCCGCAAGGTTTGTAATACGCAGAAAGAAACATCGAAGACCCTATAAAATATATGCTACATATTAATGATCAGCGTGACTAATCCAGTCGATTTTGCCATGTATGTCTGACTTTTCGTCTGTACATACACGAACGCAGTTTTAGAGATATCGAACTGAAATTTGGGACACATATTTTTTCTTCAAGAAAATGTTTACTTGTCTGAAACCGCCGACATTGGTCCACTATGGCATTTAGCTATTATACAAACTGATTGGTAAAGTCCAGTCCTTGTATGGAAAACTTGTTTATTTAACGACATATCATTACGAAATTCAGCACAGATTACTGTCCAAGTCAACGGTACAATATCCGAAGAATCAAACTACTCTAGCATATAGCTGTCATATAAACTGACCGACCAAATTCAAGATAAAGATTTTTTTTATAATTTTTCATGCTATAACAAATGCACCTGTGAAGGGTATATTAGCTTAAGTGCAGCCGAAGTTAACGTTTTTTATGTTTTGTTATATAAAATGCTATGCGGTCTAAAACAGGACGATAATGTCATAAAATGTTCGCCTCTGTTTTACCGCCAAATATAAACTCTATTAAGTTTTACGCAGACTCCAAAGCTTTTCGTGCGAGAAAGTTGAAATGTGAATATGATTGTCGCAAGATAGATATTGCCTAAAATGGTCGCAATAAAAAAAAAAATTTTGATATCAATCGGAAACTGAGATCAAACCCTAAATCTTCTACACTTATTTTTTTCTGAAATTGAAAATACATTTTAATTCACAGTTTCTGTTTATTAATTTTGCTGTTGTGGTTATTTTTCATTATGTAATGTTATTATTATGATTACTATTATGATTATGACGATGATTATTATTATAATTATTATTATTAATAAAATTGTTTATGATTATTATTTTTAGTTTCTTGTTGGTTTTAATAATTTTATCATTATTTTATATTTTGTAAACATGTTTCCGAACCACTCCATATTTTTCGCCAACAGCAAATGAATGCCGCGTGTATGTGTACGCATTTATTTTTAGCACTTTTTAATTGCTATTTTTTTAATGTGCTTTTAATCTTAAATTATAAGTTTTACAAGCATTTTTATCAAGGTTTAATTGTTATTTTTACAACACCTTTGCGCTTGTTACCGATAGTGTTATTGTTGCAGCGGCGGTTTGCCGCTTAGTTGCGCCTGCTACTGTAGAAAGAGTCGTTAACCCGTCGCTGGTGTGACTAATAGGATGTGCGTATGCTTTAATTCGCTTTTATTGCTATATTAATAAAACACTATTAATTGCACAATAACAACTGCAACAGCACAAGCAATTCGCCGCAACCACCCTCTCCATATTTTCATGTATTTGCTGCGGCAAGTTCGCGCCTTAAGTCTTCAGTTATTACTTTAACTGTTTTCATCTTATCTTGTTTTTTGCGTTATGTTTTTATTATTTTTGTTTTACTGCGCGCGCGCGCGCGCGCGTTGAATTACGCAGCCGACAGGCGACCTTTTTTCCACGCACGCGAATTGCAATAAACACTTTTGATTACCGCTTACTCAAATTACGTTTTTATTGCAAAATAATTAGCGCGTTTAAATTGTGACGGCAGGCACTTCTGCGATCAACGGTTTTGCAGTGTATATACATATATACGACGTTGTTGTACAAGAAAAACTAATTAAAAAACTAGTGTGACTTACTTCCGCCGTCCGAAAGCGCTGCGTTTTTTTCTTCAAAATTTTCAATTATTTTATATTTTTACAATTGATTGCCTGTTTTTATTGTTGCACATGTCCCACAGATGACACGAGTTGCGTGCACTAATTGTTGTTGTCAGCTTTACTTCAGCGTCTGATTAACTCATGGTCTCCACCTGTCTCCACTCAGCCCTCAGCACGTGCCGCTGCCAACGCGTAATTGATACCAACATTCGAACCCAATCCGGCGCCGTACGCGCTTTGCGACACACCGATACCATTACCACCGTTGTAGCACATGCCAGCCGCGACGCTCGTAGGCGTCGACATTAAGCCGTTGCGCGCCAGCTGATTCAAAGCGATGCCACCGCTGCTGCCGCCGGCGCTCACCAATTTCATGTTGGGTGGCGTTTGTGGCGGCGTATCCGGCTGTATTTCAGTGAAACCCAAACGCTGCTGTTGCTGTTGTTGTTGCTGCAGCTGGTGATACTGTTGTGCTGTCAGCAGCGGTGGTCCTTGCGTCATTGAAGGTGGTGTGGAGGCGCTACTGTTGCTGCTGCCACTGCCAATATTGGCGTTGTGGTTGTTGCTGCCATTGCCAGTGCTGCTGATGTTGCTGGAGCTGAGATTGAGAAAATGAGCGTTGCTGTTGTTGTTGCTGCTGCCAGTTGCCGCGTACGCCGTAGGTATGCGCGAATAAGGCAATGCGCCGACGTAGCCGTTCATCATACTCAGCGATGTCGAATTGTTGCTGTTGCTGTTGCTGCTGCTGTTGTTGTTGTGCGCTGGCTGCGTGTTGCTGCTGCTGTGTGGATTGAGTTGACTGAGCTGTTGCAAGTGTGTCGGCATTTGTTGATAGTATTGCGATCGGCTCTGCAGCAACGATTGTTGCTGTTGTTGTTGTTGTAGCTGCTGCTGCTGCTGCTGCTGCTGCTGATATGTGTTCATTTGTATAGGTGGTGGCAATGTGGCCAGCGGCGGCGGCGGCGGAGGTGGCGGTGTCTTGCAAGCGACCGTGTCTGCCAAACTCCAGATCTTGGGTTTGCTCGCTGGGAGCGGTATACCACAGTCCGCCGCACGCAGCAGGTTTTTTGAGACATTATACTCATCCGCTGCGTTGATTTGGCTTGGTGTGCCGTAAGTCATACTAACTGCATGCTGCTGCTGTTGCTGTTGTTGGTAGTAAGCTGATGTATGTTGTTGTTGGTAAGGATGATAGCTGGGATGTTGTCCATAAGGTGAATTGTAGACACCACTCATATTGCGTAAGGAAGGTATATCGCCGAATTTCGGTTCATCCATTGGGCAACCATCCATTTTGTCCTCCTTCCCCAATAATTCGGACTTCACTACTGGGTCATCTGCAAAAGAGTGAGAGGAGAGTGGAATATGCAAATTAATTTAATTTCAGTTTGTTTGCGAATTGAGTGCGGAAATCTCTGATAACTCGCACAATTACACGTAAGAGTCATACACAATAGTTAAGTTACGACAACAACAAAAACAAATGTAATAGCAATTCTCCGTATTTGTCAAAAAAGGTTGCCAACCCTGCTTTGTGCTACCATTTCCGTAGGTGTTGAAGCGCTCAGCCCTCGCAATGCCACAACTTTCAGCTAAAAAATATTTCATCTTCCGTTAGTTTGAATCCACCCAACCCTCCTTTTATGCAGTAATTTCACAAGCAGTTCACTCGTGTTTACTCTACTCGCTGTTGTCTTGTCTTGAAGTTAACTTAATTTGGTAAAAGTCGCAGCATTTGCCGGGGCCACTTAAAGGCGTTGTTGCACAGCCCACCGAACAGCCCTTAAGTCAATGGCAGCCATATGCCAGCCATTTCCGGCCGCCGCCGACCAGCAGTCGAGGCAGCTCAGTTGTATAATTGTCAATATCAGTGCAAAAGTTGGCAATAACAACAACATATGTATGGAAAACAACAACGGCCCGCAAGTGGCAGTTAGTGAGTGGAAGAAGACAAAAGGGGGAATGCGAAATGTCGCGCCACATAAATATCACTTAAAGTGAATGAGCCGCCAGCCAAAAAGCCAACCCCTATGCTAGCGGTACATGAGCTCGTAAACGCTTTGTTGCGCTTTGTTGAAGCAAGCACTGATTTTGGCAAGCGAAATTTTGGCGCGTTTCGTTACAATGTGACCTTTATAAGGGTTGTTCGAAAAATACGCAAAACATATGAAAATTAAAGTTTGTGACTAAAAAGATTAAAGAGTAATTTTGCTTTGTAGTTTCGTATAACTTAACTTTAATCGATCTTAAAATGGATACATTTTGGAGTGAAAGTATTCAAGTCGAGGTGATAAAAGCAAGTTACACAGCTGTTCAGTTTCTGCTGTTATGATTAAAAGAATTTTTGAAGTCTTTACAGCGACCTTTAGACTTTTGTAAGCAGACAATTTTGATAGCGAATACTTTATAAAATTAGTAATTTGCATTACTTCACTAGCAGTATTAAGGCAATTACTTTTTTGCGTTCTTTTTGTGCGCAAATTATAGATCTCGAAGCTTTTAAGGTTTCTTTAAGCACTTTTTTGCTGAACTTCTTGTCAATATTCTCCCAAGCTGCCCCGAATTTTTTTTTAGGAAATTTGAACTCACAACCCTTAAAATGGACATCTGTTTAAGTTATAGTACCATTTTGATATATGGTTAGAACAAGTAGAAATCTAAATTTGTTTCGAATCTGAGTTTTTGACCTTACTCAAACCTAAGAGAGTATAGGAAAGAACAGATAACACGTTAGGTCTTTAACGAATTATTCTTACAAGCATAGGATCCTTGGAAAATGTTGAACTGTATTTCTACCTTAAATAAGAATTCAGGTGTGCTTTGGGAATGACCTATATTTGCAAACCCTTGTTTAGTAAGATAAAGCTGGCTAACAAGACGGAATGTGATTGGAAAAAAGATCATAAATTATAGCTACCGGTGTTTTAACACGCTTTTATTCGCGAATTACATAACTTTAATTTTTAAATCAATATATACGACTTTAAAACATTCTACATCGATATTAATCCAAAGTATTATTTCACTAACAAGAATCTCTAAATTTTCTACATCAAATATTTTTCGCACCACCCTCATTTGCAGTGCAACAAAAGGCCAACAACCCTCATGCGACGGACCAAAAGGAGTGCGGTCATCACTTTGTGCTGCTTAAGTACTTAAGGCAAGGAAACGACCTTAAGAAACAGAGTGTAACCATAAGCGATGCCAAAGTGCAAATCAACGGTTGAGGGTTTCAAAAAACAAATAAAGCAACAACAATTACCAAATGGTGTGTCTGACGTTGACTTAGGGCAGTAAAGCACTTAAAAGTAAACTTAAATTGACAAATCTTGAAGGCTTAAATTAAATTAAATAACCTTTATATTACCTACTTAAGTTAGAGAATAGTGATATAACTAATCTACGAAAAACTATAACACACACACTTCACTTGATAATATATTCCACATAATAAACATTTAATAATTAAGATCACCAACTCACCTTTACGCAAGTCACTGCCACTTATAGCTGCGCCACCGTAAACACCTCCAACGACGTCGGAAGCGCCAACATTACCACTACTCAGCTTATCAACCTCATCGGCATCTTTTTCCTTCTCATCGTCCGACAGCATTGCTTCATCATCGTCATCGGTTTTATTCTTTGGTTCCCAAGTCATTTTATTCTCCTTCTTGAGCCGTCGGCGCGCATTCGCGAACCATGTAGAGACCTGTGTCAGCGTCATCTTTGTAATGATGGCCAACATTATTTTCTCACCTTTGGTGGGGTAAGGATTCTTCTTGTGCTCACTGAGCCAGGCCTTAAGCGTGGCTGTGGACTCACGTGTGGCGTTCTTGCGGCGTGCCGCCAAGTCATAACTGGAACCGTAACTGAAAAAAAAAACAATTTTTTTTAAATATTTTTAAAAATTACCGTTAGAATGTGATAATTGCAGGATTTAATAACAATCGGACAAATGTAGGGTATAGCTGCCATACAAACTGAACGATCAGATGTTCAAAATAATCAAGTTCTTGTATGGAACACTTTTTTATTTGCCAAGGTATCTTCATGAAATATGGCATAGTTTTCACTCCAATACAACCCTACTTCTGCACATATTATTCAGATTGGATAACTATCGCATATATATGTCAAACAAACCGATAAATTTATAAGAAATACAGCTCAGAAAGGCTGCATAGCTCCGGTGCTACCGCAGTGAACGGTTTTTCTTGTATTTTAATAAAGAACTCAAGCTTAATTAGATTAAAATCGTCTTAATGTTTTCCCCACCAAGCTTCATCGCCTTCCAAGTGATTCGAGTATTAACTCGCTAGCTTTAAGCGGTCAATTAAAACAATTCGAAATATATATAAGTACATATACATATACAATATGTAAATAAATACTCGCTTGATTCACTCAAGTCGAGTGGCGGTAATTAAGTGTCGGCTGTGCCTCAAAGCGCTATCGAGTGTGCAATTTGTAAATATTGCCAAAGCGTCAACCGCACAATCGAACAACAAAAATAATAACATTAACAGTAACAACAACAACTGGCTAACAACCGCCGCGATAACGTCAATAGTGTAATCAAAGCTCCACTAGACAAGCACACAAGCACACATTGCAAACTTTGAAATTTAGAAGAAAAACAACAACAACCACTATATGAAATATGAACAACTAATTGTCAGTTGGAATGTTGATTGAGCCAGTAATACTGTCATTTTAGCCATTGCCTTCGCCACCGCCTCAATCACCAACTCCTGCCAACAACACCGCCACCGCCATGGTAGCGCACGAGCGCCGTTCGCTAACTTTTGCGCTTTTAGTTGAGTAATTTTGTTATCTGCACCGGAGACACCTTGGTACAGTAATTGACTTGACTTGAATATGGTTTTGGAATGGAGTTGCAGTTTAGCTTACCTAATCAACGCTAATATGTATTAGTGTTATTGGCGGTATTATCTAAGTAAGCTCTTTGATGCCATATCTGTAAGTGCATTTAATCGATAAGCATTCATTTTTAATAATACGTGGAGTATGTGCAAAATAAAGATATTGCCATTATTGGGCTTATAATAAATATTTTGTATATACATATGTATCGATTATTTTGTGTCTATACTTATTATCTTATTAATGATATATAAATAGTGCGCAGATTGATCAAAGTACGATCCATTAAACTGTAAATGGATTTACTTAGAATTGATTATCGCGCTCATTGATCGGAAGTTGACTGCACACATAGAATACAGATGAGATCAGTAGTTCGTACGGCCACTGACTTCCCAATGACACAGGGTCTCATATTGTGCCGCATTCACAACAAACACGATCACAGCGAAAGAGGAGAGAACTTTTCGCACACTTTTTAAGCGAATTTTTCGTTACGGCCTCGTTCAGAAGAGAATATGTGTAATAAGTAACCTTTTTGCAAAATAGGATCTAACTTTGAGTTTTAACTTGCAAGAAGTTTTCTCATCCGAGGTAAAAACAAGAAGAAATGTTAACTACGATTGCACCGAAGCTATAATATCCTACACAAATACAAAAAAATCAGTCTGTCAAAAGTCAGTTTTTATGGCAGATATATGCTATAGTGATCCGATCTGAATAATTTATTCGTTACCGTTGACTTGGCTGATAATCCATGTCGTGAAGATATCTTGTCAAATAAAAAAGTTTTGCACACAAAGCCATGATTTTGATCGTTCATGTGGAGATAAAGATGTGTTTTGCACACAGATCAATATCTCTAAACCTGAGGGACTAGTTAGCGTATATATATGGCTGCATCGACTAGCTCGTCATGCTGATCAATTATGTATATACAATACTTTATAAGGTCTCCGACGTTTCCTTCAGCTTCATAGCAAACTTAATATACTCTATTTAGGGTATAAAAAATTTAGACTGTACAAGGATTAATGTTCTAGCCTACATGCTATTCAAAAATTATAAAATTGCTCGGCTCTTAAATTTGTCTTTTCGGTCAAGTAACTAACCAAAAACGAAACCTGCGCTGCAATAAAATACTAAAATACTATACTATCTGGTTAATCAGGCACTTCATAACAGTTATATTGCTATAATAAATATTGAAACTTCACATTTTTCCCTTGTTGGAATTGAATAGGTCTTCTTCTCAGATTAAATATCATACTTGTATTATCAGCTGGGGATTAGACTCCTAGAACTATAACCATATGGAATCTTTTCTGCCCCTAGAACAACAAATACTCAACACAAGCAGAATTTTAAGAATTTAAAAATTATTTACAAAATTAGTCTTCTACAAGTTGCATGTGATCAAATTTTATCAAGGCTGTCAAAAAATACTTGGTGCAACAAGTCCTTAAATTTTAACATGTTTCAATTAAAATCTTTATTATCGCCTTCGACATGGGCTGCTGAGCCATCCAATTCTAAATCCAATTCTCTGTAAACTTGTTATAAATCTCGGCGGAGATAGCATTCAGTGCCTTAAAAATTTTAAATTAATTTAAATTTAAAATAATTTACGTTTTGATTGAAATTATTTAATTTTTACTCCCAAATACTGGATTGAAAAAGACGTAATCCCTAACATATAAATGAAAATAAAAAAAAATAAAAAATTGTCTAAGAATTTTTTCGCGTTTGCGTACTTCATGTTCTACTACATATTATAAACTAGAGTTCGCACAGATATATCATATTCAATGCTCTAGAGCACTGGTCGGCAAACTTACACATTAAAATTAAAAAAGAAAAATTTTCAATTTTTATTTCCCAAATGTTTCGTATTGACCATGACATTGGCATTACAAATAGATTTTTAACTTTTAATAAAATATTTTGTTTAAAAAATGGTTAATTAAAAAGCCAGTTTCAATCCACATCCAATTGAAAATCTAACTTCCAGCACAATTCCAGACCAACAGACCTGGCCTCTTATTTGGCAGAGGTGAATATATAAAGCCGCTACTAAAACCAATGTCAACTCAATTTAGAGATTTATTTAAGAGTTTTTATTTAGATATTCGCTTTGCGATCATTCGTTTTTCAAATATTTATACTATATTACTTATAAATATATTTTTTTTTATATTTTTATATTATTTTTACGATATAATTCTTTGAGGGATACTGTCAACCGAATATTTAAAACTATTAAATTTTAGTTCATAAAAAATATTTATAACATCTAAATTCTGCAAATTATATCATTTACTTGTAGTAGCTTGTACATTGCAATAAAATTTTAAAAATTTATTAGTGAAATATTGCACAAGCACCACTTTCTCTTGACTTAAGCTCTGAACAAGTTCAGTTAATTTGGATTTCTCTATTACATGAAACTAAATTAAAAGCTTTCCAATACAAATCCTTTTAAGTCTTTAAACCAACAAATTAATTTTTTAAACAACAAAATCCTAAAATCGCTTGAACTTTAGCAGCTTTAGCGTGAAAATTCACAGCAAAATCCTTGAAAGTGACAGCTGGCCATAATAAAAGCTTTTTAACCACGGCTGAACGCACAACGAATTTAAATCTTTCGATAATTTTAAGTGTCCCATTTGGAAAACAATAACAGCTACAAACACAAATAGCTAGTAACTAAACGCACGAAATAAAAAAGAAGTAACTGTTATAGTCAGAACGGAAAAGAAAACATATTGTTGATACCAACGAAAGGCGATGAAATCGGGCGATGTGGCCGACAGCACATTGAAGCAGCGAAGGATGCACCACTTGTTGAACTGCCACAGACTAGGAATGTACGCGAGGGATTTAGTTGGGTTCATAGACAAAGTTGCTTCGTTGTTGCTGTGCTTGTGTTATACGCCATTTTTTGTGGCACTTAACCGCAGACAAGCTCGTCGCACTCTCATAGTGAACGCAGCAGCCGACTGCGGCTTGCGGGCAAATAGAAAATCTCTAGCGTCGTTATTGGCTGACTTAGTTGTCTTTTTTACTTAAATAGAAATTCATTCACTTCCACATGATATCAATAGTTTAGTGTTTAAATAGAATATAAAGAGAATTTTAACGCACAATAACAATATTTAAGTCTTTCATTAAATCGAACAAAACTTGTTAATCTCGCTCGTTTAACGCTTGGCGGCGTAGACGCTAACAAAAACCGAAACTGCTGTTTTGGCAGTAAGTAAGTAATAAATCACATACATAGCATGTCCCACTTACAACAACCGTTAGCTGACACACGCCACAACCACAGCGTGTGAGGTCATGAGAAGAAAGTCGCTGGCTCACTGATAAGCCACTTATGAGTATAAAGACCATGCAACATATTGTCAACACCTCATAAGTCATCGCGTTTACGTTCAAGTGCTTAAGATTTATTTCTTATTTCTGTTGTTGCACTTCCACATGCATACATATATATTTATAAATAAGTAGTTCGCTGATAATATTTTTTTTTTTGTTTTTTGTTGAAACTTAATAATTGCAGATAAATGACTCTGATTACTTACCCATAAGCGGCAATAGGATCATATGAATAATAACCAGTGGTGGGCTGCAGACTAGCTGAGGTCCAAGCAGACATGTCAGAGCCAGCGTTGCCTTCTTTCAGTGCATAGGGGTTACTCTGTAAGAAGAAGAATAGATATATAGTTTAGTTTAAAGAAAAATTTTAGATTAAATTTTAATGCATGAAAATATGTAGTCATCAAAAACTAACGCAGCGCATTTTTTTAGGCTGAAGAAGAATCAAAATACGTATATGGGGGTTTTCTCACATAAAAAAATGTTATTAAAAATATAAAAATAAATGTCTTCATACAAAAATGCTTTAAAAATTTCGTTTATGCTCAAAGTAGTTTAACAATTTTCTTTATTTAATTTTTTTAATTTTAAATATTCTCGACAGTGTTTTAATACTGCATCCTCTTAAGAGTTTTGGAGGCCTTGCAAGTGTTGGGTAATTTATTTTAGCTGCTATCGAGTACTGAGTATTATCGATTGACAATACCTAAGCTGTATAAGTTAGCACCAAATAAGCTATCCCTCCCTAAAAATATCAAACTCCTAACTAACTAAACGTAAAGTGCAATACGACTCTTCACCTGAAGGCCATATTGCACGCGCAATAAAAAAGTGCTGACCGAACACTTGTTTCCCGTGGGAACGGAATGTCAACCGTTTCCCGTAAACAACATCGGCAGCGCTGCTTTAGAAGTTAAGCTTAATGTTAAGTAAAAATAGAATTAAGATTAGTGTAATTATTATACTCATAAATAAAGGACTTATGCTCCATTGAAAAAATATTTTTTTACGGGTTTTATTAAAAGAAAACCTAACTGGCGCCCGAGCAGTTAGTTTCGGTAATTCCAATGAAGAAAAGCGGTCCGCGTGTGAAATAAAATATATTAAGTGCCACAAAAAAGTGCCACGTAAATAATAAGGAACCTTTAAATAAAAAGAAAAAATATATAAAGTGTCACAAAAAAGTGCCACGAAAATAATAAGGAACTTTAAAAAAAAAATAAAATAAAAAAAATAAATAAATATAAAGTGCCAAGAAAAAAAGAGGAAATAAAATAAACCACCGTGGGACAAGTATTGTCATTTCCAAGATAGAGGAAGTGAACAATACCAGCGAATCAACAAAGGAAAAAATTACCGACTAAAAAGTGTGAAGAAGGAGGCCCCTGAGTAGCAGACGCAAAAAGGACGACGAGGGAAAAGACGTCAGCCGCTTCACCAGAACGATGATCCTATTATTGTAAGTTTTAAATATATATAAATAATAAAATAATAAATAAATTCAGAAAAAAGAGAAAAAAAGCTAGATCTATAGCTCTAATAAATGTAAAATCTTAAGAATTCTATACCATAATTCAAATTATGTTTGCAACATTGTAATTGTTTTACCACTTACAAATATTATTACTACTATATCAATTTATTTTAAAATATTTGTGACTAATTTCAAAATATCTAAACATAAAATCAGGGTCGTACACCCTATAAAATAAAAAATATATTCAAGCTGCGATTCACCACCTACGGGGGGACCCTCCAGCTTATAACAAAAAATAACTCTGCGATTCACCAAAAAAGGGACCCTCCAGAGATTATTAACAAATAAATAAAAAAATAAAAAATATATATACTTATAAACAAAGACTTGTACAGTCTATAATATTGTAAGAAAAACACATTTATAACAAAACAATAACTCCGCGATTCACCACCTTTAAGGGGGACCCTCCGGTCATATAACTTAAACACAGCTCTGCGATTCACCACAAAAGGGACCCTCCAGAGACTGATCAAAATAAAACAAAATATATACAATTTTTTTAAGTGAAAGAAAAAACGTTTGAAATGAATCAAGATTCGATTATTAGACCTCCTGTCCTTAGACAACCCCCCAGTGCGCAAGCACCACCCAATCCATCCCAGCCTGCCAATGCCACCCCAGAATTTAGGGAGATCATAAGAAATCTCATGACAGAAATCCTCCAGACAGACAATTCAATTCTACACAGAGATAATATACAACAAATAATGACAGACCAGACAATCGACGAACGCTTTAGGGACAATATTTCAGATATGGACAAAGTGCCAGATGTTGTTCGTTCCTTACGGGAATTTAATGGCAAACATACTGAATTTAGTAGTTGGAAAAAAAGCGTAGAGAGGATACTTAAAATCTACGAACCATCAATAGGTACGCCAAAATACTTCGGTATTTTGAACGTCATAAGAAATAAAATAGTTGGAAGTGCGGATGCTGCACTTGAAGCTTATAACACTCCACTAAATTGGAAAGCGATCTCTCGCTGCCTTACAACCCACTATGCAGATAAGAGAGACCTTAGCACCCTTGAATATCAGATGACCTGCTTGATACAAGGACGCAAAACAATTCAAGAGTTTTACGCTGAGGTCTACACACACCTTTCCCTCATCCTTAACAAGATATCATGCATGGAAATCAACACCGAAGCTATGCATGTACTCACCAATACATACCGCGACAAAGCACTGGATACCTTTGTAAGAGGACTATCAGGTGATCTTTCAAGGCTTCTCGGAATGAAAGAACCCTCCGACTTACCCGAAGCTCTCCACCTCTGTACAAAACTGGAGAATCAAAATTATAGATCAATCCACGCCAATAACCAATACAATATGCCAAAAGGAACAAATTTTCGCCAAATTCCACTTCAACAAAAACCCTTCATTCCTCCAAGGAAATTCCAACCACAGAATCATCCTTTTTATCCAAATCTTGCCTACATCCCTCAACCAAATTTCCCTTCACAATCTCAGAACCAGCAAAACTTTTATCAACAGCCATCTTACCAGCAACAATTCTACCAACAACCCACATACAGGCAATCTCAACATTTACAACCATTTTACTTTAATAAACCTTTCAACAACCAGACATTTAATAACCCACCGCCAAGACCAATAGAACCAAAACCACCCGTACCCATGGAAGTTGATCAATCACTACAGACTAGGAACGCAAATTATATTAATAGACCAAATAACAATAATTACCCGCAAAAGCGACCACCACCCGCACAGTCGCACCAATATAGCAAAAATGTTCCAAACAAGATTCAAAGAGTAAACCACATCTCTCAGAGTATTGAACCCACTACAACTGAAACTTATAATGACTATAACAACCAAGATTACAACCCCGGATACCAAGACCAACAATGGCAGGACTACTATAACACATATGAACAACACGATCAGTACAACGAAAATGAATACGCAGACGTCCATTTTTTAGATTAGCCTCCTCATCGCTTCCTTATTTCGAATGCAAGACAAGCGATGGAAGAATCCTTAAATTTCTCATTGACACCGGCTCAAATAAAAATTATATACAATCAGATTTAGTACCGAATCCGAAAAGAAATGATAACCATTTTTTTGCAAATTCTGTTGGCGGTAAAATAAAAATTACGCATCACACCTTTTTAAATTTATTTAATATAGAAGAATGCAAATTAAAATTCTTCTTATTACCAGCTCTTTCAACCTTTCATGCAATACTTGGACATGATAGTCTAAAAGAATTATCAGCAGTAATACATACTAGAGAAAATTTTATGATTGTAGCAAATAGACGGAAAATTCAACTCCATCAATATAAGGCTCAAGATGTTAATTCAATCCAAATCCGTGATGAGCATATGAAATCTTCAGAAAAGAACGAAATTAAACAACTTATACAAAAACACAAACACTTATTTTCGGAACCCAACGAAAAATTAACTTATACAACAAAAGTAGTAGCAGAAATCAGAACAAATTCAGACACACCTATTTATTCAAAATCTTACCCATATCCGATTAGTTTAAAACAAGAAGTAGAAAAGCAAATAAATAAATTACTAGAAGACGGTATTATTAGGAAATCCAGATCACCATATAACTCACCCATATGGGTTGTACCCAAAAAAGACGACGCATCAGGCGAGAAAAAATTCAGACTGGTTATTGATTACAGAAAACTAAATACGGTTACTATTGCAGACAGATATCCCATACCAGAGATAAACGAAGTACTGTCACAATTAGGGGAAAATCGAGTATTTTCGGTAATCGATTTAAAAAGTGGTTTCCATCAAATTCCTCTTAAGGAATCTGACGTGGAGAAAACAGCTTTTTCGGTGAACAACGGAAAATATGAGTTCACTAGACTACCATTCGGACTAAAGAATGCCCCATCCATATTCCAAAGGACATTAGATGATATACTCAGACAACACATTGGAAAAATATGTTATGTCTATATAGACGACATAATAATATTTAGCAAAGACGCAAAATCACACTCAGAACATATAGACACAATCTTCGATACACTCCGTAAAGCCAATATGAAAGTTCAAGCAGACAAATGCGAATTCTATAAAGATAAAGTAGAATTTTTAGGATTTATAATTTCATCTGCTGGAATTTCCACAAACCCATCCAAAGTAAAAGCCATAGAAAATGTCCCATATCCCAAAACACTTAAAGACCTTAGATCATTTTTAGGACTCTCAGGATACTATAGACGCTTCATAAGAGACTACGCAAAATTAGCAAAACCACTTACGAACTTACTTCGTGGTGAAGAAGGCAGAATTTCGAAAAATATTTCAAAAAAAATTAGTATTCAATTAACAGAAGAATCCAAAGAAGCATTTGACAAAATAAAATCCGCTCTCATTTCAAAAGACGTCATACTCCAATATCCCAATTATAATGTAGAATTTAATCTTACAACAGACGCTTCAAAATATGCAATAGGCGCAGTACTAGAACAAAACGGTAAACCCATTACTTTTATTTCTAGAACCTTAAACAAAACAGAAGAAAACTATGCAGTTAACGAAAAAGAAATGCTTGCCATAATCTGGGCACTCAATTCTCTTAGAAATTATCTGTATGGTCAAGCTAAAATTATAATACATACTGATCATCAACCACTAACCTATTCACTTAGTAACAAAAACAACAATTCAAAACTAAAGCGATGGAAATCAATTCTAGAAGAATATAATTATGAATTAAAATATAAACCTGGAAAATCCAACATAGTAGCGGATGCACTCTCTAGACCATTTCAAATAAACTCATTATCAGTAGCTACAAACTCAGATGACAGCTCATCTCATAATCTAATTCCCTCAGTAGAAGCCCCAATTAATGTTTTCAAAAACCAAATCTTCCTATTAATAGGACAAGAAAATAGCTATCAATTTAAATTACCCTTCCCAACTTACCATAGACATATAATAACCCAACCAAATTACTCAACTGAAGACTTGTTAGCAATTTTAAAAAGAAGACTTAACCCTTCAGTAATAAATGGAATATTTACTTCAGAAGAAATAATCGGCAGAATTCAAGAAATTTACCCAATACATTTTAGTAATTACAAAGTTAGACACACACAAACAAAAGTTAAAAACCTAGAATCGAATGAAGAACAGGAAAACCAAATATTAATAGAACATAAAAGAGCTCATCGAAATGCAATAGAAAATAAAAAACAAATTTTAGAAAAATTTTATTTTCCAAAAATGTTACAAAAAATCAAAGTAATAGTTAAACAATGCAGCATTTGCGCAGTAAACAAATACGATAGACACCCTAATAATCCAGAAATTCAAGCAACCCCAATTCCAGAATATCCAGGACAAATAGTGCATATAGATATATACATAGCCGACAAAAATTTAATATTAACAGCAGTTGACAAATTTTCCAAATACGCACAAGCAAAACTAATAAAATCAAGATCTTCAGAAGATATACGAGAACCACTTAGACAAATCATTTTCAATTTTGGAGTACCGCAGAATATTATAATAGACAACGAAAAATCTTTAAATGCCAACTCAATAATTTTTATGTTAAAAGACCAACTTAGGATTAATATACATAGAATACCTCCACACACCAGCACAGCTAATGGACAAGTTGAACGTTTCCACTCCACTTTATCAGAAATAATAAGATGTTTAAAATCAGAGAATATAGAAAGATCCTTTCCAGAACTTCTAGATAGAGCAGTTTACGAATACAATTATTCCATACATTCAACTACAGGACAAAAACCTGTCGAATCATTTTTTGGACGAAGAATATATACCAACCCTGAGCAATATGAAAAAGCAAGACAAAATAATATACAGAGACTGAGACAGAAACAGGAACAAGATTTAACTCTTCACAATAAACACAGAAAACCATTTAATAACTATAACATTGGACAAACAATTTATATCAAAATTAATAAAAGATACGGCAATAAACAGACTTCAAAATATAAAAAAGAAATAGTAAAAGAAAATCATAACTCCACAGTTACAACACAATCCGGCAAAATAGTCCACAAAAGCCTTATAAAAGGATAAAGAATAATAATAATAATAAAAAAAAAAAAAAAAAAAAAAAAAAAAAATAAAAAATACTATTTTGAAAAATAAAACCTTATCCTCTCCTTTCTAGATTTTTTGCTGCGGTAACTACAGCAAATGTGCAAATTCTAGATTACAGTTCTTCCCAATTGATAACAATAGACAACGGACCAGCAAAATTGCAAACAGGGAATTTTAAAATTATTCATATCATAGAGACAGAACAGTACGAAAATATAATTAGTACTCTTGAAACAATAGTATTAAAAAAATTAATGGCACACCCTCTTCATCCCATTCTATCATCCCTACTAAACCAATCCAAAACCTACTTAAATTCAATTAAAATTAATAAAAAATTACAAAAGAGATCACTAGATTTTATAGGTACCGCGTGGAAATGGATAGCAGGAAATCCTGACCATAGCGACTATGAGATCTTAACTAACAAAATGAATAATGTTTTAGAAAATAATAACCAACAAGTTATTATAAATAAATTAATGAATAACAAAATAAATGAATTAATTAATATCACAAATAAATTAACAAAATCAATTGAAGAAGACAAAAAGATGGAATATGACTTAGTTCTAACCATCAAATTCAAATTAGAAATTATAAAAGAAGAATTAATCAATACGGCTTACGCAATTCATTGGGCCAAAGCCAATATAGTAAATTCATTTATATTGTCAGATAAAGAAATGAACATAACAAAAAAAATTATAGAAAATGAAAATATACCATTTTTTAATATAGACGAAGCGTTAGAATTCGCTGAAGTCAAATTAGCAGCAAACGAAAATTGTTTAATTTATATAATAAGTTTACCGACAACGGGAACTGAAGAATGTAGGTCTACAGAAATACGACCAATAAAGAAAAACGAAGTAATAAATAAAATAATGTTTAAACTAATATTATTATGTCCAAACAAAGTTTATGGCATATATACGAATTGTAAATCATATAACAGCATATCAATTTGCCCTAAAAACGCAGTAAAAGATATATCAGATGATGCATGTATCACACATTTATTAAATAGTAAAACGGAAAATTGTACGAAAATCAATAATGAACATATAAAATCGGTCGAAGAAATTTCAAGCGACTTAATATTTTTAAATCAATTTAATGATGTAATAAAAATTAATAATGAAAGTTTAATGGTAAATGGCACATATTTAATAAAATATCATAATGCTAGCTTAGAAATAGATGGAATATTGTACAACTCTAATATGATAACAGGAAAAAAGCCATTACCGGCAATATTACAGCCATTATCTAAATATAATAATTTAGAAGAAATATTGTCATTAGAATCAATAAAAAAATTTCAAACTAACGAGACTATACATTTGAATCTATTAAAAAAACAAAATAATGTATTTTTCTCAATAAATATATTGTCAATGTTTGTAATATTAATTTTAATAATATTAATGTTCAAAAAAATGAGAATTAAAAATAATTCTAATGTAACTGAAACCAATACAAATGAAATTGGTATTCAAAATTTGTCAAGATTTTTTGTAAGAGCGTCGAACGAGGACGTTCGAATTTAAGGGCGGAGGAGTTAGCACCAAATAAGCTATCCCTCCCTAAAAATATCAAACTCCTAACTAACTAAACGTAAAGTGCAATACGACTCTTCACCTGAAGGCCATATTGCACGCGCAATAAAAAAGTGCTGACCGAACACTTGTTTCCCGTGGGAACGGAATGTCAACCGTTTCCCGTAAACAACATCGGCAGCGCTGCTTTAGAAGTTAAGCTTAATGTTAAGTAAAAATAGAATTAAGATTCAGTGTAATTATTATACTCATAAATAAAGGACTTATGCTCCATTGAAAAAATATTTTTTTACGGGTTTTATTAAAAGAAAACCTAACTTATACAATATTGGTACCGTTATTACTAAAGCTTTATAGCATGAACAATTGGAATTGGAATAGGGCTGCAGGAAAATGTAATCCAAAAATATGATAAAATTGCACACGGACTGCTCTATTTAGACTGCATGGACAAACCGAATCGATAAATAATTTTTTCCTAGATTAGTACAACTTTTTTTATATTCATGTTAAGATCTTTATATGTATGTAAATTAGTGTTTGGCAGCTTTGTTTATCACATGAAACGTTTGTAGAACGATTTTTACCTCGAAAAAAATGTCTACAAAAAATTGCTTGAAATTATGTGTTTGCAATGAAATCACGGCTACGGAATCATTGAAAATGTTGTGGAAGGGTTTTGGGGACTCTACTTTATCACGAACACAAGTATTTGAGTGGTATAAAGCATGCCATCATCGAAAATGCCATCTCGTGCGAGAAGAAAGGCTTGAAAATCGTCATGTTGGCAAGAGAAATATAGCAGAGGACCTCTACATCTCTTATGAATCGACTCAGTACATTATGGTTAATATTTTGAATATGAAGCATGTCAATGCTAGACTTGTACCAAAAGACCTGAAACCTGTGCAAAAAAGACGGTGAGTAGAGGTCGCAAAAGAAATGCTTGACAACGAAGCTACAATGAAGCCGCTTCAGTGAATGCGCCATGAGCCCAATAAAAATCATTCGCTGAATGAATTCACTAAAGGTCATCTCAGCCAAAATTTATAACAAGTGTAAGAAAAATTGGATTAAGGGTAGGTATATTTGTACCGGCTCAAAAGGATGCTTTTTAAGGCCATAATAAAGATTTAAATTGAAACATGTGAAAATGTATATTTTATTTGTCCGTCCAGGTAGGTTGATCAAACGGTATTTTAGCAATGTAGAGAATATTCTATATATTATTGCAATTTCTTTTAACATATTACTCCTTTTAGCTTGAAATATTGATAAAACAATTAACTAATAGTTTTTACTATTTAAAAGACAGTAATTTTAATATGTGAGCTATTTAATTTCGGCTTATACTCAAAAGTCATTCTAAAAAGCAACTACGTAACTATATGTACAGTTAATTATAGAATTGCTGAATTGAAATAATAAAGAATTGGAAAACATTTATTCATTTGTCTACATTAATGTTGTATTTTTCAAAATAGTCCCCATTCGATATTATGCACTCATGCCAGCGCTTCTTTCCATCTTCGGAACCTTTCTCAAACACGATTTTTGGTATAGCCTTTAGCTCTTTCAGCAATGCGCCTTTAATGTCATCTATGCTTGTCAAACGACGGCTTCTTAATATGTTCTGTTTATTTTTAGAAAAAACAAAAAGTCACATGACGGTCACAAGTCCATGTTGGACTATTAACAAACGAAAATCGCCAAACTCATAAAAATACGTCTAACATTAACAGCTGCTACAGAAAAAGTACGCAATTAATACTACTGAAAATTTTATCATAATTCAGGGGCATATAATCGGCATAATAAAAAAAATGTTTCCGTTGTTTTTTAAAGCATATATGTACATATGTATATGTTTCGTCATAAACTTGATTTAAAATTTAAAGAAAATCTATTCAAAACACACTAAATAAAAAATTTAATATTACACAATATTTAAATGGTTTGGATGTGCGATATCATTATATGAATACCCACACTTTAATATTTATTCTATTTTATTTTCTCCATCTCTTATTTAATAAATTTGATTAGTTTTAAAAACCAATCAATACACACAAAGGCACACTAAAACAATGAGAAAGAAAAAGAAAACTAAACATAAACAAAGCTGCAAAATAAAATGCAGAAATAGAATAAAATTGACTTGCTGAACAATAACAATTGAAAAGCAGCAAAACAATAATAATTTCTATATGTGTATAATAAAATTGACAAAGACTTATAATTAAATACTAAATAAAACCGAATAAAAGTAAACTCACAATGACAGCGCTGACAAGTGAGCCAACAACAAAAAGCAAATATGGACGTCAAAGCGATCCCACGCGATGATGGCGGCAAAACTCCATGTATGAGTAAATGAATGAATTTATTTATACAAGCATTGCTGCCAAATGCAAAAAAAAAAGTAACAACAACAAGTGCAAAAACAAAGCCGAAATTTAACTAAGTTCAAATTGGCTAAAAGGGAAGTGGACGACTGCAGCGCTAATACACAGATATGATATATTTACATAAATATACAATATATAATATGTATGTATATATGTGTATATATAGGAACATATGCAACTGTGTATGTGTGTGTGTTTCCGCTCAAAATAAAGGTGTCTCACCGGCAAGGCAATACATTGCTGCAATTCCTGTTGTTGTCATGTTTTAGTTTAGTTAACATAGATGCAAGTGTAAAACACGAGCAACAAGCATTGCTAAAACAACAACAATTACAAATACATAAACGCGAACAGACACGTTTGCATGTAACACAATAGTAATAATAACAAATGCAAGGGCACACACAAGTATAGAAACCACATTTATATATATATATATAAATATATTTATGTTATATGCTTATTTATTTATTTAAATATGTACAAAATAGCGTGCTGTTAAAACGGAAGAGGCTAAATATACTCTTACATAGATTTACTCAGATATTCCTAAAAGCACACACATTGCTCTGGGATAGAAGACCTACATAGATATAGAATTCTTTTATAGGTCTCCGTTGTATTTATTCCAACTAAACAATAGTTTTTGTACTTTAAATAAAGGGTGTTTTTTTAAGTGGTTTTCAAAATGAAATAAAACGCATATAATTGTTATGGCCAGGAATTTAGCTTTATTATAAAGCTAAGGACTAAGCTATTATGTTTTAGAAATGATTTCGGGCAAGTAATCGCTGCGGCTGGCTTGAATAAATTCCAGCCGAGATGCCCTACTTTCAACCACTTTGCAACAACAATAACAATAACATGCCGAATATTCTATTCCAAAGCGTCAATCGTCTCCAAAATTTTCCTTCAATAAATCGATTTTTCGTTGGCTGTAAGGCATCTAGCTTGAGCCATCTCGTGGGAACCAAAAGTCATCCGCATCAACATTCTCTGTTTTAGACACGAAAAAATCATTAATAATGGCTTTACAGTGTTTTAAATTGAATTTAATATTATGCCTGGCTTAATTTTTGAAGAAATATGGACCAATGATTTCCTCTGCCCAAAGAGCACACAATGACTTTTGAGGGTGTACCGATGTCTCAACAATAGCTTGTGGATTATTCTCACTCTAAATGCGAACCGAAATTTGCACAATTTGCAAACGTCGTTCCCTAGTAAATCTGTTTATTATGAAATGGCAAACCAAACTGAGTATATCAAGTATCAAGAAACACCTGTCAGAAAGACTAACTACGGAAAAAGTATTGACTTATTGAAAATCACACGTCTATAAAGCACACTATACTACAAGTATTGTAGTATGCAAACTTCTCGAACAAAATGTTTTTTGGAACAATAAATAAGATAGGAAAAGTCGTCGTTTCAGGTAAAATTATTATTGAAGCTTAGGCGATGGTGGAACATTCAAGTGTTCTGTGCAAGTTGCAAGAACTTACAAATTGTATAAATTAATATTGATAAATATTACTAAAATACTGTATAATGTTGAGGCTTATTTTTGCACTCCATTTTGAATGATCGAAAAGGCTCGTAAAACATCGCTGGTTCATAATAATCACTTTTGGGCATATGAAGAGTTAATGTCGATCGAATTCCTATTGTGGAGTTGAAAACGTAAAGGAAAGTAACTCTAAAAGCATTAATAAGGTCAAGTAAAAGAATTATGCTAAAAATGTCAATTTACTACATGCTAGAAAGTCTTTTAATACATAGTAAACGGGCTACAATTAATTTTGCTATGAAAAAATACCACTCGAGAGATCTGTTATTGAAAACCTTGTGTTTGTTTTTTTGAACTAAGAACTAATATGAAAAAATATACATATAATTTAAGCCTCTAATAATACTATATGCTGATTTTGAGAGTTCGAAATTTCTAAAATCGTAGTTCGAAGAGTAACAACTTTTGCATCCCTTTGGAGTTCGTCACTTCCCAATTATGTATAATTACGCTAAAATGTATAGTATATGTACATACAAGTATATAAAGCAGGTAAGAAATGGATTAGTTTGGTTGCAGCCGATTTTTTTGTACTCCCGAAATTTTCAGTAGTCAAACATGAAAATATTTTCAGGTTTAGGCAAAACTTTTTATTCATAGGTCATATGTACATAACATGAATATAATATTACCCTAGTGGCCAACTATCGGTTAAGTCACCGGTTAATTACCCAGGAGCACTACCAGAAACTTCTGTTAAAGTTTCTATGAGTTTCTTTAGGGCGAACTGAACTCTTGTACGGTGTGTATGTGTTAGTTTCCAAGCCAACTCTTTTAATGTATTGGAGTTTCGGTGGTAGTAACATGTTGGATAGTTATTTGATGAAATTTGATTATACTTAATCGGAATCGTGGAAATCATTACCTTAGATATATGAAGATACATATTATTATTGGGAAAAGCGATGGATCGAAAACGTTGCTAACATAGATTCGCTAACATGTCTTACAAATTATGCCATATTTTCGATAAAAAGACAAAAGGTTCGTAACTTGACGCATTCGGTATTTGGGTTTTAAGAAGAGAGATACCACAACTTAGAGACACTATTCGTGCAAATACCGATATTTTCATTGATTCTACATTTTTACATTGTAAAGTGTTATATTAGCAGTAGGCGTGGTTGTAGTCCGATCGTGCCCAGTTTCATACCACAACATAAGCATGTTCAGTTAATGTTACCGACGAAATTTGGCTGAAGAACTGCTGATATAAGTGATTTAACCAAAGGTGGGCCATACCACATTCATTATACTCAAGGTATCACTTGCAAACGACGGATAGAAATCATATCATACTATATAATTCAATATCCAACCCGATTATTTTAAGGTATTACAAACAACCGAGGGGTGAACAAAATTACTTTACTCTGTGCAACATGTTGCAAGACCTTAGAAAAAAATTAGTAGCAGAAGAATTTTTCAGTCAGTAGGAATGCTTGTTTTATAACAGTCGTAAGGATTTAGTGACTAGTCCAATAAAAAATTCATCTACAAACCCGAAACAGATTTTGTTATATAAATTAATGCAGTTATTCTCTGAAGAGTGCTTGAATGGATAACTGTTTGTGATACAAATTCAAAGTACAACAACAAAAGATATACCTATATATGACAAAGCGCCAACATACAGGCCACTTACTAAGCCTGACTTTGACACATTCAATTTTCACTATAAATTTATTTTCGGCGCACAATAACTCAATTGAGTACAAACGGTTCGACTATTTCCAAAACCACATAATCCGCACTTCAATGTCAAAAAGCTCAATTCAATTATCTTGTCAGTACAGTCGCGTCAGTAAGCAGTGCGCCGTCACACGCGCGTACCAAATGCTGCCTGCTGACCGCTGTCTATTTGCATAACGAAAGGATCGTACTTTCAGCGTACACAAACCACAAAAGCGAACAAATGATAATCCAATTAAACCTTAACGATTTACGTAACACATACACACACGCATATACGCACGTATTTACAACGTATAATACCGTAATAAAATAGCCAACAACTACTTACCAGCGGCGAATAGAACGCCGAACTATCCACGCCAATGCTGGGATAGGGATTTTGCTCACTTGATGGATAGGGCGTGCCATAAACACCAACGCCGACACCGGCTGACGCACCAGCGCCGGGCATGCGTGTGTAGCCGGAGAGCGCCAAGCGCGCCGAATCGTATTGGCACGAGCAGACTGTCTGCCCAGAGACGGGATCTGTTATGATGGGGCGGCCATTCTCACAGCAGGGCGTAGTGCCATCATTGATAGCGGACACATTTGTGGCAGCGGCGCCTGCACCATCAATACCCATGCCGACATCACCCTCGCTACCGCTGACATCTGCATTTAGGCTCAAACTCAAGCCGATTGCATTGGCGGTGCTGCTATGCAGTATGCTGAGGCCGGCTGAGTTAGAGCCGCTGTTATTATTGTTGTTTGTATTATTTGAAGTTTGCGAAATTGCACCTGGACTAAGCGGTCCAGTAGTTGTGACACCGCCGGTTGTGGTCGCCGACGAGCCGCCAGATGGGCTGAGTGATGCATCATTGCCGCCAGAAAGCGGTGACGGTGCGCTGCCACTAACGATGCCGATGCTGTTGGCCGACATGCCGTTGGAAATGGCAGCGGCGGCGGCTGCTGACTGTGCAACACCGTTGAGTAACTGCAAGTTGGAAGTAAAATGAGTAAGGAAATTGAAATTTTATGAAATTAAATGGCGCATAAAGCGATAAGTAAAAGTATTGGAGAAATGTTGCAAGAGCAGGTGATTTGTGAAACGGCTATGCAAAGCAATAGTGCGCAACAAAAACAAACTTTAGTAGCGCCGATCAAAAACCCGCTAACAAGACATTCATACCGCTGCCAGCGCAAGAAGAAGCACGTACTTTCGATAAAAAAAAAAACAACAAAAATCCACACGCTGCCGACATACCAGCCACACCAAGCAACAGTATTGACGCGGTCAACTCGAGTCAGCCAAGCAGATTAAGACGATAACTCCAAATGTCAAAATATTTTATTGGCCCGGCGCAATTTGCGATCCGTTCCATCTATTTTCACTTCATTAATTTTCAATTTATCACAGTCAGATTTCAGATACGCCAGCGTGCAACGGACAGACGGACAGCGCGATCAAGGAAGCTAGCAGACACGCTGAACTACAAAACAACTAAAATAACAAAAACAACAATGTATAGTACCTACTTGGTTACCGGTATAGGGTCGTGTGAGATGGTCGAGTGAAGTCGATGGAGCTGTTGTCGCAACAACAACAACAACAGCCAAAAACAAATAATGGGGGTTTGTCTACAAAAAAGAAAAGAAAATTCGATTGTGGTTGTTGATGCGCGGCATGCAGCGTTAACGGTGCAACAATCAATAAAACAATGAAATGAAAAAAAAAACAACGCCAATATGAAATGGACAGTGAGAAAAACCACAGAAGGAAATAAGAAAGCAAAACAATGCCATAAAACGTTTGGGACACGATCACGCACACAAATATACATGCAAATAGCAAATCAGCAATGGATAAGTGACTGGTGGCGCATGCGCGCAGGTATGCTACGGTAACCGCAACGAATCGCAATGTGACCGTAAGATTGAGGCTACAGAAAAGCTAAAGTCACCTTTAAAGCAGAAAACTAAAACAACAAAAACAACTCTAAATTACGCCAAACCCAACAAAAGCAAAAAATTAAGAAAATAAAATAAACGAAATTCAAATATCGCTCGTTGCTGGCGATCGGCTGCCTCATACATTTCGGTTGGCCCTGCTGCACGCCGCGCTGTCACTGCGCCGATTCATTAGCTGTGGCTGTCACATTTTATTAGCCAGCATTTTGATGTCCGCCACAAAACGAAAGCAAAAACGAAGACTGAGCAGAGCACAGCGCAAACCAAGTATGTACGTGTATGAAACGAAAAAAAAAAACATAGAGTACATAGAAATTGTAGCAACAGAAGAAGGAATTAAGCTACAAACTAAGCGGCCAAATTTGGCTGCCAACAAAAGACGGTTTTATAAACAAAGTTTCAGAAACTAAAAAAAAAAAAACACGAGGCCAAGATCAAAACTCAACTGGACACAAGCTCTACCTAGTGATGCCATGTGTATTGAGTAAAACATAAAATTGTTTAGTAGGAAGTCTAAAAGAAATAAAACATAGAAATATCGAGCAAGTCTAAAGGCTAGCGGCTGGCACAAAAACCGTGGACGCGTCACTGGCGGCAGCAAGTAAGCAAGTAGTGAACTCACCGCTGTTTTTTTCACAAAACTACTTTAACTTCACTTTTTTGAAGAAACTACCTTGGAAAAATGTTTCAGTGCCTTGCTTTTTTCTGTTTTTTTTGGTTTTGGTTTTTTGGTGAACTCCTTGTCGTGGCACTGACAGACGAGTCAGCAACGATCCCACAGCACAAACACTGGCCACATTTTATCAGATGCTAAAGACTCGCTGCAAAGTAAAGACATTCAAAGTGAAAATAAGGTACGACTAGAATTGGCTAAATGGCAGCTGATAGTTGATGACAAATTTCGTACGCCATTTGGAATGTGGCAGCATTGAGTGGTCGCAACCATTAAACGGCGGCGACGACGACGAACGTCAAGAGGCGCACTGGCACCAGCACAGGTCAGCGATGCAAATGAGCGCGGTTCGAGGTAAATATATACATACATATTCTCGGGTTCAACCGCTAGCTTAGTCATTATAGCCAAAAGCAAGTGGAGTCTGCAATAAAAAGAACTTAAAGCTTCGCACAACTGTCTGCCTCAATTCTGTTGTGCCCGAGCTCCACTCACGCTCAGTTAATGTGTTCTCAACGCGCGATCACTGCCAACTGATTGCAAATTATTGTTTTATATGTGAGATGTGGCAAAATATGCAAATTGCCCCATGACAAGTGTTGCTATTTATTTAAGCGCTGCGTAAGTCCGTCTGTCTATCTGTCTGTCTGTCTGCATTGCGTTGCTTTGTTTCATTCATCTGTTTGTCAGTTTTATGTCGTTATTGTTATTTAACTGTATAATTTTCACGCATTTAGCATATCAAATTTCTTTATGATTCCTGACGTAGATTATGAACACGTCTTCGGATACATATATTACATATTATATGTAAACAAAGGCAGAGCACGAGGCAACGTGTGTTCGCATAAAATTTTCTTTGTTGTTTGTGTGATTTAAAAGCCAGAATGGCGTTAACTTCTTAGGAATAGTTACAATTTGCAAAAGAAACGTTAATATTTCTTGTTTTAAATGAGAAAAGTTCATATTTTATAAAGTAAAATACATTTTATTGCAGCAGAGAAAACATCGGACACAATATCAAATATATATACATTATTTTAATGATCAACAAACAAGCTGCGTCAATTTAGACATGTCCTTCTGCCTGTATATACGCGAAATAGTCCCTAAATTTTTGAGTTATCTCTCCAAAAAGCTGCTAATTAGTCAGAATCACTATAGCATATAGCTGCCATACAAACTGAGCGATCGGAATAAAGTGCTTGTATGGAAAACTTTTTAATTTGAAGAAAGTTCTTCACCAAATTTAGCAAGGGTTATTGCCCGAGGCAACAGTGAAATCTCCTATGAATTTTTTAAATTGGATTACCATATCATTTAGCTGAATCAAATTCTTGTAAGAAATATTTTTTATTAAGCTTCGGTGTAACCGGAGTATGCTTGCCTTTAATGAGTGCTTCAACCTCTATATGTTAGTAGACACAGCAAACTGATGAGACTATGTCAATATTGTGCAAGTGTTTCTTGTTCCTTAACTGGCTTGTGCATATTACCAGCATAATACTAACTTGGTCCAAAGAGAGCTTCTTAGCAGGCCAGTGTCTCTTCCTCTTCGCCCTTGCTCCTTTTTCAGAACTTCTCGATTATATTATGACCGCTTGCATTTGAAAGAGCTAGGTTCCTTGGAAACAACCTTAAAATATTTTTTTTATTTTTGTTATTTTTTTTTGTCAAATTATTATGAATCATATTATTTTTACTAGTTAGTAAACTCTGATTGTGCTAAAAGAAAAGTGGCTAGCCCCATCGCACGGAAGCAATCGATTTATTGAGGGAAAATTTTGGTGAGCGTATTATATTGCGTGGTGGCCTCCAAGATCGTGCGAATTAACACCGCTGGACTACTTTTTGTCGGCTTATGTGAAGTCGCGTTTTATTTCTTATTGATAACCACATGTCTGAAAAAACACCCTTTATATGGGCCTTTAAATAACAAGCAATCATTATTCAAACCGACGCCTTCTATACCGGCATGAAATCATTCTAAAAAGAGAAAAAAATATTAACAACAATTGAAGTTCCTAAAAACACATATTCATTGCCTCATATATATTTTAATCAATTTTTTCTATCGCACACTAACATAGTATTAGTGCAGAAATTGCAAATTAGCAACATGATAAGCAAACGGTACGCTAAACAAACATTAAGCACAATAACCATAATCATCTAGTAGCAGCAAATCTGCATGCAATTGCAGCCAATGCGAACGCCCAACAAAAAAACACCAGAAATACATATACACACACATGCGCTCGTAATCTGCATATGCCAACGTGCAACATAACATTGTCAGCCAAAGAAATTGCGAGACGAAATTGCCTGAAGCCGCAGCTACTGCGCAACACAACATGCAACACATACACACATACACCAATACTGCATGTAAAGGCTTACGAACACAACGCGTTATTTACGTTTATGGTCAAACACAATTGAGAAGTTGAAAGAAAAAAAAAGTAAACAAAGCCTCTGCCGTGGTAAGCGGGTGGCGCATTGGCGTTACGGAGCGCGCAGAAGGTAGAGGAGGTCGTAGCATAACATGCAAGATCTATAATAATGGTAATTTGGCGCTATGTCGAAACTGCACCTCAACACCTTCGGATGACTCCATCCAATCGAACGTAATGGACACTCAATTGGACAGCCACTATCTAATCACATTCATAATTCGCAGTTATTGGAGGTCATTAAGCGCAGGCGCGCACGCACACACACACCTATACATATATACGCTAACACCACAGAGCAGGCAGATTAAGGCACAACGACGCAAATTACAGACGAAAACGTTCTCGCATAATAAAAACATTTTCATGAATGAAATCTAATGAATTCTGAATGAATGTGCACCGCTGTCGGCCACAAGTGCCGTACACACACTCACTCACAAACACGAGCAACATGAATTTGCTGCTATCAAGTGTAGTTGCTTTTTCTTTGCTTACTGTGACAGATAAAAAAGACATAAAAGCTGCACGAAGAAAGGTTGCACAAGTCATTTACAAGTGTGTGAGTTGCAACATGTCCACCATTCGGCAGGCAACGCGCCACAGCACCTTCACAATGCTACAAGTCTGCACCTTGCCTTCATTTCGTAACTCACAACGTCCAACAGTGTACGATATATAAATATATGTGTGAATGTGTGTCTGTGTGCGGCTGACTTTTCTTGACTTGGCTGTTGTTGCACGCTTATTATCAGCACGCAAGACAGTTTATTTTTAATGATCCTCCACACTTTGTTCGCAATGAACGCTCGCATTTTAACGAGGCAACCAACTCCAGCGCTCGAAAACCCTTTTTTTCGTCGCCCCACACACAACGCTTCCACTCATCGTGAATCCAAAAACAAAACAAAAATGCTACCAAATGCTCCACATATCGCATTGCTACACACGCTGCCCATCCGCTGGAGTGCGTTGTGTTGCATTGCACTAGCCGTGTTGTACTTCAACAGCCGTGTTGCAAGGTGTGTTGCCAACTCTTGCTGTTGCTTTTATTCCGGTCTCAAAATTTTCCGGAATTTATCGAAAAATTACTGTAGATAGGATATGAGCAGACACTTAGAGATAGTTAAGCGCAATCGTCTTCATGCTCCTTGTGGCAACGTAACACCACCGCACAATCTCTGCATAGATTTATAAATTATTGCCGGAATACTCTTCTCGAGGTGTTGGCAGAGTTTTGCACAATTTAGGAGCGTTTAATTTTTATTGCTTGGATTTTGATTGCAAACTCAAGTACCACAATATCAATTAAATGAAAAAGTATGGGCTTTATGTGAGTGAAAAATTGCACAATTGGCGTTGATTGCTTTGTTTACAGGTATCCTCCCCGCAGGCAGGATATGGATGATAAATTGGCGATATTGACAGCGTTTCAAGGTGCCCTATTCAGGCTATAAAGATCTTTATCTTGATTTTGATCTGGCAATTTTAATGGTAGCTTATTGCTATATTGGTCCAATCTAATCTATGTTTAATTTCTTGGAGATACCTTGTCAAATAAAAAGTTTTCCATACAAGAACTTTAGTTCGATCGGTCAATTCTTCAAAAATTGTTTCGATGCCTTGGATAAAAATTTACGCCAAATTTCGTAAAAATACTTTCTCAAATAAAAAAGCTTTCCATACACTTAAGTCACCAGAGATTCGTGCACTTGAGACTTTATAAGATGGCACCAATCACATCTTTACCTACTGTGGATGATAAAACTTATACACACAAAAGCTCCATCTAAGCTCAATAAAAGGCTAAGTAACTGTAAAAATTTTGAGTGTTTCGTACTTAATAATAAGTCTTCTTCGTCGACTCGTTTTTGACTTCCTCCTTTTTTTTGACAAGAATCACCAAAATAAGAGCGAACAGAGCAGCTTAGTATTAACGATTACTTTATTTACTGTTTAAGTTGAATTTGTGTTAATTTTTATGACGGAAGCAATTCAGAAAGTAATTCAGGACAATTTGTATTTGAGAAACTAGTATAAGCAGTTTTTTTTTTGTAGAACTGAGTATTGTATGTATAGCAGTATATATGGGTCGTTCCATCTAAAATTTACATTCAAACATTTTTTTCGAACAAAACATTTTTTGATTCTTTGAAGCAAAACGCATTCTTATTTTATTTCAACTCAATATGAAAAATTTTTGAATTATGAATCCTCGTTAAGTAAAAATATATGTTGGAACTTACAGTTTCAACTAGGTTAACTCAAAATAAAGTTTCGATAAAGTTTTAGTACAAAAAAGTAGCTTAAAAGGTTAGGCCAGTCTACGATTTTCAAAACTTCGGTACAAATTTAACTAGCAATTCTCATGTAGATTGAGAACCCGATTTTATTTTTTCCTACATATAGCATGAGTCCCTAGAATCCCCGCCGCCTGTAGAAGCCGCCATGAAAAATATGATTCTGAAGATAGACTCATTAACTATCATTTTGTATCAGAGTGTCAATAAAATTTTTGTTTATACGACAATGCAGCTAAATGCTTAATAAAGCCGGAAAAAAGGAAGTTTGATTTATATATCTTTATTCCTAGAACAAATTGTTCAAATTAGGCCGTTTTATCTGGCTCTAGACTAACCTAACTATTAAATACTTAATAAGAATTACCTCACGAAATTCAGGTATTGAGATCAAAGAATATCACAATTATTGAAATTTTAATGACCTTTTCGTTTCGTTATGATTTTTTACGACCTCTAAAAATTTTCATTCCCCTAATCCAATTTACTTTCAAAATGCTAACAACGCCCTACACATTTGTCTAATACCAACATGTGGCAGCAATACATTTCAGACTAAAATTTTCTAATGCACTTATAGGTACATTAGGTCAGTTCAATGAGAAACACGCTTAAAAGGATACATTTCTCTAGCTTAGCTAACACAGAAATCGCTCATAGCGAAGCGGAAGTAAAACGGAAATTGTAACTTCATGCTATGCAAACAAAAAATGCAAAAAAAAAAAACAAGACAAACATCAAAAGTTTGTCCGTTGAAGTGTTTGGCCGCACGCACTTATATACATATACATATGTACATATACAAACAAATGAATACATCTCCTGCTGGTGGTTCATGCCCACTCCCTTTATATTTATTTGCCAATCAAGCTGATTTGCGCGTGCGAGCGCCGAGCGGTTGTGTGAGCATGACGAGCGCTGTTCAAACTTTTCGGCGAAAAATCATATAACAGCTGGCCGAAGTTGCGAGGCGAAAAGAAGATCAAAGTAGCGCCTATAAAAGGTAATAATGTGCAAATATTAAAACAGCAAATTATTGCAATTGAAGCACCGATTGCTGTGTAAAGAAGGTGGGGCGTGGAAGAAAAAAATAAAAATATGCAAAAATACAAACAGAGAAGCAAACAGCAATTGCGGAGGCGAAACAAAAGGCAAAACAAAAAATCAAACAGAGATAATGCCAAGTCAAACGTGACTAAAACAAGCCGAAACAAAATGGGGGGACACGCCAATTGCAAATGCGCTGCTCAAGTTTATGACAACAACAACAACAGCAGCAATAATTGCGAATGCAGCAGAACAACTGAAAAAGTGATGAGCATGCGCTTGAGAATAAATACAAAAAATTTTAATAAGGAAACAAAGAAAAATTTAAGCGTACAATAGAAAGTGTGCTGGCGTTACGTTTCGTTAATTTGCCAAAAAGCAGGCAAAAACAATGATCAGAACAGAGAAAAGCTAAATAAAGTTGTAAAACATTCCATGGCAGCATTGAGGCTTGAAGCGATGCTTGCACAGATTTTTTTTTCATTTCAAATGATTTTTGGGATTTCAAATTTGGTCGAGATTGGTTATACAATTTTTTTCTGATCATGGTGTAGGAAATTATGACATATACACTCCACATTACGCTCAAGCGGTGATCTCTCCCGCTGTTTAAAGATTTTTCGACAAAAAATTAATTAAATTGGCAAAAAAAAATTTAGGTTAGTGATGGTTATTTTAATGGTTAATTTAAAAAGTTCATCCTCATTAAGATTTATTTTTTTCCGATTTATTTTTTTTATCGTGATTTTTTTATGTGTTAAATATTTTCTTTATTCTTGTCTGTAAATTTTGTCAAACATCTATTTCATCATAACAACTTTTGGAAAATGCGGCCTTAAAATACCTGCTAGTATGAGCATATAACGATTTAACTACGAATTCCGTCGAATGACAAACTGAATTTTCTACTTTGAAATATTGTTGATAAATATATGGTATAAGCTGCCTTCGATTCCCCATGCGTTAGGGAATAACAATCGAAAAAAAATATATATACCGGAAGCACTTGCAATGCAAGCTTACATTTGTATGTCCTCTGACGCAGGTGGAGAAATAATTCTTTCTGTGCCAAAAAACATTTCAGTTACCCCTTGTTGTCAAGCAACGTTCATATCTTACATTACCTATAAGCAATTTTACATATTTTTCAAAACTTAAGTTTTTAAAAACAACCAGAAAAATATTTTTATTGACACTTGTCAAAGTAATATGTCATTTGAGTCAGTCAAATAATGCAACTGGGCTAAAATTTGTAAAACCAAATTTCTCAAAACTTTCAAAACTAACAAGCAAGTTATAATTTGAAAAAGTGTAAATAATGTATCTAGCAATATAAGTTATAATTTTGTAATTGTCGCTAAGGGACAGATTCCTCGATAGAAAAACCTGTGCAATTCGTTCATTTCAAAAGAAATCGATGCTGTTGTGTTTCAGTAAAATTCTTATATATGTGAGCTATAGAGATTTTCGTTTTGTACGATTTAGTTGAGTTTTCGCACAGAACAAAGGTTCTTTACAATCCGCACCATTACCGAAGAAAAAAGCAGTATTGATCTGAGTAAAATTTGAATAACTGTTCGAAGTTATATGGAAAAGGCTTTCACGTTTTGCCTATAGGTTTATTTTTGGCTTTATATGGTTGTCCATTAAATGGACATTTTCATTGATTATAAATTTTACAGCGACTAAATATTGGAAAATCCCACAGAACAGTATTCGGTTATTTAACTCATATAATTATATATCTAATGCTCAGGTCTATATATGCTTTAGTAAAAGCCGTAATCCAATAGGGGGGCGCTTGCCAAATTAACGACTTTCGCAGAGTTTTTTCAACTTAATCTAAGATTTGTGCACGAGTATGAATGTGTCGCAGAAAAAACTAAAAGAAAACAAACAATGAGGACACAAAAACATAAGTATGTATATATGTGAGTGTATCCACCTCCTTATTGCTAAATTGTAAAGAGCGCTGCGGTCTTCTCGAGACGGTTATTAGATTTATGATTTATGTATTTTATATACACTTGAATTTGCGAACCTGCGAGCGCCTTTTTATTGCAAATAAATTTGCTGGTCAACGCTAATGCTACAACTACAAAGAGTGCGACCAAGCGCCAATGCCGTTATTCTTGACGAAAAATTAAAAACTAATAAAAACACAACAGCAAGGTAAAAAACATATATGCAGCTTTTTACTTTTGTTGCTGATTTTATCTTGTTTTTGTTTTTGCGAAAGCTAACTGGCATCAACAACAATAACAAAGTCTAAGCATAAAACGCATAACAGTAGCTGTGGTCAAAATGCGAAGGTAAACCGTTGAACTACTTTGAAAAACCACATTTGGCCAACAGTCAATACAAAACCACAACAACAACAGACAAAAATATATACAAACGCCGAGTGGCGCTGCTTTGGCTACCGCCGTTGCTGTTTGCCTGCTGTCTGCTACTCCTGCAACTGGTAATGAAGTTCGCCTCCACAAAGCAAGCCACTCACTTAAATATTCACACAATGAGCTGAAAAGTTGGCCGAAAAAAATTGTTTGCAAAGTAGCAGCAATAATGATTTCGCTCACCAGCGACTGCTGCAGAATGACAATAATTGCTTGAGTTGTTGTTGTTGTTGTTGCTGCTGTTTGTAGTGCTGCTACAAATGCTGCTACCGCTGTCTTCTTAACAGAAGTTTTTGCATTGTTCCAAATGCTACGCAGCCTCTGTACATACGTTTGTATGTATTTATGTTTATGTGCGCGTGTGTGTGTGTGTTTGTGTTTCTTAGTTGCTATTGTGTTTTCAACGCGCATACGCACATTAAAAATTCATAAATCAATTATGGAATGTGGAACTGAAAAATTCCTGCTATGCTTTTTGCCGTCTGGTCCTATGAGCCAAGATATTATATGTTGTATGTGTGTGTGTGTGTACATTTGTCCTTTCCACAGCTTCTGTGCTCATTTTGTGCTACTTTTGTTGTTTTTGTTAGTTTTTGTTTTTGTACATGTTGTCTGCTTTGTTTTTTGCGCCTGCCACACTCATTCGCTCATTCATTCATGCAATCAATGTGCATTTTTGCAACGCATTGTCTTCGGCATCGTTGTGGATAATAAGGACACCTCATAAAAATTCATATGCACTGATACATGGACACGTACGCGTCCAAGTATGTGTAGACGTACATTTATGAATAAATATTGATAAATACCCAGGGTGTAAATGCACTATTTCGGAGTTATCGGGTACTAGTCCGATTTGGCTCAATATAAGAATGATTCAAAAAAAAAAATTTCTATAAAGATTGTAAGCATTAAAATTCTTCATATTTAAGAATTACCCAACCATACTCCTTTTAATTTTTAAAATTAGTGGGTTAGTTTTAGAGTTCTTAAAATTGAAGGACTTCTTTTAGAAATACTTTCATTTGCAGTTTTTTTAGTGAAAAAATATTTTACAAATTTTATTTAGTGCTCTAAAATTAATTGTACATTTATTTCATTAAAAGGTGTGTACTTGTAGAGCTGTTAGTCTTCAAGAAGTACAAAGCTTTAGCAACAATCTTTTGTAGTGTTATTGTAATTCGATGATAGAATTCAAAAAATGTTTACAAATATCGCTATGATAAATATATAAATAATTTCATGCATATGCATACATCTACAAATATATGTAGATGTCGTACACATAGTATGTGCTGGCATTTTCTATTCGATTTCTATTCTTTAATGGTGTAATTTTTTATTTGTTGCGATATGTGCAAATACTTCGTATGATTACTCCTATTATAAAAAAAGATCAATTAAAAAAGATCTCTCAAAAAAAATTTTTTTTTGATTATATTAAAATTTAAGAAATGTGTCATTTTAATGAAGCAACCCTTAACAATGGGCGATGAGTCCTTAATTTGTGTAATTTGGATACCAAATATTGAAAATTATAATTGAAAAATTTATAAAAATTTCAAAAATCTTTATAGCACTGTTTAAGGCTTGTATCTTAACCTTAACCTTAAACATATTAGTATTATAGAAGTTGATAAATAAATTCTCTTTTTGTTACGAAGAGAAAGAATCTGAACAGAAAAGTTGAGCTAAGGCAATATTATTTATATTAAGCGATAAACTTGTTAAAAATGAACTGAACAAAGAAGTCATGGGTAAACTATAAATCTGCTCTAAAAGCTAAAAATATTCGCAAACTTATGAATTTAAGGGTTGAATTAGAAGTTTTTAAAAACTGAAAATAAGAAAATATCTTCTCAAAAGGATTTTCGAAATTCGAAATAATTCAACAGTGACAGCCATTTTAGTGTCACAGCAATTCGTTTAATTAAATTACCTCAAGCTTAACTTAAAGCTTTAAATCATTTTTCTCGAAATATATATTTTTGAGGCATTTAAAAAAAATTTAATTTCCACTCAACCGATTTACTTGAAATTGACATGCTTTTTATTTATGTATATTTTTATAATAAAATTTTAATTTTTACTGTTTTTAAAAAATTGTGAGAAAATAAAAAATTTACTGAAAATATTTATATATATTTTTTTAAGTAGCTGTCATTTACAAAAACAATTTTTTTCAGTTTTTTTGCTTTCCACTATAATGACATTTTTATTGATTGCGTTTATTTTGCTTTCAGATGACCACAAGAAGGGTAATCATGACCCTTTTTTTAACCCTTGTAACTTTTGAAATTTAATTTTTTTGCGCTGACATTTTATAACTAATCCTAATCAACAACTGATAAAAAAAATGTATCGTTAAAATAATAACCCTTTTTCTTTAAGCGAGTCTCAAAAAATGTTCGAAATACAGACTTCTAGAATACCCACTTAAAGAAATATTATAACTCACAACTACTCCTACATACATATTTGTCAAGTAGCCGCCCTACAATTGCATTACCAAAAAAATGAATTATATATACTTCGGCTACTGGTTAGAAATGGTGTGAGGAAATTAGCTGCTTAAAAAGTCAGCTGAAACTGGGAAAATCTTTTTTTTTTCACTGCTTATATAACGACAGCATAGAGTTGCCATGTGATAGTACAAAAAAATGCTAGTGTTTGCAAATTCATATCTTCACATCACTAAGCATTTTTCTCTGTTTTACATATACTATAAATATAATTTCAAATTTGTATGCAATAAAGTTTTCATTTAAACTCAATAACTTGACATTACATAATAAACTACATTTTGATGATACTAGGAATTAATTCAATAACTTTGTTATTTCATAATAATTTAATTCACATAATTTCAACTAATTTTAACTTCAATCATCATTACTATAACGAAACATGCTTCTTTAACCACAAAATATTTACAAAACTGCATAAAATATATACTCGTATGTTAGGGTGGGCCAAAACAAAACGAATATCATTTTTTCGCTTGGTGCTCTGAAAAATAGGTTCTTAAACACCTTTACGAAAATCTCACCAAATATGAGATTGCTTGTTATCAGATAGAAAAAAGCATATCTCGCTTCTAACTACTTGAAAAATATCTCCTTTAATAGATTTTGTAGGAAATTGAAAGGTCTTCTACGATTTAACCTAACCGTTTAAGAGATATATACGGTTGAAGTTTGATTATTTTACGGATTTTCTTATGTATTTTATAACTCAATAAAAAAAGTCATTAGAGATCGGAAAACTCATAGGCACTTTACTGTTTTACCTCTTTTTGTAGCGTTGGAATTAGCTCATACTAGGAGAGACTTTCTTAGAGATATCTAAGAACCTAGTTTTGAAAGTACCAACCAAACAAACAATCGCCTTTTGAACCACCCTAATATATACAAATACATATGTTCATACATATATATTATATGAGGGTAAAATCTGTAGATTATAAAAAAAAAATTTATGGACAAAAAAAAATAGTTTTGGTTTAAAAAGAGTGCTGGTTTTTGACTCAAAATTTATTTTAACGCTTAAGAAAAGCATGTTGGCGTTTAAGGCTTTTTTTTTAAACTCCAATAATGATCACCAAAATTTTTTTTTATTTGATAACTTTTAATTGGCCAGAAAGAGGACTATCCACAGCTTCAAGAACATTTATCCAAAAAATGTTACGAAGTAAAAATTTTAACTCGAAAATATACTTTAAAACTGATGTTAAAAAAAAAAAATTTTCGCTCCACCTTAATATATATTTATTATTCCTACATTCTCATATATCTATCTATATATCAACATTTGCAATGAATTTTGTTATATACCTAAAAAGTTTATACAGTGCAAACTAAAATTTCCTCTCCGCGCTTCTTCAATGGGGTGTAATTATAATTACCGATAATCTTCAACATACATGCATTACTTTAATTATAATAATTTAGGACAAGTTTGCTTATTATAATAAATGGGAAGCCATTCCGACCAATTTATTATGAATACACATCCATACGTAAGTACATGCGTGTGTGTGTGTGTGTAAATACACTTAGAATGTTTAAGCGCATTGCGGTAGCGTTAAGGTCCTGCGTAAGGAGCAAATTTGCAAACAAAACAACAAGCAAGTAAGTAAACGTCTGCAGGCACACACACACATACATACACATGCACAAGCTTGCGACAGCACTTTGAGTGCAGTGTAAATTATCTCCAAATAAGTAGCAACGGAATTCGCCATTCGAGGGAAGCTTCAGCCAAAGAGTGAGTGTAGTGCAAGTGGGATGCGCTATTCAAATATACATACATACATATATAGGGTATGTACAAAGTCCATGTATTTGTATAACCATTAAGTTTATATACACATAGATCTATATTTGTATGTATGTATGCACTTCTGCCACCGTCTTGTAATTACCGATATGCAAGTTGCAGTTAAGCTGCCTCCTATACATATGTACACTCACATATACATATATTCGACATTGTTGTCCCTGTTATTGTTGTTGTGGCGTTGTCCTAAATTGTTGCAAACATTTCCTTGCATAATTTGCTGAATTAACGCGCGACCAACGCTCGCCAAACGGCAGCACAGTGCACACAGTCCATATACAACACGGCCTGCGGCCAATAGTTTCCAAGCCATTACCCGCCTCCCGCTGTATCCCGTCTGGCGCTGTCTTCCACGGGCAACAATTTTCATCTTCTGAATATTCATGCCTGTGGCGCTTTTGTGATTTAAACTTCTACTTTTTCCACAAACTACGCACACACACACACACAGACAGCCCACACATTTTGCCTTTGCATGAAATAATCGCAGTTTTCTTGTTCTATCCGCTTTATAAGCTTTTGCTCTAATTATCGAACGTTTTTAAAATTATAATAAAATTATTTTTAATGTTGTGTGGCGCGTTATGCTTGAGTATTTAACGTTCACACAAATAGATACGTAGAGTAGTGGCAGCAACCGAAATTAGCGTTGATTTAAAATTTAATCACGTTTCATGAACGTTGGTCGGGTTCTTCAGGCTGCCCACAAAGGAGTCAAGTGGTGTATGGGGCAGTGAGAGCAGTGTATGCAGAGGATGTTAACTTGTGCGCTTGTCTGCTTAGAACATTAAGCTAATTATGGGTTTCGACACGTTTTTAGTGCGAAATAATTTTGTGCGGAATTTGCGTATGAGTCAGGCGCTTGAATGGTGAAAAGTAGCAAAGAAAGGTAAAACACCGGAAAAATAAATGTATGCGTGAACGATGTTTGACATAGAAGATATAAAGTTCGAGCAATAAAAATAGGAAATCATTGCTTTTCACTTAAAAGTAAGGGGTTTGAATAAATCGAGGACGACAATATTAAGAAGCACAATGTTTGATGTTGTTCTAGGTTAAATATATGGCAAATGGCACAAATATTGAATGTATAAGAAAGGTATGACAGATCGATCACTTCGATAACAACAAAAATTTATAAATTCACCGTTACGCATAAACTATGTATATGTTCTTATACCTACAAATATAATTAATAATTCAACCAAATCTTTGTTGACTTTATATTTCACATCTCGAATCTTTTTTAGTTTTAAGTCGATTTTTTTTTACAAATTTATTACTTAAATATCTGGTTTTAAAATATTTGAAAAATATACCAATTGGCATATAAGTATTAAATAAGTATGATGTCATTGTAAAGCTATGTGATGAACTAGATTTCGTTAAAAAATACATTTATGTTGGTTTAGGCTTCCTTTCTTCTACGCATACTTAGCAGAGATACTACAATATACTTTGGTTTTTGTTAATGTGGTTTTTTACTTATATGATATATACATACTGTTATATAATATTATATTAACGCCAATTTTATTTGAACGAATAAGTAAAATCACTTGAAAATATGTCTGTAAGAGAGATTGACAAAACTGAATTAAGAATTCGGCCAGTCCTCAAAATGGCCCTAACTTTTACAATTTATTCTGTGAGTATAGAAGCAACAACTAAACTTCACTATTTCATTACTTTTTTATTTTTAGTATATTTATTTTGGGATTTTGATACAAAATAGCGGTTACTGGGTTAATCTTCGAAATTTTTCCTTTTAGCGGTCCTCGACGGGCGCCGCTGATGCTAGGAACTCGTGTAATTAAACAAAATGAAAGACGGGATCGTAATTTACATAAGACTTGCTAATAAATTACATACGTTCTCAGCCTTACATATTTCATAATTATTTTCGCAAATAGGCGAAAACTATATAAATTAACAGCAAATTATTAATAAAATAAGAAAAAACGTTAACTTCGGTTACGTTGAAACAAATAAAAAAAATTTTCATACACGAACTTGAATTGGTTAGGTCAGTTAGTAAGGCAACTGTAAGCTACAGTGGTTCGATCTGAAAAATTTGTTTGGATATTATAGCGTTGTCTTAGGCAATAACTCATGCCGAATTTCGTGAAGATATCTTGAAAAATAGAAAAGTTTTCAATACAATGACTTGTTTTGGATCGTTCAGTTTATATGGCAGCTATATGCTATAGTAGTCCGATATTAGAAGTTTTCACAAATGAGATGCTGCTTGGGAAGTAAAAGAGGTGTTCAATATTTAAGATCTATGTTTCAGAAACTTGGGAACTAGTTCATATATATATGAATAGACAGACAGACTTGGCAAAATCAACTCACCTCGTCGCGTTGATCATTTATAAATATACTAGATGGTATAAGATCTGAGAAAGCTTACTTCGTGGTAAACTTTATATACCCTGTCCAGGGAACAAAAGTTTACCATAATGGAAAGGGTATTCTTAGATAATATTAATGTGAAAGCTATAGTTAAAATTTCAATTGGATTCGCACGACACTGTCCGATTATCATTGTCGACAGAATAAAAAAATACAGTTTCAAGCAAAATGTTCAAAAAATTTTCTTGCTAAAGCTGAACAAACCAAACGCTTCGTCATTACTATGAATTGTACAGAAAAAAAAATGAGGTTTTCAGTACTCTGCAGATGTATTACTATTTAAGGACTCTAAAGGATACTTTATGAAAAAATATTGATTTTAAGAAAATCGCTTACTGGTCTAATCGTTTGACTAAAGTGATAATCTGAGCATATCACAATCAATTATATCTGACAATCTTACAAGCAAAACACCACGTTGAAATAAAAAAAATCTAAAAGAACACATTGAATTGTTCCCACTAAATTATATATAATTAATGGGCCGCCTTTATATATTGCCACAAATACATTTACAGCAAAAGAAAAATTTAAATAATTCGACTTTAATTTATTTAAAATTCATATAGCAGAAGACATTGCGCAATATGAACTCATCATTTTTTTCTTATCCATATATAAATAATCTTTCATTTAATATATTAGAATAATTAATTAATTAATTAAAAAATCTTAATATTGCTTCGCATTTACTTATAAGCTATAAGCAAAATTTTGCTCACCTGATTTGCCGACGGGTAATTGTAACCAAACTGCGTGTAGGCGGCCATTTCTTAATTCTTGCCACACACGATTCTATTGTTGTTGTTGTTGTTTTCTCGCTGCTCTTGCCGCTAAAGCAGCTTTTATTTGAAAAACACTGTTAGCAAAAGCTATACGCAAGTTATTGGGCACTGTTATTAACAGCAACGACAATTGTTTGTGGCAACAGTGGTATGAAATGTTCGCCAACAAAAAAATCAAGTAGCCACAGGACATTCACGGGCAAACACACACATTTAAATGTGTCCCAAGCGACAGTCGGCGCTGCGCTAAGGATACTTGCACGTTGGATGCTGCCTAGTGGTGCAAACAACGGACACCCACACACTCGCACCCGTACCCCCTTTGTGGCCTGAACGCGCCCACCGGATGTGGTGTCGACGTCGACGTCGCTGCGCTGCTTTTGTGTATAAAAGCACTTTTTCGTGCGGCACAGGATTCTGCTGTCAACTCGTGCACACCCGCACTGTTGTTGTGGTTGTTGTTGTTGCTGCTGCCTTATATGGCTAGTCAATACAGTCGCTTGGTGTGGCTGGAAATTGGTAAAACAAATTGTCAAGCATTTGTGTTAATGTCAGCGGGAAATGTTTTCAGCTTCACTCTTTGGCGACTTTTTCGCAGCGATTTTTTATTTACATATTTTTGTATTATTACATGCACATACATGCATACATATAAGCTTTGTTTATTTGTTTGCTCCTCAACTTGTTTCCTGTTCCGCTGTGAACGCTTTTTTTCAAGTCTCGTGCTTTACAAATATTTTCTTCGTTTTTTATTTCGGGAATACTATTTAGTTCACACGCTTTGTGGGTGTAGCATGCAACGTATGCACATACTTATGTATGTATGTGTGCTGTGCAGCGGTGGGTGTAGTGCTGATTTTCAGGGATTTATTGGCTGTGTTGCCCTCGCCTTTATTGTTATAGCTTTATTGTTGTTTCTATTGTTGTTGCATATCCTTTTTGACGGTTTTATGATTATTTGTTTACTGATTTGCTGTGCTTTCTTCGTTCTTCAGTTGCTCGCGCGATTTCAGCGCGTCTGTAGTGTTGTTGTTTTTGTTTTTATAACAGTTGTTGCTTGTTTAAGCTGTCGCATAAATGTAAAACATGCCGTAATAAACGTTTTATTCGCTTGACGATTGCTTAGCGGCGTATGTTTCTGTGTATCAGTGACTTCATCACAGCATTAATGTTATTGTTGTTGTTTAATTTTTTGCATTTCATTATTTTTAAATTGCTGACGATCTAGCATGTGGCTTTCAAAATACAAAAACTGAATTAAATTAGCATGGCTTAGAGTAACTTTATTATATCTCTTCAATTTCATCTAGAATCAATTATCCAATTTAATTGCCAAATTAATTTTACTTAAGTTTGCTGCGTTAGAAAATTTTCCGTTGTGTTTTTGGCATTATTTCCATACGTTAGTACATGTATGTGTAGCACTGTGAGTTTTTTTTATAAATATTATATATTTTTATATGCCCATTATTGTTCTCCAAACGCTCAAAATTTGTTTAGCTTGATCCAAAAACTTTTTTCTAAATTCAAATAATTTTTGTAAATTTATGCGCTCCACACTTCATAAACAACGTTTTTTACAGTCAATAATTTTATAGGAATATATTATATTTTGGACTGTGTTGACTGGCTGTCTTTGATGATATCAAATCGTGAAATTTTATTTATTCTTTTTATTTATTTGTGTATTATTACTTTTACCGTATTTAAATGCCCAACAATGTTTGTTGTTGCGTTCTCTTTTAATTTTTTTTTTATTTTTTGCTGATTATTATTTCTTCTTATTTCTTATTTCGTCTTTATTACTGAATTTTCGGTCTTTTGCACATTCAAAGTTTAGCTTTATTTTGAGTGAAAACTCGTTTCACAACCTGTTCTCTCGCATTGTGCTGTCTGTCACAGTATCTATCAAATATTTTTCGTTGTTACAAATTACTGTTTATATTTAATTTGTTAATCCGAATTTTTTATTTAACACTTTTTCTCAATAACATTTTACAGCTATTTAGGTCCAAACAGTTTTCATCACTAATCCACTTTTTTCGAAATTTTGCAATCACGAATTTCTTACATAAAGAAGCGCAATCTCACGATGCACACCAATTCGCGTTCGAACACAAACTAGTCGCACGCATCCAACGGTTCATACGACATTTTTCCAACATAACTGTGGCACTGCTTCGCAAGTACAACAACTACAATATTTGTGATGTGTTTTTTTTATTAAATGACTGCAAGCTAACTGAAATCATTTTCTGGGCTGACCGCATAGCAGTAGAGTGCAAGAGCTGGCTATAACAGGCAATCTTACTCACCCATTTTTACTCACTGGCTGCTAACGGAATATCAGCGCACAACAACAGCTTAGTGGTGCGTCTGCTGATATGGCTACCCAGCGACGGTGACAGCAAGAGCACAACAGCAGCAAGGCTCTCCAAAAATAAATAGGCAACGCCCACTGAGCTGAGCGCACAACACCAGCGAGTAACTGGCTGCCAGCGAGTGGTACAACGAGTGCTGTTGGTGCTGCAAGTACACGAATATACGTGTGTGTGTGTGTGTGGAATTGCATTGCAAGCAGCCGCTGACGTTGCTGCAACTCAGGTCTACACTGTTGCACGGCTGGTCAAATGCTCGTAGAATGATTATGGCCGACTAGCGCATTTCGCACAGCCCCACTCACATCCCCTTCGCGCTTTTCGCATGTCGGCGACCATTTCGTATGTGGCTTTCGCTGATTTATGCTGCAAAATGCAGTGTTGCCAACAGTAATTGTATTTGAATTTTATGGCGACTGCTGCGTTGCACCCTTCACTCCTCACTTATGTGTATATAAACGCCTGCAACTCAAGCAAAATTAAGGGGCACGAAGCCATAAAAATCCATAGCTTACGAATATAGCGGCGAGTACATAGAATAGTAAATGTTGGTCACAGAGGGTGGGTTGCGGAGGGTTTAGGCGGCCTATATGTGGGATTTGCCCACCTTTGCATGTTCAAATAAGGTTGTTTGCGTCTATTTTGCCATTTTGTTTTACCTATGTTTTTATTAGTACAAATACATATAATATATTTTTATCAATGTAGGCGAAATTTCTCTTATTCGATTTGCAATTTTGTTTTCACTTCTTTTGTGTATTTTAGAAATATTTTTAATTGTTGCATGTTTTGTGTGCTCGCCGACTTTTAATTTTGCTATACATACACACATACACACATATGTATATAGAAATGTCGGTTTGTATGCGCATACACACATGTGCTAGGAGTGGTTTAATTTTGTTGATTTTAGCGTGGAACATCTTCGCACAAGCAGCTAGGCACAAATAATATTTATATACAAAAAAAAAAAAATCAAAAGAAAATCATTATAAACACTCGTGGAAACAAACTTGTGTTGCTAAATTAGAAAAAATCGCAAACATGATATGTACATAAAATCAATAAATAAATTGCACACATTTGATTGATGGAATTTTTATTGTGATTGTAATTTAATTTATGTTTTTAATTGCAATATTTGTACGTATTTTTTTTATTAATCAAACTTTTGATAGTCCAACCTTGTATTGTATATATGTAAAAATATACATACATATATGCTATATTAGTATGGTTATATATGGGCAGTAATTTATGGCCTTCACGAGTGGAGTACAGGCGCCAAACCCCAATAATTCTATAAAAAATTTCAATTAGCTTCATGTTCGCGTGTTCTTTATGTGCTTTGAGCCATTTTCATACCTACATGTACATATGCATATATACATATATGCTCACGTTCACGGTATCGTTTCTAAATTTCTTTGACGTTTCCTTAACCGACATAGATTTTCCAAAAATATTTTTACAACAAGGGCTGTGAATAATGCATTAAAAAATAATGTACTCTTGGTGATCTTTTGGAAAGTAAATTTAATTTTTAATAAAATATCTACACAGTTTAGAACTTTTTGTTTGATACATACAAATATACATATGTACATGTATAAATATTTCCTATTTTACCCTTTTAATACCAGCTTTTAATTAAAAAAAAAAATTATTATTTTTAATTAAAAAAATATTTTCTAATTCCGATTTCAATAAAATTTTTTTTTGAAAACTTAATTATTAATGCAACATTTTTTAAATAAAAAAATCGCAACCTTGTATATGAAAATAAAATTTCAGAAATACTATAATTTCATTTTGAAGATACATAAAATTGGCAAATGTAAATTCTTAATTATACAACTTTTTAAATAATTATGGTGTCCGAATTCTCACCAAAGCTACAGATTTATATACAATATATCTTTTCTTTAGATTTTTTGCAATAAATTGTAGAAAACAGATTCTAGAGTATATTTTAAAAATAATGTTTTTTAAATTAGTCTGAAAGTACGGAATGCCACAGATAACACAAAAATTAATAATAAATTATGATATCTCGAATAAACAAGCATGCCAATTTCAATTTTGCTTTTGAGCATGAACATTAGACATATTTAATATATGATTATATATAAAAAGAACGTGTAACATGAAAATATTGCAACGGGACTTTGAAGAGAAATCATTAGGATAAATTAGTAAAATTTTAACAAAAAAAAGGGTTTTATGACCAAAGAAAATTCTTCATATATATTTTTTTTTAAATACAAAATATCAATAAAGTTAAATACGTGGTTTCGAAAACTAGTTCAAACTATAAAACATATAAATTCAATTAGGTTCTCAATTAATACATCAGGGAAAAGATTCGAACTTTTCAAGCAATTAAGTAAATATATTATATAATATTACGTTGCCCACTGTTACTATCTCTTTAATTAGAAGTTTAAAATTCCTTAGAAATGTCCAAATACAAATCTGATCAAAATTGTTTGTATGTACGAAAACTATAAAAGGGTTGAGTTGAAAATATGTATTTCAAATTATTTTTTCACTCGAAAATAATCAATTTAACTGTTAGAACTTTGCTAGGTCAGTTTGTGTGGCTATGCTATAGTGATCCGATCTGAAACATTTCTTTGTATCATTGCCATGCCAAATTTCAAGAATATACCTCGTTAAATGAAAAAACTTTCTATTCAAGCACTTAATTCCGATCGTTCTGTGTGTTTGGCAGCTATATGCAATATTGGTGCGATATCGGCCTTTCCGGCAGCTTATTAGTAAGAAAAGGACGCGTGTAGAATTGCAGATCGATACCTCAAAAACTGAGCGACTAGTTCGCATCTAAACAAAGACGGCTGGACAGATGGACAGACAGACGGACTTGAATAAATCGACTACACTCGTCACGCTGATCATTTATATATGGTATATACTTTAAACGGTCTCTGACGTTTGATCTTGGGTGTTACAAACATCGTGGCAAACTTAATTAAAAGCGGACATAGATCATAATGTCAACATATAAATAGTCGACATAGTTATATTTAATTTCACTTCCAGTCAAGTCATTTGGCTATTAGAGTATAAATATACTTGTATTTAATCAATCGCATTGATTACAATTTGTAATAATTAACTCAATAATAAGCTTATAAGTCCATACATGTGTACATATATACCTACATACATATGTACCATGTATTCAATAGTTTCCAGCAACTAAAATTAAAAATACCATATGAAGATACACTAATTTGAAATTTCATACTCAAACCCAAAAATCCTTAACATAATAAGCATCAGAGTGTGTGGGAGTGACTACATATACACAGAAACATATAAGTATATACATGCATATGTACTTAAATACAAGTATATAAATCCATATCTAATGCGAGTGCTAATTGTGCGTACAGCCATAGTTTGAAGAATCTGCATGGCGAGTGCGCCACTTAAATGCGGATCACACACAAAACGAGAGAATCGCTATGCAGATTCTTGTAAACAAATAGCTCCAATTTCCAACTGTTGAATTTTCCATGCCTCACAACATGCACCGTTATGTAGCATCTGTTTTACGCGCGGAGATTTATTGGAATTTGAGCTCGACTAAAGCAGCATTTGTTTTTGTTTTTTTTAGCAGGAATTCGGTGTAAAGTGAGATTTTATAAAACACCAAATATTTAACGAACTCATTGCTGTTGTTGTTGCCTATGATGAGCATTTAAAAAGTGGGTGTTAACTTGTAGTAATTTATTATGTTTCGTCTAAGTTAGTGCATAATTTTGAGAGCACAGCACTTCCAATAGCGGCTACTCACTTGAGAATTCGAGGGTACTAATAGAGTGCGACACTTGATGGCGCCAGCGGAGTGAAGCTGTGCAAGGTTTGGGGTATAAGCATTTATCGTGTAGGCACAGCACATGCCAGGATATTTAAATATTTATGAATATTTGTAGCAGGACTATGGAGATCGGTGTATATTCATGTTTAAAATTAATATTTAATTCGATCTTATTGGCATTAGTTGCATTCTACTGATGCTGTTGAACTGAGGTTTTTAGGTTTTTAGGTTTATAATATTATAATTAGGCAACAGGGTGCATTTGATGGGTGGCAGCAGCAAATAAAAAAATTAAATTAATAAAAAATAATAAGTTGCGAAATAAATGATTAAAAGCTTTCTTTCTTCTTTTTTCTCTAAAAATAAGTAGAAGACAAAAACATCAATCCAAAAAGCTTATGACTTTTCATGTATCTGCATCTGTGCTTTCACATACTTACATTATAACTACTATATTCATTTTCATTAAGCTTTTTGTTTAAGCACTAGTACTCTGAAGTACCACTGCTTCTTCATTATACCAGGTATTCAAAAATGTATTATATTTCATGCAAAAACAAACGTACATCAAAAGACAAATTTCGATTATACTGCGATATATTATATAAAAAAAAAATTTAATTTAGTAGTGTTTCAGATTTTTTTAGATGATTGGAAGAAGTTCGATGCAGGAGTTCATAAATTTGAGCATGTGCATCATACCTTAAAGGGTTATGTCAGTCAAGGATATTCAAAAAATCAAATTTGTTTGGCTTAAAGTGGACTTTCATTTACTTAAACTTTCTTAAAACGTTTTCAAGTCCAATCCGTTCTAATCCAGTCAGTCAGTTTCATAATATAAAACTTCAACTGTATTTTTCAAATCTGGTGACGATGGTGCGATGGCCGGAAAACATCTAGTAAACTATTATATATACGGGTTTTTGTTATTAAAGGAATAATTTACTGTACGTATTTTCGGTAGAAAATTTAGCAAAAATTTTCAAAGGTAGTTTCACTTGGCGCTTCATCCTTAGAAGTAATCACGTCAAGTATTAAACTTTTAAATTTGAGGGTATTCGTATATGAAATTTCATAATGAGGAAATGCCGTCGTAAATATTTTGGTACATAGAAGTCGACTATTGTAATTAGATTTCAACAGAGAAAGATTTGAGAAACCTTACTTAATACATTACATTTATTCATAAAAATAAATAAACTGTTATTGTGCAGCGAAGCATTCGTCATAGCAGATATACGGACGCTCATTATCAACACAATTTTTGTGCAAAAATTACATACTTCAATTTAAGAGAAAACATTTTAACAAAACTTCTTAACTGAAATATTATCAAATACATATTTTAGTGTGGCCAGAGTGGCAAAAATAGAAAGAGGAAGAATACTACTTTTTCAATTAAATTATTTAGTTTTAAATGAGAATATATCAGACATTAAGCTTAGAATAGACTAAAACCACATTTTATATGTGGCAGCTCAACAATTACCTTTTAATTCTACCCATTATCTATTACCCTTTTCATAAACAAAATTGAAACGGAAAGCAATTATAACTTACAAAAACTTTTGCAAAACCTGAAAAACAAAATGGCTTTTCGGCTCAGTATACAAACTATTTTCAATTAGCTGTTTCTTCGAAATGACGCCACTGAATTTTAAATAATTTTTACTTAGTAATAAATACATTTTGAGGCATATATTTCCAAAGGAATAACGGAACAACGTGTAGATAACGAAAATGTACCGTTATCTAATCTGTGATCGTTGCAATTCGCGAAAATGCAAGGCTAGCACTTTTATTTCCAATTAGTTGGCAACAGCTCCACATATGTATTTCAAATTGTCTATAAAAAGTAGTTGTGAAAAATTCTTATAGTGAAAAGTATATACTTATGGTACATACTTGTACATATGTATGTATTTAAATCCTCATTGACCCAAATTCACAGATATACAAACTAAAAAACAACATAAAATAGTTTTAGTAAAGTTTTGATTTCTTTAACAAAATAAAATCTCTTTTTTTGACCGCTTTAAAATTGTCATTACTGTAATTTTATTTATTTTTTGGCTGCCAAATGTCTAGCTAGTTTCATGTTCTATATGCACATACATATGTATATATATATATATATTTGTTTGTGAGTTTGTCTACCAAGCACTTGTTGTGAACTATATTTTTTCCAATACTTCCAGCAGGGTATAAGTGTGCACATACATATGCACACATTTAAGAATGAAAGAGTGTGCCATACACACACACACACGCACATATGTATATGTGCAAGAGCGTTTGTGCCACATTGGCAACTGTATCTAGTGGCTGCACTTACGCCACACTGCCTAAGTGTTGTTTCATGTCACCTGGAAAGCATTTGGACATGAAATTGTCTATTTTTAAACGTTCGCAAGCACACATACAAACAAATATATACAAGTATGCGCAGGCACATGCAAATACGCAGGTGGCTGTTAGCTGATGTATGCATGTGTGTATATGTATGTGTTTGGAAGTAGAAGATGGAGCGACTGATGGCTGACGGCTGCCAACTTCAAATTCGAGTCTTTTGAATTTCGTGCATCGATTCACTTCAATGTAATAAAATCCTTGAACCGAACAAAAGGCAAAATTGGCGCTTGCAACGTGTATGTGTGGGAGTGTGTGTGCGCAGGAAGAGAGATAATATAAATGCATATGGAAGCCACTAAAAGGCAGACGGAAGGAAGAATTTAATGCAAATTGTTTTAAATAAATTTGTAAAGACACTGTTAATCCCCGGTGTGCAACGGAAGTAACGCTTACCTTTAGTAACATACTTGGATCTATACTTATATAGTGTATACTAACAGTTTTCGGATTCCAATTAAGATGCTTATACAGATTAGATAGAATTTGGCTAGTCACCTGAGAGTTTTCCCAAAAATTTAAATTTAATAGAATTTCTTACTGACGAAAATTAAAATATATTTTTTTTAACAAAAGTTTACAGCAAAATTGTATATGCATTTGAAACAATTACTAATTTACTGTTCTAATTCATTAAGGTTAGACACTTTGGGGTCTCTCTGACTTATCAGCAACAAATGTGTTGATAAATACAAATATTTCTAATAAATAGAAGTTAGTCATCATCAAAGGAATCTTATCTGTCGCCACTTGAAAATTGGTATTTTTGTTCAAACAAAAGTGCAACACTTTTTCAAACATCACTAAATGGAAACTTATTTGCTGACACTTTTACAGCCACACACACACACGCACACGGCAAGGCATATACTCACATAAACGTAAATATTAGATATACATATGTATGTACATATATACATATTTGTACAAGTATTTGGTATCTTTTGTTGGCATTGTTATTGTTTTTGTTTATGTACGAAAATCAACAAATCGGCTCACTTTGTATTTTCAAGTGGCTGACCGACCCATCGCCCACCCGCCTGTTGATACTTACCTAATATAGTCGTATGACGGTATATTACTTTGTATTGCTATTGTTTTTGTTTTTATCACAATGACATATAATATGGTTTGACATTTGCTGTTATTGCTGTAACAAATATTTTATTTTAGCACAAAAATTAATTTTCGTATTTTTAATTGGCCTTTTCTTGTTTTAAATTGTTGTTGTTATCAACATTTGTTTATTAACAGTTAATTAATGTGTGAGCTCAAACACATTTACATCATTTTTTTGCAATTTAACGGAGCATTTTGGTTTCAAAAATAGTAAGATAACAAAATTTTTAAATTAGTTGTGCGCAGATCGTTTATAAAGATTTAAGAACAGCCAAATCCACTTTTAAAAAATTTACAATTAATACCAAAACGACAATCCAAAGAAATAATAGAAAAAAAATTTAAGCAATAAAAAAGGAAAACTAAACGTTCTCTCTTAACTTTGCTTTACAACATATACAAACTTAAATATATACTTTTCAAATTTACCCTAAGTCAGTGGTATATGGTACATAGACCCTTGTTTACATATATACAGGTTGGTTGAAAGTTTCTGCGCTGTAAATAAAAAAAAAATCTGTTTTTGGTATGAAATATCTTTTTATTCAATATAATCCCCCTTAACTTCAATACACTTATTTCAATGATTCTCCAATAATTTTATGCCAACCCTATAATGACTTTCCGAAAGCTCTGCAAAATAGCCGTCAACGGCTGCAATAGCTTCTTCATTTGACGAAAAACGCTTTCCACGAAGGAATTCTTTCAAGTTTCGAAAGAGGTAATAGTTGTCGCTGGAAGCCAAATCTGGTGAATACGGTGGATGCTCAAGTATTTCGCACTTTAATTCATTGAATTTTGTCATTGTTAAAACACCTTTGTGAGCAGTTACATTGTCTTGATGAAAAATTATTGTTTTGTGCAGCAAACCCGGTATTTTCTCACGAAATTTTTAATCCAGCTGATCCGAAAGGCTGCAATAATATTTAGAGTTAATTGTTTTATCTTTCTGCAGGTAATCAATCAAGAAAATGTCTTTTACATCCTAAAAAACTGATGCCATAATCTTCTTTGCTGATCGTTGTGACTTCATCTGCTTTGGAGCTGAACAACTAGCTTCAGTCCACTGTGAACGTTCTTGTTTCAATTTAAGATCATGGTGGTAGTTCCAAGTCTCATCCATAGTTATAAATGATGCAATAAATCGGTTTTATTCTGTTTAAAACGCTCCAAATTATGCTGAGAAATTTGTTTTCGATCCCGTTTTTGTTGAATTGTTAACGTGTGCGGCACTAACTTTCCACACAGCCTTTTCATATATTATATAATTCTCCATGCAATATATGAAGTACTCATTCGTCTGAGATGCCTATGGCATTAGCAATTTCACGCTTAGTCAAACTTAGATCTTTACTCAAAATATTAAGATGGTTACGGTTTTTGGTATAAATTCACCAGCCCAAAATTAAAAAAAAAAAAAAAATTTGGAGCTAGTAGTGTTATTTCTTGGTGAGACCAACCAACTTGTATATTATACCTATATGGTACACATACATATTGTAGATATAGATATATGGGAAAATCTGAATATTTAAACTACACATAACAGTTGTTCGAGTTCTCAAAATATATTTGTATTATATATGTACTTTAATCTTTTAAGCAAATTTTAAGTTAAGAGCACTCAACCCTCATTTTGTTGCAAAGCCAATGAGCACACATAACAGAAATGCACTTGTCCGGCAAAAGTTATTTGTATTCAAATTCTAGCCTATCATGCAAACTGTCAGTGTAACGAGAGAAATCAATTTTCGTCTGTCAAATGAAACTTTCCTTGTTTACTTATCAAAATTGCAAAGTTCACAAATGATTGTAATCGATATCATATCATATTTAAGAATAATTTATATATTGAAAAACATTTATTTAAATTTCTTTTTGCGTTTATCATCGCATGAATTTTTAATTTTTTAGTGTAATATGTGGAAAAAGTTAAACGATAAAGTTGTAGATACTAAAAATATCTACAATTTTATGTTAAAATTTTTTTGACATAACCTCAAAATTTATGCGAAAAATGCAAAAAAAAAAATTATTTCATTAATTTTTGCTTAAATTAATCTTTTTCTTCCCAAATATACCATAAATCTTTTGGATTCAAAATATTGGTTTTTCACCTTATTTTGACTTAATATCGGAAATACTAATTATCAAATGAAATTTCTCACGTCAAGATATCAACTCATTTAAATTAGGTGGTATTAATGTTCGTTGAAATCACTATTTTTTGATGGTCTAAAAAATATTTACATTACTATGGTTAGTTTACTGCATTTAAATGCAGAAAACCCCACCGCCATTCAATTTTTTTCCATAGGACTCGTAGTGTGTCGGAAGACAGAAGATAAACTCGTTTTTAGCTCTTAATAGTTCAAACACCTCGCCCACTCCTCTTCCTGACCTCAGATCGCCAGTAAATTATTTTTCCTTTAATTTTTGTTATTTTAGCTTGCTTTTCCAATGGGTTTTATTCTAATATTATTGCATTCATTCAAAAATTATCGAACCTGGCCTATAAACGAAAGTAGAAAGTCATAACTTTTAAGAGATCTTTTTAGCACATTAACACTGAACTATAAAATATATTTGCGACAGAAGCTTTAATTTTATTTCTATCATGTTTTATTGAGATCTCCTCTCTGACCATACGATGCGCCCCAATAGACTGGGCAAATAGGCTGAATCAAACAATTGTCACTGTCATGAAGAGGCATTATTGAAAACTACTTAAAAAGCTGTAACCATCAGTACACAATTAAGCTACAAACTTAAATGGGAACTTTAATATTTGAAAGTTAATAATTTTAGCTCGCAAAAAGAGAACGGACATAAATAGTTTCCTAATTAACGAAAAAATGCTCATACCTATAATGATCTAGTGCTTCCATTGCACAAAATAAAGCATATGTTGCCGTAAAATTTTATTAAAATTCTCGAAACTCTACTTACAGATCCTCTTTTTTCGGAAAATGAACAATATGAATTCGAGATCCAGGCAATGTCATATTATGACCAAAAAGGTAACTGTTTGAGATGGCGTTTGGTCCAAATTATCATTGCGATATATTTTTCATACAACAAATAACATTATGCTTGTCCGAAATATTTATATAAAAATCAAGCTAATTAACTCAAATGCGATACATATATATATGTATGTGATATAAAATGAACCAAAATGTTTAATATAATATATGGGATATATGAGGAAAACGTCAATCAGTATATTAGGGATATGAGTTTTAGACCATGCTAAGCAACAATTTCATTCATATTCAGCGCTAAACCACATATATTTGAGAAAAATTGTCCACTTCATTACATTGGAGTAACACACATATTGACACACAAAATGATGGCTGATGGCATTGGCATTTCGAAGTACTCAAGTAAACTCGATAATATGTTTTCACGAAGTATTTTATCCATTTTTGGTACAAGGGCGTGCTGTTATCATAAAAATATTCGTACCGAATTTCAATTCTAGACCTAACAGATTGAACGATATGTTCGTTAAAGAATCTGCCATATGCACTGGGATTCAAATATTTGATGTTTGGCTCCTTGAAAAGTTATGATCATTTATAAATATATAACTGCAAATCTAACTCGATGAGTTTAAGATGTTACAAACAGCCGTTAGGTGAATGGAGTATAATGAAACTGTCGATGAAAATCGATTTCGAAGGATCTTGTCGTTTTATAGTATGTCTCTCCACAAATACTTAAAAATGGCGTTTCGATAGTTACTGTTTTCAACAAGTTGAGAAGTCATGCCACACTGGGAATCCAGTTTGCCAGTTTCCAAAACATAAATTTCCTGAGCGTGTGATGATCTCTTTTTGAACTCAAAATATTAACATTTTATATATTGAATTTTATTGGTTTCTTGAATAGTAAAGCGTTTTAGATTCCTTGATGCGCTCAAGAGCAGCGTATGTCCATACCATCCACATGTGATTATTTTAAATTTTTAATTAAACTCATTTGGCAACGGAGTTCAATAAAACATTGTAACTGGTCAGCATTTTTACGCTAACTATCGCACGGTTCGCGTGTCGAGGACCTCATTTTCTGCACACCAGTTGTTTGAGGTGTCAAAATTGAATTATCACCGAGGCATTAAGACTGCCGTTGTTGCTTTGCCGTTGCAGCAATTGCTGCGGTGTTGATGTCATTTGCAGCTTCATTTACGCACTCACTTACACATACACTATGTGTGTTGTTGTTGGTAGTGTACGCATTCATTCAATGGCAGGCGCTTCGGTTCACTGGTACGAGTATATTGAATTGCACACATTGCTTTTGCAATTGCAACATCTGCTGTGCGGTTTTCATATAATTTTCCAACAACGACAGCGGAGGGTTGAATGGGCTGTCGTTGTTGTTGTGCATATTTTTCAAGTAAAAAACACAAACACATATGTAGAAATAAATATGCAGCGAGATAAACTCATGCGTACCGTGTAATCATTCATTCATCTTCGCCAGCGATTCGTTGGTCCTTATACGGTGGTGTATGTAATTAAGGTGACATTTTTATGGTTGGCAACCCCTCGAAATGTTGCATAATTTATCGCAGTTAAATGATGCGGCCGCTATCCTTTTTACCTTACTTTGAAATTGAAATGTCAAAATAGTAATAAAAAGCAATTTCCATATATGAAAAATTGTCGATGATAATGCATACAAGCCAAAATATTATATGTATTGTATAATACCCAAACTATAGACACTTAGCCGCTAGAGAACAATAGCGGTTATAATTGTGTGTCTAATTTATTAAAATCACAACATTATCATTATTATTATTTTTTTTTTGCTGTAACTTGAAAAGCAAAATTACTTTAGAAAACCAGAGCTATTAATTAGAGAAATAAAAAAGTTATTTTCAACAAAAAAAAAAGAAAAACAAATAAATTTCATAACCGTCAACTCGCTTTTGCTGCAAGCGCTCGAGTTCAAAGTTTGAATGTGGCTGCAGCCTCTCGAGAATCCACTGTGTACAAGCATATTTATTAACTTTAATTGGGTCCAAGTACAGGCGTGCATAAACGCACATCTCGCATGGGGATAACGAGCCAACAGACTGCCAAAACACCTGCAGGCAGACAGTCGACCGTGTGGGGAAGCGCAACAGTCATCTGCCCAACCCCGAACACCCACAGCTTTGTGGCTCTATGTAGTTGTGTGTATGCGTATGTGACAGCTGGCTCACTGCGGCTAATGAAGCTGTGTCTTTTGCCGAATTTGCTGCAGGCACTTTAACGGTGAACACAGGTAAAAAGTCTCCCACAACCAAGGCACTAGACATAAGTAAAATATAACTGTACATACATGCATACATACATATGTGCATGTTGATATGTATAGTAACTATGTACTAACTTTGAAAACCCATTCGTCCATGCCATGTCATCCCAATTTTACGTGTTTATAGTGAACCTTGCTGATTTTTTCTACAATCAGAACATCTCCTTGAAGAGACCCAATTGGCTGTTCTACCAACACTTCTCACAATTATTGTGCTCTTTTACTCTGTTTTCTATGTTAAATACGAGGATTGTCCAGTAAATAATTAGCTTATGAAAGAAAAATGAAAAATTTGGAAAAATTCCAATTTATTTGTCAACAAAGTCTGTTTTTACCTCGATACACTTGACCTCGCGATTCTACATTTTCTCTAAACCGTCTTAAAAATATGTTTTATTTAAAGTTGACCTCCCTGAAGCCATAACCTTCTCAGTGTACTCAAATTTCTGAACGGCAAGTGACTTTTTCAAGTTTAGAAAAGAAAAGACACCACACGAAGACAAATCTAGAAAAGCAGTTCGCTCTCTAATTTGGCTAATATGGCTGTGGGACGGCGAAGGTGTGTTTTTATACTCTATTCGGCTTAAAATCAGCCAGATAATTCGGTTTGATTTTACTATACGGTTTTGCTTCAAAAAATTCGAATAAACAATATTGCTCTTTTTTAATTTTTCGAAAATCCATGGATATTTCGAAACAAAACTACTTTTCCGATTTGGATCAAATTGACACTAATTTTTCTAGTGAATTTTCGATATTGGTATTATCGGGTGGAGAGCCTAAGTGCTTGTCGAACCGTGCTCGTACAAATATTTTTCTAAAACTCAAGAAAAATATACTTACATATAATATATAAAATATTCACATGTATACTATGTATGCAAATATGTCAAAATATAAAATACAACAATTTTACGAATAAAAGTTGAAGGACGTTAGAAAGGCTTCATTGTGCAAGTCAGTTAAATTTTTGTTTTTCATTCCGTGTTTACGGTCACAACGCACGCCAGTAATTGGTGCAAAAGCTCAATTCATCCACCAGCGTTGTGCCGAGTTAGCCCCTCTGGCTTTGTTGTTCTGGAAAAGGTTTATGTACAATGTCGTGTTTTACACGGTTCTGAGTTAATGGCGGTTCATGTAAACAAAATACATGTCCGTGCATCTCATAACTAAACATGAAAGTTGGAAGAGAAAGTCTCGTATGAGGAGCAAGTGAAGTATTAGGTATGGAAATTTATATTCAATTTTTATTCTGTGCGCAAATAAGTTAGATAACGAGTTAGAACATGTTCTTAAATTAATAACATAACTAAAAATATTTCAATATATTATAATATCTTAGCTTCGATACTCTGCACTATTGCATTGAGGTAAAGGTTGATATGATAACAGGAGTGCACGAAGACTGAAACGTATTAGTTTTTCAGTGAAATGAGCAGGAGCTAAACAAATATGACTTGAAAGAAAACTTTGCTCCAAGCAGAGCACTCACTGCCACAGACTGGAAGAGTCACTCAAACTCCCAACAATGCCTGTAGTCAGAAGTTTCCAAATCATTACATGAATTTTACATTCAGAGAACTAGTGAGCTATTCGAGGTCTGAAACTTGATCGCGTTTCAAAGATTTATTTTTATACAGAAACACTCTTATATAACAATATGTTAAATCTGAGTAACAATATATGTTACTGACGAACAAATACAAGGTGTGTTCAAATGAAACGGTGAATTCTGAATATCTATTTTGTCCCCTTCTAAGTAATCCTCCTCGGATATAATACACTTGTGCCAACGATTTTTCCAATCCTCGAAGCACTTCTGAAATGCGCTTTTCGGTATGGCCATCAGCTCTTTCTTCGATTCTGACTTGATCTCATCAATTCTGGTGAATACGGTGGTTGCACCTTCCCTAATAGTGAATTGAGGGTTTTCAAAAATAATTTCTTTTACTGTTTCGATGTTTTCTTCGCTTGTTGACGTGGTCACACTTTTAGGATGCTCATCGTCATCAACATCTTCTGTAAAGTGCTTGTACCACTTATAAACACGTTTTTGAGACAAAGTGGACTCACCGAATGTGACAGTCAACATTACAAGTCCTTTGGAGTACTTTATTCCATTTTTAACGCAAAATTTAATACATATTCTTTGATTCATTTCTTTCAAAACTCAAAAATCGAAGAGCACACAAAAAAGGTGCCTAACATTTTCTGTTGTCAAAAAACAAACTACTAATCGAAATTGGCTAGTAATGCAAGCACATAATAAACATATGTAAGCGATTACAACAAAAACAAAATATCGATAACCAAAACTGCACAGCCCGTGAAAAAACAAAGTTCACCTTTCCCTTTGAACACACCTCGTATATCAACAAACTCTCAATCATAATAATTTTTAGAAAACATTCGTGTTAATATTTGCCAGGCAAATGTAATATAATATTTAAAGTAGAAAAATGTCGATCTGTTTATCGTAATTTAGATAAATAGAATTATCTTATTTAATGGTTTGAACAATATATATATCGCTTCAATATCCTCAATGGATAAAAATATCTGCATAAGCGAATATTAAATTTAGATACACTAATAAAAAAAATTTTTAAATCAACGGGCTGATACAGATTCCGGTATTATTTATAGTTATACGTCATCATAAAATAAAAAAGTGTAAAAATGTGTACCAAGATACAATGTATTTTGAGTACAAATACAATTCATACGTTAAATAAAAATAATTTCGAAAATTAAAAATAAAATAAATATAAGTAAATTTTTCTGAACCGACGGCTTCTTTTGCTCAACGTTATTTATATAATCAAAAATAATAATAAATCCGGCCCACGGTTGCAAATAATGTATTAAAAAATAATTGCAATAACGTTTAAATTAAATATTTTCTTATTTTGTATTCCCAAATACGGGATTAAAAGATAAATGTGTAATCTCACCAAAAAATTTCTTTATTTTTTTTTTTGCTTTTTTGAAACATAAATTTTTAATCCCAAATACTGGATTGCAAAAAAAAATGCATGTAATAAAAAATTTAAAAATTAAGAAAAAAATGTAATTCTAAGCATTGTTGCGAATTTTTAAATTCAAAAATTTTAATTAAAAAGAAAATTTTCATTTTTTAACGTCATGTTTTTTTTATTTTCCAATCCGGTAGGATTAAATTTTTTTTAATTTCTATTCCGTATTTGAGATTACAAAATAAAAAAAAAACTTAATTCGAATGTTAATTCTTATATTTTTTTACGGTATTGCTTGCAACCCTAATCCTAAGCTAATAATTAAGAATTGAAAAAAGAAATTGTTTTTTAATTAACATTTCTTGCATTTGAGTACTTCGTGTTCTACTATTTTAAATCTGAGCTCGCACAGAGCCATCGTCTTCAATACTCTAAAGCACTAGTCGGCAAACTCACACATTCAAATTAAATGATAAAATTTTAAAATTTCAATTTTTAGTCTCAACATCGTGGTTACAAATTTTAATACTAATTATTAATCCCAAAATTCGCAACCCTGGTCCAGGCACACTAAGTATGGGCAGCATGGCAACTCAACCAACGTTTAGAAGATACAAGAATTCCGAGTATTAGAAAAGATCTAATAATACATATCAACTCTGCTAACCATATTTTTCTATCTCAAAGCAACCCATCGACTTCTTTTTATCACGCTTTTAAAATTTAATCAATATTGTTGATAATATCGAATATATTATATTATATATAATTTGAGTTTTTTCTTACGAACAACTTATAGAAGTTTTGGAAATTTTCAAGCACTACATTTAACAAAATACATTGTAATATAAAAATAAAAACAAGTTTTTTCTAATTGTATTAGTTTAGAAAATTTTATTTAACTTACCCGATTGTTCTCGAAAAACATTCCGTCGTCTTCATATCCATTTATTTCTGGCAAAAATGTCGAAAAGGGCTGATGCCAATCTTCACTTTGAGAATTCATTTATCGAAAACAGTCTATTAAGCACACAGTTATTTTTATTGAATTTTTATTATTGCTCATTATTATGTCATAAGAAATAAAACGTAACTTTAAATTTTAAAGCTCTCATTCACCAAAGAAATTTCCAAAAAATATTTCTAAAATTCCCACATATTTTTCATCAAAAAAAATTATTTATATTCACAAGCGTACACATACTGTTTGACACATACTCATATCACCAGCAAACGGTAAATATGCATTTGCATTGTTTATTTTTCTTTGCTACGAAGTGCACTTCTGTTGCTTTTAATGAACCGAACACGAATGACAATTGTCCTACTGTGATACGTTGCCAGGAAGTGAGTTAATGTCGGTTTGTGTTTTATTAGCACAAAAACAAAAGCAACAATATGCATGTCAAGCAAAAGCTTATCGTGTATAGCTTATGCTAAAAACGTGTCAACTGAAAAAAATGTATTAAAGAAAATAAAACTTTATTTTTTATGGACTTTGCAACAAATTTTTATAAAAAGTTTCAAAACACTCAAGATCGAAAAATCGAAAACATTTGCCAACGTTTATTTCATCAGACATCCGCTTCCATTGGCAATTGCCACAAGCGAGTGGAAAGCTTTTATGCTCTTCAATGCAATGTGCTCAAATGCGCTTCAGAGACTTATGCGAATTTCTAAGAGCGCACAAGTGTGGTGAATTTCTGTGTAATGTTGTGTTACTTAATTTGTTGTATTATCCTTCAACAGTATAGCAACAAATGTGTTGTATCTACAAATGTGGTCGTTTATTTGTGACAAATTTTGCATGTGAAGGTAAATATTCTAATAATTTTTAGGTACGAACTTTAAGCTCAAGAAATTCTGTGCATATCTGTTACATCACACATATTCACACGCATAAAATTCCAGAGAATATAATAAACTTTATAGCTTCAATTAAAACCGAAGCTATTAACACCAATCCTCTTAGTATACTTGTACTTAGAAATAATCCTTTGATTTAACGCCTTTTACGCAACGTTTAACATTTTGTTACGTTGCCAATCAAATTACACAATTAACAGCCTATTATTACCGTTTAAGAGCAAGCAGTTGTGAGATTAGTTTTATGCCTTTATGCTTATTAACAAAGCTCGTAAATATTGTCATCTTTTATGTCGGATCATACAATAGAAACACACAGAAACTAAGCGCTGAAATACTAACTTACTCGTAATACATAGAAAATAATTCACTTGTGTTAACTCAATGTACATAATGTCGAACCTATGAACCGTAGAGTGGCGGCACTAATAAACAAAATTTTCGTATTTCGGGAGCAGAAAGTCCATGCGTGATGAAATGTTATTGCCTGACGAAAAAGTGACTATTTGAAATCACGTTAGTACCGAGCCATATCTTTTTCAACAAAACACATAAAAGTTGATAGAAGTCCAGTTGTGATCGATAGATGTTGGTTGAATATGTCATTCCAAAAATATGTGGAGATGGTCTCGACGGTTACTGGCTTTAACAAGACGCTTTATTGATGCCACAAGTATTCCCTGGATGTCTGATGCCAAATAGCTGCCGCTGCCTGAGAACCCAACTCTTCAGTCTACCTTGAACCATTATCGAGCTCAAGACAACTTTTCGAGGACAGTGAGTTTGATTGGTTAAAATCTTGGATTTGTGCTCGACCTAGATGAAACCAGAAACAACATTAACTTCAAATGCACCGAAGCTATAATATCCTTCACAAATGCAATAGCATGCAAGGTTATATAAAAATCTAAATCTTTATTCTAATTGGTCTATTTGAATTTCAGCTATATGCTATAGTGGTCCGATTCGATTTTTAAGGAGATTGCCGATGACAGTAATATGGGCCAATTCTAATGAAGATGGTTTGGAAACTAAAAAAGAGACCGAGAAATAAATCGTTGTTTTTCACAAAAGTGGTATGTCTTTTGTAGGCTCCATATTTATCAGACTGCTCTCTTATATTGGAATTAATATAATATAAGAACAAGTAAGGAAGTTCTAAGTTCGGGTGTAACCGAACATTTTATACTCTTGCAACTTCCAAGGGAAATTACGTCAGGTATTAGCAAAATTGTTATGTACCGAATTTTGTTGAAATCGGTTAAGCATATCCCAAGATATGGGATTTCACCAAAAAATGGGCGGTGCCACGCCCACTGTATAATTTTGAAGTCGGTTTCTACAAAGTCATCTAATACCATCCCAGAGATAAATTTTAATGACTCTGGCGCATATAGTAGCTTATAGTAGTTTTTAACAGTACTGTTATATAGGGAGTGGGCGGGTTTGCCACATGATTTCATCCATTTCCACACTGTTAGAGGTGCTAACAATAATTGTTCTCAGTAAATTTTGTTATTGTAGCTTTAGTGGTTTAGCAGATACCACTTTTTAGGTAACCCTAATGTGACCAAATAACAGTCTTGTATCTTATTGGGGAGCTTAGTTATGGCAATTTATTTGTTTTTGCTAATGACATTTTGTGGGCGTGGCAGTGGTCCGATTACGCCCATCTGCAATACCAACCGTCTCACGGTACCAAGAAACATGTCTACCAAGTTTCATAAAGATATCTCAATTTTTACTCAAGTTAGAGCTTGCACGGACGGACAGACGGACGGACGGACAGACAGTCACCTGGATTTCAACTCGTCTCTTCATCCTGATCATTTATATATACATAACCCTATATCTAACTCGATTAGTTTTAGGTGATACAAACAACCGTTAGGTGAACAAAACTATTATACTCTGTAGCAACATGTTGCAAGAGTATAACAACTGTATGCGTACTTTCAATGCCAATTGTGAGAAAGTCTACATCAAATCTTTCCTTAGATATATCGTATGTACATATGTGGATATAATTTTAGAAACTTCAAACACTAAATATACCGGCACACCCACATGAATACGATTATGTATATAAAATAATCACTGTTATGCAACTGCCAACTGAAATTCAATGAATCATAATCTGAAGCTAAATTTACGACGACCGGTGGCAATCCGCGAAATTATGCGGTGACTATTAATTTGCGATGGAATTAGTGGTGTTTAACAGTAGATGATTTGGTGATGCACGTGCAACATCTTCAGCGGTAGCAATAGCATTAATGCCAACAGCAACAACAACACCGAACTAACAACATCAATGCCACAGCCTACAAATACAATGAGCGCGCACTTTTTCCACCTACCAACACCAAATGCTCACTAATCACCATGTTGCACAAATGCACCAAAAACAACATAACAAACTGTAGTACGCGCAGTCATGAATAAATGTTTACACATACAAACCATACATGCGCGCACCAGCTAGAATGGTGGCAGTGTGGCAAACAAACTAATCTGCAATTTATCATCGGCAAAGCTAGCGCGGCGACAGGTAACGCTGATGATGCTGCCACACCATTGCTGCCTCGTATTACACCATTTTAGGCTGTACGTACGGGCATTGAATTCGTTTTTATTGTATTGCCTTCCGTTAACCCGAAAATGTGGCATGCAACTTGCAACTTGCAACTCGTCAAAATGATTTATTTTTGATAAATCGCTAAATGCGGACCCCGACCGATGATGACGATGTTGTTCTTATAATTTCGCTGCTATTATGATTGTTGTTGCTGTTGCTGTTGCTATTGTCGCACTGTGCTTACTGTGCAACGTGGCAATGATTTACGCGCAACGCAATGACACAAAATTTAATTTCAGAATTCGAAAATGTTGTTCAATTTGGGTGGCAAATGTGTTGGCTACAACAACAACAACACCAACAACAAACAGTCAAATGAAAAGTACAGCAATATAAGTGAATGCAGGCAGCAGGAACATGGCAGCAATTGCAATTGCCGGAGATGTCCCATGCAGCAACGCAGCAAATGCGTTTGTGGCCAACACCCCCCTGTCACCCCTCTCAGTATATAGTGGCAGCAGTGTGGAGTGGTGTGCGCTGTTATTGCTGTTGGTTGCTCTTGCACCGGTGTGGCATGCCATGTCAACTGTACCAAGCGTATGTACGTGCGTCCGTTAATGCGTGCCACAAGCGAAAACGACACTCGCACACACACACACATACATAAACATAGTGGAGTGTGGCTGCAGATGCTTGGGGGACTATCTCAACACATTCAACTGTGCCACATCTACAAATGTATGACGATAAAAACAAAAGCTGAGACATGTGGACAGACGGGCAACAATAATGCAAACGGTTGCTACTACAAGCAATTGCAAGTGCAATATTCATGTCTACAGCATATTGTTTGTCGTCGTCTATCTTGTGCTCTGCTGTGCTGCGCTGGGTCTTCCCATTGTTGGCTTTACTGTTACTGCAGCTAACTTGCACCACTGTGGCAAGCGTCAACTAAGAGTGCCACCAACAGCAATGTCACTGTTTTTCATACGCAAATCCACAAACATACACACATACACGCATATATGTATGTGTGTGTGTTGTTGTTGTTGTTGCATTTAAAACTTTACATACCCATAAAGGCGCTGTTCTCGTTGGGAAATTATTAATTACGCTCTCGCGCACTAGTGGCGAAAGTGACACGGCGGAAAACGCTTGTAAAATTGTAAATGGAAATGTTCAAATGTGCTTAAGAAGTTGTCACATTAATTTGATTCTTAAATTATCGCCAACTAGAGTTTGCCGGTGTTTCCCTTGCTTTGTAATGCTTTTTGATAAACTGTCTCTTCAAGCGAAACGGTAGGTTTAACGAAGTTTTTGTGGCAAGAAATTCCAAGGATACATGTTCTTAAATATTAAGAAAAAAATATTTATATTACAAACTCTTTCTTTGGAGATATTATGTATCTTCTCTTCGTGGACTCATAAGCTAGAAAGATTATAGTTATTATCTATGAACTTAGAGTATTGTGCGGAGATAATTTATAGTTATAATTAAACTAGTTAAATTGGTTTCATAAGTACACATCTGGTGAACTGTATGTACAAGAGCCCAACAATATATTTAATCAGAATTTCATTGAAGTTAAATTAAGTGAGTTTATGTTGAAAATGCAGTTTTAGCAGAGTTACGCAACAACTTCTATGGCATACTATATTTTCATGCTACGCAAACGGTAAATGATGTTCAAAGTAATGTGTAATAATAATTTTGAAAACCAGCTAGTTCTAATACAGTTGCGATTTCATTCAGTTCTGAGTTATTGTTCCAAGTACTTAAACATCAATTTGGGAAAATTTAAGTAGTCTATGAGAAACCAACAGGATGACTGAGGAAAAGCTTTTAGTAGCAAAGCTCCGCCTCCAACAGCTTCGAATAAGCCACTAAGTGCGATTATTACACCATAAAGACTTGCAGGCAATTGGGTTTGCTCAGCATCATTAAGTGTATAAAATTATTAACGAATCCAAAAATTAAAACTCGAGAGCAAGTTAATTCAATACAATAAAAATAACATTAAGATAAAGAGTGATTTTTTACACGTTTGGTTTTCAGTGAGACAGCACATTTTTCGGAGTTGATCTTTGTTACTTGATTCATATACCATATCTTATATATTTACTCTAGTACAACGTTTGCAAAAAGTGCGAATTTATTTCCAAAATAATGGTTCGGGTTGCGTGCTGCGTCCAATATTCGGACAACATAATCGCCCAGTAGATACGGTAATGCGAGCAACCATGGATCGGGCATTACGTTTACTATACACTCAGCCTCAGAGATGCTGTACATTGCGCACCGAAGGCATTATTGCTGCTGTGGAGCAGAGTGTAGAAGTAGAGCCGAATGAAGCTTTTGGTGAGCGTAGGCTTGCCTCCAAGATCGTGCGATATAACACCGATGGAAGTGAATTTTCGACGCAAAATTGGGTCTCTTTGCTAAAATTTCTTAAAGCCAGCCGCGGCGGTCATATGCCCAAAAGCATTTTAAAACATAATTATTTTTGAAAACCCCATGTCTAAAAAAACCCGTAAAATATCACAAAATTTTCTGAAAATTTTAAGAAAGAAATAAATAAAATCACTTTTCGTTAAGGTCTCAATAAGTGAAGTCACTCACGGGCTGGCGAGAGGGTAACTTTTTTATTCTCCGATTTTTAGATACATCCATAGTCTATCGGTTGACTACACTATCGATAACAGCGACAAAAAAAATCAAAATTATAAAATTTCTTTAATAGACACCGCTAGGTTATAGACTTTATGCTATTTTTGGCAGAAAATTTCAAAAATTTCCAAGAAGCTGAGTTATATAGAAGTTCTCATAATTTCAGCCCAAACATTTACCTTAATTTACCTGTAAGTTATTTCTAAGAATGTCTCTATCACAAATTTAAGGTCTCAAACAAGATATATAGCATTAACTTAGAATATGTTAAACCTAGTAGAATGGAATTATATCTTTTCACTAATCAAATATCAAATTTAAAAAATGGCTCACCCACTCAAGAATAAAACTCCGAAATATTCATACTTCGTCTTAGAGCGTATCAATGGCTCACCAAATTATACTATTCTTCATTCGTCAACAATGGCTCACCAAATTATACTATTCTTCATTCGTCAAGCACTTCTATCTACAGTGGAGCAATGCTGCAAAAAAAATATTTTAGGAATATTTTGACTGTCAAAACTAGATGAGAACTATACTATATATATACCAAAAGAGGATGAAGATTGGTGAGAAGGTGAAGATATAAATTATTTAATTATTTTTACCTAGTCCGATCAATTTTTTAGTCGTATACTAAAATATTGCTAACAAATATTAGTGCCAAAAATTAAAAGGGATTGGGATGCAATCTATCTAACTAGACCTAAAGCTAATGTATGGAAAAGCCGTTTACTCGTTAATATTTTTGATATGTTTTGTAATACTTTACACTTTTTTTCCTTAAAATGTACTTTAGAACCCCGCACACTGGGTTTACTTAGCGTATTTAAAATACAATAATATGTACAGAATAAAACTAAACTTAAAAAATTTTGCTTCCACTTCCTTTGTACTATATTTAGATTACATTTCCAAAACAATACACAAAAATTTTCAGAGAACACATAAAATAATTACCTACACACGCTTTGCATCTATTAATACATATGTACATATATATAAAAATAAACAAAAAAGAATTTAAAAATTAATTCGACTGAAGTTTAACAAATTGAAACACTTTTCATACGGTGAAAAAATAGAAACAATTGTCTTACATCTAAAAGTATCAGACTACAAGTGTTACTAAGTATCTGTTCACATTTGTTGTACTATGTACGCAAAAATCAACAACAAATTGTAAGCAACTGTTGTTAACATGCCTGAGAAATGATCTCCGGTTCGAGGCATGTTGTCTGCGAGCATGTAAACTCTTTGTAGTAGCACGCTCACTCATTCGCTTGCGCTCACAAGCTGTTGACAAGCATCAACATCTGTCAACGCTATTTAAAAGCGATCATTAATAATGCCGACACTATTGTAATAAATGAAAATCGATTTGAGAAAATAAGCATATTTGTACCTACATACATACGTAAATATGAATATATACCCTGTAGTGAAATTATATAGTTATGGACTACTTTACGACTAGTTTGAGCAGCTAACCCCACTAGACAGCCGACTATCTTTTGCTACACATAAAATATTAGATTATACTAGTTCTTTACATTTACATTTATGACGTTTTTCGAGATATATTTGACCACATTTTAGTAAGCTAGTAAACTAGTTTTTAACTAGCTCATATTCAAAACTGACTAGTTCTATTTATAGAAAAGTTTTAGTATGGATCTCGTTCGAGATCTTCATGTATTATTTAAAAAAATAATTATTTTCAAGCTATACTATCTTTCCTAATCAGATATCCAAAATGAATTTATATAAATCTGATATATTCTGACCAGTTCGACAAATACGAGTTTACAACTAGAATTTGCTACTAGTTTGATGCTTCACGGCGGGGTACGTACTCATAAGTATGCAAATATGTGTGTGTACATTGCAGTACTTCAGTAGATTATACTCGTACTAATATTTATGGTAATGGTTAGCTAATTGCTTATAAAAACAAATTCGCTAATAGCGGCTATCTAGCAGGTGATTTAATATGCTATTATTAAATTGCTTACAAATGCGCATACAAGTATAATGCAAATATGTGTACACAATGTCGATAGCTATCAATTATTTAATTAGTTTAATATAATGGGATTAAGATACATGTCATGTAAGAAATGTAGAAGAATTCTAGGATAAGAAAACCCTATTTAGTCAATGAAAACGTCATATTAGTTACATTATATAAGAAAATACAGGGGTTGAAACATTTGAAGCCTCTGATGGTAAAAAATTACACAGATTAGGTAATTGTCACTCTACTACTAAGAAGTAAACCACCTATATACAACCGCCTCGCACAATCTATCAATACTGTGAATTGGGTGTAACCGTATTTTTATCACTTTAAATTATAAAATTAATATTCAACTAAAGCATCACATCTGTTTTAAATTCTTCTTGCATCTTTTTTTAAACGAAGTACCCAGCTTTATTAAAAATCAATTACAAAACATTCTTAATCCTCGACAAGCTTTCTATTGATTCATATTAACTTTCTCTCACCTTAAGGGAAATTATTGAATTCCTTGAAAAATTTTGAATTCCTTTGATCCCGTACCCGATCTCAATTAGAATCTCCCAAACAGGTGGGTAACTGGCGGTGGTATTACTATAATAACTGAGCAAGCTAGAGTCGTTTTCTTTGAAAACAAGAAAAATGTTAACTTCGGTTCCACCGAATCTATAATAACCTTCACAAGCACAAGAGATTCCAAACAAGAACTTGATTTCAGTTTGTATGACAGCTATTTCTTCGGAGATTGCACTCTTGCCTTAGGCAATAACACATGTCAAATTTCGTGAGATTATCTCGCCAAATTAAGGGGGTATTCTGGTCTATAAATTTCAAGAAATCAATTGTTTTTTTTTCATATTTTCAAAGTTTAACTATTCAAGAATGTGTGTACGAGAGGATTTTTGAAAACTCGAACTATTATCAGAGATATAGGCATTTTGCTGGCGCGGCATTCAAACGAAACGAACGGCGGGCAAAACTTTAAACGCGTTTTTCTCGAAACTGTCTTTTTCAACCTGATACCCATGATATCCCAAGTTCTACTGGACCGATTGACTTGAAATTTTCAGGGAATCTTCCTCATAGACTCTTCTCGGCCATGAACTAATTTCAAATTCCAAAATTTAGTATTTTTAAAAAATTTGAGAAAGTCAAAAAAATGGTCCAAAAATTATGTTTTTTTCAAACAGTCGCCATTTTATCAAAAAAAAATTTTTTAACTTGTCCCTAGTTCATGACCTTGCGACATTCATGTAGATTAATAATCTTTTTATTTTTTTCAATTTAGATCACTGGAAGGGATGAAATCATGGGTATGGCCACCTGCCAATATTTCGAGACCCCACTTCATCGGCTGCTAAAATTTTGGATTTTGAAAAAAGAAATTTTTTTAATTTTTTTCTGTACTCTTAAAAGGTTCATAAATAACATATAAAAAAATGGATGGTAAAAATATTAATTGCCTATTCTATACAGCACTTTAAAAAATACCTAAAAATCATGCCTCTAGACCAGAATACCCCCTTAAAAGGTTTTTAATACAAGCACTTGATTCCAACCGTACAGTTTGTATGGCAGCTATATGCTATAATGATCCGCTATCGGCGGTTCCGACCGATAAGTCGCTCCGTGGAGAGAAAAAAAGATGTATAAGATTTCAGATCGATATCACAAAAGCTGAGGGACTAGTTCGCGTATATACAGACAGACAGACGGACAGTTGGACATGGCTAAATTGACTGAGCTCGACACGCAAATTATTTATGTATGTTTTTTATAGAGTCTCCGACGTTTCCTTCTGGGTGTTACAAACTTTGTGGCAAACTTATTATACGCTGTTCAGGGTAAAAAAATTACACTTCAGAGATTCGGAGAAAATTTTACCACCGCCCATGAAAAATGTGTGAGTTAAGAGACATGTTTTGTTTTGGTGATATCTCTGTATTTTCGATAAACAGTTAATTTAGCATAAGTAGCTTTCCAATTGGGTACATTTAGTTTGATCTTTTATTGATGAATGAAATCTTTTCAGCCGATTTATAGAAAGATAGTTCCTATACTGACAGAACAGCACAGTTAGAAGTATAAACCAAAAGAGAATTAACCACAGGAAAGTACAATAAACAAGTATGAAAGGGCTAAGTTCGGGTGTAACGGAACACTTCATACTCTTGCAAGTTGCCAGTAACAGCCGGAGGAACACCTTCAGGTTTTGGCAAAACTTTATGTCAAACTAAGAAAAGTATGGCCGTGATTTCTTACATTTAAGACAAGAGAAGTTATTATAAAAAGATTATTTCTGGCATTAGAAAAACCAAAACAAATATTAATCATCGAAAATTTTTGCATGCGTTTGAATCAATTGTCGAAGCACTTTTGCCACTCTGATTGAGGTATCTCCAAAACATCTTTCCAAATGCATTAACCGCCCCTTCTGGGGTCAAAAAACGCGTACGGGAAAAGAATAAAGTCATTCGATGCCAAGTCAGGAATATACGGTGGATGACTCGTCAAATCGATGTTTTGAGTGCTTAAAAATGCAGATGTTTCAGTGGATATGTGAGAGCTGGCAATGTCGTGGTGAAGAATGTTCCGTCTTCGGTGGTTGGTATTCTTGATTTCTTGAAAGACATCTGGAAAACAAATGGTTTTGTATGGTTGTGACATGTCCAGTTTTTCGAAAGAAACAGGTAACCATTTGCTGGAAACACCTATACAGTCCACTACTGTTTACTTTCGGTCTCATACATGTAAATCCACTATTTATCACCTCTTTCGTATTTTTTTAACATTCTCTCGACCAATCGACAACAGCCTTTTTTGAGCTATGGACAAATTGTGAGGGATCCAACTTGTTCATGCAATATTTAATGTTTGCTTGTCACCCTAATGACTATAGTTGTCTCGATCTCATGATATCAGTTCGCACACAACATCAATAGTTCTTGAAACAACAAACTGATTATGGACGACCTTCACGAAATTCGTCTTGGTGTGACCTACGACCTCGATTAAATTCCCCATACCACCAAAAAGCACTGGCCCTTGATGGCGCTTCATTGCCAAAAATTGAATTAAATTCATCGATGCACTGTCGCTGAGTTAATCCTCATTGAAAGCTGTAAAAAATAATCGCGCGAAAATGTTTGCGATTCAATTCCATTTTTTGGCCGAGATGAATGTTTTAAGTTACTGTAAGCAACACAAATAGCGCTCGTATGTATAACATCAAAAATGGCAAACTTTACGATAAAGTTGTGACTTGCCAGATTGCAACACTAGGGTTGCCATATTCTAGAATATAAAAGGCAATACACGTACATGTCCATTTTTTTCACTATCATTGTTTTGTATATGTATGTATATTAGAGTACAATTCTTAAAAATTATGTGCTCTTAACGTTATAGTTCAAGGCTTTATACCGGAATATAAAAAATGTGAATAATCGGTTGTATGTGAGATATATGTATCTTATAGATTTCGACAAATAGTCATTACAATATCAAAAATACACATTGGTTTTAAATTTTATTTGGATATCCTAAAAACTGATAAAAATAATTATTATAATCCGTAACTTCGACTTGAAAATTGCTAACGCAAAATCGATTATAGACCCATAGTTGCTTAAGAAAAGTTGTTCAGAATGATACGTAGAACGTTTTCCGCATATACGATTTTATCGATAAAAATTGGCCCGCTCTAATCTACATATATTCGTGGGTCTAATAAAGGCTTATCTCACGGGCATTATGAACAGAGTTTTATTTTAAATCTTGTTTTATGAAGCAATTCGCAAAACTCATAGAATTTTCTTCTCAAATGTTTGTTCTCATGAAATTTTTGAAATCTTCTTCTGTTAATCAGTTTTATTTAACTTTAAGTTAGTTTCATATCTTTCATGTTTTCTAATATTCTGTGCAAGTTTCCACAGCTTCATTTTAGGATTTTTTGGATCATTGAGTTGATATGTTTCAAACGGTATATGTATATCGTAAATGGGCTATTGATAAGTTATTATACCTGCTGGTCACTACCGCGTTTTGGTTCAACTCATAACCGAAATAACGAATGAAACTTACTTACGACACTGCAAATTCAAAAATTGCAGAATCCTTCATACGAGTATGTCGGACACCTTTAAATTTAAGCAGAGAAGCTTAGCGAATACACCATTTGAAAGTGTGCAATTACATTTGAAATAATATAGTTTTAATACATAAAGGATAAGCATATATGGAAAATATAAAAGGCGGAGTTTCTTACAACTTTAGTCAGCTAATTTCCTCTGGTGAGACAAAGAGCAGCAGACTTCAAAAGTCATTTGATTTTATGAATCACAATTCTTGCGTAGTACTCTTATTTAATCAATATACATATACTTTTTTAAGTCGATAAGGATTATTTTATACGATTATTATCAATCTTAATTTGCTTTATTAAATTTATCTCTTATTTACAATAGAACAATACAATAAAAACAAAAAACTCCAACGGCTGCAGTGAATGTCAATACTCACCAAACCAGTTCGTCGAGCAATAAACCCTATGTGTGTACATGTGTATGGACATGGAGGAGCGAACACCTTTTCGCCGCAAGTACGAGATTTCCAATGGTAATACTATAAATTTTACGCGTACTAATTTGCCATTTCAATTGTCAGATAAATGACAATAAAAACAAACGAACCAATGTACATATAAACAAACTCGGCACTGTCCTTGTACGCCCTAGATAGATCAATAAAAGCAAAAACAAAAGCAACATCAACAGCTGCTGTCATACAAACAGAGTAAACCGGATCCATTGCATTATCTGCTGTTGGACAACGGTTAAGTACGCAACAGCGCGCAGTCATGAGCCGAGCAACTGCCCAGCATGAATGCACCTACAAATTTACATACTCGTATGCACTCACGCATCCATACATACACACTTGTACATATAAACGTACGTACAAGGAGATAGGCAAGTGGAACAAAAGAAAGATAAATTCAATAAATAATTATTTGCATTTCGTTGAACGAATGAAGTGTGACTTTGTTGTTGCTGTTGCTGGAAATAGCTTCGTAATGCTAGTAAAGTATCACCACAAGCTTGCGAGTGCCTTACCCAACAAACGAGTATACCTACTTAGATAAAAACATGGATGGCAAAAGCTCTATGGCAATTATTTGGTTTCGGTAGTGTATAACGACGTCTGGAAAGGTACAAACCTGAGGCAAAACATACTTCAATCGTTATCAGAGATCAATAGATTTTACTTCGCTTACCTCAAGCGCTTGGAAGTGTGAACTCAATTTTGATAGCGCTTTAACCCAGATCCTTTCGTTGGATTCGACGCTAAAATCAGTGCCTTATAATGAAGGATTCTTAAGGAGGAAAATTCTTACTTTTGCTTTTGAGACCATCGTTGCCACATTTTATGAATTTAGGTTGACTGGGATCAAGATACTTGCAATATCTGCACACATTTGTATCGTTAATATAAAACTGACAAAGGAGACCGATTCTCTCTTCTAGATATCAATTCCAGGCTGGGAGGTTATCGAGACAGCCGTATTTATTAAAATGGACATCGTCAGGATTGTTAGTGAAGCTGGAAAAGTACGCACATTTTTTGGTGAATATTTGGAAATACAACATGGCATGCTATTTCTGAGAACTGCAGACTTTCGCGCGTAGAATAGGTATACATCCCTACATACAAGTATAAGGGAACACTTGACACATGACGATGACGTCTACAGGCTGAACGGAATCTGCTATTGGATGCAATGCAATTGTAATCTCATAAATTAATTTAAATTCATATGTATGTTGTAAATGACATTTTTGGTTATATATATATATAAATATACAATATATAATATATATAAATGATCAGGGTAACGAGACGAGTTGAAATCCGGGTGACTGTCTGTCCATCCGTCCGTCAATTCGTGCAAGCGATAACTTGAGTAAGAATTTAAATATATTGATGAAACTTAGTTTGTATGTTCCCTGGCACCCAAGGGGGTTTGGTATTACAGATGGGTGCAATCGGACTACGGACTAAACTAAAATACAAAACTGTAATTTGGTGCAAGGGATCGTAGTGGTAAGGAGCTTGTAGGCTAAACATTTTTAAAAAATGGCAGTCAACCCGCCCTATAACAGGTTAAATGTACATATCACCCAAACTATTGAAGCTATCTTAAGCAAACTCTCTGAGAAGAAGTGTTTTCAGCATTCATTTTTGCACTTCAATTTCACAGCCATAGATGACATGGTAGGGCATAATGGTATCCGGTGTAAAACTTGGACAATGGATATTAACAACCAAATTTGGTGTGTGATGTTACCCAATAATTTTTATCATACATTGTGAAAATGTGCGAAATGGGTTGACAAGCACGCCTACTTCTCATGTAAAAATCTTTTAAATTTTATCTGAATCGTTCACTTAACAGTATACCAATCAAACATCAATGCAGTTATTAGGGTAAAACTTAGCGCAAATAGTGCACTCAAAGTATTTAATCTAACGCCAAAAAATGTTCCATTTCGGACTATAACTTTTCAAGGACCCAGACATCAAATATGTGGAGACCATTGCATATGGCTGATTTTTTCTCGAACATATCGGTTATTCTATCAGTTTTAGTATTGAAATTCGTGGTGTGTGTAAAATCGGGTCAATACTTCCTTTAGCCCAAATACCATACATAGATATTTTAGAGCTTTCGGTTGAATTTATATCTCATCTATCGGTCAATATGGCATGTCTCAATTTGATAAAAAAAAATTCACATTACTTGTTTACAAATATCACTCTAAACATCTAATGCAACTAAAGAATAACAGTTTCGGCTCACTTAAACTTTATCAGGCTTTTAGAGTTTATTAATAATGCGCGTGGTTGTGTTTTTGTAGCAAAGATACATTCGCCAATTAATTTAAAACAATCCGAATTGACCTGCGAAGAGTACGATAACAGTAAGGTAAGCCGCAGAAAGGGGAAATATTACAAAATCTTTGTACAAGTATGAACTTTTTTAAAAATCCAAAAATGTAAATATAATTCCACTAAAATTCAGAAACTTCATTAACAATAGTATGCGCCTGACTGAACAGCAAACGTTTTAGTTTAAGTAATCGATGCGCTAATAGTTGATATTTTAAAAATATCATAGAGGTATGTCTAAATAAAGTTTAAATTAGTTTTCAATAAAATTCGAACCAAATATTGGAAATAATAAACGACTGCCTCCGTTTTCGGAACTCAAAAAAATTTTATATTTATTAAATTTAATCATTACTCTGTAGAAACGGTGAAAATACATGCCGCTACACTTCCTAACATATACTACTAATATGGATTAAATATTAAAAATTAACGATAGCCTGCAAGTTCTAACTGCGCAAAAACCTGCGTTAGAAAAGTCATATCTGGCTATTGTATCACTATTAAGGCAGGAGTATACAGAAAAGCTGGTCCGAAATGTGCTAAGCAGCAGGAAATTCTACCAGGCTACTAGGGATGCATTTACCTAAGAACGGAAAACAATCTGACATCTTGAATATTGCTATAAAGGAATATATATATGGAGGCAACAGTAAGGTACAAATATGAACCCGACTTCCGCATTGAGACTATATACAATACACATCTAAATAAAACAAAGATTATATTGTCTCAGTGATTGATTTTCTACTACTTAAAATGCTCGCAAACTTGTTTGAGTAGCTTAACTAAGCAGATTAAGAAATACATTCTATTGATCTGTTTACAAAATTTCACAAAAATTAATATCATAGATCAGATTACTAAATTTCGCACAGGTCAACTTATTGATGCATTTTAATTTCGTTCATTGCAATGAATTTAATTCAATTCAATTATATTTTTCAACCGTTTTATACCTATAGACATCCATAGTGTACATGCATATGAAATTTATAATTGATGCTTACCTATGTAGATAATTATGTGCATACATATATAGTCGTATATATTTAAGTGAAATGCGAACAGACGTCGTTATATAATTGACAAAAGTTTAAATACGAATCGATATCATTTATGCTTGATTTATGCGACATGAGAACCGTTCATAGTTGGAAGAATCGAGTTGAAAACAGAATAACAATGCATACCGTACAACTGACATTAAATTAAATAAATTTTAAATTAAATTAAATAAAAACTTCAATGAGAATATGCAGATGCATATGTATATAATATATTTGTATATGTGATGGTTAAAAGGTATACTATATTGGAAAAAAGCCTATTTACATGGACATTAAATGTTATATGTTTGCTTTAAAAATCAATTCTGATGGAAATTTACACGAAAATTCCATTAAAAAGTGTGTTGTGGAATCGATGCATAAGCGGGTCGCAAGAAAGAATTTTACCAGCTGGCAAACGCTTCGAGTACCGGCAGACGCACTGTCTCCAAAGAGATCGTAGAGCAAGCAAACAATTCAAAGTGCGACAAGGTAAGATGTGCTGAGGTAAGGTGAAGAAAAATAGGCACGAATGCATAATCAAAGAGTCTGGGCGCAAACGCATAACGACCGAGGTGGCATCCCATACATAGGTACCGTGGGGATGATGATAATGATGACGGTGACACTAACAATGCCATTGAGATAAAATCGATTGTTTAACAAAATGCGTAATCTTGCAACAAATTAAGAACGGTAACGAACCAGAAGGTGGAGCAGTGAAGAGAGAATATATAAAAATCAAAGCATTATAGTTTAAATAATAGTAAAACAACAAATGTGTGCGATAGCGTGGCAATAAAACAAATCACACACACAAGCTCACATACACACAAACAAGAAAGCCGATGCTACATATGTATGTGGAAAAATTAAAACAAATGAGGAAAACAAAATCGAAACAAGATAAAATGTACAGTATCTGAAGGCAACTCAATGCAATCGACGATCTAATAAAAAAGAGCATGTAAGGAAGGGCTAAGTTCGGGTGTCACCGAACATTTTATACTCTTCCAATTTGGAAGTATCAAAAGTGGGAAAATATTTTCAGTTGTTCAAAAAACTTTATATTCAAGGCGAAGATCACCACATACATATATCGGGTATATTGTGGTTAGGGGAAGGTATGAAAAACCACTATTCCGATTTTATTTATTCTTGCTGCAAGAACACATTATTATCAAGTAAAGCTCCACCCAGAATTGTATTAATATAACGCATAATAGAAAAATATTTTCAATAAAAAGTCGGCTATTGGCACTGTGGTCTTTATATTCGGCATCCAAAGGCTTGAGTTATGTTCCGATTTCGACCATTTTTCGAAAAATATATCGAAGAGATAAAATAATTTCGGAATTTCAAGTTAGCGCTTGCACGGACAGACAAACTACCGGACGTACAGACAGTCTCTCGGAATCCAACTCGTCTCGTCATTCTGATAATTTTGATATACCATATCTTATAACACTATAATATCTCGATTAGTTTAGGTTTTACAAAGAACCGTTAGTTAAACAAAACTTCTATACTTTTGTACAGCATGTTGCGAGAGCATAACAAGCAGAAAGACTAACCTGACTTGATGTGAAATTAAAATGCTCATAAAGCGAAAGCAATGCTCTTGCTAGCAACGTTGTCAACGAGAACCGTAAAATTAGTTTGAAGAACTATTTTGGTTGAAGAGGGTACTGCTGAAATACATGGTGTACGTTGCCAAGGGTTCACTCCTTTTCGGCGAAGGTAGACCATAAATTTTCCATACATTTTCACACCAACCGCAGTAGAGCACACATATAAAACAGAACTAAATTAAATTAAATAAATTATAAAACCCAATGTTTGTATGTATGTGTGTAGCTGCTTGCATCAAGAAATGTCAATTATCAAAACCTCCGCATCTGTAAACCGCACAGGTTAGACTCCGTGTTGAATGCTCATTTTAAATATTAGACAAGATAAAGTCCACTGATTGGCTTGTACCGCTGGCATGCCCGCACTGGTGCGCTTTGTTATGTTAATCATACCGCATTGCAATGCAGTTGCTGTTGTTGTTGTGCGAGTACCTATGTGGCACGTTAATTGAAATTCGATCATACTTCTAAGGCAGTGCAGTCCGCCATTCAATAACTCTTTGCGTCTAACTCGTTGACTGATCCAATATTGATGATTTTGAAAAATCGAGTTTATTGCATTTCGTAATTTTGTAATTTGATACATTTACCAGCACTTTAGTCGTATTATATGCCATTAAAAATTGATATGGCGAAGTAATTTTCCGAAGGTAGACTCATTGGAGACTGGCTATGTGTGAAGACGGAGGGTTATATAGGTGTATTGAGTATTTTTATCGGTTTTCAACGTAAAGGTAAAAAATATATATTTGAATTACAACACGATTGAATACAGTATTTTAAACCAGTTGCATCAAAGCTAGGATTATGAGGCTGTAATATTATTATTAAAGTTCAAAACTTCTGAGGTTCTTATACAAATCATCTTTTGATGCCAAAACCATTTATGAAAACTTATTAATAGAGAATATTATGGTTAAAATTCAACTTTTGTTTTAAAAAATGCCGCCTCATTATTCTATTTATTTATTAATAACCTACAGTCGAATATTCGGACAATGTATTCTAGTAGACAATATTTGTTTTTTGAATTCATCTACTAAGACTGCAGCAGTCGAGAACGTTTTTCTTAGCGGCGTCGCAGACATTTTTATCATTATTTAGTCGTTCCAATCAATCTCTTGTTTGCTTTCATCAATAAAAAATGTTTTTCTATTGAGACCCAGAGTAACAGGTGACCCGGAGCCTGCCAATAGTTATTTAGATACTTCCTTAAACAGTTTTAGACTTTTTAATTATTTATGAAGAAGAACGCTATTAATTGGTTGGAAAAATTTCGCTTGGAAAAATCCTCATAAACAAGTTTAGTCTCTCGAAGCGTTGACGCTTGAATTTTTCGGAAAGCGCAATATGACAATAAGAGCACATGATTAATATAACTCCATCACTAAAAATTAGAGAGAAAAGGATTTAAATAATCAGCTACCACAATGTAAACATCAAAGTGGGTCTAAAAGTCTAACAAGATTTCAATACAAAACAAAAAATTGTTAAAAATATTGGCAAAAGTATTCGATTTGTTGGTCATAAAAATTATATAGTTCTAATGATGAAATATTTTAGAAATTTTCTCAGGCTTATGAGATGCCACTACTTTTTCTCAATTTGGGAATCCATAGGTTTTTCATCGACGTCGGAGACCTTGTATAAATCTATATATATACATATATAAATGATCAGCATAAAGAGCTTAGTCGATTTAGCATTGTCCATCTCTCCGTCTGTGTATAAGCAATTTAGTCCCTCAGTTCTTGAGAAATCACTCTGAAATTTTGCACAAGTCCTTTTCTCTCCAAGTACTGCTTATTTGGCGGAACCTTTGATATCGGACGCTATAGCATATAACTGCCATACAACTAAACAATCAAATTCAAGTCCTTGTTTGAAAGACTTTTTTATTTGACAAGGTATATTCACAAAATTTGGCACAGAGTATTATCGAAGGCATCACTACACTTTCAGACAAAATTGTTTAGATCGGCACACTAAAGCATATAACTGCCATTAAAAAGGCAGACCGATAAAATTCAAAAAAAGATTTTCTTATTTCCTTTTATGCTATAAAAAATGCACCTGTTAAGGGTTTTAAAGCTTCGGTGATGCCGAAGTTAAGATTTTTTCTTGTTTATCTTGCATAAAAAGATTTAGAAAAATATTTATCTTCAGCATTTTTTGGGTTCTTCGCCAGGCAAAAAATTCATTAGTAATTGTTTGCAAATACGTAAATCAGAAGAACATCGAAGACTATAAATCTGGTAGACGTCTAAAAAAAAGGTTGTCATTGACGAGAATGTCAAAATCTAGAAATTGGAAAAAAATTGATATCAATAAAAACAATAGCAAGATTGCTGCGAATTCATGATATTCTCTGAGTCTGGCCCCAAAGAATATATGACTTCTACTACAAAAATAGTTTCGTAATGTCGAAAGATCACTATAATCGGTGCACAGATAGCAACTATAATGAATAATGTGTATAAAGGAATTTAGTTAAAACAGAATTTTTTTTTTTTAACAATACAAACTTTTCAGTCAAATAGTTATCTTAATCTCTATACATTCATAGTTTATGCAGAAATATTTATAAGAATATATGCGGCATTGCTATAATAGTTATATACATAATTATTTAATTGAGAAGACTACCTCTACAGTTGGGCATCAAAATTAACAAAAGTATATCCGCAATTCAGATTATAGCTTATTCGGCCCCCAGGACTATGACGCTAATCATACTCAACAAATTATTATATTGGGTGTAGTAAAAAGAAATGTGTATTGCATGAAATTGAATGCTTTAGTTATTACTTTTCGTATCCAGTTTTATTCAAATGGTTCCAAACGGTTTTCGTGCAATACTTAGGTCCAAGATAATAGTAATCGATGTTTGCACTTGGCGATTTTCATTATTTTATCGATTTTCGTCCTTATCGAAGAAAAACTGCAAATTATAGCTATTTTCTCTTTGCTAGTGTCCATCTTTGAGGCGCGGTGGAACAAAATTGAATCAACCAATCACAAAACTGTCAGAAAAGATTTTTAGTACGAAATTTCATCTTTCTAATGCCATTTAGCCGAACCCAATCGGACTTATATCTACAACGCGAGATACAGAGAAATAACGCCATCTATTGGAGAAATAATGGAAAATTTCTTTTTACTACACCCAATATATTTCGAAGACTCATGCTAATTCACACATATAAACACCTCATTTTAGTCAAATTCGTATTACTCCGCAAATTAATTATCAAAGCAGTTCAGCTTAAAATGTTATATTATATAGGTATTACTGTTCGCAATCTCAAAATACTTTCCGCAGATTGCTTGCTTACCCGAATTCTTCAAAATAACAGCACTTTTTCAAAGCAAATATTAAATATTAAAAAAAAAAAATACATCAGTTTAGATTAGCAGCTCTTCATACACAATACTTTACTGTATATATACATATATCCATTAATTGATATCCAAAAATCAAAAATAAACAGACTAGCTTTTCCAAAATACAGCAACAATTATGCAACAAAAGCACATTGAAGATGAATTACCGAAAAGCTGCAAACTTTTCCGGTGATTAATTAAGTTTGTGGAAACTTTGCTGTAGGCTGTCTTAGATTGTCATGTCGAACAGTAAGCCACCCCGGCTTACCAATTGAAATGGCTCGAAAACGAGCTGCATTTGTCCTTTTTCCTTTTTCGTTGCGACTACTTTTCCTCTTGCTAATTGTTGTGCCTGCGAAACATCTTTTGCACTGACATTTTAATGTCTGTCGCTTGTTTGCTGCATTTGTTTGCCATCGCAATTGCAAAGCTGCATTTACAGCCGAAACGGACAGACGGATAGAAAGGCAATTAGACACAAACAACTTTATAATGGCAAACTTACACACAAACACACAACTTGCATACACACACATGAGCGTGCGTTTGTGTGTGTGTGTGTTTGTATTGCTGTTATTATGCCTTGGAGTACAAGAGACATGCAAATAGCAATTTCTTAACAAATTTCGAAGAAGAAAAGAAAATTTCACACTAACTAGCAGTGTAAGTCTTGCTGTTATCTCAAAGAATGCTGTGAAAGAAAGTTACAAATAAGTGCGGAAGCAAGTTTCTAGTTAATTCAATTTTGAACAACATCCAATTAGTTGGCTTTTCCATTTTCATTTTGTTACATATACCGTTAGATTGCTTTCGAAGGGAATTTCGTAATTGAAAATATATTTTTGACATATTTTTTTTTCATGATTGACTGTTAGTTATACAAAAGCTTACTTACAGGTAGCAACATATTGGTGCACAGCATATGTGTATAAAACGGATATAAAATCAAAGACTTCAAGACCAAATGCTCAATAACATATTAGGATTTTATGGCCAGCCGCCTATCAACGCTTAATCGGCTTCGAATAATGTAGACTTAATCAAGTGTTAAAAGCTTAGTACATTATTTTCTACTATTTACATACTTTGGACAAAAATTAAAAACTAAATCCCAAATATAAAGTAATATAATAATTTAATAAAGTAATAAGGGGAAGTATCCAATCTTTAGACCAAATGCCAATCAGCTTTAAGCCATCGTGGTCCAAAAAACGAGAGCTTCGTATACTTTCGTTCATTAAACTTTGTTTCCAATATGCATAGATATGTGGAAATGAAGCGCAAAACGATTTAACGAAATGAGTTTGAAGGAAAAGAAAACAGCTCTCGAGGATATAAAAGCAATAAAACACTTCATCCTTATATTTAGTCGTTCGCTAAGAAATGTCCTCTTTTTAATGCAATTTAAACATGATTTTTTTTTATTGTATAATGTGGACGGTCGCGTTAGACATATTTAATATTTCAGCAATCTCTCGAAATCTCTCGAGTTGTTTTTTGACGATTTTCATCGGCTTCAAGACACCTTCAAGGACGTGGTGCCTTCTAAAGATGGACATGTTCAGGGCGAAATTTTGCAAACCAATATTGGCATTGGTGTTCGGTCAACACATCTTCTCCGTATAAATCTCATAATTTTCGCCTTGCTTGTATTGTATTATGTAAATGTATGTAAATGTATACAGCACATCCTTGAGCATATTGTGGTAATTGTGGGTTGGCGAATTTTACGTTCCAGTGAATTTCATAGGCGCTTTGTGGTATTAAAATTTGATGATTCTGGTGATGTTTGAAGCTGTTTGGGAACGTTGTAGAGTAACTAAAGCTTAACTATGTCTGCTGTATGCTTCGCGTCGTTATCCTGTAGAAAATAGGAGTCACTTTCAAGACCCAATCCTTTCGCTCTTTACTTCCAATTTATTTTTAAGATATTAAGATGCATATTTAACCATGGTGGACTTTATAAATTCCATTTGGCTCACACAATTACTAGCTATGTACGCCCATATCATTGCTTCCTCACCACCATTCTTCACAGTATGCATCAAGATTTTCTTATCGAGTGCCATGCCTGTTTTTGGCATAAAATCTTACGCCCTTTGATTTCAAAGACGCAAAACTTGCTCTCATATCTTCTGCCAAAACTCCCGGGGCTTATTTAAGTGCTCTTTCGCGAAAACATTATTCACTTACCTATTAACCCTCGATATGAATGAGTTCTTGTGTGCGACTTGACCATAAAACCCTGTTTTTTGTTTTTTTAATTTTGCGAATGGTGCCAGTGCAGAGGGATTTCTTTATATTTTGATCAATTTTGGATGCAGTGAATCAAAGGTTTTGCTTCGCACTTTGCAAAAAGTTACGAGTTTCACGCTGTGCTATTTTATTTGGCCGTCCAGGACGTGCCGAGATACAAAAACGCCGGTATGTTTGTAATTTTTTTGTTACTCTTTTTATGAAAGAATGTGTTCTTCCAACAATTCGACCGATTACATGGTACATTTTTCCTTCTTCGAAATTAACCATTATTTTCCTTTCGGAGGAGCTTATTTCTTTTCTTTTAGGCGAGATTCGATATTCTAAATTTAATAACAAACTGAATAGAACATAAATGTTTTAAATTTGCTACTTTTACGAAAACAAATAAAAATTTAAACTTGGCGACACTTTTACATTTGGTTATTGCGTAGGGACTTCCCATTTTACTACTTGTACGTAGACTTTTTCTGCGCTGTCAAATTACTGTTTTTTGTAAGTTTGTGTATAAAACTTAGGTGTCAGATTTTCATTGCTTTAAATGCTATGGGATTATGCCATAGTCTACTCTTCATTATAGTCACTACTCCATTATGAGCGTGCTCACTGGAAGAAAGTTTAACGATAATGAAACACAAAATTGAGATCAAAGAGTTAGCTACAGTATCATGGATCTCGATGGAAACTAGTGTGCTAGTGTGGAACGAAATTTTTCAGCACCTTTTTAATTATTATCTGGGGCTTGTACTGGCTAAGCGCGATCTAGCCATGCAAGTTTTGAAAAGTAACTCCCGACAGTAGATTTATGTCGAAAGTATTTAATTTATTTGCTAGTGTTACAGTCTCCACAGATGACATCTTATCTTCCAAAATATAGCAAAGACTAGAAGATTTGTAATTTTTTTAAAACAGAATAGGTTGCGCTGATAGTGAAAAAACAGTATGCCAGTTCTGAACTATATATAATATATACATAACACTAGATTATTTTATTAAAAGTGGCAACTATCTCTCTCACTTGAGCCTGAATGCAATGCTAATTATTCACATGCGCTCACATGCAAACTCATTTGAATATTAACCACAACAATAAATTAGAAATTTTCTCATCAGGGTGGACATAATTTTTCAAATCATCAAACAATACAAAGCAATAAAATTAAATGACCAACAACGAAGCCACAACTCAAAAAACAAATAAAAACCTGGAGTGATTGAAACTCAACAGCGGTTTGACGATGGCGACACTCAGGAAAGGTATGCATCGCAAGATAATAAAGAAAGCCAGTGGTGGAAGAAGAAGAAGAAAACCTAATCAAATTGATTAATTTCAATTGTGTTTTTTGACGTGCGAGCATTTTACAATGGAATTGATTTATTGCTGCGGCGACGTTAAATAGACGTCAGATTAGTTAATGTCGTGTTGCAAGCAGCGTTTGCACTGTTGGTGGTTGTGGTGGTTGGCGGTGCTGCCACATGCCTAGTAGTTGGGGTTAAGCGCCACACCGTTGGTGGCGCTCTCTGAATATTTATTATATTGTGGTTTGTATGTGTGTATATATAAATGAGTTAATAAATATGAGAAGATGCCACTACTTCCTTCAGCTTAAGCCATGATCTTGGTGCAAATCGATATTTGTGACCAGTGTGAGACAATGGACCTGCCAGTTGGCGCTTGCATTTATTGCATTTATGGGTCATAAATGTGCCGCACTCACTGTCCCTATCGTAGTGGCGATTAAAAATCAACAACAACAGCTACAACAAATATAAGCATTAAGGTGGGTAAGTATGCTTGTGAATATTGAGTCAATAATTTTTTTGGTTTACAAGCATCCTAATACGAGTGCGGTCCGATAAATATATATTATACAAATGAAGAAGGAATTTTTGGTAAAAAAAGCTCGATACACTTAAAAGATTTATTTTAGATTCTTCAACATCTTTAATCCGTCTAATATGTCATTTTTGGAGGTCTTGAAAGTGGATGGAGATGTGCGGAACATCACTTATTCTTTGCCATATAATTATTTTTCTGCAACTTGCGGTCGAATCAGTCAAATAATTTGGCATAGTAGAGCTCTGTAACCATTTTACCCACCACACATTAAGATTTCCCCGCACTTTTCCGACTGAAAGAGCAATCTTCGCTTACTTTGGAACAAGTTCACCGGCGAAGCTCAATGTTTCGACTATTCCTTGTTTTCTGGTGTGTATTTTTGGCTCCACATTTCTGTCACGACATCAAACAAAAGCTCTTTCGGGTTGTGGTTAACCAGTGAAATGCTCTCACAGCTTTCTGCGGCCCACTAATTATTGCAAGAGATGGTCGACGCGGTCTTTTAAGCTATCTTCTTTTCCTTCTTGGTAGCCATCTTTGAGGTTCTTGGGTGTGACTCATCAAAAACTGACGTGCGACCACGTTGAAATTTCGCCATTGAAGGAGAAAAGTCACAAGCGCTGTTTGATTTCACTCTCACAGTTTACTTTCAGAAACAAGCCTTGAATCACCGATTGACCGACCTATTACACATGGAGTCAAAAAAAAAAAGCACGAGTTCCTTTCGATTGAAATTTTATGAGTAGGGTTATGTAAGAATGTAACACAGGACAGAAAATTCTCTTGCAACCGTGGCGGCATCGCACGGTTAGGCTAAATATTTATTGGACAACCCTCGTATTTCTACCCACCATCCTACCTTATGTTATTACTCTTACTGACGAGCGCTCACATGGCGTCGGGCATAATGAGTTCGCTTGTTTGTTCCACTGCACCGATATCTTATAAATCAAATTAAAATAATCCAAACTTGGCGCATTCATTAAGATTTTACGATGGGAACTTTTATTTACTCTCTTACAACAAGAGTTGCATAATTTCATTCAAAATATCTTTGAAGTCTTCATAAGCGCCAAAATGTCGGAAAATCAATTACTAATGGAATTCCGATCGTTGATCGGCGAGAGCAATAAAACAAAAACCAAATATTAAATATTACATTTGCCTTCACTAACGCTTTCGCTTCGCTTTTCTCTACCCCCCTGTAGCCGCCTTGTCACAGCAAAAGCGAATTAATCAAATTGCAACTGTCAACGACAATCGAAGCGGCAATTTGTTTCATAATCGCAAATCAAACACTTGCAATATGCCACAAATCGACGCAGACGTTAACTCCGCGGCAACTGCAACCGTTGTGTTGTTGTGGCAAGCGCTGTGTCAGCGCACTTGGCAGGCAATATATAAACGCCTCTACCATATATCTAATTGCATATGTAGGACTGTAGGCATATAAATATGCATACATATACAATACATACATATGTATTGAAGTGTTAGAAACGCGGCGTGGCATATTAATTTATCAAGTGGCGATATTTGAACAAATTGTTGCGAATTTAGCCGTGGACACAGCAGCGATTTGTTCTAACACCTCACAATCGCGTAACAACAATTTATTCGCACAAACTTCGACAACGCATGCGAACAAACACAAACACACACAGCCACGAATTCATACAGACAACACTCTCGTAAATAACTTGGCTTAGTGCAGACAATTGGACGGCAATTGTCGGTTGTAACTGATTACTTGTCTAATGGACTGTCAGTTGGTGTTTTGGCCCCTTTCAATGGACCCACGCATTATCGATAAATTGTATACGTTGACCATTAGCATGCAAGTGAGTTGGCGCCTACAATTATATAGTCATATGTGAGTGCATACACATATATTTTAAATTTTAAGAATGGATACTTATTCAGAACGCTGGTAGAATAATTACCATTATATTTGTTGTGTTGTAGAAGGAAGAGCATTGAATTCTGCTCGATACTTCACTATTAATCGACAAGTGTTTTCTCTTACTCTTTTTTATCCAAAGACTTGTTTACTACGGGAAAACATTTAAAATTTTGCAATTATATTGATGAGAATGAACACAAACTGAGCGAAGTTGAAATTACCGCTATGATAACTTAACAAAGTTGAAAATAAAAACTAGGCAATTTTCATCTTTGGAACAAAATAAAATCTATTTAATTACGAATGGTCCACTGAAGGATAATAGTTTCAAAGTAGGGAATTCCTTTATAGTATATTGTCGGTAATAAATATACTCATATGTGATACACAGAAGTATGAGACCTTCTTAGCAAATGGTTTACAGTACCGCAAAAAAAGTATAAGACTGAGATATCATTTCAATTTATTTAATAATTTTTATATACTATATATTTATGAAATTATTTAATAATGAAATCTTATATATTTTTTTTATTTATTTCATCTGGTACATGTCTATAGAAATGTTTAACATCTGCGCATAGAACCAGGGCATCACAAATACAATATATTTAACAGCTTATTTCCTAGTATCATAAATATTCTAGCATAAGTGAGATATAATTTATTTATGATATGAAGTGAAATATATTTTTGGCAAATAATATATATGCACTAAACCAATTAGTATTTAACAGTTAACAATGTACATTTTTAAACGCAATTAAAAGGATTCACGGCTTCTTGCCAGCAATCGGGGTTGCAAATAATGCATTAAAATAATAATTGATTAACACTTGAATAAAAAGTTTTGTTTTCTTTTGAAATCCCAAATACGGGATTAAAAAAATATTAATATCATATACCTGATTAAAAAATAAAAATTAAAAATTTTACTCCCAAGCATATAAGTAAAAATTACGATTTGCAAACGTTATTTTGAAGTAATGCTAGAAATAGTCACCGACGTTCCGCCCTTCCATATTCATCGTCCGTATTAAACAAAATTTGTGAAAAGTTATGCCCGTAGTGGCTACGTAGAAATCATTTGTTCTCTTTCGTTTCCTTTTCACCAATGTTGCCATTGCTCAATTTGTATACATATTTTTGCACACATTTAGTGTTTTTGTTATAATTTTTCATAATGTAAAAGCTCAAAACTATAATCCAACTATTAAAAATACGAGGGCTGCTATATAGCTAGCTGGCCTAGCAACACTAAGTGTTGCCAGGTGCAATCTGATATTTCCATTGGAAAGTTTGAAATTTTTTAGCATAACATCACTCAGAACGTTTTGTCATTTAATCGTGAATTGTTTTATTTACAGGGAATTAAAAAATTCATCTCGGTCAAAAAATGGAATTAATTAGTCTTTCGACGTGGATTATCACGACAAGAGTGCATCGATGAACTAAAATCTTTGTATGGCTATGAAGCACCATCCTATAGCACTGTGAAAAATTGGTACAACGAATTCATTCGTGGCCGACGCTCGCTCAAAGACGAATTCCGTGAAGGTCGTCCAAAAACAGCCGTTGTGCCAGAAAACTTCGATGCCGTACGTGAACTGATAATGCAAGACCGTCATGTAACATACCTTCAGATAGAGGCATGCCTATGCATTTCTCCCACCAGCATACATTTGATATTGCATGAACACCTGGCCGTAAAAAAGGTTTGTTCTCGTTGGATCCCGCACAATTTGATAATCGCTCGTGTGGATTGGTGTAAAGAAATGCTGAAAAAATACGATCGCGGTGCTTCAAAAGACGTTTATAAGATCGTCACGATTTGGAATATATTCAATGACATATTCAATATTCCGTACGGTCTATAGAAGCGAACGGTAGAAGCGGTAGTGAGTGTTCATTAACATTGCGTTCTCATAAGATAGGTCGCATCAGCTGATTCAATCTACGGTTTTGCGTCGTTGACTGTTTCCAGCATAAGTCTGTTCAATATAAAATGACAAACCAAACTGAGTATAAATCAACTAATAGCTGTCAAAAAGACCAACTCCAAATATAGCGTCATTGGAAACCACAAGTCTAAAAAAACACACGTTAGTAACAAATACCTACCCTTAGTCTTTTTAATATATAAAATATAAAAAATTACTGTGTAATTCCTTCTTTCTATTAAAACCAATTAAAGCGAAGAGTAATAAAATTCGTGTGTTCCAATTAATTATTTACAAACGCGCATTCGAAAATGTGCTCGTGAACTTGCAAAATAATTTAAAATTAAGCTAAGACTAGCAATAAAGGAACATCGATAAAATTTCCGATAGCAATAAATGTACAGCTATTGCAACGCAGTGGGTGAGTGACAGGCAGACAGATGGCGGAGGAGCTGACATTCAAAACTCAAAGCACTTCGCAGCGGCACATGAAAAACATTAAAATTGCAGCAAAATAAAATCTAAATTAGCTGCTAGTATGTGGCGAGTTTTTAGTTTAAGCCATACACAAACAAACAACTGTATGCAACACTTTCGGCGGGACGGCCTGCTGGTGGTAGGGGATGCGAGTTTACATGCAATTTGTTAATGCCGCCTTAAAGAAATTAATATCAGCATAAAAACAAATTTAATATTCAACATTTTTCCATTTAAGCCCTTACTAAAGAGAAGAAGAAGAAAAAGAAAAAGGGCACAGCGGGTATGCACAAAAAGAGCTGCTTGAAATTTGGAGGGATGTATGTGGAACTCGGCCAGCCGGCAGACTTGATAAGCGAAAAGCAAATGCAGTTTCCACACCGAAAAACTTCATAACAAACACAAAAAAAAAACATAAGTAGGCAAATGAGTAGAAGAAGAAGCTGCAGCAAAACGTTGCATGCGCCACAAATGCGGTTGCCGGTCAGTATGGACTGTGTTACACGTATCCCCGGTGGCCACTGCTGTTCGACATGCTGCTTAGCATGTTTTAATTATTTTCCAGGCTTTTGTTTATAGCTGCGGCATGCATGTGTGTGTGTGTGTGTTGCATACATACATACATATATGAATAGTTGAAGTGCTCAGTTCGTTGTTGGGAATAAAAGTTTTGTGAAATAATTTTTTTCGCCGACGAAAAAAAGTTGTACAAACCGGCTGTGGCGAGGCCAGTTCATCACCTTTGGCAGTTGTGGCATTTGTCCACACAGCCACATGCCTACACACACACATACAAACACATATATTACAGCTACTTGCTGCTGACCGTTTGTTTCTTAGCGGCACTCGCCATTCAACTCAAGCCTTCTGTGGCCGCGGTGGCGCTTGAGTGACGGCGCGGCGGACAAACACGACGTTTTGACGGCTTAGCACCCGCGGGCCACTAATGAGTGTTTTGTAAAAATTGCGCCACAATGCAGTTTTTCATATTTTTTCACATCACATATACGCCTATAGTATGTGCAACATAGCAAAACACTTGCTGCTGCAGCACTCAACGCTTCTTGCCTCACAATTAATAATGCGGCACTTGTAACGCGAACGCTTGAAACTTGCCGCACTCAGCTGGGCCGCACATTGGGTCAAAAGGGTTGCGCCAAGGGTTGTTGACTGGCCGCAATAGCAATAACAACAATAGCTGCCACTCCATCAAAGAACACGTGAAACTGCCAAAGTTTGTTGCAAAATTGCCACAGTTGGCAGACTACTGCTTACAATTATTATGCACCGCTGTTATCAATCGACAGGCTTTTGCGAAATAACCAATGACCGCTGCTGTCTCAATTACACTTTCTGTTGTACGCAGCAGCTGAATGGCCTTGTAAAGTGCATCACATGTGGCACAGCTTCGAGGCATAGGTAAAACCACGATAGCGTCTATAAACAACTTGTCAAATTGGTATCCAGCAGCAGCAAGTACCGGTTAGATTGCCGATAGAATTTATGTTTACACGGTTTTACATGCTAATATGCAGAGAGCAATGAAGATACCACTTGTTTGTCGCCCAACAGGTTTTATATTTGTAGCTTGAAGGTCCTATAAATGTTATATGATTTGTACCAAGTTCAAACAACTATGCCAGTTGTTGTTACATTCGTTTCTACAGTGGTTTCCACCTTCGAATTTCACGAATTCACATCTCGTTCCCTAAGCTCTAGAGACAATCATGTTTCGGTCAGCTTTAGTTTATTGCCCTTTGAATTTGAGAAAAAACATATTTCTTGCCCATCCTAGTCTAAAAATCACTGATCGCCATTGTGACAAGGAAACCAAAGCTGGTAGAGTCATTCCAATGTCTATAAAATATATTTTTAGTCCATGTTTTTTTTTTTTGCTTAACCTGAGGGTAAAATGTGTAGATTATAAAAAAAGAAAGTTTTTGGAAAAAAAATTTTTTTTAATATCCCACTCACTTTTAAAGTAAATTTCGCGATAGAATTTATGATAAGTGTTCTAGAAGCTGTGGGGAGTCCTCTTTTGACCAATTTAAGTTTATCAACTTAAACAAATTTTTGTTGGTCATTATTGGAGTTTTAAAAAGAAGTATTTAACAACAACATGCTTTCCTTAGCGTTAAAATAAATTTTGAGTCAAAACCCGTCAAATTCGTTAATTTTTACATAAATGTGAAGAGATTAAACCAAAAAAAAATTTTTTTATGTCCAAAAAAATTTTAACTCGAAATTTATTTAAGAGAGTGGGCCGCCCTAGAGGTTAAAAAAAAAAAATTTCCTAAATTTTCCTAAAATTTCCTAAAATTTTTTTTTTTATAATCTTAAAATTTTGCCATCAGTCTAAGCAAACAAAAATTAATTTTTCGCTCCACGCTATTACATATGAGTATGTCGCAAGAACAAAGTTTATATATTCTTTTATTAGCTGTTGGCCTTTATTCTGCAGCAGTAGCTTTCTCATTGGAGAAACGGTCACAATGGCTACATGCTCTAACTGAAAAGGGCAACAACTTTCGAATGAAAGCCCTTGTTTTATTGATCTATGGTTGCTGTAGTTACTCAGTAGCTTCGAAATTTTTTTTTTGTGTAGTTGGATTATCGGTAATTGTAATGAAAGTAAGCCCTTCGTGTACTTTCTCTCGAGGAAAAGGGACTTTTACGTTCTAAGAATACGTATATTTAGCTTTTAAAGGGATTAAGGAAAGAGTTTAGGTTAGGCTAGATTATATTGGCCGTCTGTCGCGCCAAACACAGACCTACTGGCCCTTATTAATGCCAGATAGAGGTTCAGTTTAGTGCGAGCTGAAGTATTTGTCATACAGAATGCTGTTTGCGAATTTTAGGCGAGACTTGATACTTAATTTTTAAAATTCATGTAGTTCCTTGAGCTGCGAAGCTTCTAGATACATATCTAAGGCGAGTTCTAGATACGACTGAACAATATCAGAGGAGAGAGGTGCTCCAGCGCCTGTCTAATGCCTACTTTCCTGCACTTTCTGCATGTATTATCGTTACTAATGCTTAGCCAGCTCACATGTGATGCCTGTAAGTTGTGACCTGCCATTAGACCAGCAACCGTCCTGCAGTCTTTTCCAAATCATATGGGTAAAAAGCATACGTGTTTGTCTTTGGAGCCCATTGCACCCGATCCTGGCGATGCTACATGCCCTTAAGGCATTCCATCTCACCCTGATACGTTTATCAGTGCTTACGGAAATTTCTAAAGCCAGACGGCTGCCACATTTGGCAAGCTCACACTTGTGACCAGGAACTCAGTATATATGCAGCCGCTTTCCGACAGCCATATCGACTATCTTCATGCTTCTAAGCACATTCTCTGACGTAATAGGATGTGTGACTATTGCATTAATTGCCGCTTTGCTATCGACGTATATATTGACTTTCTTTATGTTCTTTCTTGCATTATAAGCTATATCAGCAGTTTTCCTAACCGCAAAGGTTTCGGCCTTGAAGAAACTGCAGTACTCAGCAGGCTCCTTATAAATTTGGTCGAACAATTCTTGGATGAGATAAGAAGGGATGGAATAAGTTTAGTCATCAAATAATTTATGCTTATTCGTAATACATTTCTAATAACGCTACAAATGATTTTCTTGAACTAAGTGCAGTGCTCCTGGGTTAGATTGGGTATCTTTGCTATGAAACTATTTTGTGCAAAGTAAATGTACTAGAATATGTTCTGACAAGTATACCCTTAGCTTTGGCAGGCAATTTAAAGTATAAAAACATAATCATATAACTTTAGGGTATACTCTTACTTGTGCGCACTGTAACTTTCGCCAGAGTTCAATATTTGCATTGTCTAATTTTTGTATTACTATATAATAATATCTATCAATTCTCATATGTCTATGTGGCAACGCCATTATAAAACCAGCTATGTGCCCTAAGCATTCTAAAGCAGCTCATTCAGAGTTAAGATTAAAATTAAGAAATTATTGAAGCAAAAATTGTTTAAAGCAATATTAATTGAAGTCTTTTACTCATATTTCCATATGCATGAGTATTCACAAAAGATATTTAATACACAATAAAACATGAAATTTCCATATAATTGCAATCCATCAAACACGCTCTTTTTATCTACTTCTCCACGGCTTTTCCGCATTTTTCCTCTCATACACATATGTACATATGTAATTGTGTATGTGTTCACATGCAAAATTACTTAAATATCTCTGACCATTAACGCCATTTAATTGACAAACACTCAAGCAGCTGTGAACATTTTTAAGAAAGCACACAAAAGTTCACACATCCACGCACACACACACACACTTAATATGTATAGCTAGTGTGAGCTACGACTATAGGTGGATTTTAAGAAATTTTCACATGTTCACGTTTTTAAGCACTTTTCTCGAAAGTATTCCCAGACAATTAGAAAATTCCTTCAGTATTAACAAATTTCAGAAAAGGATGCAATTTATATTCGCTCAGAGATAAAGACAATTTGTGCGTATAATTTTAGTGAAATTCCATTCTTTCAAGCTTATATGAAAATATTTACACCATTACGCACATGCATAACTGCAGTTGTGACGGAAACGCTTGTGTGTTAACTGCGAGGACCTTAAGAAGTTTACAATATAATGCTTGCAGAGGTTATATTCAATATTTAACATTTATAAATATGCATATACACATCAGAAGAGTATACATACATGTATATATATACTCGTATGAGTAAATAAAATTTTGATAAGAGTGAGTATTAAAGAGAGTATATGTATGCTCCATGAAACTAACTGCTAACAGAGTCATCGACTATTGTTATAGTTGTTCAAACAGTCTTCTAACAAACTCAGATGAGTTTCAAGAAAGAGATGTTACATGAGTGAGGAAAGCAAATATGTTCATATGCATATGCAAGTGCGTAGATATACAATGGGATGGACAATAAAAGTGAAAAGGGGAGAGATTGCTGACTTAAATGTTTCCTCTAGATCCTCCGGTTGAACTAGCTAAAAAAATGTGAAATAAAATTTATATTTCACAACGCCAATAATCTGATCGAATTAGAGCAGAAAATAAAAGTGGAGTTTCTTAAATTTTCAACAAGCTGAAAGTTAGTGAATAAGTTCGAAATTCACATAAGACTTGCTAGTTAGGTTTATATAACTTGCTACAGGGTATATATAAATAATATATATGTAACTACCCCACAGCCTACGCCTTTGAACGCATATCAAACATACATACAAATGTACATGAATACCAGTCTGCAAACATACACACTTCAATTGCCAATGTCCTCTCAGCCAGCGTCACTTTGTCCTTTCCTGCCACTTATTCCTTTGCATACAAAGCAATCTTTGCTTCAACTGTTCTGAAATATAATTTGTTGTTATTGTTGCTGCTGTTGCAAACACTGTCTGTCATGAATGAGTATCTTATGTTACTTTAACTCAAATCCTTTGGCTAACTTTATGTCTTTGACATGTGAGATGTTTGCTTGAGACAATGACGTTAGCGTTACATTTTCAGCACATTGCCTTGTAGGCAGTTTAAAATAACTACAATTTAATTTATAATATAAGCAACCACCTATGTACATATATTGTATATATGTACATATGGATTTGTATGCTTATGGCTAAATCAGACTTGACATTGTCATCTACGCAGATACATTTCGCCAAATTTAGCAATTAATATATTTTGCATGCCTCGTATATATGTATATGTATGGAAGTAAATATGTGTGTACATATATGCAGATGTATGTGTGTTTGCATGTACATATTTGTGTATGTGTGTCTTACGTCTTAGAATTAAACAGTAGCAGTTGCAGATACACAGCAGACATGTTGGCACATACAAGCTTTAAATCAAATGGTTGCTTGTGTGTCTAGTAGGTCCGCCAGTGTTTTCATATATGTCTGTGCCAACATATACATACGTATGAAACTGTAAATATAGAGAGTACTGTGAGCTAACTATCGCAAAATCTTGCGCCTTCACATGGCTATTATTTGCTCACGTGCTACAGCAAAGCTGCTTCCTTCCAAGCGGAGACTTTGTTAGCTAAATTTGTATGTATTTGCACATACACACATATACATACACCATATGCAAAGCATACATATGTATATAAATCACACCATTGTTACTGTCATTGCTGTCACCGCCGCCATTGTCAATGTCATTTCCGTTACCCCAAACTCTACACCCTTCCAATACACACTCACACACACACATATACGCCGCAACTTCATTTCAACTATACACATATATACATATGTGTGTTGGTGTGTGCAAAATATCTATGTTATTCGATTTGATTGCTTGAATTTTGAGCTTTAAAGTATTTTCGAGGTGATTTAATGCTTCTCAAGGCAATTCATTGTACCGCTAGTTAAGCCGTTCGGATTATGTTGATTTCTGATATTTATCGGCTCTAAAGTATTTCGTACATGAGTCTTATTGAGCAAATGTGTATGCTTACATAAGTACAGCAACATTCATAATCCTCAATGCAGTAAATATTTGTAGTATCTAAGTAGTTTTGTATGATCGCAAAGCCTTTGAATTGCTGTCTTAGGTGTGGCTCCTAAGCAACTCTAATGCAAATTTGTGGCGAACAAGTTTTGGGTTCATAAAATAGCGATTAGGTGTTATTTACTTAGCTCGTACGGATAAATTTCAGTAGCCAACAAACCGAGCAGATAAATTGTGTTTGCATAAAATTAATTTAATAATATTTATATAAGAGTTTCTGATTTGTTGATTAACGACTCGTGTGATTTATAACATGCTGCAAAGTCAAAGAGATTTAAGACAATTATTTATTGTGTTGTTTTAGCTTATTTATAGGCCTTCAGCAGTTGAGGTTATGATAAAATAATGAAAAAAATAGTATAGTTTTTTTGCAAATATTTATGAAGCATTCTCCAAATGTATGGACAGACATCATCTTATTCCAATATGATTTGAATTTTTGAGTCAAAATGTAAGAGTATACTGGGTATTTCAGCTAGAGGTTAAGCCAGGATGTTGCTATTACAGATGATTAGCAAAACTGTGTCTACAATAAATAAATGAAATTTTATAACAGTTCATATCCTTATAAATAAAAACAAATTTTTATACCCTGAACAGGGTATATTAAATTTGTCATGGTGTTTGAAACACTCAAAAGAGAACCCTATAATGTATGTTAAATGTATAAATGATCAGCGGGACGAGCCATGTCAGTCTGTCCGTATGTATATTCGCAGTTCAGTCCCTCAGTTTCTGGTACTTGTTGCAAGTGAGCAGCTTGTCGAAACCGCCGATATCGGACGACTATAGCATATAGCTGCTATACAAACTGACCGATCAAACATGGATCAGATTCTTGTATGAAAAGCTTTTTTATTTCAAAAGGTTCCCACGAATTTTGGCATAATTGATTATCCAAGGCATGGCCAATATCTCCAACCATATTGTTCAGATCGGACCACATACAGCTGCCATTCAAACTGACTGATCAAAATCAAGATAAAAATACTTGTATATTGTATTTTATGCTATAAAAGATGCGCCTGTGCAGGGTATTATAACTTCGGTTCAGCTGAACTTTATATTATTCATTCTTTTAGAGTCTAAACAAAAGAAAAGGTCACTGAGCTAGATCCAGTGGTTAAGAATTTTTTTCTTTGTCTGATTCTTATAATTCTTCTATCGACGCCTACTTTAAACAAGATTTTCGTATACCCAAATATTTACGGACAATATGAACAAAATGCTACTTTGATATCTTTGGAGTGACAGCTATCTCGAACAACTACATTTTACTGTCGCCCAAAATTATTTTATTAATTTTATAATGTTTTCTTCGGTATTATCCTATTTTGGGCGTCCACTGTGATTATCATACTTATTAGCATATGCTGCGCAAGGAAATCAGCTATATAATGGTTGCTTCATCTGGCGCAGAGCACAAAACTTTTTCATATTAGCAGTATTTTTTCACAAAAAAAAGATTTCCATTGAAACACGAATTTCTTTTTTTTTACTTTTTTTTCAAAATATCAAAACGTACGACCCACAAAATGTTATATCTTTCCAACCAATTGCTCCACAGCTGTGAAATTTACTTTCGTTAATTTTTTAGGTTAGGTTTAACTGTGGAACTACTTGACAGCTTAGCTAGAAACAATGTTATCAATAATAGAAAAATGTATGTATATGAATATATTAAGTAATATATATACATAATATCTTACCAAAATATATTGACATCAATACAAATGAAAAGCTATTGGTAATCACACATATTTACCGTAAATACTTTTCAAAATTACTTACTTACTAATAAACTGAATGTACGAGTATAACTAAGTCTGAAAACCTACCCGTTCAGCGGTTTGCCTTCAACGGAAAATGTTTTGCTAGCTCTTTTTAACCACGTTTTTTAATATAAAGAACCTTCAAGTCGGATTAAAATTACTTAATAAGAAAAAAATATAATTAATGTAGATCTCTATCAGGTTTTTTAACTTTCAATTTGTATGGCAGCTTTATGCTCGAAATTGTAGCGTTCCCTTGAATAATACTCCATTCCAACTGGGGTGAAGATATTTAGTCAAATAAAAAAATTTTCCACGCAAGAACTTGATTCTGATAGTGTTCTCATCTGAACTATATGTTCGGAGGTTATATCTTTGGCTTGTACAATAAACCATGCCAGTGTTTGCTTTCGCTTATTAACAATATTAACAATGGGGTGGGAAGTAAAGAAAACCGTATTGTGGCGTTTGCTTTATATAAGTGTGCAAAAAGTTAAAGTGAAATTTATGAGCTTCTTGAAAAACTTAATATTTCTAGAATGTTTGTTAGCCGCACTATGCATCGTTTTTCCCAAACGTCTACAGTTGATGACAGTAAAAGAAGTGGTCGTTCTCTTGTAGTTCGAACCAATTGAGCCATAAAAACCTTTCCCGAACACATTCACAGATGTCACCTTAGAAAACAAAAAATGATGTCAAGGGAAATAGATAGTATATCGAACAATGTCCAGACTTATTCAAGATGATCTCCACATGAAAGCCTTCCGTTGGTGTACTGGTGCTCCTCTGACAACACGCTTGCAGAAAATTAAACTCAACAGATGCAAGCGGCTTAAATATGTTCGTACACTTTATAGGACATCCGATGTTTTTTTCTAGGAGTTAACTTAATACAAGTATAACCTGCCTAAGGTGTATTCTAATGGAATTAAGTGGATAGTTTTTCTTAACTACAGTGAGGATGAAATCAGTCAAGCCCCCCTTTGCTTAAATCAATTAATGAAAGAGATGTCTCAGTAAATTTTGAAGGGAATAGAAAAAGAATCAATGTAGCGGGTAATTCAAGTAGAGGTACGTAAGAGTATTTTTTTGACAAATTAAGCGTGAGTCATGCCAAGCTGTAATGATATTTTTATTCACTATTTTTTGGCTTTTTATCGTGGAAAGTAAGTCTGAACACCGTATACAAATTGTTCAACTTTCTTACGAAAATTCACGTCCTGTAAAGAATATGTTTCGCCCGCTTCGCTCAACTTATGGTTAACATAATCGTCCTACGGAGCGTACTGTTCGCAACACCATCACCCATAACTCATTATTGAATAATATTCGACCAAATAGACTACGTCCAGCAAACACTAAATTAAAAGCCCTCGGCCTTCCCAAGCGACGTCGCTTCACTCTATAGGCTCTTGTTCCAAGAAGACTCGACGTTTTCGAATCCAATTTTGTTCAGCGATAAGGCCCATTCCTGGCTCAATACGTATGTAAACAAGCAAAATTGCCGCATATGGAACGGAGAGCAACCTGAAGAGATTGAACAGCTGTGATTTTATAAAAAAACAACGGTTTGATGTGGTTTGTGAGCCGGTGGAATCATCGGTCCATATTTCTTCAAAAATGATGCCAGTAAGAACGTAACCGTCAATGGCGACCGTTATCGCGCCATGCTAACCGACTCTTTGATGCCTTAAAATGAATTTATTAAGATAACACTTCGGTGTGCAGATAATTTCAGGTTTGGGCCACTCGATTGGCCACCAAGATCATGTGATATCACACCGTTAGACTTTAGGTTAGACGAATTTACTGTGCGTGTTTTTTTAATAACAGTGTGCTACCTTAGTGAAACTCATTACATGTGGTAAATCCAAAATGTTCGGTTACAGCCGAACTTAGCCCTTCATTACTTGTTTGAGACATCATTTTTATCAGAAAGCACTTTCGAAAAAGGCCAGGCTGTAAATGGTAAACTAGCAGCTTTATTGTCTCATGTCACTAGTATTGCTTAACCTCGGGTTCGTTTGTAGGACCAACATAAAAGTGTAAGCTCGATCCTTTGAAAGTGACAGCATTCTAGTTAATTGTAATTCAATACTCACCGCTTTATTGCTAAACATTCTAAATGAACGAAAACATTTATTATATTTTCATAATTTTATTTTCAATGTATTTTATTATAATGTATTAAATATTAAATTAAGTTAAATTGGTATTAAATATTGTTACGTGTGTATGTATGTATTTGTAATGTATATTTGCACAATGTGTGTGGGTGTATGTAGTACAGATTACACTCAAAAAGTAAACTAACAAGTTGTCAGTAGTTTATCACAGTCGAAAATTTTACTTAACACTTACATATGTATTTATTATATTTCGAAATTTATTAATGCAAGGATAATGTTTATATTTTTCTCTTTTTAATTTGCTGTTAAATGTTTGCATGATTTAGGAGCTTAACTAGCTTTACACTTATAACTAACTAAATGTAGTGCCGATTAGCAAATTATTTTTTATTAATTTTATATGCTCGAAATTATAACAGTTTAATAATAAATCTTAGTTAATTTAAATTATTTTTACTGAATTTTTTTTTTTCAGTTGATTTATATTTGCACAATGTCCCAGATGTTAGAAGTAAAGGAAAAGTCTGCAAATATAGAGAAAAAGAGTGGAAAATCAAAAATTATAAAATTTTAATTATTAAAAGTAATTTTATTTTTTTTAGAATATTTTATAAAGTTTTATAATAAACTGTTAACATTTAGATGCAACTCTACATACCTTGCCACTAGAAGATCTCAAGAGTCATGCTATTATTTGTCTCCTGAATTTGACAGCTCTTAAACGGGCGATACAAAGCCAGCGAGTTGTTGGCTGCCGAGAGAGAGAAAGAGAGAGGCAAGATAATACATATATGTACAGCGTTAGTCATGATAGGAAAAATTCTAGTTCACTTTGAGCTTCAACACCTACCTTTTATATGCTGCCTTGTATGGCGAATCATGCTGCTGCAAACGTGTTGAATCCGTTGAGCTGCAACTGCTCGAACCGCTCGAGCTCTCATCGCGTGGCGAGTACTCGTCAAAACGTGTCGAATAATTCATTGCATAACCACGCATGCCGTTAGCTGATCCATACGCTGAACCGCCGCTCATACCTAGCGCTCCTGCACCACCCCCAGCATTGCCATTACTGCGACAAGTAGCGATCGTAGGGATTTGCGAAGCGGTAAGCAAAAGATTCGCTGCTACGCTCTGCAGCTTCATATTCGGCGGAGTTTGGGGTGGAGTATCGGGTTGGGCTTCTGGAAACCCCATCCCCCGCTGAGCCGCTCCGTACGGATGATGTGGTGCGCTGGTGTTGTTGTTGTTGTTGTTCGAGCGCATGTGTGTGGGCGGTGGATGCGGCGCTGCCGATGGTGCCACCGACTGAGCCGTAGTATTTGCCGCGATACGCGTGCTGATAGGGATGATATTGGTATGGGCCGCACCGTTGTTGTTGTTGCTGCCGTTGATAATGTTGCTGCTGTTGTGTTGGAGACTGGAGTTGTTGTTGTTGCTGCTGCTGCTGCTGTTGTATGGGGTATTGTTCGTAGTATGTAGCTGCTGCATTGTAGCCCCTAGAAAACCCCCGTAAGCTGTGGTAGGCGGCGCCCGCGAGAAGGCTGTGCCGGCGCCGTAATTGCTCATCATCATATGTGTTGCCGGTGGTGGTGCTCCCAGCGCTGATGGCTGTTGCATCTGTTGCTGCTGCGGCGGCGGCGGCGGCTGCTGTGACAAACCCATATGGTTGCCCATACCGCTGCTGTTCATGTGCGCCTGCTGCATGGGATGTTGTTGTTGTTGCGACTGTTGATGCTGCTGATGCTGCTGCTGCGCCTGGCCCATATATGCTGCTGCTTGTGCTGGCGGTGGTGTCTTGCAGGCGACTGTGTCGGCCAAACTCCAGATTTTGGGCTTGCTTGCTGGAATCGGCACGCCACAGTCCCGGCTCAGCTGGTTTTTTGGATCGCTACCATCATGTTTGTTTACATTATTGTTATTATTGCTGCTAAGCATACCACCGGTCGGATAACCGCTAGCTGCCAATAGTGCCTGCTGATGCTGATAGTAGGCGGGATGCTGATGATGGTAGGGATGGTAGCTATGTGGATGATTTGATGTGCCATCGGAACCATGGTAGCCACCGCTCGGAGCACTGCCAACGCTGGAACCCGAAAAACCGATGCTTTGATTACGAAGTTCGTTCGTGTGTGAACCTAACGATTTTGACTCATCATCCTGCAGATCATCGTCGTCTTTTTCAAGCTCTGAGCGGGTTAGAAATAAGGTAAAATACAAATTAGCTTTCTGAAAGCTTATGGTTCAAACATTTAATAACTTCAAACTTAATAACGGAAACTACTTGCAAAATAAAAGCCTTGCAGAAAGCTTAGCACCACTTCAACATAATATATACAATGTCTACTTTATTAATCTTTATATTACCCTACCTTTTCGCTGCCCGCCACCAACACTTCCACTATGCATGCCTTGTGATATCTTTTCACTTTCCAATTCATCCTTTTCCTTCTCTTCATCAGAAACCATCGCTTCATCATCGTCGTCTGTGCGATTCTTTGGCTCCCAAGTCATTTTATTCTCCTTCTTGAGCCGTCGGCGCGCATTCGCAAACCATGTGGAGACCTGTGTCAGCGTCATCTTGGTAATGATGGCCAACATAATTTTCTCACCTTTGGTTGGGTAGGGATTCTTTTTGTGTTCATTAAGCCAAGCTTTTAGTGTGGCTGTGGACTCACGTGTTGCATTTTTTCGACGCGCAGCCAAATCGTAGCTGGGGCCGTAACTAAAATAAGAAATAAAGAGAATTAAAAAAAAAAAAATGGAAAAGTATAGGTGGTTTTATAAAATAATAGTGTGAAATATATTAGCTCAAGTTATTTGAAACTATCGGTTTGACAGAATCTAAAGATTTAAACTAAATTTGGGCGGTTGGAAGCATAGCTATCAGGAATATCTTTCATATTTATTGAACGAAAAAAGCCTACTACGTTTGCTGCAGTAATAAAGCTTAAAGCACCATTGAAGTTGTGAAAATTTTGGAGCTATATAAAAAGTAATATATACTACAGTTTTTTTTTTCATCTGTCGCTGTTCATACTTTGAAATTAAAATATAAAGTTTTCAGATCAAATGGTGCTGCATATTGTTCTACAGAGAAATGATTTATTACTTTTATATTCCACTACTTCTCTGAAAGGATCTTGAGTTAGAAGTACAGAGTGTAATTAATCTAAAAAATCAACATTATATAATTTCCGAAAATTATCATTGTTGCTTTCCCTTCGCTCTACAATCTATTGAGACTACAAACAGAGTTAAAAGCTGCAACAATATCCTCGATATCTAAGCTCTTGAAGGGTTTGAGGAAAAGCCAAATATATAATACAAATTATGCACCGACGATAGAATCGCCCGATACTCATTAAACATACATAGTTAAAGATATCTCTGATATTCCAGAGCTCCGTGCTACTGCCAGTGAGAATCATAAGTTTTGATGATCTTCCAAAGTTTTAAAAATCTTCCTTATATGGAATTGATTTTCGAACCAGCAATATTAAACAGGACTTGAAAAATTTAGTCTGACCGATCTGTTGCGGTGGCAACGGTACGGATAATTACAAGAGAAACCAAAATCATCTTCTTTGTACTTTCCATGAAGCATATCTTATCATATACCTCGTACTATTTAAGAAGAAACTCATTTACTTCTCGGAGTCCTTGCAAACCCTTAATTCTAACCTAGATCACATCACTTGTATTTAGAAACATATTATTTTAACCATGTATCTGCTTAATATGTCAAGTATACAATATATATGTGGACTAAGTGTTAAAACAAAAATACTTGAGTAGATTTGAAACCTAAAGACGATCTAATCAATTAAACGAGAGAAAATATTTTTTAGTAACTAATAACAAAGGTCACTGAGAACCATAACATATGTATACAATTGGAGCGGATAGTAATCAAACAGAGAGTACTCATCCAAAGTAGAGTCCTTTTTTTTCATATTAGATAAATGCCAAGCACAGGTCAGTGAAATCTTCCAATATCTTAGAAAGTTAATTTGTTAATAAACATCAAGGCGTCAAAACCAAGTTATGAAAATTATATAAAAATTTTTGATTACAACATTTATTTGTATTAAATATTAGTTTTCGTCACAAAAATTTAATTTAATGTTGCTGATAAACTTTTTCCTTCCCTCAAATTGTCTAATTAAAGTCTCACCCCAACGCTTGACTAATTAATTTTCCACGCTGCAGTAAGATCGCGAGCGAAAAAAAGCATTATATTCGCTTACACAGCGAAATTACGAACTTATGTCTGCAAAGTGCGAAAAAATATCCGGCGGGCAAAAAAGGAAAGAATTCAACTATCGACGTAAAGGGAAAACGATTTAAACCGTGGAAAACGAGAGGACGTGTAGATGTTGCAATGGCGAAGTAGCGCGCCAACATATCCTTTAATCCACGCACAGTAATCGCAACAGGAGCGGGGAGAGAGTAACAAGAAAACACACACTTACAACCCTGTTGAGGCGTCCTTTAGCACGCAGTGCACGCACTAGACGCTGCGTCAAGCGGTGGCAACACCAACGACAGCAGCAAAGCCAAGCATTCAACGCCACCACAACAGAACTTAATAAAAAAAAAAGCAAGAAAAGTAGCGCGTAGTTCAACATGTTGAAGTTACACCAAAACTACATACAGTGCTTTACACAGCGCCGCACTGTTGCAGCATGCCACATATTCAGCGCTTTCCGCAATGGATTATCGGCGCGTACCCAGTGTAGCTAGACGTTGGTAGGGTAGCGCGTATTGTTGCATATTGCATTTGTATGCATGCGGCACCTTGTACTGCGCAGCACTGTGGCATGCGCGGCATGCAACGTGCCACCACGCCACAAAAGCACGTTGGCTAACGTGATTTTTTCTATCTTCCAGTGTGCAGCTTTCACTGCCTTAGCCAGCATATATTTTTATTTCTTCATTTTATTTTTTTGCGGGATTTTTATGGTGCCGCAAGAATCAACAGCTTGTGCGGTGAATTTTACAACCAACTACTCGAAAGTACCACTTCAGACGCAGCTCGTGCAACTGTTTTGCGTCCAACGGTTAGCCGCTTCATAGCCACTGGCCGGCAGCCAAGGTTGCTGCGAGCCATGTATTTACGTCGGCGGATGCACCATTTTTTCGCCACTGCTTTTATACTTTCTTTTTTATGAGACGGAGCGTTTTTTTGTTGTTTTTTCTTTTTGCTTTTATTGTTGTAAAAAAGCTTTGATTTTTATATTTGCTGTTGGCGTTTGCTTGCACTGGCTGCCTTGGTAAATCCTGTTGAGGGCTCATTCGGTGAGTGCCACTCAATGCCACTTTAAGTTGCTTCTAGAGTTGTTGTTGCACTCGGCTTATGAAGCCTCGCTTTCTATGTATTTTTTACATTTGAATTTTCTTTTTTACTATTTTACTATAATGGTTTTCACATTTTCACACTTTTTTCTTCGTTTTGAATATTTTTACGGCAGGATATTGGTCAAATGCATAGAGCTGTGAAAGTTTTACATAGTTTATTTGCCGTTTTTGTTAAAGCAACATTTCCCGCTCCTGATTTTACTTGCATAAGTATTAACCATGGACTTAGGTACCCACTTTGATTTCGTTTTGTTGTAATGCTTTTATTACATTTATGGGATTCTATTTTTGCCGTTACTTTATTATTTTGTACTATTTAATGTTACTGTGCAATTTCTCCAAAGTTTCGTTTGCTTATCAGCTTAGTATGTATCTTCTCCTTTCCGTTTAACGATGCAATTTTTATATGGCTTTTAACTGGTTTTTATTGCGAATTTTTTGTTTAAATTCATATCAAAGAGTTTTTCAGTGATTTTTCTAAATTAAATATTAAGATTATATAGAAAATCCCACCAGCATTATTAAATCAACTCTAATTTCAGACTACCTGACCACTGTTATGTCTTTCAATCGGAGATGGCTGCCATCAAGGCAGCAGTAAATGTATTGCTCCGAAGTGGAGCTTCCTTCAGAGAGGTGTGCATTCACTCCGATAGCTGAGCGACTATACTGGCTTTTAGCTCGCTGATTGTGCGCCCAAACAAGTCAAGGTGTGCATGACCTCATTAGAAATGGCTTCAAGCTTCTTCCATATTAGATTGTATGTCTGTATGTATTGTTATATTGTAGGTCGTCCGAACTACTGGCTCTTATCAAAGCCAATCTCGTCGCAATTGTTGGTGTTTTGCCTGGAGCCACTGTCCAATAGGTTTACACATGGTGATGCTAAATATTCTGTCGGACGCTCTTTGGCAAAGCTGTATGGAGCAGGGCGAGGTGGAATCATCTTGTGACTTCCACCTCTATTGTCCGGTTTATACCAGACTGAGTTTAAAATATGTCGGTAGACGCACCTTGAACGAACCTAGCGAAGTGGTTGGGATTGATATTAATCGCCTTACTAAATTTGTGGTAAGCTAAAAATGCTTCGTCAATTTATGAGAATCTGGTGATCCACTTTTAGGAGTTTAAGGTAACACAAAACCTGAATATCTGTCAAAGTGAGATCCATCGATTTTTGTATCAACCCTACGACTTAACCTAACCTAAAAGCTCGACTAAGATTCTTCCCCCATTGCCCCCATAGCCAACATCGAAAAGGTGTTGAGTTTTAAATGAAACTTTTTAATGGCTCATGACGTGCTTATATTGGAATCTAACTCCAAACAATACATCACAACGTTCACTTAAAGTTAATTTTTGTCAAATGATACTGCCAATAATATATTTTTTTTTTCTAAATTAAAAAAAAACTAAATATTTCGATGTTGTAATTTTGACAATGCTCCGAAAGTACAGTTAATTCACAAAATTGATCAACAAATGTAGCGTTGACGCGCCTCAACGCCTTAGGCTTTTACTAACATTTGTCCACATTACCACGAATTCACCGCCCACAATCGACAAACTGACAAATACACAGATAAGACGCGTCTACATAACGAACGAACCTCAAACTGTGGTAATTTTGAAACATGAATTCTACATTCACCGCTATGGCCGCACAAAACATGCGCTTTAAGCATGTAAAATTGGTCGAAAATGTGTGGTTCCATTATATTGGCCGAGTAAGGTTGAATGCGTGCGCTCCCCCACACACACACACACATAGTCGTACGAGTACAAGCTGCTGACGATTTGTTTTTGTATTTGCTGGGCATATTTGTTTGGCTTTTAATTATAGCAAATAGAGAATCAGCGAGCTAGACGAGTCTAAAAACAGCAACAACCAATGTATGTATGTATATATAAAAACTTGCAAGTATGTTGCCACCAACGGGTAACAGTAAAAATACAAATATCGAACAAAACTTGTAATCTTGTAAACAAATCAAATTCTTGTTCACACAACAGTGCCAACAAAAACAATAATTGTGCAGAAAACAAGAACTGTGTGCCCACAAAAAAGCGCAACCGCATAAAAAAGTGCCGTTAAAAATGTAGTAAAGCCACGATAACAACATCAGCAACAATAACAAAAACAAAAAAAAACATCTCTAACTAATAATGACAACAAGCGCTGCAATTAAACCAACTACAAGGCGGCAAGCATTGCTAAAGCAGCCAATCTGGCTGCCTTCAGCGCGCGCACGCCACCTAAAAGTGTCCACCGCGTCACGCAGCCACAGCGCGCCCAGGCATGCGCTCTAATTATCAATCGAAGCTATAATTTTACGCTTTTTTGACGCGTTTAAAAATGTTGCGCTTTCAACCAAATTGCCTCCGTTGTCTGAGCAGCGCTGTCGGTGCCGGTTGGGAGGCGCAATAATTATTAGCATTTTTTATTGCTAATGCACTTTGCTTTCTAGACTACAAACAATTATTATCTGCGCACAATAATTTGCAACACATACGAAAATATTTTTGTGCAAATAAAGCTCCACACGCGAAACTCGCGAAACTCGCAAAACGGCCAAGATTGACTCGCCGTACCGCTGATAATGGCTGACTGAGTGCCCGCCTGGCTACAACCCACTTTTGCCATTTTGTCAACGAGTTTTAGTTGTTAAAGCGGTTGGTTGGGGCCAAAACAAACAGCACCGACGTCGCGTGTACCGCGCTATCGTATTGTGAATGTACAGTATTTTATTTCGAACGAGGAGAGTTACAAAGGTCTTTATTGCTAAGAGGTAAATACAATATATTACCTTAAATATTAAGAGCATAAATAAAATTGCACTAAATTATAAAAGTTATTGTGAAACAAAACTTAGATCTAGATATTAAATTTTTATACCCTGAGCAAGATATATAAAGTTTGCTTCAAACACCCAAAAGAACACTTCGGAGACCCTTAAAAGTGTATTTACCCTGACCATCTGTCTGTATATGCGCGATTTAGTTTCTTAGTTTTTGAGATATCGACTTGACATTTTGCACACATCGTTTTCCCCCCAAAATGCTGCTCTTATGTCGGACACGCCCATCATACAAACTGACCGATTGAACTCAAGTTCTTGCATGGAAAACTTTTTTATTTGACCAGGTATCTTCTTGAAATTCGGCATAGATTATTATAGGAGACAATGATACAAACTCCGCTGAAATTGTTCAGATCAGACAACTATAACATATAGCTGGCATCCAAATTGACCAATCCAACTCAAGTTCTTAAAGGGAAAAATTCTTTAGTTCACAAGGCATATTCAAGAAATTTAGCATAGATAATTATCCGAGGCGTAACTACAATCTTAGTAGAAATTGTTCAGATTGGACCATTATAGCATATAGCTGCCATTCAAACTTACCGATCAAAAGTATAACAAATAGGCTGAAAGTGAGCCTAGCAAAGAAAATACAGTTTCCAAGGTCCGACTCATTTCAGAGATCCTTAACATATCAGTTACATAGTTTTTGGAAGAAATTATTATAAATACCCTCAGCAACGTAAGATAACAATAACCAAAATATATAGAAGAGCAAAAACTAACTTTCCTCAGATTCAACAATTGATCTTTATAATAATCCTGTTTAATATTTTGATGCGAGAACGAAAGAAAGATCGAGTAAGAAATATTTAAAATCATAGCCATTCAATCCCTAGGAAACAGAGTTATGCTTGAAGTTTTCCCAATGTAGTAATTTAAAAAAAATATACTAAATAGATATATCGGCCACTAGACGCTGAATTCTTCTTAGCATGTTAGTTATGAGTTATATCCAATTGCAAGGCAGAAAAAGAGTCGTTCACTGCTCTTTGAAGAGGCACTTTAATTAAAAAAGCTGTAAATTTACCAAATTTAATATATTTCTAATTATCTTGATCCATTCGCTGACCTTAGAAGGACCAAAAAACTGAAATTATTATCAAAAATGATATTCCTTCGACGATTAACTAATAAATATATATATATTTAAGAAAGTCGAAAGTTAAAAAAGTCTTACAAATACGCTCATATCTCCGAAACCGTTTGCCAACTCGAATTTTCGGAGAATATTCTCAAATATATTTACATACTATATGTAGAAAAGAATATGATAACTGTAATAGTAATCAAAGTATTTTATAAAATTTATGATCAAAAACAAAATTCAAATTGCTTCAACTTTCTCTTTTTGTATATTTTTTACTACTTTCGTTCCGATAAAAAATGTCTGCCCATAATATTCCAAAATAGTGTAGCAAATTAGAGCTTTATATTTTATCAGCACTTTTTCAAAGCGTTTAATTGCTGATTTAATGGTCTATTGTTGTAATTTTATTGCAGTGCGGTTTGTCACAAAATATGGAGGAAAATATGGCGCACAAGCACGCACAAATACACGAGCACCTACAAATGTGCATGTACGTATGTATATGTATACGTAAGTAAATGCTTATGTATGTCAGTTGAATTTCCGCTTTTGCACGCAAGCCCAACGAATCGGAACCTTTTCCTCTGTCATACACGCAGCCAAAGTGCACCGCTTCGCTTGCTCCACTTGCTAGCACACGCCGCGCCCACACTTCGCCATCCACTTACATATCGCCCACCATGCCAACTGGGCTTGGCCAAGTCGACTGCATTTTGTTTATTTGTTTATACACATGTTAATGTTTATTTAGTTGTTGTTGCTGTAGCACACAGACTTTTGTATGCAATTAAATGCGATTATTTCCACCGCAATCATAAATAAATAATTTTGCGCCGCATTCAGCAAAACAATTGGAAATTCTCCGTATCCACATACAAATACAAATCTGTATACTTGTAAGTGTGTGCGCGCTTTTTATGTCATCCATCTACGGTGACCCAGCAATGGTGAGTTGCGGCGCTGCGCTTTATTCAACAATTAAATTCAAATCAATTTTAAGTGCTACGCAAATCTTTTGCAATTAATTATGGGCAGTTAGGGCCGCTTGTTTGTGTGTCACAACTCCAAAATTTTGTCGCATTTCAATTGTTTTATTCTTTTTTTTTATTGTTTTTGCTTTTTATATTTAATGAGTGTGCGCCTGCTTGCTGCGGCGGCTCACTAATGACCGTCGAAGTGTCAGACTTTTCAATTCATTTATTTTTGTTAGTAATTTGCAGTTAATTGTGCTCAATTTATTATAATTTTCGCATTCATTGCGCGCGTTTGCTGGTGATTTATTCGTGTTAGTCAGTAAATGATGTGTTTAAAGTTTTATTGCTACTTAATTTGAGTTATATAATATGCTGATGTATGATCGACACTGAAGTAAATTGTTTTGAGGGTATTAATTTGTAGTAATAATTATTATTTATTTTAAATAATCACTTAACAATTGCACAAATATACTAAAAAAATAGTTCGAAAATATTTTATATTCAAATAATTTTATATATTTTAATCCTAACACTAACTAAAAACTTAATATATTGTAGTTTGTTGCTACATTAAAAAAGAATTTATTTGAACATTTTCTGTACTCACCCATAAGCGGACATCGGGTCGTATGAGTAATATCCGGTAGTTGGTTGCAGCCCAGCTGATGTCCAAGCAGTCATTTCTGTGCCAGTTGCTGAATCTTTCAATGCATATGGATTGCTCTGAAAATAAATGTTTCAAAATTTCAAAATATAAATAATACATATCAAAGCTATTTAAGAAAAATTTCAGAATGTTTTGAATAATGTATGCACATACATATGTATGTATATATAGAATTATACCAGAGCAAATACATGTTAGGCGTTGCTCATAGTTTTAAAAATAAATACAAGACTATAAAATCAAATTAATTTTTTTCTAGGCTAAAATTAAGTATTGATCATATTCATTGATATACATATCTTGTAGGTGTATGAGAGGGACCAAATCTAATTAACACATGGGTTGTGATATCCTTTCAGTCGCCAAGAAGAGATCAAATAAATAAGAATCAGGAAAAAACCTACATCATTGTAGAAAATATATACCATATACATGTATTATATAAATTAATCGATACGAGAGAATTCGCTTTGATCATGAGTATATGGAAGACTATTTCACCTGCCTGACAGCAGATTTTAAGACTGGAAGAAACTCGATTCAATAAAAATTTGAAAATATAAAAATGTAAAAGAAATAACTACAAGTACATTAAATTAGAATAAAAGCGCATTCGTCAAAAAATAACTGTGCGTTCCTACGAAAACCCGACTGTCGTAAGATTGTCTAGAGACTGTTCTGAAAATTATTTGGAAAATATTTTCTGCAGTTACAAGAACAATAACAATAGTAAAATGTAGTGTTCACCCAGCAATGCGGAATTACATACATATATAAAGGTATAGGCAAGTCTAGGATTTTCAAAGATTTAACTTTTGGCTTAAAGTATATTTTAGGGTCCTTAAAACATTATCCAATAGTAGACTAGTAAATATAAATATTTCCCCGTTTAAACCACCGTAATGTTGAAACCTTCAGCCCAGTCATCTTCTGCAAGTAAAATTTAAAACGCGTTTTTCTCGGCGCTACATTTTTCAAATCGGGGGAAGATAGCACTAGGAGACTATTGGAGAAAGTTATCTCGAAGTTTAGCCGCCACTTTATATCAAAATGTCTATATAAGGATTTTCTTATATACTTGTATATATATTCAATAAAGGTTGAAAGAGAAAAACGTTATTACTTTTTTATTACACCATATCCAGTCTTAAAATTAATCCTTTTTCAAGGGCTCTGGACTGACCAATCCAGAAATTATTTCTTTCTTAACAGCAATAGAAGCAGGTGAGACATTTATTGTATCTTCTAAATTCTATAACCATACTCATGTAGTTTGCCAAGAGATGGTGTAACTTGGTTATTATTCCATTGTTTCAATATTCCAAACATCCATTGGAAAGCTAGTTGCGCCCCTTTCAGTATGTGTCATTAATTTGAAAGCTAAACGCAAATAATTTTTTTCACTCAAAAATGTCGAACTTGTACCTGAAATATTGTTTTTTCTTCTTCATTACTCCACTATGTAAAAAGCTCAACCGAATGTCATAGCGTTTTGGTGGAAGTGTATGGTGAATATGTTATAGCTCAGCGAACGCGCCAAAAATGATGTGCAAAATTTAAAAGTGATGATCTTGGCTGGGTAGACGTTGAACGTCCTGGGTGGCCAAAAAAGTTTAAAGATATGGAACTGGATGTATTATTCGATTGTTCCCAAACACATGAATAGCTCGCAGAATCTTTGAAAGTCACTCGGGTAATCATTTCAAAACTGGAAGCGTTACTCGACGAAGAAAAACTAAATCAAAAAAGAAAACAAAATCAAAATCACTCGCGCAGTCATTTTAAATTATTAAAAAGCAGCCGAATATATACAAACACAGAAATTGGGCACTAAATGATTTGAAATGGTTTTGCATGTCAGAAATGCTGCAGAACGCTACAAAAAGAAGTCGTTCTTACTTCAGATTATTACTGGTGATGAAAAATTACTCAATTTCGACAACCCTAAGCCAAAAATCATGTCTGACGCCAAAGTAGTGCTCTGTATTTGGTTGGATCAGAAAGGCGAGCTTTATTATGAGGTTCTAAAGTCGGCAATAATTTTCCATAATGACAACGCTCGGCCGCATATACCAAGACCGGTTAAAAATGATTTGGTAAGCAGCGGCTGAGAAGTTTTGCTTCACCCGCCTTTAAGCCCAGACCTTGGCCCTTCTGACTATCATTTGTTTCGGTCGATGAATAACGCGCTCACTGAAATACGGTTCACAGCAAAAGAGGGTATCAAAAATTGGCTTGATTCATTCTGGACCGCTCAACCAGCGCAGTTATTTTGCGATGAAATCCACAAGTTGCCTAAAAGATGTGAAAACGATATAGCCTCAGATGGGCCGCACTTTGAATAATACTATTGCACATGTTTCTCTTAAATAAAAGTTTAAATTTAAAAAAAAATTGCACGAATATAGTTATGAACCCAATACAAAACAATAGATGATGGATATATTTGTAAAGAATTGCGTATTATGTCTTTTACAGTAAATTTTTCTTCAATGATTCAATTTCTTGAAAATATTTAATGTTGCCTAATAAGAGTTTATCCGTGATCTCACTGTGCTAATAATGTCTTCTTCTAATTTTATTACTATTGTTAGAACTATTATTCTAATCGAATTTAAATAGCACTGTATATACTTGCTACGATGATCATCCGCCTAATGATAACCATGTATGATTAGACTAATTCACCTGCAAACCAACTTCTTATGAATATTTCTCAAACAATTGAACTTTTTAGCAGCCACAATTTTAGTTCATCTTTATTAGATGAGGTGTGTGTTTATGCAAATAAGGACTACTTGCAACCTCGCTGCGTTTTCAAATAATCACATTAAACTACTTAGAAAATAGTATCGATTGATTTTATTGTTGTAATGTACAAAAGAACTTCATCTCCGACATTCCTTTAGCAACGATTCTAACTTTACGAACGATTGCTTGCTAGCTTTTTTCTCACAAGCCAAATTCGCCAATACTACACTGACATTGTATGTACATACATATGTATGTACATAAAAGTATGGAAAAAATGTACACGTACACTTGTGATTGCATTTCATAACGAAAATGGCAACAAACGTATTAAAACATCGATTGTTAGCTTAATAAGTACGTTTGGTGTTGGCGAATTAATCAATTACAACGATGTAAAATGTAGAAGTCGCGCGCTTAAACGAGTAATAGAGATGTGACTTGTAATGGAGATAGCAAACAAATAAATACAAGCAAATACAAAACACATACCAGAGGCATATAAAAACGGAATGACAACGCCGTTAACGCCATTTATAGCCAATATGCCATTAAAAGCGCGCTGCGTGTATGTATGTATGTGTGTGTGCATTTGAGACGACAAGTGCGCAAATACACAAATATTCATGTATATGCAGCAAAAATGTTGCACATCAATACATATGTGTGTATAAAACTGGACGAAATCCGCTCGCCGCCTCAGCCGCCGCCAATAAAAATAATTACGTAATCGTTAAATGTTTGCGAAATTATTTTCCCACAGTTTTTACGAAATGACAAAAACGCATGTTGAATAAAATTTCGTTCAAAAAAACAATGTATATTAAAATACAATAAATTAGGAAAACCATTTTGTTGTTGACAGGAGCGACAACTTAAACTAAATATTTATAAATATGCATGTAAATATGTATGTTTTTATAAATAAATTAGAAATTAAAATTTTTAATACAACAAATTGCTGCAGAGGCGCACCAATACAATGGAGACCTTAATCTAAACAACAACAAACCCAAAACTCGTTTCGCCACTTTTTGTGGCCATTTCATTGACGCGCTGCTAATTATTTTTACTTTATTATACCAAAAAATCCAAATAAAACAAATTGATTGCGGAAAAAGTTCGAATTTGTGTATACAACAGTTTTGTATTGAAAATTTATGAAAATGTTGACATGTCCAGCGTTTTGCATAAATTTCGAATTTTTAGCCATTTTTGTTCAAACAAAACGGCTGCTGCCGCCTCTCACGCTCGCAACGCAAGCGATGCGTCCATTTTTGTCACAAATGCTTGAGTACATACACACGCACCAACTATTTATACAATATTTCAAAATGCGTGAGTGTTGGATTTATTTCGTTCGAAACGCGCCACAAATTTATAGCCATATGTAAAACTATTGGCCACACCGCACACACGCTGCCGTTAAGGCCAATGATGTGTCGCTAGAGCTGTTGTGGGTAGGCAACCATCAGCTTTGTATATGTGCCCTCTCGATCGGTGTTTATTTTATTTTATTTTAATTTTTTTTTTTCATATAAAACACTCGTAGTTTTAATAGAATTTCAATTGCTTCATTCCATTTGTTTTGGTCTCAACTTTGACTACGGTTCGTTGCTCATTTGATTTATAAAATATAATTAACATTTTTAATTGCTTTAACATGATGTTAAGCAGCTATTTTATTAATTTCGAAAAATCAGTTTCATACCTCTGTTGACGCGGCGTTAAATGTATTTATCAATTGACATTTATTAAAAGCATGTTCGACACGAAAACGTGATTTATCGAACGTTGGCGAAAGAGTGTAGGACGAAAAGAGTGTAGGAAAAGAGATTATAAGAATAGCTAGATCACATCTTAACGGCAGTGTGAGAAATTTTAAACATATACCATATTTCGTTTTTATGGGTTTCAACCATTGCTAAATCGGCAATTCAAAGACATTCTAACTACTCAAAATGCGTAAGAGAGTACCATTCAAACAAACAGAGCATAATTTTTGCATAATTTAACTATTTTTTTTATCACCTGCCACATTTAGTTGTTCAATGTGATTCGAAAAAATTTCAATCAATTCAAGAGTGGACGAGAGAATCATAATATATGTTAGGCTTTTGTAGCAACAATATTTCACCAATCTTTATATCAAAATGCTACCTTCTCTCACAATCTTATATATACATATATATATATTTTTTTTGTATAACAATTAATTTTAAAATTCTGATACAAGAGCATCGGATTAAGGCATTGACAGAAGAGGAAGAGAAGAAGACGGTTATCCCTAAATTAAAAAACAAATACTTCTTTATTGAACTATAATACACAACAGTAACATCATCGTTCAGCGACGTCCGTAGAGGCTCTATTGAAAAAGCTTATTTCGAAGATATCAAGTAAAATACGAAACATCGCGATTTTTATGATTACAAAAAGCAAGTATTTAGTTCAAAAAGATAACAAAAATCTTTAATTTTAAAAACTCAGCCGCAAAACTACACAGGCAAAATAAATTATATGAAGCCTACACAAATCTTAAATGACGTTTGAACTTATTTGTTTCTGATTCGAAACTATAAAATTTTCATAAAATATTACAACCACTTGGCATCGCCTTTTTCTCTCTTTCAATTTACATTTCCCACCACACAATCAAATACATATAGGTCTACTCTTATTTCTTCATTGCCACTCAAAGTTTCTAACCGCTCATTTATAAACTTCTGTTTATTTTCATTTCGTCTCATTAACATTAAATTTCATGCGCTCATAAATCTTTTAGCAGCTTTCATTCTACCTGCTTTTTGTCTGGTTGCATTTTAATGTTGCCCCAAAATCGTCAAAGTTGGTGCGTTAATCTAATAATGACTCTCTTTATAAGAAACTTCAAAAACCTTGATGTACATATATATAATCAAGTACATACATAGGTATATATGCATGCATCTATGTGTTGCTACAACAAATATCATTACTGCTGCGTTAGAACTGCATCAAAGTTGAACCGCTCATTTGTTTTGTTGCTTGCCACATTTGGCTGCATATTGTGTATGGAAAGTTTCTTCGTAGATTAGCCTAAAAAATTGCAGTTTCGACAAGTTGAAAAGTGTTATTGAAAAAGTTTCACATTGCATTGCTGTGGCATGTAGGTATGTGTGTGTATGTTTATTCTCATTAGTGTATGCGCTGAAATAAGTTTTATATACTGGCTGCACATGGATTTCAATTAGTTTTATGCGGTAGTAGTAATTTTTAATATTTACGAGTTTGTAAACATGATTCTGCATGTTTCTTCTAATATATTTGATAGCTATGAAATTTGGATACAATTAATATTAATGAACTTTAACTAATATATTTTAAGCTATAGTTATATGGAAACAGACGTGTTTAGCATTATTTCATTGTATACACAAGGGGAAGTTATAAATCGATTTCGCCCAAAAAAAACACTCTTTATTTTGTTTATATTTATTATTATTATTTGATTTTATTTTATTATACCTAATAATACCAAAAGGACAGACTAAAAGATGAACGATTGTCACGGTAGTCGAACCCAAGGACTGTCAACACGACAGCTTTCCTTAAAATGATTGAGGAAATGTATTGTGCCTGTTCTTGATTTGGATACCGAAAATCATTTTATGCTTTTGAAACACATAACCCAAGTCTAAAGCTTATAAGAACATCATATTTTGCTTTTCGAAATTCACAGTAATAAAAAACAGTTCTGGTGTAGAAACCAATGGGTTTTGTTTCCAAAAGGGATTATCGAATCGAAATGCATAATGCTGCTAATATTCTATATTTCGTGAAAAATTTATACATTTTTTCAAAATCACATATATATTGTAAACTTTTGAAAGTTATTGAATATCCATTACATCTGTAATAATGTTCCAATACAGGAGTGAGAATTAAAATTGTATGAACTCATAAGATATACCAAAAATGTCAAATCATTCTTAAAAAGAGTATTGACTACATGTATTAATAAAATTTTCAGATGACAAAAATTATTTTAATATATTTATCAGTTCTATAAAAACATCACTAAAAATCCGAAAAGTTCTAAGAGATACTTAAGGATCGCGAAAATTTCACGATTTTCGTATATTAAGAAATAAAAAAAAAATCAATAATAGGTTTCTGGTACTCCATCTTATTACGTAAGTCGGTAAGCACTGATTTGACCGCACATTTTCATAAATTATGAATTATATATGCTCGATGGGTTTATGTTTGGATATTTTTTGAAATAAATCTATTCAACTATATATTTTAATTTATTTAAAGCAAACATATGTTTTAGAGTGAAGTAAAATTTAAAAAAATATCAGCTACTCTTCGAAATTATTTTCGACATATTCGAGAATGTTTATTGCCAATTTAGAGATTATTTAGACAAAAAAAGCTAAATGTTGATATTTTATTAAAAAGAGCTTTCGCTTTCAAAAGATACAAACTGGCATAACACGAAGTATACAAACGCAAAAAAATACAAATTCGAAAATAATTCCTTTTTAATTCTTAATTATAGGCTGCAAGTGAATTTTTTTTGGGCTTAAAAATAAAAATATTACACTACGTAACAAATTTGAAGGAAAAATTTACGACTGATGTGGAGCTATTTGAGCCGGTGGTTTGACCCCTACACCCCTTGATTACAACACAAAAAACTATATGTGCTATGAAATTTTTACTATCATTTTTGGTTTAAGCAACCAAAGATTAGCAAGAAACAGTCACTAAGATCAGAGTCGCAAAATTATTTACATTTTGATTTAAATTTTTAAATGAAATTTTCAGCATTACAAAATAAATCAAAAAATTAATTTAAGTATTTTTTAATGCATTATTTGCAGCCCTAGTTCTATGTGAAAAACAGCTTATTCAATTATATTAGCTCAGTTTATTACTTCATATTCGTCAGCCATCAATCTATCAAAAATAAAATAAAGGCCAATAGAAACGAAAATGTCACGTCTATATGTATTTGGTATTACGAATTGGAATTCATTTAAATTTATTTACAAATTCACATTTATTAACCATACAATAGGCGCGCAATATAATCTTGTTGTTGCTTGTATAGACGTGGTTACACTTATATACTTAACATACTATACAATATGCATTTCTTCGTGTTGTTGCCAATTTGTTTGCTGCCTTGAACAAGTTATCGGTTGAATAATAAGCCGCTTCTTTGCTCAATCACATACAATGTTTCAGTACAGCATATATTATCTGTATGGTTGCACAAATGTCGCAGTTGCACTTACATATGTTGCTGCTCATGTTTAAGTAAAATTGAATTTTCACGTCACACTAACTAAACGACCGAACGCAAGCAATATGAAATGGCAAAGTAAAAATCGCAATGAAATGCAAAACAATGAAAACACACAAGCTGACATACATACAATACATACACACAAACAAAACTAAAGCGATAATAATGCTGGCTGGCTGAACTTCATAGTGCCAAATATCGGCATGCTGCCACCCATTCTCAAACGGGGCACTTCATTATTAATTTGGATTTTATGTGAATGTGGAACATGATTGGCAAAATGTCGTTAAGTTTCTACGGATATACCGGTATTTGTTTGCTCATCAACCCACCAACTGTCGCTGACCCCAGACCAATGTGATTTGTTGCTAGCTTGTTGTTATTGGTATTGTCGTTGCCAATATTTGTTATGGTGTTGCACTGACATTATATTTGTTGACTGTTGTCATTGCGCTTTGTTGCTTTTAATTTTGTTATGGTGATTGTCTTTGCTTTGCATTATGCTATAGTTGTTGTGTTATTGTTGTTATTGCAGTTGTCAGTGCAGTCACTAGTATACGCTCTTTGCACACAATTACGGGCCAAAGGCCATCATTTCACTCTTCTTCTTCTTCTTCGCATTTCGCTGCTTCGTCTGCCTCCGTAGTGTAAGCCTAACGGCAACGGGACGCAAACGACGTAAATTCAACAGTACTTGCCACTGACTTTTGACTCAACATTTACCCATATACACGGCTCGCCTGCCGGCTTCTCAACCCTTTGCAATGATATCATTTTGCTTTGCTCAATCGTTGCGATAAAGTATCGAATTTCAGCGTTGAAAACTTGGATTGGCGCTGAGCAAAGAGTGAGTGTGTGTGTGACACAAAGCCAGTGTGGCAAAGACGAGCAGCAAATGCAAAACATAATAATAACAACAATAAAAGTACAGCAAGCGGTGCTGTTAATAAACGTTCGTACAACGCTCGACGCCCCAAAAGACCTCCGAGCCGATGAGCGACCAAGCTACCGGCCGAGCGAGCGGTCGACCGTTTAAATGCGCCGAGTGAACTGAACTTCAGCCAGCCATAATGATAATTCGATTTAGTCGACATGATATTGACAAGCAGACGAACAGTGGAAGCAGCAGCGACACAACGAGACATATCGTTGTAACAACAAATAAAGTGCTGCATGCAACCAGCTGAGGTGAAATTGGTTAGCCATAAAATGTACATTGGGCTGGAGTGAGTGCAGCTAGTTCTTTCTATACACAAGTGTAGAAGAACTCACATGGCTGCCACAAGGAAGCCACAGAAAAGAAGTATGGCCTGCCTGGGCAGTTATTTGGTTGGCTTGCTTGTCGCTTTGACTGTGGCGCCCTCCACAATGGCTGTTATTTACGAGTGGCAACAACTTGCCGCTTCCTCTAATGACATTGCCTGCAACATGGCGATGTGCAAATCAGTTGTTGCCACAAATGTGCATTGAGAGAAATTTTTATCGGTAAGTGTTAGTACATGAGGAATTCGCCGAATTGGCTTATCTTCAATTTTTATACCCTGATCAGGGTATATTAAGTTTGCCACGAACTTTGTAACACCCAGAAAGAAATGTCGGAGACGCTATAAAATATATACATAAATTATGAGCGTGACGCGTAGAGTCGGTTTAACCATATTCGTGAGGCTGTGCGTCTGACCGTCGGTCTGTCTGTATATACGCGAACCAGTCCCTCAGTTTTTGAGTTATCAGCCTGAAAGATTGCCCACATCGTTTTCTTACCAAGTCTCTTACCATTTGCCGGAACCGCCAATATCGGACCACTATTGCATATAGCTGCCAAACAAACTGACCGATCCAAATCGAGTCCATGTATGGAAAACATTTTTAACAAAAAGTCAAAAATAAAAATAAAAATTTTACAAAGTTTTTTTTTTGAGTGTAATAATACAAGCAACAACATTAATTCAAACGTTAAGCGCTTGCATGCACATTTTAGCTTTTGAGCCTTCAGAAGTAAAGCGCCACATTAACAACAATTAAAACAACAACAACAAAAGTGGCACAAATGCTGCCAAAGTCAAATGGCTACATCAACGAAGGAGTCAACGACGACGAAGGCACAGTCTACAACGGCAACGTCGGTGGCAATTGTTTACAGCGATATTGTTGCTATTATTGTAGTTGTTGTTCTACACGTTGTTGTTATTGTTACTGCTTTACTGTCGCATTTTGTTGTTCTACACATGCATAAACAAGTTTGCATGTCGTCGGCCATTGTTGTAACAACATTAACAACAACAACAAAGGAAAGGACTATAACAATAAAGGTATGAGCAATATAACAGCATTTACAAGTATAAACGACAAAACAGCGCGTTACAATTTTAAAGTGTGGCTACGACAAGCGACGGCGAAATGGCAAACGCTTGCGCTTTTCGGAATTCCCAGTTAAATGCCAGTATTTTGAAAATATTAACTTAATGTCTACTTACCAAAGGTGAATAGAACGCTGAACTGTCCACACCAATACTTTGATAGGGATTTTGATCCGTCGACGGATAGGGTGTGCCGTAAACGCCAACGCCGGCTGCTGGCAAACGCGAATAGCTGGAGAGCGCCAAACGCGCCGAATCATATTGACACGAACATACTGTTTGACCCGACACCGGGTCTGTCATAATGGGACGTCCATTCTCGCAGCAAGAACCACCACCAGCACCGGGACCAGCGACACCCAAACCGGCAGCAGTAACACCGCCAACACTGCCATCGAGTGCACCGCCGCCAGCGGGATTATTTAAGCCACCCGCACCACCAGTTGTATTGTTGGAATTTTGTGAAAGCCCATCCGGACTCATTGCACCACTGGGCGCATCCGCTGAGCCGCCTGCTCCGCTATTCACCCGACACTCGCCAACATTCGAAGGACTGAGCGCAGGCGCATTGGCGATGCCAGAACCGGTCATTGCAGAGGTGTTGGGTGTGTTTGGTGAGTCGCCTGTTTGCGGTGACTGCGCAAGATTGGCGGACAACAGCTGGAAGAAGAGCATAAAGCATCTCATTATAAATCGTTAACAAACAGTTATTTTTAAATACAAATTAATGTGATGTTTTTTTAGTTAAACAAATAGGAAATTTGTAAGAGGAATAATTAAAACAAAAATAATAATTAACGCTTTTTTATATGGAGAAACCCATATAATTTTGTGTAAATATGTAAAATTTATATCGACTTGAAAACCTGTAAAGGAGAAAAATTAATATAGGCACTATAAAATGGCTTCCTCGCTGATAAGCCTCTGAGTTACGATTATCACTTTACGAATCGTTGATTTAATCTAGTGATCGGGTATTGGTTGTGTGCAGCCGACTCGTTGAACAACACGTTTACATTATTAATGCGTCTTAATTAAAAGCGTCATCATAAATATAATTTCAGACACTTCTTGGTACACCCCTGCTGTGGCAGGTTATGTAGCCGAATTTTTGTTGTGTAGTGTTTGAGTGAAGATTTTTTTATTGATTCAATCAGCATCAAAGATATTAAATAATCAAGCAACAAAATGGTTGTGTGGAGAGTTGAGAAGAAGGCTTGATAGGTTAAAAAAAAAGAAAAATAAGAATTTGATTTAGAAAACGAGTTTAGTGAGAACTACAATTTATTAAGGAAATAGTATATTATGACTTCCTCAAAATAATTTCGCTAAACTTTAATATATTTTTAGAGAGAGAAGGATGTACAGCTTAGGAAAGATTTTATATTTCTAAGATTCTATAGAAAATCTAATATATCATTACAAGATTATACTTTTTTTTTATTGCTCATTCAATCATTTCACAAAACCTCTATTTTTTTGTTAGATTCCTCACCAACGTTTGAGTTCTTTGGCAAACAAATCAATTTGATAAAAAATTATATTATTATATTTTATATTTTAAATCTACTATTTTCGATAAAACTCGTCTATTTTTTAAGTAAGTATTGTAATATAAGCTACATATTCATCAGGTTTTCTACGGTATATTAATTGGCATTGAAATTATGAGTTTCAGTATGCTTGTAAATACATACATACTATATTATATATATTATTTTTTCAATTAATGAGTCTTCTTAAGTACCATGTTTTTATCAGCAAATACTTCACTTAAAAAGAATGCCGACCGCCAATTCATATTTAATCAACATTACTCATACTAGGCTATACTAGGCCAGGAATGATAGGTATATGAACACATATAAAAATCAATTAGCGTTGTGCTTTTATCGACAATCTTCAAATTAAAGTGACGATAAAATACTTTTTGAAAATTTTCATTATGCATTTATAAGTATTGAAGTTATGTTTCTGTATTTGGCGTAAGTATTTGGTATACGATATATTTTTCAATAGCTCATCATGATAAATAGTTGTAAAATAAATAATAGCATAAATATTTAGATATTCCCAACATTAATTAAAATATTTGCGACTGTTTTACAAAACTTAATGATAATAATTTAGCACATACGCAATTGGAAGATGTAAGGCTCTGTGTCAAATCTTTAGCGGAAAATATTTCGAATGCTGCACTACTCAACAAACTATAGTAAAAACCAATTTTTTCGGGAGTACAACTTCAAATTTAGTTATGGTTAACAGAAGAAATTGCAGTATTTAGACAACATATACTTCTTTGGCCAAAAACCTTCGAGTCTACTGCCGAATTCCACCACTAAGGCAAACATAAAAACTTAAAAAAAATATATCAAAAATGCTTGGGACTATACATATATTATATATATTTGCATACATAATATTATATTACTATCAATCCATGAAAACAGGGAGAAAATATCGCTGCTGACAACGGGATCTTAAAATTTTCAAGTAAAAATGCTTCTCACAAAACTGGCACTCTAACCCACAAATAAAATAATCGATTAGCAACTAATGGTCTAGACTAGTAAAGCTTAACCTTAAGAACAATAAGCAAAATGAACCAAAATTTTATTGGCGTTACCAACGGGGAAATATGTGTGTTCAAAATGTGAAGCAGGCCCAGGAGTAAGTTTTTTATGTGGCAATCCCTATACAGCTTCAAATTAAACTACTGCAATTTATTTTTTTAGGTTGAGACTTTGAAACTAAAAGAAGGCGCCAACTGCAATTCTGCGTCAGCTAGCAAGTCTATAAGTTTTCATCTAAAGCATCGTTATGTAAGAAGGCAATTAATACTATTTTAGTGACAAACTCTGTAAACATCATCCGGATACCCAGTCACATAGGCAAATAAGAAATGAAAAATGGAACAAATTGGCACGCTCTGGTAGACGCTAAATACCCGTTTTCTTTAGGTAATGGTTGCTTGCAGTAATATATGTTAGACAAACACCTCAGGTCTTGAAACACCACCAACACATGGCTTTCCACAAAAGTACTTTGAGATAGTGTGGATAGTGGGCAATTGGGGAAATTGGAATCGGCAGAAAGCAGCGCATGTGCTGCGGATTGTTTAGGTCGTCTTGAAGGTCAGGAAGGCTTTTGCGAATGTCCTTCTTTCAACCAGTGGATGTCTTCCACATATTACCATTAAAGACAGTTTTTGAATAGTGTTTAGTTGGATCATATTCCAATGTGGCTAGCTTGAGTGAGATCGCTCGCGATCAGCTGTTCTTGCGAACGCCCTTTTCAACCAACTAAAGCTATTAAAATATTATATTGAATGTTGTTTTTATTTTATATAATTAAGTAATAGAGGAATCATAAATAAAAGGCAATTTAAGGAATTGTTAAAATATAAATTACTGAGTTTGAATATAATATTAATTTAGAAATATTTTTTGTGTACTTTCTCTTTGAAAGATTTTTGTTACCTTATGTATATTAATACTTAAAGTTATAAAATTAAAATATATACTAACAAAAGAAGAGCAAAGTAGCAAGATAATAATAATTACAGCCATTATAGCGATATTTTCCAACAGTCTAGCCAGTGGCCAGCCTCAAGCCGCTAATTATGCATTTCAATGGAATATTTCTTAGCAGTCAACAGTTGCAAGCCGCATATTTAATTTGCCTCTCATTGAATTTGACTTGTGCCGAAATATCGAAGGCGTTGCGTTGTGCTGACCTCAAGAGCCTTTCGGCAAGAATTGGCTACGCCCTAATGCGTAACATATTTCATTGTCTGCGCACCAAATCTAGTGCGCATCAAAATCGACAGCTTTCGATCAAATATTTTACGAATTCCATTTTTTAGTGACGCTATAAAAATTTCGGTCGCTCTAAAAAATTTCACTTAATTATATGCTTCGACAGTCTGCTAAAGAGTGCAGTCGAAGTTTACATGTTATTAAGTTCGCTTGCTTTGTATTTTTGTTGTTGCGCTCTTTTTGTTTATTTTTATTATTTAAATATTTTGCATAATTGCTCCTGCGGCCATTTTTTCGGAAGCTGCTTTTATGCTGTTCATACTTGCATGGTAGGCGGTAACCTGTGTAATCTTTTTGTCCCTCACCTTGCTGTTTACGTTTTATTTCTTCTTTTATTTTGACATAAATTTCGTTCATTTTGCACTTAGTGCAACATTTTACGATCGTATAATTTTAACAAAATACTTCCCGCCATATAAAAATTATGCGCTGATGCTGCTGCGCTGATATGTATGCATATTAACATATATGTACGAGTATGTGGATATGTATGTAAGTATGTATGTGTAAGTGTGTATATGAGGACTGCAGCGCTTGCTTCTGCCTTACGAGCTGCCACCATACTGCGGCAACCCTTGCAACAGTTGAAATTTTGCTCCGCCGCCGATTGCCGTATCAACGCTCGATCAGCCTCTGCGACGCTCTTGGGCATTTTTGATCGCGCTGAGAAGCTTCTGTGCGCTGTCAGCTCAGCACTTGCTTCGTACTGTAGCAAACGTTTGCGGTTGCATCAGTTGGCTTGTATCTGCCGTTGCAAATAGCTACCGTAGCAGATGCTGACTGTGTTAACACAATGTCCAGATTGCAAACTGCGTTTCCTTTTCACCGTGATTTTAATAAACAACGCTGAAGGTCAGTTTCTTTGTGATATGTTGTATTGAATATTTAAGCAAGTTTTTGTTTTTGTACTTACAGGCTACATATTAGGCATAAGGAAATCACACATCCATTATATATATAATACATATACAATATATAACATATATGAACGATTATAGAATACAATTTTTCAGAAGCAGTGTCTGTTAAAAATGGTAGACGTCTAAATATAACTATTCAAACCCCCAAACACTAATATCAGTGTAATCAGTCAAGCTGTAAGACATATTAATGAAATTCAAATAATATTATTTCCACTTAACAATGTATTCTGGTGCCAAAAATTATTAAAATTAGATGAAGAAGGGTAAGCACCCTAGCCTTCATATATCTAATAAAAGAATTTTCAAAATGTCGATTGGCTTTATACCAAATATAATATATTAGTCAATCTGTGAGGTATCTTAAAGAATCTCAGAGAGCATATTTTTCTTTCTATTCTTTCCATTTCTCTAATATGGCTTAGTGCCGAAAATGGATAAAATCGAGTTGAAACATTTTCTCGAGTATACTTTAGGTTAGGTTAGGTCCTAATAGGGGTCTCACATGGACAACTTAGAATGCCGGTCCGTTGTGGAACCTAAAAAATTCGTATATACTGGATCATAAGACCCTTACAAATCGACAAAGCGCTTCGAGCCTATCACAAATTTGTTGAGACGGCTATTGTCAGTTTCGGCTACGTCTTCTGGTTTGCCGAGTTGTTTCAGCCTCAGTCGGGCAAAGGCTGGGCGATGGAGGAGAAAGTGCCTAGATCGCACAGGAGTTGCTCTTTGACCATCGCCTTCTAATCGCACGCAAGATCCATTGGTTCAGTGCTAGAACGCAAAAGCGGGACAAGGGTGCCCCTCTGGCTAGCTCATCGGCTTTGCAGTTGCCAGCGATTTTTCTGTGACCAGGCAGTCAAACGAGTCTGATGATGAAGCAGCTTGATGATATTTCTAGTGAGAGCAGACACTCCTTGACTAACATTGAGCGCACCGTTAGCGAGCTCAGCAAGCAGCCACTTCTGCCTAAAAAACACTACAGTGGTCCGGCAGCCTAAAACTGAGACTCCGCCCTCGCTTCGACTCATCCACTATGCCTCATCTCTAGCGATTTCTTCGTATCCATATCGGTATGTGAGCGGAGAAAGAGCCGCCACGAGTAGACTCAGCGACGCAGTGAACCAAGTTTCCAGGGATGCAGTTAGAGTAGGAGAAAATTTCGACGTGTCTTTGTTCGGATCCCTATACATAACATACACACAGCTTCCCTGAGCTTTAGAGCACACTTCGCAGCCATACAACTGAATCATATTTTCTTGACGACAAAAGTAAATACAATCAGTTCAGACCTACCCCTAGCATCAATAGTATAAACAATATAGCGATTTTCGACTTTCCGGTTGACTATAACCCTTTTATCGTGCCTGCTTTTTGCAAATTGCGAGAGTATAGAATGTTCGGTTACAATTCGAACATTTCCTTACCTTACTTGTTTTTAGTTTTATTGGTAGAATTTTTCCTCTAGCCATCAGTCTAATCAGTTTTATGGCGAGAATTTCATTAGCCGCACTAATGGCTGCTGCTCTAGGTTTGCCAAGTCAGCTATGTAGTACATATTCACACACAAGCGCACAAGTATTGTTATACATACCATATATATGAATAAGTGTATGTGTTAGCACAAAATTTCGGTTGCCTGATTTGTTGGCTGGTGGTCGTTTCGGTTGTCGGTTTGTAATGCAGATGTTGTGCCGGTTTATGCGGTCATAAAATAAAATTAATTAACATTTTAATTCGCAATTTACTATGGCAGATGAAATAATAAATTCTCGAAATGCTTTTGTGTTTAGAAAATGGCATTTTGTCAAATAAGAAACCGTGATATTTAAATATTGTTGGTTTAGCTCTCGACTGTTAGCGTTTGTAGTGGCGGCCATAACCGGTTGTTTGCGGTAGAAAATGGTGAATTTTATATATTTTCTATTCATTTTCAAACTTATTGATTTTATGTTTATGTACAAAGAGAAATATGTGAATCATTTTATGAACAGCTTATTTAGTTATTAGAAGTTTTATTGTTGCGCTTATAATGAAGTATTGTTTAAGTGTTATATACATACATATGTGTGAAGATGTTATTGTTAATATTATCAAAGAGTAACTGTTGATTCTTGATGATATCGATAAAAATTGTTTTATTTATTTATTTAATTATATGCATTTAGTTTAGAAAAAATAGGCGTTAAATAAAAATACTACAAGTATTAAAGTCTGTCTTGCAATATGTTGCGAGAGTATAGTGACTACTTCTTATGTATATAATTTTTTTTAAATATTGGAAAAAATTTTTTTTTTTAATTTAAAAAAAAAAATATGTTTTACAATCAAATTTGGTTTCTGTTACTATTTTTATTTTATTTTTTTTTTTGTCTGTCACAAAAACAACTTTACTGACATTATAATGATGAGCAGCAAGCTTGGATAACTTTAGGTTATTATTTATATACAAAATGGTAGGGAATAATATCCGAAAAGATAATACAATGGTATTAAAAGACTATGAATGGATACGGTATCTCCTTTGATCTGATGAATATAGCAATAAACAAGTAAGGAAAGGCTCAGTTCAGGCTTAACCGAACATTTTATACTCTTGCAACTTGCAAGAATCAAAGACGGCTAAATACCTTCAGCTGTTGGCAATTGTAAAAAATGTAGCGAAAGGGTTCCATTTCATTGTTCGACGAAATGTTGAATGGATTACAATCAAATTTGGTATCATATTAACTTATTTTGAAGGTCATAGACTCAATTAGTTTCATTACTACACCATATTTTACTTCCGCCAGGGAAAATTTTATTAAAATCATCATCAAATGAGTTATATGTGATATATACTCAATCAAAGAGGCTAGAGAGAGAGAGAAGGATTAGAATTGATTATATTAAGGATAATATAATTTTACAACTTTTAACAACACGTGTTCACTTACTTTAATTAAAATACAATTTCCTAAAAATTAATATAACAAATCACACAATTTTACCAACCTAAACGGTTTAAAGTCAGGTGGAATGTCGGAAATCATTATATAGGATATACTTGTATTGTGAGCAGAGAATATGGTATGCCTCAGGTATGCCTGAGAACTTATTTTTAAGGAAATCAAAAAAAAAATAAAAATTAATAAATACATATATATATGGAGTAAAATCAGTCGGAGGTTTCAAAATACTGATGACCAATCATATGGGACTAAAAAAAATGTCCGTCCGATTTTACCCATTTTAGGCACAAAGATTTAAATAACTCCCACATTGGCCAATATATGTTGTATAAAGTCAGCTGGAAGTTCAAAAATTCTTATATTAGGCACATTGGCACTAAGGGAAGTACTGACTCAATCCTACCCATTTTTGATGCAAGGATTCGATTTGGCCCATTTTCGCAATGTGACATAGGACTAACAGAATTATGTACCGAACTTGGTTGAGATCGGTCGAGTAGGTCCGGAGATATATTATTTCGCTTAAAAGGGCCACGCCCATTGTCCAACATCGGCCCCCATCATCTTGATTTTTTATATATACATATAAACCTATATCTAACTCTATTATTTTAAGGCGATATAAACAACAGTTAGGAGAACAAAACTATTATACTCTGTAGCAACATGTTGCATGAGTATAAAAACGTTAGGGCAAAGATCTTGACACCATCGGTTAAGTTTAGTCTACTTCCCTTTCAGTCAAATTGTATTGTAGCATATCTAAATGTAAGTTAATCAGGGATGAGGTTTTTTCTTTCGTAAGATCGGATAGGAAAAAAAACTTTGGAAGAACAATTTAAATAGTGTGAGTGTACCAGTTTTTTATTTAATCGGCTGATCACTGGTATATTGATTTCTGAACCCAAAACAGCTACATAATAAGCTCTCAATGCAGGTGAGTTCAAAGTATATGGATTTGGTCATCGACCGCAAATATCAAATCAAAACAATTTTGTAATCAGAAGTATAGAATATATACAAGTCCATACAAGTCTGTGTTACTATTGCACACAAAAACTTATCATATCATAGATATATTTAATGCGACTTCAAATTTTGAAAACAATAACGAAAGATAGTAAGTATTCAAAATAATTAATTTAAAAAACCTATAAACCATATGCTCCCTTTATTGAACGGAGATTTTCGGAGAAACATAAAGAATGAGATAACTTCTTAAAAGCAAGATCGTTTCGTATGCATACCAATATTTTTAGTATGGGGTTCCATTATTTCGATAGAACAAATATCAAAAACATTTTGCCTAGCAGACTATATAACCCGTGGTAACTAATTTTTGAAATCAAAAAACATCAATGTAGGATGGAACCCTTTGCAAATTTCGTGAAAGAAGCTCTTTTTTGAACGAGATAAAAAACTCAAAAACTGGGATATTTGAATTCTTCACACAAATTTTGATGTTATGTGAAAAAGGTGTTAATACAAAGGTCGTAGTTCTATTTTTTACTTATAACTTTGCCATATAACTTTTTTCTATAAAATTTTCAGTTTTGCCGAAAATTGAGTTAAACCATTTTCAACCCTTTAAACTTCAACCACGCCCCTCCATTTGCAAAGAAGTTTGTACCAACCAGTATCAAACGTTGGAGGCCCTAAAAAATATATTATATATAAATGATCAGCAATATCCGTCGGTCTGTCTGTCTGTTTATTTGCGAAGTAATCCCTCGTTTTAGAGATACCGATCTGATATATTGTACTTGTCCTTTTCTTCCCAAGAAACTACTCATTGGTCGGAACCGCCGATTTCGGACAACTATAACATATAGCTGCCATACAAAGTGCCCGATCAATATCAATTTCTTGTCTGGAATCTTTTGTATTTGTGAAGGGTATTATATGTAGCTTCGGTGCAACTGAAGTTAACTTTTTTTATTTACATATATAAATTATATTATTAAAATCCGCAAACAATATAAACGAATTAAAAAATACCCATTTTATCATTTTATCCGGTTACCAAAAAAAACAAACTTGACGAGCACTAATCAGAAATCAATTAAATCAAACCACACAAAAAATACCAAATAAATAAGTAATAAGAAGGAATACAAATATACAATAAGAGCAGCCGAATCATCAAACCATAGTCGACAAAAACCACGAATACAAATCTACGGCAGTCGATCGTTTCCCATACGAACTCCGGAGCAATGACTAAAAACCAATAAAACTTGAAACTCACGATCATAAATCATACAGTGAATAAGCGTAAACTGACAGAACGCCAAGGAAGTAGCAAGAGTGCAAAGCAGATTGCGCCACAAACGCAATAAACACCTCGACGAATGTTTTGCCCAATTGAAAAACAAAATGTAGAAGCAAACGGCTAAAAAGTAACGAGTCCTGCGCTGCTGTAAGCGCAAACGCACGACGTAGAATTGTTGATCATTGAAAGATGTACAGCGAAATACGTTCAAATCAACTAAAAAAGTATGTATATAGGGTGCTATAGTAAAAGCGAACTGCTGAATTTCTCAGCGATTCATGATTTACTAGATGTAGCAGTTAGCCAGATCAAAAAGCGAAATTTAAGTGCAGCGAATATGCGCTAACTGAATTCACTAAATTTGCTTGAAGCTGAAGAGCTAAGCAGCTGAGTGATCGTGGCGCTTACCGGCACTACATGGTCTACACCAACCAGTCAGCCTTACAAGTGCAGAAGTAGAAAGGAAGCTTATGCAATGCGCGAGAAAAAATAGTAGCAGTAATAGCAGCAAGAAATGTGAATGGATTTTTTCCTACGTTCTCCGGTACGCATGACGTAGCGCGACGATCGTGTAGCGCCGCAGATGGGCGCTACGTTTACCGACGTTACACAAATTTATAAACTAGTACTTCGTTTCTTGTTTTTTGTTTTTGTTATCGTCTGTTGGCGAACGATCGCATTGCAATGTGTACACGCTTATTGCCAACTATGGACCGGGCGTACGGAAGCCGATCTTTGCCGGCAAGATGGAAGTTGAGAATATCACAACTGATCTTATCGCACCGTTGCGGTCGAGCCGCATGCGCATATGGTCACATAACATACTTGTAGATGAAATGCACGCCAATCGGAGGCACTTGCTACCTGGCTCACACACAACTGTAACGACAACGCTGAAGCGGCTGCATTGCAACGCATCTAATTTGCGATCTGCGATTTGCGATAGCCCAGCAAATGGTCACTGGTCACTCAGCAGCGCCGTAGCGGTAGCTGTGGGAGTAGACAACGGTTTTACAGTTGCTTGCGCCCTACGAACGCATAAAACAAGTCACATCATGAATTATTAATATTTTTGTATGCGCACAATAAGCAGTGAGGATATGCGTTGCTGCAGGCTTGCTAAGGATCTTATTATGCTCGGGGACTTGAGACTGCAGTGCAAGGCGTTGCCATAAAAGGATTGCAACTCTGCGCCTATCTTGATGACTTGTCATAACGCTCATAAATGTCGCATTGTGGCAGCGTCTAGCTTGAGCTTTTTTTATTTTACCACCGCATGTTATGTGTGAGAGCGTTCCAGAAAAGGATAAAAAATGGTCACTAGACAAAATGGTTGCACAGCGTTGTACGCGTGTATTTGTTTGCGGGTATGCGCGCCGGCGCAACATATCCTTAAAGAGACTTAAAGCGCTGGCTATGGTTTCGTATCGGTCTGGAGTTGCAGGTACTTTAATAGCAACAAATTGTTCGGCTCAGAGCTGACGAATTCCCACACAATTGTGACAAGGCAATTAAATTTTTTCCACGTAATATTTTTTTTCTATCATTTTGTTTACATTCTTATTGCTTCGCTGGGCTTAATTATTTATAAACATAGTTAGTAGATAAGTTGTGCGTTGAGAAAAGATGCTAAGCTGAAATCTGCTAGCGTGCCCTTAAATATATACATGCATACATACATACATACATACGTATACTGTGCATATGTGGCAAAGCGCGCTGTCAAAAGCACGTCAGTTCATTAATTAAAAGTTGATAAATGATTGTGTGTCACACACACTGACACACTCGTGTCTTGACCCTCGCACTTGATGTGATGCTCAACACTACTTGGTTACTTATATAAAATTTGTTTTCTTATTTTCACCGAAAATCCAAATGCGTGAGTCATTTATGGGCGTACTTTTTCTTATTTGTTGCTCGCATGGCAAAATAGAGAGCTAACGAAAAACAATAAAATCCGCTTAATGACTTGAAAAATAAAACTGTTTTAATTTTTAATAAGCGCCTGCTTTTTTTTTTTGTATTTTAATTAGTTAGTTGGCGTCATTTTCGTACGCTGTATATTAAAAAAAAATGTTTGATTAATTTTTTACCTTGTTTCTGGCTTGGCATGTACATGGGGCGTGGAAGGGGCAAATTCAATTTTGACATTTTTATTGCCTTGTGGCATATTTAATGTAAATTATTGAAATGAAGTGGTATGTTTTAATTTGTATTCACTATTTTTAACACCTGGCTGGAATGTTCATAAGCGCATGTGTAGCAGTGTGTGTGTGTATCAGTAAATATATGTAAAAAAAAACAAAAGTATTATTAATATTAATTTATACATGAATAAACATGATAAGCAATATCTCAATACTACATAACTCGAATTATTTTATGTTTATTCATTTATTTTTGAATGAGAATATGAAGTTTTTCGCATGAAAAGAGTGTATTGTTCAAATTTCTAACGTTTTTGTTAAAAACTAATTTAATTTATAAATAATTTGTATAATAAGGCGACGGAAACATTTTATTTTCAAAAACGCTTGCAATTGGTAATATTATATTCAAGCTATATTAGCTAATTTGGCAAGGAAAGTTAATGACAAATTTGTTTTTTTTTAAACTCTTCATAATAAATAATTCAATTGATAATAAATTTGCAAAAACAATTGACAGTCATAAAATTTTCAAATCTGATATAGAAACAATGTTTAAAAAATTCTTGATAAAATAGAATTTACTTTTAGAAGCCCTCTACAGTTGGTAATTCACTATGCGTCTTCGTGTCATAAAAAAATCCTCAGAAAAATTTTTCAATCACTCAGCAACAACTAGAAACCGTAAGAACCCTCCATTTGGTTGCAAAATTGCAAGAGAAACTCAGATTAATATCAAAGAGTGAAATAGGCGCTATTATAATAGCATTATTACTTGTGAAAAAAAATGTTAAGCACCTTTTTGACCAACACTTGCAGCTAACACATTGCTCTCTCTACTAAAATGAAAAATCTTTTCCAGTTTCATGGTTTCAAATAAAAATTGGGTGGTGACCTCCAAAAAGTTTCAAGAGTTTTTATAACTCCATTATACTTTTATTTCACCCAATTTTCTATACACTGTTATTAAAAAAATCTCAATTTTATTAAAATAGCTCCCACAGTGGCCGCTTTATGTGGTATAAAGTCAGCTGTAACTTCGAAAATCTTTATAAGAATGTCAAGGTAATATCACATACCAAATTTGGTCGATATCGGTCGAGTAGGTCCTGAGATATGAGGTTCCACCTAAGTGTGGGCGGTGACACGCTCATGGTTTAATTTTGACCAATTTTATAAAACCATCTGTATGTATTTATTTATCGTGCTTTTAGTAGTTTTTAACAGTGCCGTTATAAGGATAATTCATTTACTTTTGCAGTGTCGGTTAAGCACGCCTAAGAGATTTGCCCTGAGCGAATTTGGTTATTGTATCTTAAATGATTTACGAGATATGCACACTAAACCTTTTAGAGGCCAACCCACGCCCACTTTTTCAAGATTTTCAAACCACAGGTATCTCTTGCTACAGCAATCCACTGTGCCAAAATACAGTTTTGTATCTTAACTTGGTGCTTAGGGATGGCATTTTAGAGGTTTTCGATTAATGACGTTTTGTGGGCGTGGCAGTGGTCTCATTACGCCCTTCTACGAACTCGCCCTCCATTTTTTGCTAAGTACCTTATACCAAGTATCATTACTATATCTCAATTTTTACTCAAGTTACCGCTTTTTCTAAATAACTACATCTTGCCTCTAAAACAACGTACAATTATTCAAGTTTATAAATAGTATTAAATCTACTGTAAACTATTCTGAAGAAACCACCGACCACCTGCTTGTTTTATGACGTAAATCCAGCTTTCTTTACTCATCGACATCCGAAATCATCTGACTTGTTTCACAGCAAATCCCTCAAAAGAAATTCTTTTATCATTATTTCACTAATCACGCGCTCAAATCTGCTGCCACTTAACAAATCTTCTCACCATGTTAACAAGTAAAAATATAATGCAAATATTCCTTTGAACTTGTACATTAGTATGCTAGCAATGCTTTGAAATTGGATTATTTTCAGGATTAGGTAATTTTCAAGGCATATGTCGGGAATGAGTCATAAAAGCAAAATTACAATGAAAATAGGTCAGTCCACAAGTGAGCAAATATTTTGACGTACATTGCTTAAACACAAAACTAACTAAGCAACTACTTCCTGATACAATTGCAAATATCTAATTAGGTAACAGCACACTTGCAATGATACACCTCTTATATGTGTATAATAATTTCTGCTGGTGTGTTTATTTATTAATAATACTATGTTATTATACTGAATAAATTAAATAATTATAATATTAAATATAGCTTGTCTGTAATAACTGTATTAATATGCCGATAGTAATATTTTTGATGTAAGAAACATTGTAATCGACTTCAAAACAACAAAGATACAATTTTTTTATATATTCTTACTACAAAAATTATATAGAAGCTAATTTCATTTAAGTTGATTATATTAATTTAGATGTATAATAAATTTGCGTCATATCGCTGAATTTTATTTATGTATTTTTTATATAATATAATTCCGTATTTTATTTTACAACTATGCTTAGCTAAAGAATAGGTGATAACTTTATGTGTTTTCTCAGGTTGATATTAATCAATAAATGGAAGATTCTACAAGTTTTGACCGCGTTTCAAGGACGAATGCATTTTCTAAACAAAATTGCATTATCTAAATTTTAAATTTACTTTTAATGCGACCTTATTCGCATATAAATTTTTATGTGTTTATTTTCCATAATAATATCGAGTTTCTCTTTTAGCTTGTATTTGCCTTTACATTATTTTGTTTATTATGTTGCATTATTTTGGCTAGCTGAGACTAAGGTAAAGGACTGCACTGCAAACTTCGGTCTCTTGTGCCCACACCGCTCATAGCAGCACTTTATTTAACCCCATTCTATCAAGGATGCTTAACAGCGCTTCTGGGCTAACAGATGTGATTTACTATCTCCATCTTTTTGCCGTTGCAGGGCAATCATGTAGTATGTGATCAGGGTCCGCATGGTCGCAGAATCGACACTGGTTGGTTAAAGAAACTCCCAATTTGCGCACATGGCACCTTAGCCTGCAGTGCAAATAATTAATATGGCAATATTCAACTATTAATTCTATTCAACAAAATTTAAAATTAAATGAATAGAAATTTTCTGAAGAACTTCTATAACAGAACGTATATCATATGAACAAATACGGTTTAAAATTTTATTTGTTTTTCGTACATGCATACATATGTATGTACTTTATGTATGTATGTGCGTATATCACATTGAAAGTAAAAGAAATTCCGACGGAAAGATACTAAATAAAACTCGCATATTTTTAGATAACTTTTAGTCTGAGTCTGAACCTTGGAATACTATATGAGATGTGCGTGTCGTTTCTAAGGTAAAATAAAAATAAATTTTAAAAAAATTTTAATTTTAAAAATCAATAATTGTGTAATATATTACTAATATTACACACTCCACTGTAAAAATATCTTTATTTATATGTAAAAATTATTCTCTTAAGATGTGAACATAGTGTGAATTGAAACAAACTTACAATATAGTTGATTTTTAATTTTTATTAAATGAGAAAACAACAGGTGTACACGGCTTTTCTTAATAAAACGCTTTAATATTCAAACAATGTTACATAATATACATACTTTGGCAAAGCTTGTTTAAGGTTTTTGAAAGTAAAGTGGAACTAATGTGTAAGGAATTAAACTGCGAATCAGACGCTTTAGAATTCAATCAATTTTTCAATATTTAAGGGAGTCGTCTAACTTCGCGGTTTGTAAAAAACAAACGATTTTGTTAGCATATTTATAATGTAGACATAACTAGCAACATGCTCCAAAAAGCATTTGATCGAAAGCATGTTGGCTTGCGAGTCCCAAACCCGGCGCCGGCGAGTCAGATTTAAGCGCGTTTTTCAAAAGTAGTGTTTTTTAGTTTTGGCACGATTCCGACACATCTATAAAAGATATGCGAAATCTGTAGTTTGTTACTGAATCACAAAACATCTCGCTATGTTTATACACGAACTTTTTTGAAAAAATTGTTTTTTTCGACTTTTGATTATTTTGCACTTTTTTAAATGGCTACCATTTTCAGTCAAATCGTTATATATTCAAAAAAGCATGTATTTTGTAATAACTATTTATAAACATTAAGCTGAAATTTATTGCCAAGCATTCGACTAAGCCGCAACAGCAGTAGTGCATTCAAGGACGCGTCAAGAGTAGAGTTAAAAAAAAAAAAATTATTCAAATAAATAAATTTAAAAAATTTCAAATATCATGTGCTTTTTTTTTTGGAATCCATCGTTAAAAATAGGCCCGATATTTCTAGCGTGAATGTAGGCGACCTCCTTGCGAAGTGGTTCCACTATTGTTCCCGTACATTGTAGTAATAAAAGGTATAAAACCTGCTATAACATACCTTTTATAATCTTACTGCTAACAGTGCAATTTATGTTATTTTTAGGGTATTGTAACTGGCGCTAACTTTTCAGCTGGCTCCAAGAAAAATTGCCGTATCAACTTAGAATATGCATTTTTTTTATATATTAAAGTAAAATAAGTTAAGAGCCTTTCATGTGGCCAATGGCTTTAAGGTGAGATTACATGAAGAAATCAATACTTTTGTAAAATAACTCAAATTATATGCATTTCTTTAAATCAATGGCATAATAAAATATATACAATATGTTTCATAAGTAAGTCTTGGTACAAATTTCTCGGCAATAGTTTTAATGATTTCTTTTAGTATTATTATTATTTATATTTTAAATAAAAGTATGTATAAAAAAAAATATTAGTGTAAAAAATTTAAAATGCATACACTGATACAAAAAAATACAATTTATTTCGATATTTGCAGATAATAAAATGCAAATTTTTTAACTTTTCATTCAAATAACTGCATGTCTGATAACCTGCAGAGCATATTCGAATAAAAACGTAAAATTAAATAAAGTTTTTCCTATTACTAACCTGTGACGCAGAAGGGTAGCCACCATATCCGAATTGTGCATAAGCTGCCATTTTTTTGTTTGAACTTTTCAAAACTTTTTGGTATTATAAGTTGGTTATTGCACAATTTTCTTATTGCACGCAAAGTTTTATTTATTGCTATTCTTCAATAACGCTCAGTAATTTTATGATTAAGACTTTTTAATCGTAAACGAGTTAGTTTGTTCAATATGAAATATTTGATTTTTTTTAGTTTTTTTGTAATAATTAAATTACGCTCACTATTTACAAATTTAATTTTTCAACATTTTCTTTTAATTTGCAGTTTTACTGTTTTTTTTTATTGTATATTTGTTTTACAAATATTTTCGTAATTGTCTGTCTTGTTAACACTGATTACGCGTTGTTTTTAAAAATTCGCCAACAGCGATCAAAATACACCCGCTTGCTTCCTGCCACATGTAGGTAAGCGCACTGTCACCGTCGCCAGCAAGCACTGCCAAAATGTGGCTGACACAAGTACAAAGCTGCGCATACAGACACGCGCAACTGAATTCGAAAATTCCTGCACAGCAAAGCGTCAATAAAACTGATACGACTCTAACGTCAAACGGACATGTAGGACGTCAAAGCCGCCGATAGAACACTATGCACTATAGCAAGAACAACGCGGCGGCGACTACGACAGCAGTTCGTACGGCTGTGCATTGGCGCACACGAAGCGCACAAAAGAGGACACAAATATGAATAGCCGTCAAAATCGGCGCATACGCAAAAACAAAAAACACTTTTTCGAAAAGCTTCCTCAATTCTCGCTTGGCTCACGTGAGCTCACCACAACATCCGTTTACACTGTGCAACACCACTCACGCTCGAACACGAACTGGTTGGATATGTTGCGCTGGTCGAGCGCCAAAGCTGTTGCCGCCACGCAACCTGCCAAATGAGTCCAACAAGAAACGCTCGATTGCTGTTTACACTTGTTGTAGTTGATGTTGTTGCTATCGCATATAGTATATTTGCCTCGCTGCACGCAATGTGTGGAGCGCCGTTAGTTGGGAAAGTGCCAGCATGTGCTCCCCATTTCGTTGGAGCCAAGCATTGTTTGAGTTGAAGCGAGACAAATAATACGCTATCATATAACACGCTCTCGCCTCTCTCGCTGTGCATATCAACGAACTCAGGTGTACGCTCAGCGCTTTTAGCGAGCACTTTGAGCGCAGCGTGCGACCGCCCATTTTTTTTGAACACTAGCACCAACACTTTTACCTCAGCACTTTGTAACGAGTAAGTGCATCGCGTTCGCTACTCGTTCGCTTCGGCAGCACTCGGTAGCAGCTAGTCGAGCATTGCACACCGCACACTGGAAATGTGTCAGCTGCTGCCGCCTCATCCACTGAATTTTAGGCTGCTATTCTTCTCGCTCTAACACATGTGCGCGCTTATAGTTGACTCTCGTTCACACGCGTCCGCTTATTTCTCCACGGCAACAAGTTTCCATTCTAAGCTTTGTTGTTGCATACTTGCTAGGCTACGTAATGCCGCTGGGGAAATAAAATAAATACATAATTGTTGTTGTTTCAATTTGAAAAAAGCTAACCAATCACATAGCTTTGCTATTTCAGCGTCGTTGTTACCGCTACAACGCTCAGGTGCGAGTTGTCTTGACGAAAATGGGTAGATAGGGTTGCAACGAAAAAGGAAATAGAAAAATGTAAAGCAACAACAGCAACAAGAGTGCGACGTGCGCGCTACAACCATTATTTTTTCCATTTCTCACTTGACAACAACAAAACACAACAGCACTTTGCTGGTTTTTATCATGTTGTTGTTGTTGTTGTTTGCACGACTAGCGCCGTATTGCTAGGTCATAGCCACACCTCTTCGCTTTATATTGCTGCGCCTTGGTGCAACTGCCAGCCGTGTCTATTCAGCGCTTGTGTTGTTGCTTTTGTTTATGCTCCAATTGTTGTTGGCGTGTTGCGTTAGTTTTCTTTTCTTGCTTTTTTCAGCATGACGCCGCTTTTGTGTGCTTTTTGTTTTGTAAATTCATTTCGACCAACCGTGAAGCGCAAATATTTCCTGCACAACAACTCTGCGTTGCAACAAAACGACGCCAGCGCATTGTTCACACTTTTTCCCCTTTGATATGGAGTTTCGCTATTTTTTTTTCAGTTTTATTGCTGTGAGTGGTGTGCCGGCTTCAGTGGAGCTTATTTACCATTTTTCGATGAAATAAAATGGCCTTTCACTCCTTTTCAGGTACTGGACATTTTCGCAGGCCAAATAGCTTTGGTGAAAAATGCATATTCCACAGCTAAAATGTCCGAGTGAGGTTAAAGAGTTCATTCTGCTTTTGTGCATGTGTCTGTGTTTGTTTTTCTACTTTTAATGCTGCATTTAATTCTTTTGTGGCTACAAATTAGCATTTAGACAAGTCGTATTATGAATGCGTAACAAAAGACTTAAGGAACAAACCTCATTTAAATAATATTTTAGGCGTTGAATTGAACTAAAATTTAATGAAAATATAGAAACTTCAATTATTTGATGAAATAAAATTACGACCTTAGCATTATTTAATCTAATAAAGCTTTCTGAAGAGTAGGACATTATGTCGCCTGCTTTGTATTAAGCTCTTAAATTAATAATATTTATTTCTATATATTTTCAGATTATTATTATTTAACTAGTGGAAGAACGAAACTGTGTTCGAGATATATACATATATCATCCAAGGTAACAATGCCATTCAAATTCATATAACAAAAACAAAGTTTGTAGAACAAATATTGCTTTCATAAAAATTATATTACTACTCTAGGGAAGATATGATTCTATGTCACACAATTCTAGAGTAAAATCACTTAATGTCAATTGAAGTAATGTTACTTAATTTCATTGCGTTATCTTGCACTCTAATCTACAGGAAATTAGAACGAAGATGTAAAAAAAATTATCGGCTATTCGGCATATTTGGTACCTTAGTTTTCTCTATTGAATTTTTGGCTACCATTTTTAACTCGAACCTTATTTAGTACATTTTTTAAAATCTGAATAATGTAATAACAATTCTTTTTTAATAAGTAAGTAAATACAATATATATGCTCTAATAATGTATAAAAAAATTGTTTAACGACTATTTCTTAGTTTCCAGAAAAATTGCAATTTTAAAAGGCGCATTAGCGAGTTGCTTTAAGTTTGGCCAACACTCTAAATGATAAAAAGTCAACTGGATGCACGAATAAATGATATTGGTATCAGTTTAAACAATTTTTGACACCAAAGCACGTTATGTTCATGGTGTCAGGCTTTTCACAATTAATTGAGAGACTTCTGCAATATATGCAAAGAAAATTTTGAATTTTTTATATATTGTATTATTTTGTAGTAATAATATTATTCTAAAGTATAGAGCCAATTCCCTACAGATATAGAATCAATCTTAGTATGTGGATTTTTCTGAGGTAAAAAAGCAATTTTAATTTTTACTTCTCCGAGTGTATGCTTCCAAAATTTTTGAGAGCAAATTCACCAATTGAGCCCCTGAGAAGATTGCAGCTTTGTAAAGGCTTTAAAAAAATAATGCAGAAAACTCCAGCGATCTGTTATCGATCTGTTATCTGTATGTACTTTTTTTTTTTGGAAAGAATTCAGTCTATTTGCAGCTGAACTGGAGATTATATCACTTAAAACTTAGAGATAAAAATATGTTATGTAGATAAGGAAGAAACTTGCACTTTAATACTGAAGATCAACCAAATGTTACAACAGAAAATATTTGAAATGTTCAACAATATATAATATTAGTGAAGTTTTAAAGGCTTTTTCTTGTCAAGATTTTTTAATAATAAAATATGTTTCTCTTACAGAAGCCTCTTAAATATTGAGAAGGAAAATTAAATAATTATGAATTTTCAACTTAGATCTGTTATATATTTTGTCACTTAAAATGCAAAACAACATAGCATTCAAAAACTCGAAATTTACTTTTTTATTGATCACGATTCACTACATAATATTAGATATATGACAATCTTAAGCTTCTGCTATCAGATACATATAACCAATATATATCCGAAATGCAAATTTTGTTTCAGTTTTATATAGTTTTTCCTTTTCCTGCAAACTAGTGAAATGCGATGTTATGTTATTTTGCATTTTAGGAGACGATGTGTTCACCGAAATTAAACTCTTTTCGGAAAAGTAATCTTTATTTTTAAAGTAATCTTTATTTTTCGGAGTAGCATATATTTTGCTATTAATTTAATTTAATAATTTTTAATTATTTAAAAACTCAAAAATGGGCTTCTTTAAATCCGTTAAGTGCATTTTTTTACGTGTTTGGAATTTTTCTCCGTATTTTTTAATGGGAAAATTTGTTGAATTAACATTTTAACCTCAATCAAACGAAACTATCGAAATTCATTTGAAGGGTTGAGTGATTTTGCGCACCAAACCGAACCTTTGTAAGAAACCACATATTTCCGGGTTTATTACCATTACATATTAATATTATGCGTATAAAAAAGAAAATACATTTAACAAATAGTTCTTAAAAAGTTGGCAAATATTTTCAATTGTGATAACACAATATTTAAAAAAAAAAGTACAGGTATATTAATATGCAATATTTATTCGAGACGCAGTGAGTTCGTTTCTCCTCAAATCATCGACTTACTCAGTAGTTGAAAACAAAAGAATTCTTAAGCAATAAGATAAATTTTGGTTATTGCGGGAAATATTTGTTTAATTGTAACTCGGCGCTTAAGAATAAATTAATTATTTTGTCTGAAATCTCAAACGAGTTCGAAAAATTAATTGGAAATATTTATTCCAGTCAGCTTTGCCGAAAATTTATTATCATTTTATGTAATATTAGGACTTGGAGAGTGAATGCTTTATTAAGAGTACTTTTTCTAATCTATACAACGAACAAATTCTGACCTTATCATACCTTTATTCTACTATTAACTTTAATGATCAATAATAAATGGCTTGGTCTTGTTAATAGTTTCCTTCAAGTGCTCACATAACAAATATTTAACCAAAGTTCCGTGACATTTTTTAGTATATTTTCGAATGTCGTTCTCTGTTTTTGTTTGCAAATTTCATGAATATTCGGCAGAGAGAACAGATATTAAATAGATAGAAATATTTTGGTAAGTCACCTGTGGCCTCTTTGTAAGAATATGCTGTTGGTGAGAGAAACTCTCAATTTCTCTTATATAAATTTGTTAATCGTAATTTTCAAATCATTACTGGCTACATTATGAGCACAAAGTGGTTTCTGTAAAGACAGGGAATATTTTTGCTAAACAACTTGATTTATTATTATTATTACCTTATTAAGATTAAATTAACACTACTTCTCCTTATGTACTGTGCTACAAAAATATCTACGAAATAATTACCCGAAAATCGCTACCTACCTCACATCACTTCAGCACCCTTCAACCAAAGAAATACATATTTTGACATTGTGGCCACTTATAAAGCGAGCAATCATGCAATATTTATTATGCATTGCAAAAAATTAATGTCACATCATTTTCCAAACAATTTCGAAATGGATATGGAAAACTATAAACACAATGAAATATGCGGCACGCATTGTGCGCTAACCACAGCGACAGATGTTGCAATTAAAACGGCATAAAATGGCACAGAGGACCGCACCATTTGGCTGACGAACCGCAGGACGAAGGACGGGCGGCGCACAAAGTGAAGAATGCGGTGAACGCGGGTAGAAATCAATTCTGACACATTTAAAGGCGACAAACGGGGGATTAAATAGAAATGGGAAAAGCATAAAAAGCAACAACAATGATATTGAATTAAATGCATTCATAGCCTTTGCGCAATTTAACAGTTATGGCTGTAAATGGCAAAAAATTTACACACAGCCGATGTGGGGTTAGGGACGTAGGAAAATGAGTAGCGTAATAAGGGCGAAAAGGCATGCAGCGAGAAAAGCAGCAATATTTATGGCGACGTTCTTACTTATGTGTGCATTTGTGTGTGTGCGTGTGTGTGTGTGACAGCGTAAAGGATGGGCGCATGACAGTGTCACTCTCTGACAGTTGACAGTTCAATTGTCAAAATAGCTTTTCAACGTATCGCAAGGCAAATGAAAATGCGTGTCAACGTTGCATTTACGGTAAAGTAAGTGATATGTCGCAGCGCTAGCAGTTAGAGGCGTTTAAAGAGCTTTCAGCGTACGAAGAATTTAAACACAAGCGGAACGGTTTTCGAAATGACAAGTGTGTTTTTCTGACACAACGGTGTACCAGCATACCAAAAAAGGGAGTAGCCGCTGCGTGCAACGCCATGTGTGGCACAGTGGGTGGTCACACCACAAATATTTACACCGCGCCATCAACCACATGTGGTTCGTTGCGTTTTATCGATATGTGGCCTGTTTGATTGATTGTTTGTGCGGGCGTTGAACCGACTGTGATCAAGCGGCGATTTTGCGCTGCCGACAGTGACATATTTCTTTGTGTGTGTGTGTGTGTGTATGTATTTGCGCGTAATTTAGTTGAACTATATATTGGATATTGGCACACAGCCACAGCATAGCGATTGATTGGCCAAGGCAACGCGCTCAAAAAACATGTTGGTTAATGCAACAAATCGAAGTCAACACTTAGGCGCGCTGCAGGATACACAACGGTTGCAGCGCAAAAAATGCTATTTCACTTATATTTGCTTTCATTGCCACATAACGTTAACCAAGTGATGTATATTAACACGCTTTTTTGCTTGAGTGCAATTTTGTTGTTGCAATTTTTACGCATAGAATTAGCCCCACTCGGCTTAGCGTAGTTTTTTACTTTATTCTTTCGCTATTTTTTTCGTAATTTAAGTAAATGCGAAAAGGGCGGCACTTATGTCGTTAATCTGTGCACTTTAGCTCCGCTATAGCACTTCACTTTTGCGCCACAATTTTTTTTTTTTTTTTTACTCAGCGGCTGCTGAACTACAACAACACACCAACAGAGTGTTAGCATTGTGCCACAAGCTAGTGTATTTCGGTTATTTACCATTTTTCTCGCATCACTCACACGTTGGCACCGTTTTATAGGTTAATTCGTTTTTATTATGTCGCCGTAAAATATACATATAAACTCATAGTGATCTTAGAAATACTATGTATAGTATAAAAGTCTGTCCTTGTTGCAGCGAGCATGTAATCACACAACCACCATCCCATATTGTGCTGAGTCTAAAACAAATACACCCACAAATATATGTATATAGCATATGAAAAAATTTATTACACACCTTTCGAAGCGTGAGTGTAACTAAATAACGGTAGATATTTTAAGTTTGCAAAAATAACTAGACGAATAAAGCTACATTGAAGTGCACGTAGCAATAGCATGATTCGGGAGTAGTGAATGGCGTCGTTAATTTTACGGTCACCATGTTTATAACGTATAAAATATAATATAAACGAATGATATACGAATGTACTGAGTTTGGCTTAAGTAAACTTACAAATTTATTAAAGTATTGAGAGACTTACTAAAATCTATATTACAGCCAACAGGGTCCTGTTTGATGCCATAATTTAGTGAAGTTTAGCGTGATCACTTTGATGCGTGCTGCTATATAGTTTGCTAAGCGCATTGAGCATGTGATTATCGTCATATTGATCGGGGATTCAACAAACCCAGTCGTTTTTATAAAAAAAAAAAAATTTCCATTTTTTATTTTTTGTACCTACTTTTGTAGCATAAGATCAAAACACGACAAGAAAACAACGACTGCACTGAAGCTGTAATATCCTTCTCAGGAGCATTCTTTTACCAACTAAATTTATAACTAAATCTAAAGCTATCTTTCTAGCTAAGTTGTTTGATATGAAAAACTTCAAGTCTAATCATGTTGGAGAAATTTGTCTTGGCTTAGATCTTATCAAAAAAAAAAATTTTTTCATATAAAAACTAGATTTTCATTCGTCAGTTGGTATGACAGCTATATGCTATAGCAGTCCGATTTGTTCAATATCTACGAAGATTGTAGTGTTTTCTTGGGGAATGAACCAAATCATATTTTGAGAAGATGTCAAATCAAAAAGTTTTCCATACAAGGACTTCATTTTGATCGATCAGTTTATGTTTCACGATATACTTATAGCGGTCGGTGATTTTGACAAGGAGTAGCTTTGGCTTTGAAAAGGACAAACATAGCTAAATCAACTCAGCTCGCTACGCGTATCATTTACGTACAGCATCTGCCAATAAGAATGACGTGATTTTGACAACTCGTGGTGACCAATTTTGTTTACGGATTTGTGTCAAACTTTGTCAGTGTAGTCAGTAAGAAGCACTTAGAAATTGACCAAGATTATTATCATAAAGAAATCATTTCCTCAGATGATGCTCCTTATTGACTAAATGGCTTGGTTAACAAACAAAATTGTCGCAATTGGGATGAGCCAAACCCTCTAGTGGTTCAGGAAATCATTAAAAATTGAACGTTTGGTGCGGATTGTGGCAATGCGGCATAATCAGGTTTTATTTCTTTCGACATGAGGCAGTAAATGCCGTTATCTTCAATAGCGAGCAAAGGTTTACGCCAATCAACCAGCAATGCTCGAAAACCACGAAGACAACATTCAAAGCACTATAGCCGAAATGTTGCACCAGATCATCGAAAATTGGGGTAAACGGGCGGAGATATGCAAACGTAGCCGTGGTGGCGATTTGGCCAACATTTTGTTGAAATCATAAATGGCATAAAATTATCTGTATAACAAAGAAAACAGAACCCATTTTGACCACTTTTAAGTGTTTTAATTCATTTTATCATCACGAAGTTCTGTTTAGTAGACTCTTTATGGGGTGTTCGACGTTTTCTTTTGGGTGTCAAACTTCATATACCCTGCACATAGTATAATTAATAGGTAGCTGGAGTTAATTATAATACAAGATAAGAAAGAAAAAAAAATCTATTGATAACTGATATTAAAAAGTATTAAAATAGAAAGGATAAATAAGTGAGATTTCTAAACTTTTATTGAGAAAACAAGATCAATCGTTAAGCTTCATGATTTCAACTGAAACGAATGCTAATAGATCCAATAGTAACTGTGTAGTACCTGACAGCGCAAATAACAAATCCAAGTGCCGTTGATGTTGAGACGGTGCGTTAAATACTATACCTACTACCTATATAAAATTAAAATTTCGGAAATTGATTTAGCCCTTTATGCTCTTTTTAGCCCGATACATTTGACCCAGCGATAACTTCTTTAACCATGTTCAGGCGAGTTTAACCTCCTTATTCGACTAAAACTTCAGCCCAACGATTACCACCTCAAGTTTGGAAGAAACAATAGGTACTGTTACAGGACAAATCTGAAGAATATGGTAGCAGTTTGTGGCCTAGTTTGACCAAGTTAGCAAAAGTAATAGCGAAGGTGTAAGCCGGCGCGTTATCATTGAGGAAGAGCACTGTTTTCTTCGCCAAATGCGTAGAATCGGCCCGATAATGCGGCATAGAAGAAGCTCTGTGAGCGATTTACTTTTCTACAAGTAGTTGATGTATGTTAGATTGCACCTTGTGAACCCCAGAAAACGGTGGAGATCAGCTCTCCGTATCTGATAGGACAGTCATTACATTCTTCGAAGCAATTATTCTGGATGGTGTCAACTATTGCAAATTTTCCTTTGTTTTTGGTACCGCTGGATCCGTGTTTTGTCGACAGTCCCGAAACGATGCAGAAACTTCTTCGCGCAATCTAAAAAATACTGTAATACCATTTCACGGTTGAGCTTGTTTCCAATTGTTAATATTTCATGCAGAATATGACCCATGCAGTCTTTTGACAGGCTTATTACTTTACGCACCTTCAATCGACGGGTCCAATACGAGATCGTGAGCTGTAGTTTTTCGGGACATTTGGACGTGGCTCATCAAATACTAACATACGACCATATTGAAATTTATTAAAGCAGTTTTTTAATATTTTCTAAAATTCGTAGATACAGATGCTTCTACACAGTCATTGTTATACCTGATTGCTATACCTTAGTTAAATCGTAACTACTACCATACAAGTATATAAAATAGTCTGTTTATCAACCAGATTAATCGTGCATTTACATGGAATCAGTAACTATCGAATTAAATCATAATTACTTTTGAGATGTTGTCCATCTGAAATTTTCTTCTATTCTTCACTGGAAATTTTCTTCAATCCATAGTAAACATTTCAGCACACCAAAACTCGTTCTTGTAATCTTTAGTTCCTAAGCACCACAATTTAATTGTCACATCTTTATGCAGGACCCGGTAATAGACTTCTTCAAATTGAATTATATTAAAATTATTTGTCTTTTATAGCAGAAATATATGTATGTACTTGGAGGTGCTCGATTCTCAATGTTATAAGAAAAAATGTTTTTGGTGCTGCTCAACCCCAGGCACTGCGTTTACAAAATGGTTGAATTATAGGAAAATTAGCATATACTTTAAATACTTTAACCAATACTCCTTAAACCGAAATGAGCGTAAGAACCCGGAAAGGTACTAAGTGCGTTTACATTTCCACAGTTGTTGTAAATTTTATTGATGCGTAGTGCTTTTACTTCAAATATCAAATATTAGTACAATGACTATGTCTACAACGAACCTACAACTTAATGCTTTAAGACCTGCGACAAGCGACAATTGCAATGTAAATAAATTATTTACGCATAATCCCCCTGAACTCGTCATGAATAAATGCTTACGTAAGTAAATCCGCGTGCTTTGGTTTGCGGTACATCATCAGGTGTTTCATTTTCCACACTCAATTTGAGCCTTGACCAATAATCCCCAGCACACACACCCACTTACACACTCACATTTGTTATTGCACATGTTTGTCAAGTATCGGTGTTATCGCTAGTACAACAACAAAAACAACAACAACAATAAATAAACAAATAAATCCACACAACATCATTAACAACGCATTACCGAAATGAGCAGTGTGCACACAAACAAACACACATACAAACATACATATATATATAATACTGCTCTGATAAGAGTATCTCAATAAGATATAAATATTGAGGAAAACAAAGCTGTTTAATGCAATTTACCATTTACATCGCGACCCCGACGCGTACGCAACACCCTAACATTGTATTTATTGTTATGTGTGTGTATATATACTCGTATGTAAGCGCTAATGCAAGCTCACCCTAATACCTACACCCTCTGTCAATAGCACAAGCAAATCTTGCGACACTCGAAGGGTAACACACCGAGGCCCAAGTGCGCGCGCCTTATGGTATGCCAAGCTATGAGCAAACACACACACATGCATACATCTTAATATGTCCACCATATGTAGCTGTATATATATTTATGTGTATGTACTTATTGGTATGGGTGGCAACCGAGTCCGTGGTTTCAAATCTCCATCAGCTGCTTCAGTGCGCCCTTTTGACTTGAACACTTTAATGCACAGCGGGATTTACAGCTGCCCGGTAATCACATTGGCTTGCATCGCACAACCACTAACACACACACATATTCACAAATGTACTTGTGTATGTAAGCGTTAATTTGTTTGTGTGCTACTTGTCAGCTCCCAAGTGGGATTATGTCACTTCCGTTTGACATTTGCATTTTTGATTGACATATTCTCCACTGAACCGTTATGTGGCCAATACGTTTCAATTTTTCCTTTCAGTTTCCAAGGCGCCGTCGCTTAGTTCATATAAATATATATATTTCAGTGGTAATTCAATGGCTAGCAAAAGTGGTCTTCCCTCAGTAGTTATCCTTAAACACACACTTACAAACATACTTGTATGTATATATATAATTTCAAATGTATCTATGCATGTATTTGTCACACTTTGTTGTTGTGCTGCTTTTTTGTTTGGATTTAAGGGATTTTAACAATTACTTGTTAAGCAGTCTTCACCAACTTTGCGCATTAAATGCGTGACATTATCGGGGATTTACTTGAATGGCCAATAGGTACATATGGAAATGTGTTGCTCTTTTCAGAAGATTAAAATATTTTATAACAAATGTTAAAATTCAAACAAAACTTAAACAGTTTGTTTTTACTTTCATGCCAAACCAGCATTGAGTTGTACGTCGCTTCGATGGCCATATCTTAAATACATAAAAAAAAAAAACCTATAAATAAAACAATAAGTATAGAAACTTCACAACTTCAAAATATTCTCATCTAAAAAAAGACAATACATTAAACCAAAGTATTGCAGGCCATCTAAGATTAAGCAGTATTTTAAAAAGATATTTAATACTGATTGGAAAATGGGGAGAATTAGGAAAAAATGAGATGAAGCCCGAAAATAGTTGATAAAAGTTAAAATAAGAGAGCGTTATAATACAACACGATTTTTCAATTATGTTGGCACTTTGGACTTCTTATTATATACATATGTGGTTATGTTTTTGCAAATAACTAATTTTACTTTTTTTAATCTCAAAACCGAACTTCAGCCAACAAACAATTGTAAATGATTTATCGATATCAAAGTAATTTCGGATTATATCTCCAAATTTAGTGAAAGCAATTTAATCAAAGATTAAAAATTTGTGAATAGCTACAACTAGAATTGAACTAAAAAATGCTTTTCACACGTTCTTGGATACTAGAAGACCAGTAACAGACTACATACTTTTATGGTAAACAGATGGTTTCAGAGTAGTCGAATGAACAAAATTTGGTATTTAATATTATATATCGCACACTAACTACAACAGAGTCAAAACTCAAAAATTTTCAAAATCAATTTTTTTATATATAACAATTTGTAGCACATTTATCTATTGTACCTACGCAAGAAGTTTAATTGTCATCACTATCTTGCTTAATTGGAAACTCAACGTCAGGTCTACTTTTGTGTTAATTGCGTCATTTGGCTCGCTTGTGCAGTACCAACTAAAGAGTACTATTTGTAGTTGTTTCGCTATTTCTGAAATAAAGCGTCAACTTTCTGCTGTATTTTGCGAAGTTGTGTCTCCTTAACTGAAAAAAGTACAAAAAGTGCGGTTGATTAGTATTATTTAAAATGTGTCACTTTCGATAAAATAATTGTGATTATATCAAAGTTATTCGATGTCTTCCCCTCAAAAATTTCTCTTAATTTCCCTGTGAAACTGGAAAATCAACGAAATTTGAATAAAACGCTCTTCAAAGAAGATACTCTACATTATGGACAACGATTTGACTGTAGAATTTTAATAATTTTTCCATGAACTGTTTTTTGCTTGTCCTGAACATTAAAAATTTTTCGAGTTGTGACACTTTTGTAGTTAGTGTTTGATATGCTGACTTACCATTATCAGTGAATTTAATTATTTCAGTGACAATAATCATTTCTGAGAACCAGGGCTGGAAAAATAGAATGTGGGTAACATACACGAGTCTACAATGGTTTTGTTGCCTTCGATATAAGATCGATTTTTGTTATGTCTATGCTCACTATTCATTAAATCTAATTATTTATATTATCAATTTTGTTTTGAAAAATAGGGATACATCGAAGTAAACAGAAACGCAAATGTCGAAAACATGTTGTATATTTCAATAAAACGACTTTTATGAGCTTTTCTTTTATATTACAGTTAACAATATCTTTCAAAGGACCAGCAGTAATCTGTTATCATGTGAAAATCTCATAAATCTCGATACCTTTCTTCCATCACTTTTAGATTCGGTTGGCACCGTTCTTTTTGATCCTCAGTATAATTTCTTAATTTATCGGAGAACTTATCCAACTTTGAAGTAGATGTTTCACCCTTCCATTCACTTCTACTGATATATCGATATCGGTACAATTTCGGAAAACTTGGTGAAATCATTGTTTTTGAAAGCATGTGAATTACTCTTAAAACGATAGCTAGATTTAAAATGAGTATAACAGGACATTTTGTGGACTGTCAGTCTAGACATATATCCGATTTTAATTTATATTTAAACCTTAAATCGTTCGCATAATTATTCGCATATTTGTGGTAAGGAGCTTGCTGTGATGTTTGTATACATGAAAATTGTACGCAGAACCCTAATCATGACTGGACAAATAAATTTTATTGCTAACAAGCCGATAATTGATAAAAATATAAGATATGCAAAAATAAAAAATACAGGACATGGGCATGAAACCACATCAACATCAAAATTTGCTTACATATCCAGAGCAACAAAAAAAATATTAATTATCGATGAAAAGGAGCAGAATCATTCTGAAAAATTACACCTTCAGGATACAAAAATTCCTTCAAATGCTGAAACACTAAAATGTTTGGTATTTTACGCGATTACTGGTTCACCCATTAAACTGATATCAGCTCATTGGCCTTCGAGTGTCTTCTTGCACCAGGGGTTTTGCTTAAAAGCCGCATTCAATTGCTTCAAAATTCTTATATGTAGTAAGAAATATACTCAAACCAACTTTAACGCTTATAACAAAAAGGTATAAGCACCGATCGCCATTCCTTTGTTTGCTTTAATCAATACGTGCTTTTCCATATGTTTCATTTCACCCGTTCCATGATTTTATTCAACACTTTTGAAATAAAACTTTACATTAACAGTCAATATTATAAAGTCCTGTTTAAATAAGATTACTTTCAAACATTAACAGCTTTTTTAAAAGAGCACACCTAGTGTTAAAGTTTTCAAAAATAAAATTTCTTTTCATATTTCGATAGGACATACTTTTAAAAATAACAAACTTAAATCGGTATTCCAAATAGTTTTTGAAATATTCAAATTGATTTTTCGAAATAAACTAAAAGTTAACTAGCTTCAGTCAACTTCATTAAAAAATTATATTTTAGTAAAAATTTTGGCATGAATACGTAAATAGGAGAGGTTTTACTGTTCTTAACTAAATAAATGAGCCCTTGAGTTTACAATACTTGCCTGCTGAAAAGCTTCCAAGCTGACCAAAAATCTAAAAATCCAACAAACACTTTGTGGAATCTTTTAAGAAGCTAGCATGACAGCCTTTCACCAAAGTAGACGCAATTGACTGATTTCTTTCATACTCCACAAACAAAATCCCTTACTCCTAGCCTACACTCCTGGGTGCATTGTATTTACAGCTCAAATAAGTTTTTGCAGAAACATTTACTTTTATTTTGTGGCAGTTAAACGCAGGCGCCACAACACCTTGTAGCTTTTGCAACTTGCCACAAAACAGACAAATGAAAAAATCGACAGCAATGAGGAAAAAAGCATCGGCAGACAAAAGTGAACTACAGTCAGATCAGTCAGTTGTGATATCGAGAAGAACTAAGTACTTAAAAATGAGAGGAAAAACACGACAACCGTCGAACTAACAATGCACGAAGGGAAAAAGTGTAAGAACGAAGTCAAAACTAGCAGCGAAATGGAAAGGAACAACACACACACACACACACACGCACATCGAACACTGTCAGTGTCATAAAGCCACAAACATATTGCCAAAAGTCCAATTGCCAATTATGCGCGCTGCAAGATAACAACAACAACAACAACACCAAAGCATTGGCACGTAGTAAAGCAATATAGCAAATAAAAAAGGCCAGTGGTGTTGCAGACAAAAACAGCGAAAGCCAGCTCGACTCGCCGACTGCATTCGCAGCCAAAGATGTTGTACGTTGGATTTTTTGTCATTGCTGATTTTTTGCCTTCAAGTTTGCTGTTATGTACCTTTCGTTGGCGTCTTATTTTCGCTTTGCCCGAGTAGAATGCAATTCATGACTCTTAAAATGCTGCAGTTAGGATTGTCGAATGCGACTGCTGACTGGTGGCAGCAATTGGCTATGACCAACACTAGTCGGCATATTTGTATGTGTGTGTGTGTGTGGCTGTAACTGCAGGCGCGACTTGGACTATTGCGATTTCGCGCCATGAATCGCGTTCATCTCGGGCGCTGTGTTGCACAGTGGTCGCATTGGTGTTGCACCTTTTTGTGGCAATAAGGCGCTTGCAGCGTCCAGCCAACCAGCTAAGCAACTAGCCAATGATGCAAGCAAGCAGCCTACCAGCAGCTAGCAGTTGGTCTCACACGAATGTCAGCGATATTATTTCTTTACACTTTCAAGTTCGTGTTGTTGTTGACGTTTTATTTTATGTGCTATTACTGTGGCATTTTTTGTTGTTGGTCACCTTTATTGGAGTGTCTTAAATTATTTTCGAGCAATTTTTGCGCTTAATTTGATTTGTTTTTCACTATCAGGCGCCACAATTGTCGTGTTTGTCGCGCCAAAAACCAACAACAACCAACATTTATATAAGTAAAAAACAATAAAAGTTTGCCTTGCCATTCAATGTGCCAGTTGCAATCGTATTAAGTGTGATTTCGGTAACTGTGCGTTTTGTTGCTGTTGCATCATCGTATGTATGTGGCAAGCAGCACTTGTGGAATGTGCTGGCAGCAATTGTAATGCCCAATTTGATTGCATTCTGGCAATTTTTGGCTGAAAAGAAATTTGAGCATTTTTTACTTATTGGCACTGGAGTGCAGTCGAATCTTAAAATAAAGATAACAGCAGTGGAATTGAAATTCATCAATTCAGCGATTTCGAAATTATCATTTGAGGAATTTACGTTTACCAGCTCAACTGAGAGACTATAATTATTTATATATTATTATGCATATATATGAAGTTTAAATATTTTAAACAGACTAAGAAGTGTAACTCCAATTTCTTCTCTGAATAAACTATGAATGCAATATTCTACTTTAGTCTTCAAAACTCACCAGGGAGTTAAAACTTTTATTTTTTAGAAAAAATTCACAGAATATTATTTCTCTTCTTTAAATAAACCTTTTAAAAAACAGACTATATTAAGTGAAGCAGGGTTTATAAACATTAGCCACAGCTATCTGAGCTTAGTTTTTAATAATTTGCACCAAGGTAAAAGACTTCATTAGTTTTATTTTAGTTGAGATATATTTTGTGTATAATATATTATGTGAGAAGCTTAAAAACTATATGTGAAAATTCGAAAAAAAAAATTTATTTGTTTTTGCATATATCGATAGTCTATCCCCTAAAAATAACATATAAAAATTTTAAATTAATATTTTAAATATTTTGTGAGTTAAAGCTTCAATCAATTTATCTTTAAACGCGTTTTTCTCCAAATAGCATTTTTTAAATTGGCTGTTCTAACTCGAAAACAGAGCATTCGATCGCTTTGATGCCACGAAATTTGTAACACCTGGAAAAAAAAAACGCACCAAATGCAGATATAAATGATCAGTGTGGCTAATCATGTCCATATCTGTCTGTATATAGGGGCTACTCTCAGGTTTTGAGATATCGATCTGAAATTTTGCACACGTCCTTTTCTCTCTAATTAGCTGCTTATTTGTCGAAATCGTCGATATCGGACCACTATAGCATATAGCTGCCATACAAACCGAACGATCAAAATTAGACGACAACGAATTTTACATCGATTATTGTCCAAGGCAACAAAACAATCTCCAAACAAATAATTGTAATCGAATCAATAAAGTTGTATACAAACTGTCAGATCAATATCAAGTTCTTGTATGAAAACTTTTATATTTGTAAAGGATATTATAGCTACGGTGTAACCGTTAAAGTTTTGGCTCGTTATACCCTGAACAAGGTTATTAAGTTTGTCACGAAGTTTATAACACCCAGAAGGAAATGTATATAAATGTAAATGATCAGCATAACGAGTTGAATCGTTTTATCAATGTGCTTGTGTTCGTCTGCCTGTATATACGCGAACTAATCCATCAGTTTTTGAGATATCGATAGACCAAAAATTATATAATTTTTGAGCAAAATTTAACTTGTTTTGTTTTTTAATGTGCAATTTTTGCTTGAAACCACAGTAAAGGCCGCAATCACTGCAGCAATTTAGAACCTTTGTTTAGTAACTTGGGAAATAGCAAATAACTCGCCAAAAATTATATTATATTTTTTTGTTAATCTATAAACATATCCAATCTTAAAAGATTTCATGCAGTAGTTATCGTTTTTCCCAAATATCACTTTTTTTAAGCGATTCCACTAGGTGTCCGCCTTATTCAGAATTGAATCTGTTTGATTTTCTTACTTCCTTAATTGGAGAATAATCTCAGTTCTATCATTAACAGTGATAAGCCTCTGTTTGGCTTCAATTAATATTTAATTATTAGGGGTATATATAGAATAGGGGCATTAAATACCTAAGATTAGGTCGAAACTAATTGCAATAAATCGCTTCATATTCTTGGTTTAAGGTAGATTGAATATTTCAATACTTTTTGAATGCAAATCAACTGTTATAATTAACTACAACCCTAGTTTGATCTTGCTAAGCAAGCAAATTTTCCGCCTAACACCAACTTATAACTTTCTAGTTTAAATAGAAAGAGGCAAAAAACTGTTTAATTACCAAGTTATATAATCCATATGGAGGACTTTACAGTGATATTTTGCTATAAACCCCGTATTTTTAACTACAAAATAAAAATTTCCTCAACGATTCCCCTGATTGTTGATGCTTTGGAACATACGTGGTCAAGTGTTTCAGAAATAGCTGAATTCAGTTTTTTCTGATATTTATTTTCTATCATCGTATTATTAACATCGCTATTGAATGATCGATTTGTTAAAAGAGTCGAAATTGTAGACTCAGCAGATCATTCATGTGTAGATTTATGAATATAATTTTGCGTCATAACCATGTCCATTCACAAAAAGAACATTTAGAAAATCCACAGCTTAGAAAACTACAACATTGTAAGAACTGGAACTATTGGTATACCTAAAATTGTTGGGGTTTATGTTGCAATAACGTTAGCATAGTTGTTTTAATTATGCAAGATTGAACTGAATCGATATATTTCTTTTCTGGATTGGTACAACATTTTTATGTTCGTATAAAGTTTAAACACTACATGTCAATTAGTGTGTGTTTCGTAGGTATTGGTATCAGAGAGATAGCAAAGGATCTCAACATATTTTATGGACCGAATCAACATATTGTGATTAATGTTTTAGGTATGAAGCGTGCCATTGTTAGACTCAGAGATAAAGAGATGCTCAACTCGTCTCTCATTGGGAATGAGAGCGCAATAGCTAAACGTCAAAACCTTCTGAACTCAGGCAACTGTCAAAGTTCAGGAGGTCTGACGTTTAGCAATTGGAAAAATAGGGACGGCCTGATTGAAAACCTACAGAAAAATATGTGAACAGAGAGATTTGTTGCTGCTGTTGAAGATCACTAACAAAAATTGAAAAACAATGAAAGTGAAAGAAAACGCGAAATTGAAAGGTATGGATGGATACATGTATAATAATATTTAATCTTAATAAATGTTGGGCATTTTAATTTAAATTCCCAAAAATTATTATTGTGTCCCATCTGGCTACAATGGAAAATGTTATAAAAAACGCTAATTTTGAGACGCTCTCACACTGGAAAAAGTTGGGCATCCCATTATCCCTGGTTAGACTCGTATTAAAAGACCTGAATCTTAAAACGACATTGAGTAGAGGCCGAAAAAGAGATACTTGAGTGACAAGATGTGAATTTATAATCGTGACGTCGAAACTGTTCAATATATGCAAATGGCGCTCCCACAACGAACCGCAGCCGTAAAAACTAAAATTCGCTGAAGACACTTAAGGCCGTTCTAGCCGCGGCTTGAAGGCGATAATAAAAGTATTTATTGATATTTGTGGAAATGTAGTTTTTTTTTTTGTCCCTCTGGCTTAAATTTGATTACATGGTTTAACTATATAAATTGTAGGTGTTAACTTGACTCTCAATAATTTGTTAGATGCTTCATAACAGAGCCGACTATACTATAAGTATGGCTGATCGAGGATAGCGATTAAGAAAAAAATTTGTAATTTTAATCGGAAATTGAGGTCAAACCCAGACTTTGCGGAGTGCTACTTAGTGTACTCTTACACATCTAATGATCTTAAAATGATGGGTTTATAATTCGATTTAAAGAAAATTTTGTACATACTTATGCACATATAGAAGCGCAATAATAAGCATTTATATATTTATATGAATACCTATAAAATAGACACTTAGAAATTATTCCAGATAAAATGTGTATTTAGTCAATTATATTAAATATTACCGAATGTGGATGTATGCAATAATGTGCATTGAAGCATTTCAATTAGAAGCACTGACTTGGTTAAGTCTCCGTACGAGGGTATTTGCTGAGAAAAGCTCCAACTGACAATTTCTATTTGACAAATATTTACAAATTTCACAGAATGAAATGCACACATACACATGCAAATAGAATTAAATTCGGAATGCCTGACTTTGGCGTCTGTCTGCAAAGGACATACGACATCCGTAGGAAATGCATAAGACAGCCATATACCATATATAAGCATGTATATGTTAATAACGTGTAATGTGTGTGTGTGCAATATAAACGTGTATGTGTCAGTGTCAAGTGTGTTGGTGTGCTTGCAATAAAGTATCTATAAAGTGTTAATTTCATTTTCAATTTGCCACATGCAATTGTGTCTTGGTGATTGTCGAATTGTCATCGTTTATCATCCAACAGAGTTGCAACAAACGTGGTAGTGGCAACAAACACACGCACACACATACATCAGTTTACTGTATATATGAAAAGTTGTCACTGCAACCATTCTTCCTCAGCATTGATAGGCTGACGCAGGAAAAGCTTCGAATCTGCCACATTGCGAAGATGCACATTTCAACTTATACATCTACTAATATAAATTGTCGCACGTTCAATATATTTATGTGCGAATGTATGTGTACATGTGTACTTATCTAAATTGTGTGTTTACGTCTATCAGTTGCATTTCTCGCATTGCAAGTGTCGTTCCAGCGTTGTCGACTGTCTGCAACTGCTGCTCCTGCTTCTGATGTTGGTGGCTTGAGTGTCTTGAGCTGGTGTTGGTTGTATTTGGCAGCCAAACAATTGTGATATGCAAATAAATTATTGCATTTGGAAATCACGTAAGTAAGTTGTTCTCACTGTAGGATGCTTGAAGAATATTTTGAAGAATTAAATTAAAACTAAATCATATGAAATTGATTCTTCTCATACTAAATATACGATCTTTGAATAGTTGGACAGTTTCGACGTCAAATTCATAAACCCATGTCTCGTCTCCAGTAATGAGATGTTTTAAGAACTACGTTGTCAAGCATCTCTTTTGCGACCTCTACTCAACATCGTTTTCGCAAAAGATGTAGGTGGTCTTTTGGTACGAGTCTAGCATTGACACACTTCATATCCAAAGCATGAACCAAAATGTGTTGAGTGGATCCATAAGAGATGTTGAGTTCCTCTGCTATCTTTCTGTTGCCAACACGACGATTTTCATGGTAAAAATCGCCAAACAAACCTTTCGCGTCGTAAACAAACAGCTGTAAAACACACACTAATTGACATATGGAGTTCAAAATTCATCCGAACATAAAATAAGGTACCAATCTAGAAAAAAAAATTTTTCATTCGGTTTGCGCGCGCAGTTTACATGGATCAGTCGGGGTGAAATTCGATGAGATGGTACATATTTACAGTTATCGGTGCAAAGTTCCACTTTTCGCGAAATTCGGGGAAGGAGAGAAACCTGCGAATGGATATACCTTGGGAATCCAAATATTATGTAGCCTACAAAAGAAAAACGAAAATCGCGATTTATTTTTCAACATTGTATTCCTTCCAGCCCGATACAGTTGACAAAAAGATATCTAAATTCTTTAACGCATTCGAAAAATAGATTTTCTGGAGGTCTTCGAGCAGATCTTCGTGAAGCCGACACCCTCTTCGAATTTCTATCCAGCGAGTGACTTTTGTTTGGAAACAAAAAAATCGTAAGGAGCTTAATCGGGAGAATACGGTGAATGGGATAGCAGGTCGCAGCTTAATTCGGCCAATTTGACCGCGACGACGGTATAGATGCGAGCGGATAGGTTCTCCCGATAGAAGACCACTGTTCTCTTCGCCAAATGAAGTGTTTTCTTCTACAATTTGATAGGCAATAAAGATCACACCTTGTGAATCCCAGAAAACGGTAGACAGCCCCATTATCTGGCAAAGAAGTCCACCACTATTCTTTGGCCTCTAGTGTATACCAGATTCTCCAAGATTCGTCAAAGATGACAACATCACGCAGAAACTACTTCGGGTTGCACTTAAACAACGTCACACACTGTTGTGAAGAGGCCTCATGATTTCATTTGTTATCCGGAGAGAGCAAACGAGGCATCCATCGCGCCAAAATCTTTCTAATACCCCAGCCTTTTGAGATAGTCTCAACTAACTCGTGAACCTTCAATCGGCGCTCTGCCCCACGAGATCGTAAACTTTAACTTTTGGGCATCTGGGTGTCGTTCATCGAAATTTGACTTGTGACCACGTTGAAACTCGCTATAACAATTTGTGGATGTCGTCAATAAAGGGAAAAGTCACAGGACATCTTCCAGAAACAAAAATTTAATCGCCGACCGATATTGTTCTTTTTTCATTTAAGTTTTCTTTATTACCAGAACTACAACCTTGTATGTTTATATTCTATACATAAATGTCTTTACTGCACTAAATGCTGTAATAATGCGAGGGAATATGTTCCGCATTCGCACTTGTCGCCTGACAAAATGTCAAATGAAGCGCATCCGCCTTCCCAACCAACAGATCAACGGCAAAAGAAAACAACAAAACTGCAACATATCACCAAGTTGATGAATTCCTTAGGTGAGTACCAGCAGCTCTCCTCTGCTCAACTACTTATCCAGCGATTCTACGGCACAGGAGATTGCAACGTCTTCTTACACCGTCAAATTAATTTGCATTCACGGGTTCACTTTCTTCATTCGCCTCGTCGCGTATAAATCTAATTTTAATGCATTAATTTGAGGCTGCCTCAGGCGTTGTGTGTGGCATGGCAATGCGTTGTAATTGTAATTGCGACTATAGCGCTGTTTAACTTCAACTGCCTACACCTGACTGCTGTCTCATTTCTCGTGTTAATGAAATTTCCATATACTCCTGAGACATCGGGTGCGGGGCATACATTGATTTAGCGGTATTCGTATTGCAGGAAATTATTAATTACCGTGCAGTGTAACACCAGGGGGATCCTATTTTATGAATGTACCGCTGGCGCATGCCTAAATCCATTTACCACCCAATTTCTTGGTGCGCCATACTTGTACGATCGTAGTTCGTCCCTTCACTTGTTCGCACATGTTTCATATTTTTCAAAATATTTCAGAAATGCGCTTTCGTTTTTTTGTCTTATTTATTTCGCGATTTCTTGGGTACTACCCAAGGGGAGACATCTAAATATGCAGCTTTTTAGTGCGTACGTGCCCCAGTACTGATTGTCAAATCGACATTGCTATTTCAATTTTATCATACATACTACTTCATGGGATTTTATTTTAGAGCAAATTTAACGGTCTCATGCACTTTTTTCTTGGGATATTACGTATATAAATATTATAAAAAATATTGTTACTCAATTCGTAAATATAAATATTAAAATCCCTCTATATATAGCCATCTTTAAAAATAAAAGAACTAGTAGCACAATAGTAATTATTACCTTAGACCGTGAACACATGTCCAACAATTTGGAAAAAAATTATGATTATTTGTAAGATAAATACTCCTTACATATAAGCTACAAACATTGGGACACATCCAATAAAGAACATTCCAGTCACTTGGGAGAAATTTCAGTTCGTATGTCTGTCTGATATATACCACCTAATTAAAATTGACCCGGACGCATCCAAACTGCTTTGGAAAATTTTTGTTTGAGAAACGCTCGAGACCCCCAAAAATTCTTACATATACATATGTATTTATATAAAAAAATTCACAAAACTAAAATCCTCAAACTTAAAACCCACAAATTTATATCCCCAAGTTTTAAGTATGCAAAAAGGAATTCTAAGTGAAAGAACTGAGGACACCCCGGTGTTGGATCGACCAGGGATAGTTTTGAAAATGCGGCCGAAGGCCGGCAACGAAAAAAAAGTGTTTTGGATATTTTTAAATCTAATTTTAAACCTTACCTTTATACATACATCAATGAACTCATTGCGTGTTCCCCGAAACGGATTTTTCAGTTTCGTAAACAGAAAAAAGTCACAAGAAGTCAAATATGGCGAAAACGGTGGTTGAGCGCAGTGTTCCCAATCATCAAAAAATTTTCTAACTAAAACTTCAACAAAAACGACTTACATTCTTAAATAATAATTAATAAAATAAATAATAAATTATTATTACATAAGTTATATATTTAACCATAATATTATAAAATTTATTAATATAAATTGTCAAATATTATTGAATTAATAATAAATTTAAAATTATTAATAATAAAAAAAATTCATTTAGCAACGTTTTTTACTATTCCATATTAGTTTTATCTAATACTTTAAGCATCGAATCTTTTTTGAAACCTTTCCGAGTGACCTACATATATACAAAAAACTAATCAACAGCTCCAAACCAATATACAAAGTTACCTAATATCTTTTCAATCCTACTCTAGTTCACTCCTAGGACTGGCAAAAAGAAAAATTACATAACCGACTACAGTTCTATATATTATATTTGGTCTAACCATGTTAAGGGAAAATTGGAATAAATCAGTAGCAGTTTATCGATAAGCCATAACTATATTTTGTATACATATTACACATATGATATTTTTGCAATGTTATATATGGAATACAATTAATTATCTTTACTGAACATAAGCAAAAAACAAAAATATTTTGAATGTGTCGTAAAGCAATAATGTGTTTTTTTTATTAAAATTAAAACGAGATAATAAAATAAATCCAAAGCCAATCCACCGCAGAGTGCGCGCATATCTCGCTTGCTTGTGAGCAGCCAAATGTCACTTTGGTTCGTTGAAGGCAAAAATTGAAACTTTGCGCTTTGTAGCTTGTTTGTTTTTCACTTATTACTTCATTCTACGCTGATTTGCACTCTCTGTTTTGAGTATGTTTGACGTTTGCGCTGTCATTTGTTCAGTTTTGTTTTTCTTTGCTTTGTTTTGCGTGATTTTTTGATTGCGTGAAAAATATTTAGAAATTATTGTATTTTGCGTATATTTACTATTAAAAATCGTGTTCAAATTTGTGCTGGTTAAGTGTGTGTAAAAATTAAAAGTTATAAATAATGGCTACAGCACCAACTGAGTTATCGATTGATGAAATCAGAAACTACATGCTCAGTAATGATTCCAAGGTGACAAATCATGCGTTGGTTAAGCATTTTAAGCACTTTCTCACCAAACCCGAAACCCAAAGTGAGTCATTAATAAATGTGCACATTATCCAGCTTCCTCTGGTGTTTCCACACAACACCAAAAACCACTTTTAGCCCATACCAGCATCAACATCACTTGTTGCTCGCATTCTGACTGATTGTGAATCAGACGCTAATTTCATATATTTTGTCTCTTCCCTTCTTCCGTTGCAGATGAAGCGCGCAAATTGTTTAAAGTTTACGTAAATATTTTGTCTACAATAAGAAATGAAAATAATCAAAAGTATTTAATATTACGTAAAAAATACATTAACGAACTTCCAAGTAATGATGTTGTTCAGCGTGCAGTCGCCGCAGCAGGAGCAGAAGCAGTACCCAGTAGCCCAGGTGGTATGTCAGTTATATCGGAAAATGCTATTACATCGCCTATGCGGCAGCCCCCACCATACGTGCCACCACCTGAAGTTGCGGCAACCGAGAATAATTGCGGTTGTTTAGATCAGATCGTTGAAATGGTCACCATTGAAACTAGTAAAACGGCGCAAGCAGCCTTGGTAGAGTCTGAAAAAGAACCGCTCGCAAAGAAAACTCCTGAAGAAAATCATGAATTGGAAGTTGAAAAGCGTTTAAAAGCAATTTCCAAAGAAAGCCACAAAGAAAATAAGGAAAATATACCACGATTTTCCTTTTCATCTGAAGGCTCGGCAACTTCACTTAGCAGCAAATCAAGTAAGGACACCATCGATTCCGATGTGGATCCACCCGGCAGTAATGTGAGCGTCAAAGAGGCTACTCGTAAATTTAATCGCTTAGTGTCGGAAGAAGAAGCAAAAGCAGCTGTGGTTTCGCCATCAGGAAAAAAGAAAGCTGAAGAAAAAGACGAGGTAAGTTCTGCTTGCCGGCTAATATCTTAAATATTTTTACGTTTTATATTTTTTAATTTATACGACATTATTAAAATGTTATTATTTATAATTTCCGACTGATCATTAATATGAAAACGTGTCTTAAAAGTGTGACATATTCCAAATATTAAGAAGCAAAAAATATAGAAGAAGAAGTGATCATCATATTGTACATTTCCAAGATCAAGTTCAACCAGCAGATTCAATAAGAAAGAACTTTAAAGAAAACGAACCTTACGATAGCTCTGATGAAGACATCGATCCCAGCGATTATAAATGTAATTGAACAATATTTTTCGGCAAATGAGGCAAAAATCAAAGCGCTTTCCCCACAGTACAGCAAATTTGAATTTATTAGTTACATTCATATATTTTATATAAATTTGTGTGCAGTTTGTGTTTATTGCTAATGTGCAAAATCATGGCATTCATAATTAATTTGTCTAAAATTATTTCTAATATAGAGTTGAGCCGGTTGCCAAAATAAATAGTTTTAATTTTTATACAAATTCACTTATTACCACAGCCTGTTGTATAATTTGTCTTACCAGTCCCAGAAGGCGAAACCCACATTTGGGTTTGTAAATATTTTACGAGTTAATGCTACCAGCATGCTGTTCCTAATAGAAGAAAAACGCTAGTTTAACAGACGTGCAATAATTGTAAAAAGCTAAAATGCAGTATTTTCTCTTTAAAAGCTGTGGTTTGTTTAATTGTGTGGACAAATGTCCAATGGCACCTTCCGGCTAAAACCACCGTAGCGATGGTTAGTTGGTTGTTGCTCATGCATGCAGTGTAAGCTAGCGCAGACAGCGTATGCATGTTGCACAGTGGTCAGAAATTTCAATATGCATACGAAAATCATGTTTTCACATTATTTGGTTAAGTAGTTAAATAATTTCAAGATCTCAATATGAATTAATAACTTCAGGGTATACTACTGAGCATCTATCTACAATAATAAATTTTTAGGATAAATGTAAAGTAAAACCAGTTGACATTTGTACATTAATTTTTTTTTTTATTAAAAAAATGAACTATTTTGTGAATGAACAACACGAGTATTGAATTTCAAATTGTTATTTCATAGTAAACTACTTAAAATTTAAAAAGTTGCATTGAATTTACGCTTCGGCAGTTGTCTATACAGCACAAATATTTGATATACAACACAGGGTGACTCGAAGTTGTTAATATAAACAGTCTTAATCGCTAGGTGATATGAAAAAGTACAAAAAGAAATATTTTAACAAATTTTAATTTATAACATTATATCACTTACTAAAATACCAAAACTAAATAGGCGCACATAAAGATATAGTTGAATTTTTTACCTTACGAACCAAACAGGGTTAAATCTTTGAAATAATGACTAGATGCAGCACTATAGCCTCGTAATTGCAAACGGCGCGACTAACTTCAGACAAGCCCTGAGCGCCATACACAGTCACCTCTTGGCATAGCCCACCAAATCAATTCCCCTCACACCCCTTTCCCTGTGGTCCGAACCCGTCAATAACAACCCGTTTTCCCGAAAGATAGTATAATATAAATATTCGCCACAACAATAACAACCACAACATGAAGTTGTATGAATCTTTAATGACAATTCATTCCGTTGGGATTATTAAAATGTCCCACTGTATCAGTGTGTGCTAATAAATAGAATGCACACCGTTAACTGCATGGCCAATATAAAATGTGTGGGAGATCACTCAACCCGACCATTCTACAGCACACTATAACTGCTTGATGCCTAAATACCTTCATATACTGGCTTTTCACAAAACAAAAAACAATTAATTTCTGCATTTTGTTCGGTACACTAACTACAAGAATTTTTATTTCTCTTAGTAAACTAAAGTTTTTCTGCTGGTCATGGGGAATGTAAACCAGCCGACTACAAAATGCCTGTGGGAAGTGTTGCAATCAAAACAAAAACAAGTAAATAAGTGCAGCGAAAACAAAACAAAAACAAAAAAAAACGATTCAAAGCAACCAACGTGAGCATCATGTAGCGGCTGTGGTACCACCATCGAACGGTGGAAATGGCAATGCGATTATATAGCCCAGAAAGCGGCAACTTGCGAGACTCTGTAAAAAGTTAACCTAAATTTTTATGTTATATTATTTATATACCCTAAACAGGGTATATTAACTGTGACACATAGTTTGTAACACCCAGAAGGAAACGTCCGGTGTTTTTTTTTGTGTGAGTACCTGCCGGCGACGACCTTACCTCACGGTGCTCAAAAGCACAAAGTATCAAAACAATGCGTTGATCAGCGTCCCAAATAATACGAGCTATTCGCAAGTATTAATTTTGTTACCAGTGGCCAGTGTGTAGGGGCATACTGACCATCTTGGTAGCATTCGAGGCCGACCTAAAACCTCTTCCGTTTTCGGGTCCGAAACCCAGTTGCTTGTGCAACTTCTTTTTTTTTATCTGAAAGTTCAGTCCTTCCAGCATTTAGGTTTAAACCACAGCCACCACGAATCTTCTCAAAGGGCCAAGCCCAATGAACAGATTGGACCGAAGTCCAAGGGCTTTCTTCTCCCCGTGGTACCAGAGTTGAGCCTCCGGTAAGACTGTGTAGTCGAAGCTACTGCCAGTTGAGCTACCCATTACTCAATGACTGGGCACATTTGTCGCTTGAACTTCAAATGTCTTTTTATTTGGAATCTCATTTAAAGTCTATAATATCAGTTCAAGCTGAGTATTATAGCACTATTTCTGATATCATTACTATGCTGATATTTCTAGGCAAGGTAAAATAACAGTCATAGTGCATTTGGCTTTTAGTCGCCTCTTACGACAGGCATGCCATACAGCGGGTAAATTCTTACCCCTACCCGCAGGGGGAACCCAAGGGAAAAAAAAATTTGCGACTGATGTGCTAAGTCGCCGATATCGGATCATTGTAGCATATATATATATATGTATGTAGCTTCCATACAAACTGAAATTGTTCAAATCGAACCTCTATAGCATATAGCTGCCATGCAATCAAGATATAATCTTTATGCTATAATAAATGCACCTGTGAAGGGTATTATAGCTTCAGTGCAGCCAAAGTTAATGTGTTTTTTAATCTTTTTTTTTTATATTTTTTTTTCTCAGTGTTGCATGCAAATATTACACAGTGGTATACATTTATCAAACACGTTAAGCGCTTGGCGTTGGCATTGAAGTTTTGCCATGCCATTGTCATAACATGCTGATTAATTAGTGCAATGTTTGAAATTTATTTGTGAAATGTTGTCAATAATAGCCCGGAAGATTTCAGATTGCATTTGCTTGCAAATATTATGGGGCAGTATGTTAAGGTAAAGAACAAGTGAAATGTCATAAATTGGAAAAGTTGGGAATTTGAATTCAGAGAATGAACTGAATAATATATATAATGTAGTTGCTGTATTATGAAAAAGATTGTCTCATAAAATATTTATAGCGCAACAATTTTTACCGTTTGTCAAGATTTAAAGCATTGCAACTAACATGTTATTTATAACATAGCGCAGTGTGAAGATTTACCGTTAAATTAGCATTCATTTAAGAAACCTGCATAGCTACTCTTTAGCATATCAGCGCAATTATCGTTTAATCATGTAAAGCAAGACAGATTAGCATGCCGCAGCAGGCCCACCCAAGCGGCTAGACTAATTACAACGCCGCTTCGATTTTTCACTTGCTGCAACACGCGCTTTTACACGAGTAGATGCGTTTTCGCCAATTTTACATAACAGTTGTTTAACATATTTTAGTCTGCCAACGAGCATATTTACAAACACTCATGCAGTAATATATATATATATATATAAGCGTATTCCTTTATTTGGTTGCTATTTATTTTAGCTCCTCTGGTACATCTGCCACAGCTTAAGCGTTTGCTGTGCTGCTCCATCTACTTGTTCTCTGGAGCGTGTAAGCTGTCAGTTTAAAGTCAAGTTGCCCGCATAGAACCACCAGGCCGGCAATGCCTTGCCAACACCGGCATTGTGGCAGCATGTTAGGGGCAATCGGCTGGCTGTTGGTATTCAGCGCCTTGTCAGCAACATAGCAGTGAATTTGAATTGAATAAATCCATTAATTTTATTAGCCGACATTAAAAATGTACTGTTCATTAATTTACAACAAGTATAACATTTTCGTCGCGTCTAAGTGCATATGTAGCTTTCCCTTACAGGTGCAGACCATGCGCTTGCTTATATCCACTAATGCGAATAAGTGTCTTCTAGGCTGTATATGTATGTATGAATATGCGCTTTTCTTCATTACGCCCACAGTATCAATAATGCATGTTTAGACACAATCTGCCAGATACAAATCATAATCAATTTCAAACTTTCCATATATTGAACGTATTCCATCTAATTTGAATTTTCAATAATTTGACTAATTTTTAAACACTTAAACACTACAGTATAATAATTTTAATTATTGTAATTGACGGTTGACAAGAAACTTACAAAAACATGTTCACGCATTTTGATACAAATCTTCATTACCGCCTTCAAAATAGGCTTCTATTGAGCTGATACAAGCATGCCAACGTTTAATCTAATTTTCCACACATAATTGTTATAAGCCTAGACTGGGATGGTCTTCAGTGTCTTCAGCGAGTTTTGTTTTTTTTTAGGTCTCGGCTTATTTTTGGCTTATTTTCGAAGTGACATTCCTTAGAATGTAAGATAGTTTCGACGTCATACTCATAATCCCATGTCGCGTCACTAGTAATAATAAGTTTGATGAATGTAAGGTCCTCAGCTAAGTTTTCAACAGAGGTGGATGCTTCCATTCATGAGACAAGATATCGATGGCAAACTTTCATGGTAAACACACATTAGTTGATATATGGCGTTCATACTTAACACCAACATAAGAAAAGTTGTACCAATATAAGAAATTTTTTAGCGATTCAGTTTGCGCGCGCAGTTCAAATAGTTTAAATGTAGCAGTCCAAGTCAATTTTGATCAGATGGTATGTTGAGTTATAATTTTCAAAATAACGACAAACACTTTTCGATAGCTTGAGTAAAATTTAATAATTTTTATGAGATTTGGTATTTCTGCTGTTTGACAGTGTGAAAAGGTTGGTATGGCAAATAGGTATAATCAGACTATTGCCATGCTCACAAAACACCATTCTTCAAAAATTCATAATACACTAAAAACATCGACATGGTCACTGTCTTTCTTCATCATAAATGCTAGCATGTTATGATGGGCTTGTATATGAATCAACAAATAAACTGATCTGTGATTGTGTGAAAGTGGCAGGTGTCACTTTTACAACCCATTTTACAAGTTGAACCAAATTTGTTCCGTATCTCATAACAACCTTAAAACCTTTTAAAAGCGACATAATCGGATCACAACCACGACTACCTCCCACATGACGCTAATCTAATAAATAATAAATTTAAGTTCACAAAAGATCACTCAAACGTCAAAAAGATATAGATATACAAGTTTTCGTCTGTTTGTATATACGCGAACTAGTTCCGCAGTTGTTGAAATTTTGCACACGCAGCGTGTGAGCTGCTTATTTGTCGGAATGGCCGATTTCGATTTACTATAGCTTATAGCTGTCATTTAAACTGACCGAGCAAAATGAAGTCCTTATATTGAAAACTTTTTTATTTGATAAGATTTATCACGAAATTTGAAAAGTTATCTGTATATGTATACTCTTATGTAGCTGAAGTGTTATTTAACAACATTAAAATAGTTTGAATGCCGTGCAAATACATATTCTGATAACTGTCATATTCGAAGTTACATCGCCACCCACAGCAAAAACAGAGCTGTGGAGCTGTTAAGACGCATTTTTATAAGATTTACATAATCCGAAAACGTAAAGTGCCTCAACCTTTAATATGGGATAGATTAAAAAATCGGCAAGATTAGAAAATTGAATTGTATTGCTGAAAGCTGTGCTCTTCTCGAAAAATTTTATTCTACTTTTAAATGTTAATATATGCTAAAATTATCAATTTCGAATAATTTCAGTTAGCTTTATTTTATTTCGTCTGTGGCGTCTTTACATTTCACTATAATCACTTGTTCGCTGCTGTGTTTTTTTTTACAAAAGTACAAATGAAAAGACTAATAAACAACAATTACAACAAACATAACAAACACAAAATGTTTTATTTTTGCATTATAACAACAATAAAGAACATTGTCACTAGCAAACACTCACTTACATATGTTTGTCAACAGTTTCCTTACCCCACAGTTTTGGCCAACGCTTCACCTCAGCCCACCATTACACCGCTCACATGCTAATGCTCTTCCACAATCGTTAATTTGTGTTTTTCGGTTGTTTAACATGTTGTACGTGTTGTATGTTGTATATTGCTGTTGCATGTTATTGTTGCTACTTACGCTTACTTAGTCGGTTGGGACGTGTTGCCAACGATGTTTTATTGCTCTTCATGTTGTGCAAAAGTGATTGTTGAAGTGTGTTTGCGCTGCTACAAGAACTTCAAATGTACCGTTAGTTGCCGGTTTCGCTAATATGGTATTTATTCACCGATCATGCGGTCCCTCACAACTAGAAATCACAAATTTTTATTTAGAAAATGAAACTTTCGCTGTGGCATTGTGTTTTCTTTATTTTATTTTTTTAATGGAATGTGTAATTCTTCGGCCGCAACCAAACATTAGATACTCACTGTTCTCACGGTCTACGTTACCCAAACAGACCTCGAATTTTATCAGGCTTAGGACGTTCAAATCGGAATCATAAACCTATATTGTTTGGTAGCAGAAGTAATTGAGCATTCACGCCAATGGCAAAGCGGCAATATTGATCTTGATCTCGATGTCTGTGCGCTCAAGAGTAGTCAAATGAGTTTGTGCTCATTATCAATTGCATCAAGCTATCATAGATTTATTTGGAAAACTGTGAAGCCGATGAGCTTACAAGAAATAAGATATGAATAAGACTGAGAACAAATCAGAGCTCCCTTGGCCTTTTGCATTCTTAGTGCTTAGGTGAGTAAGAACACTTGCACATCTGTGAGAGCTGACTCTGATTTTGTGTGGATTGCAAGATATCCATTAAATTACTTACTCTTAGCAAGATTCTTCTTGCCGTAACTGTATACCCAAAGCATAAAATCGGCAAATGGTAAACACTTTACTAGACGTCAATTTTAAAAATTGTTTGAAGGTTGACGAGATGAAAACATCTAGAATACATCTCAAATATCCAGCTTTGGAGAGACTAAGGTTAAAACATTCCGGCTGTCATACTTTCGTTGAACTGAGCGCCGCCTCAACAAATTTGTGACACGTTCAAGATGTTTTTTTTTGGTATCGCAGAAGAGAAGAGATGGGTTGTGCTCTCCATCACCAAATCAATCCTTAAGCTTAATTTAATCTAACAGTTTTTAGAGTTCTACTTCAACATTGTCAAGAATCAGTTGAGCCGACATCACCTATTAGGAATTTTTTAACGGCAGGGCAGCTTTCAATTTTCGTCACATTGATTCTATGTTGGAATTCAAATTCAAAGTTGTCTGTTAGATGTAACCATCTACAGGTTTGAGGTTATGTCTGTCGACAATCTTCATTAACCGATGCTTTGGCTGTCTTCGATTCGCCATTTCTCTGCTCGCTTTTGCCCTCTTGTCAAAAAAATTACATGTAAAAGCAAAAACAAAGTTACGGATACAAATTAAAGTTGTATAGCCGCTATCTTCAATGCTACCAAGTTTTGTATTGCATATTTTAGATCAGTTTTGCTATTGTGAATGGTACAAATAACAAATGAAAATACAAATTTCTTTTCCTTGTGTATTTTTCAAATATAAGACTGAAAATAAATAGTAGTAATTTATAGGGTTACAGCAACTTTTTTACCGCGTTACAAGAATTTTTCCACTGAGATAGAATCATAAAACTACTTATTGCGCATGCGTCAGGAGACATGTTAGCGCAGGGTTGCACCACAAGCGCTGCCCGTTTGTTTGAGCATCTGGTATAGTTTGTTCAATTCGCTGGAGAGTAACGCTTAACGAATCGAAGACAGCTTTTATTGACCTTTCAAATCCTCCACCCGTACAATTTATCATAGAGAACTACACCGACACATTGATTTTCCCTCAAGGAGGGAAACTAGTTTAGGAGGCCGAAGTTCGAGTGCTTTTTGTGATTTTTTTTTAACTGAGAAAGAATACGTAGCATTCGTTTAAACTTGCAGCGTAGTTTGTTCCTATTTTGAACTACACTTTTAAATTTTTCGATGCCATTTCCGCAGGAAGTGATGGAGTTAGAGGGTGGTGTCCACTGACGATCGCCATCGGAGTTGACTGCGGGCGGGACACCTGGAGGTCACAGTTTTGATCTGAAATCATTAATTTTTTTTTCTCACATATTTTTTAAGAATATGAACCAAACTCTGGCCAAAAGGGTTGAAAATTACATGTTTTGGAAAAAATATATTTTACTTAATAATATCATTCCAGAGTTTGGTTCATATTTTTCGGACTTGAATAAGGGATGTTCACACAATTCGCAAGTTGAATAAAAGTCGTTTCGAGAAAAACGCATTTGAAAAAAGGGTGTTTCGGCACTGAATCCACCGGTGTTTACCTTAGTGCTCATATCATCGGAACTGGAATTTAGTTTTTAAACTTAAGCAACATATTCTTGTACAACTGTACAAACAATTTATGTAATAAAAAAATCGATTTTTTGAATCATCTAAACTGGTTTCCCCCCTTAATTTTGATAACAGTTACACCTAACATAGTGTTACAAATGATCAATTAGTCGTAAAATCTGAGAAGGATTAAAATTCTACGAATCCATTTAAAAGAATCTTCAAAGATCTGGAGCTTCGATTGGCGACAGAAAGAATTTTTGTATGAAGAACTATTTACAGAACAAACAGAAAAAAATTTTATAATGTGATCATTTGTCTCCGAGAAATCACTGTTGAAATTGATGAGTTTTTCCTTATATTTCATCAGTGATCAGTTATGATGGACAACAATGAGATTTTGTTTAAATTATATGTAATGCGGTAGCAACTGTATATGTATGTAAATTTTGGTGTTTCTGATTGTTTTGAGTTAACAAAATACTTTTTTTTTTTGTACACAAAACGAGTAGCATAATTGAAAATGTGCTACTAAATTTGTACAATGACATGTGAAACGCGCGTTCTTGCCACTTCTAATCTGCACAAGTTGTTATTGTTGTAATACTAATAGCTACTTTTGGCCATCAGTGTCATTGTTTGTAGCTTGTAAACGCATTTGCATGTTAGATGACAACTTTTTAACTCTGCCTAATAGACACATTTACATATATTGCTCTTGTAGCATATCTGTTGTATGATGAATGCGTGCAACATGTCGAAAAAATTTGTCAAGCGTTACGAGAAAATCGTTTCATTGTGATTAACGCGCGCTCACAGATCACTTTACATATGTCTACACACAAACATACCTATGCATGTACATATGTATATAAATACATACACATAGCTACTGACACGAGTACATATGCATATGCATATCGCTTTGAATGGAGTTGCATGGCTGCAAAGTGCTGTGTGAATTGTCAAACCATTGTCAAAGCACTCAGAGCTGTCAATCAGAGCAACAAAATTAGGAAAAATTAAATATATTCACGTATATTGTATGTATGTAGGTATGTATGGCTGTGTGTCCGCACGCCAACTGTTGGCACTCGAGCTAGGCGCTACGCTGACGATTTATTCATGTTACCTACGCGACAAGTAATTTGGAGTTAGCCGCTTCTCGCTTTTTGAAGGAAGTCAACAACTGATTGTGATTTGGAATTGGATTGGCAGCAGCAACAGCCGCCATTCTCCCCACAACCGCTGCAAACACGTAACTTTTATGATTTATGTTGCAGCTTGGCTGGTAAATATGTGACATTATATGCAATAGCAACAACATAAAGCGATTTATGCATCACAGTGTCGTCAAGTTGTCAACTACATGTCAAATGGCGAATGATCTGCCTACCTACAACAACAAGAAAAACCTACAAACACGGAACGCCTGCCGTCAAAAGACGCTGCAGCTACTTAAGTGTGCCGCCAAACATACATAAACATGCACTTTAATAACTCAAAATCCGCTGCAGATTTTTGTAGTCTAATTCTTGCTCCTTTTATTGCTTTTTTTGTTGCATGGACTTGGACTATTGTCATTGATGCTTCTATTTGCGTATCACTTTGGCAGTTCGGAACATTTATGCATTTTCCCAGTTGAATGTGCAGTTATGTTTTTTTGTATATGTATGCAGGTACAGTACGGATAAAAAAAATAGCATTACGACAATATAATACTAGAACTGAAAAATATTAGACTTTTTTTTTTGGGATCGGATTACAAACAAAATATATGTATATATATATTCATCCTTGTCAATTCGTGATTTGCTGAAGTTCGCTGTAAGAGTACTAGCACCTATGATATACCTTGTTGAGAAAATTGCTGAAATGTTTGAGTATGAGTCATACTGACTCACAAGAGACACTCTCTTAACCCTTAAGCATGCTGAAAACCATTTTGGTTGAAATATAAAGAAACAATGTCTGGTTACGGAATAGTAAAAATATATAAAATAATATTTCCATACCAAAAACACAAAAGTTTCTATTTGATATTTTATTTGTGTGACGAGCGACAAGGACCTTGCCTGTGTTAATTAGCAAAATTGTCGAATTTGGGAAAATGGCTAAATAGTGAGAGTTTGGATGTTCGATGTTGATGCTGCCCTATTTTTTCAAACAAAATAAAACATGTAATGGAAATCGATATCGATAAATCTTGGAAAAGCGAAGGCGGCTCTTATACTGAGAAAATCCTCCCTACTAGCCACCTGTAATAAGGAGCATAATAATATACTTAGCAAGTTCCCGTTTCTACCCAATACTACGGATCTTCGTAATCCTATAGAAAACTTAAATTTAATATTGACTTTCTCTCCAAATAGGAGTGGGATAGGGGTGAGGTGGTCTTGGTCCAGAAATAAGTATAATCGATTTTCAGGTGGTACCAATACGCCTACTGACAAAGAGGGTGCTGACAATAAGAAATTTGGTATATTTACAAATATTCATAGATACCAAAACTGCCTTGAAATCACGAAAGTCTCTTAGGGTTAAATTGAAGATAGGGAAAGCATGTCTTCCTCTACTAGCGGATCTTATAGATCTACGACACAGTAATATTTCTGGTAACTGTAAAACAGATGAACTGGAAAGAGAAGATAACACCCTACAATTAGTTAATCGAGAAACATGTTAATGCCGGTGGAGTCAACGCCTGACTTGCTTAAGAAGCAGACAAACGTGATATGAATGGGAATTTTGGCAGCACATGTCGACTATTGAAAGGAAGGAAGGAAAGAAGGAAACAAAAGGAATGACATAAGAACTCGAGTAGGAGTGCTAACAACAAGCAGACATGACAGCAGATTGGGGATAGCATATAACGATTACTGTATAAACTGCTAAGATGTAAAAGAAGAAGAGAATGTAGAACAAAAAAGCGAATATAATGTGAATATGTCACCTTAGTGCTTATATTTTTATCAACACTGTGTGCTTGTTTGTAAATTACAAAGCCATGAATTTCTTTAGCTCCGAAGATGGATTATGTTCTCTGCTTGACTGCCTATGCGTACATCCTTCTGCCCGCATGCCCGCATTGCTTCCTATCTGCGTACATACATACATACGCATATACATATGTGTGTGTGCTTAGCTTAGCTATTTGACTGATGCGTTGGTAATTTGGAAATTCTCACGTTTTTCATGTTCTTTCCGGTGCTTTTATTTGTTAGTGCAATTACAACATTTACGGTCATCACAGCAAACAAGAGGCAAGAACAAACGAAATTTGTTGCAATGTCGTCGAGGTAATGACAACAATTTACATACACGCTCCCGCACACACACATACATTTATAAAAGTATGCATTAAAATGTAGTTGACAAACGCATTTCCTGTGTTTAGTGTTGCCACATTTGTTGTTGCTGCTGTTGCTGCTGCTATTACCACGAGTATTTTGACGACGCGTGCCAAACGCTTTCGATCCGCTTGTGACCTCATCACGCCACGACCTCAAAAAAAAAAAAGCAACTAAATACTCGTTTACTCGCAATTGTAATGAACACGGGGTTTAAAATGCCAAAAAGTTTATATGGAAATCCGTTTAAAACGTGTTTACAATTTATTTGTTGTTATTTTTGGTAGTAGGAAAAATTTACATTTAACTACATACCAGTTAAGGATGTCCGTCCACTTGACATGCCACGCCGCCGCTCTTTCACACATATAATTTACCCATGCAGTGCGCTCACATTTGCGCCGCCCGTCACCCCCTATGGTATATGTCACGATTTGTGGCACAAAAATTCGCAGCTTGCAACAACGTAATACACACATATATTATTTGCTTCAGTACGTATTGTTGTTAAATTTGTTGTTAATGTCAATGTTGCTGGCTACTGGTAATCGCTCTTGCAGCCATTGTTGTTCTATTGTCGTTAATACTAGTCCTACATGCCTATACATATAATGTACATACATACATATACACACATCCATTACATTGTGCACAAAATAAAATCTACTTACCGCTGTTTGTGTTGTTGTTGCCGCTCATAATGTGTCACAACGATTTTCGCGTTTGACAATTATCACAAACATATGTTTAAGCTGCTGCAACATCAATGTACTAACACCATGTAGTATATGCCAGCCGCCTTTGTCAACATGTTGCTATTGACATGTCGCGAACTACTGCTCGTACGTACAACAACAATTAACACTTTGCAATGTTCAATAGTTGGATCATGTATGACAAAATTGTTTGAGCACTATTTTTTACTTACATACAAAAATACATACAAACATATGTATGTTGATACAAACGAAAATTGCTTGTAAACAAATTTGAGAATTTTTAACGTTTTTTCTTTTTAAACACATAAATGTTTATGTGCACAGAGGGTTAGGGGTGGTCAGAGGGAGAAAATCATGTTATTTTACAAAAGTAGTAATATGGCATTGTATAATATATGTTTTGACTTAAAGTCACGAAAATTTCAAAAAAAAAAAAATTATTTTCCAAAGTTTTAGCTGTCTGTGTTGACCTAGTTCCAAAAGAGGTCCTTCCGATGACAGTCCCTGGAGATTCATCTAAAATCTATCAAATAGAAAAATTTTGTTTTTTATAAATATATAATCCTGGGCCTGATCGAAGCTTTTTTTCAAAAATTAACAAAGTGGCGGCCTCAGGAAATTGTTTTCTAGATTTTTGGGAAAAAATCAACAGTTAATTGGTCTTAAAAAATCGAAATTTTTGAAAAAGCCCGAGTTTATTCTGTATTCTAAAATCTGTATAAATTTCATTAAAATCTACTACGCGGTTTTCGAGTTACAGTTAACTCATTTAAAGTTTATTGCAGCTGCCGTTAGCTACCTGCTCCCGCGCGCTTTGAAGTGCCCAAGCGCTCTTTGTTATTTGTCGAAGAAAATAAAAAAGGTATTTATCGGTTCAACTCAAAATTTTTAGAAAATATTTTCAAGATATTACACTTAACGCGAATGCAAAAAAAAACAAATTGATTTTTTGAAAATTCTGACTACCCCTTAAAATATTTAACTGAAGGTTAGCCATTATCAAAAATGAATGGGCCGTTAATTTTTCTAATGCGCGTTTGACATTAATTCCTGACGTCATGAACGAAAGAGCAGAAAGCTTAGCTAACAATTTGACAGTTTGTTTCGCTTGTGACATAGCGTGGCGCAATTTTGTCGCTAAATTTCTTGACTTACGATCTCTTTCTCAACTTTAACTGCTATCACTCCGCCCGAAGGTGTTTTAGAAGGATACAGCTTTAGAAATATCAGGGTACATCACACTTGGTATAGCGTTAACTATTATAGCTGTATCTTACTATGTTATGAAATATAATGAGAGAGGCAGATACAATTTTTATACTCACGTAACTTATTGCTAGGGAGCATAATAGTTCTGTTCACCTACAATAATAATTATCCCATGAAGTAGCTAGCAAATATATGAGTTATTAAGGGAAAAGCTACATGGAATCAAATATCAATTCAAACTGAGAATAAGCCAGTTTCAAACTAAATATTTTTTGGAAATGTATTGACTTATTGGGATAGAAATTGGTCCTAATAATCTAAAAAACCTTGTAAATCTGGCTGGCGACAAAACCGAACTGTTTTGTAAATAACATAATATTATACTATTGAAACGGGGAGAGTTATTTTAAAGGAGCATCATTTTAAAAAGCATAGCTTAATTATAATATGCAGTTTTAATGTTAAAGATGTGCACGGCTCTACATTTTAATGTTGCTGCCTTATTTTTATTTTGCTTTTTGATTTTTTTTTGATAAAACACCCTCGTTCATTTTTTATGCTATCATTTCACTGTAGACAAAAAAGTTCACATTGTTTGAAAGAAAAAAAAATCGAATTTATCATTATTTATATTTGGTTCGATTTTGGACGGTACATCGATCTCCACACTTTTCGATACTTAACTTTGCTTGAAGAAAAAAAATTTAAAAAAAACCCCGGTATCGGTGATATTTCTTCTAGATAGAAAAATTTTTTCCAGAGTACATATTCTAGAGAACTGAGTCAATGGTGGACGGAATTGCAAAATATAAAAGCAATTCAAAATGATTTTAAACGATTTTTTCATCGTGTTAATTTTTTGAGACACGCTTCATTTACACGATTGCGAACTTGCGCCCACTTTCTCCAAAACTTGCAGGCCCAAATATTCTGTTATTATTTCTACAAAACTTGCAACCAAAAACTCAAAACTCCAATAACTCGAGGTTAAAATAAATCCTCGACTTCAAAAACGGTTTCGGAAGTAAGAAAATCCATAGTGAGAATTTTAGAAAAGCCACATTTTATGCGTTACCTCATATGTATGTACGTAAATAAATATGAATATACAATATAGAGGCGTTGCCTTGGCAACATACCAGACGATATTCCAACCAATTTTTGTGGCTTAAAGAGACTTAAGCAAGACTCATCCAAAACAATCAAGATTTCTACTAATTAAATTAAATTTCGTTTAAAATTTTTAATTTTCATATTCAACATTTCGAATTGCAGAAGAAAAAGAATATATTGAATGAAGCTTGTATTGGATAATTTATGCTTGTAGAAGCAATATTTTGCTTGCGCATATCTACGAAAATTGCTTGCGCTTAAGAGAGCGAGAACTTTGATTTCTGTTTCGCTTGGTAAGCAAAACTGTGCTTTGATTTTGTAACGCTGTGAGCTACACTAGTTTAGCGGAGCGTTTTGATTTACAATTTCTTGTAGTGATTTTAATGTTTGCATAATAGAATTGAAGCTTTTTGTTTCTAATTGAGGCATGAAAACACGTTATCTTTGGTTACCCTTCATAAATAAAAAAGTTTTCCATACAACAACTAGATTTTTATTGGTCAATTTGTATGACAGCTATATGCTATAGTGGCCCAATTTACATCTATCTTCTGCGAAGATTATAGCGTTGTTTTATATAATAATTCATGCGAAATTTCGTGAAGATATCTCATCCATTTTTGCAAGTTCACAGTACTCATAACAAAAATGAAATACTTTTATTCCCAAATTAAATTTTTCGCACTACTTCAAATGCGGACAATAGCGTCATTGCTTATTACAATTGTTCCAATGCTTTTTTGCGCGGTAATTAGCCAACATCTGAAATATGGTCAGTTTAGTAATAAGACAGAAAGCGGAGCAACGCTTAACAAAACACCAGCGAAACGTGAAAACAAACAATTTTTCTGTTGAAAAATAAATAAATCTAAAGTAAAAACAGACAAATCGACCGCTGCACAAATTGGCTAATAAACAGCAGTTCAAATTACATTCAACAATCGTTTTGAAAATAGAAAAGTAATGCCTCGAAGGCCACAACAAGAAGCTGCAGATAAAGTGGAAACTCCCGTGAGTGACGTTGGATTTTCTCAATTATTTTTTAACACAGAATTTGTAGCATTTTCTCCAATTATTTTCAAAGAATTTCTGTACAATCATACTCCGTTTAAAAAACAGTAGTAATTCACCGTGAAATTTACAAGTATGACTACGCTAACGACATACAAACAAACGCGAGCGCGTATAAATCCCGATTGGCGCCGACGCAAGCTCGATAACAAACTGATTACCACGTTGGCAGCATCATCGCTCATGTTACAGGTACATATCGACATATAACGGGGTCAATTCCAACGGTGTAGCGCCTACAACTAACAACAAACATAGTTACAGTGAAAAAGTGTACATAACAAAAGGACAATGTTGTTGTTATTTGAATTGTTTTAGCTGAAATATGCTGGCTCATTGAGAAATTCAAATTGTAAGCGTGTCTTCAGCCAGTACATTTGTGTTTGTTTGTGTAACTCGCGGGGTGCAACAATTTCGGCCACGCATTCTAATTACAGTGATTTTACTATTTAGATTTATTATTGTAATTTTCATTTGATTGGTAATTCATTATTAGAAAAGTGAAAACACGGCGTTTCATATCAACAAAACTGGCGCCAACCGTCAGCGCCGCTGATCAATTAAATTCGTTACGATCGTTTGTAATTAATACGATGAATTTGCAAATTTCACTAATGAAAAATAGAAACGAATTGACTTAATGAAAACATTGATTGATTAACATGCGCTGATTCTGCACAATGCGTGAGCGAAAAGAAATTTTGAAAAAAAAAAAACAAAGAAAATGTTTGAATTGTTTGTTGAATAACTCAAAATAAAATGTGATTAAATAAAATCTAACTATTAGCATAATCCGATAGCTGACTCACTTATAGGTTAGGCTTTGCTATGGAATAACTTTAAACTCTAAAATGTATTTATATTCAATAAATGTAAACCACGAAGCCAAAATCCGTGTCTAAAAAAGTTCGACCGCGCTGTGGCCAGCCCATAATGAAGTGAAAGAGCTACTAGTGCCTTGTGGGTACTTATTCTAAATAGGTAGCATATTCCATAGCTGCCACTTGTCTATAGTATGGTGGCTCAAGGCTTAGAAGCTACCATACTAGTCTTAAATAAACTATAATAGCCGGCCTTACTCTCAGTCACAGGATCGATAAGAATATACATATCTTCTTTTAATCAAGTTTGAGTCTTCTTATGTTCGACTGAGCTCCACATTTTTATTCTAGAAGCATTCACGAATGTATTATTTTTATGTACATATGTATGTACTTATAATAAATACTATCTAATAGTGTTTATTATTGAGAATCATCAGTCATGCTGGAGAAAAATCAAAATATGCAAGAACTAATCGGCTTTTTGACCGGAGTTTCGATATAGAAATAATTGTTCTCTAAATATTGATAAATGGAGCTTCGTTTCGTGGCATTTGCTGTCTGAAATATGCACTGATCTACATATGTATGTTGTTTCAGTTATAAGTCTACTGCAAGCTTCTCTATTACTACTGTTTACCGAAAAATCCGAAGGGTAACCTATTCCGATCATATCCAAAACAAATTCAGACAAAAAGTAGAGAAGTTTCATGTTTAGCTCTTCGGATAGTCTGACAGTCTGAACAGCGATTTTTCAGTTTCGAAAACAAAAAAGTGTCACAGGAAGCCAAATCTGGCGAATACAAAGTCAGTCACAATCATGCTAGAATTTGACGGCACATTCAGCTCTTTTGGTACGAGTCAAGCATTGACACGCTTCTTACCCAAACCCTTAATTAAAATGTGCGGAGTCCATCCATAAGAGCTGCTGAGTTCTTCTGCTATCTCTCTGATGCCTACACGATAATTTTCAAACACTGATTCTTTAATTTTTTTTTATCGTCAGTAACTGAGGTGAATGGACGACTCGCATGAAACAAGTTTTCGATGACTTCACGATCTTCACCGAATGCATTGTGCCACCTAAATAATTACATATGCTTGTGATAAAGTAGACTCCTCAAAACACAAAATTTCTAGCAAATGCGTTAAAGCGCTGTTTATATGGACCCGTCCGAGTCAACTTTGGTCTTGAGTGTTTTACGTAGCCAGAACAGTTCTTTATTGCTAGAGGTTCGTTTTTTGTGCTGTTTAAAGCAACCGAAATATTTTTATAGAGTCAAAACTGGCAGAGCTTCGTTGTTGTTCTTAGTTGCAAGGAAGTTAGTTTGTTAGTTTTCTTAGTTGTTCAACATTCAGCCAACCCCCAGATAAGTGCAACCCTCGTCTACTTCTATTCTCTTTATGTTATTAGAATGTCATTTCAAATAATGAAAAATACTCACCTATATACAATATGTATGTTTTTTAAGAAAATTTCAAGCAATTAGTATGTATGTTTGTAACTCTGATGAACATAACCAGTCCTGACACTGCTGAAACTGTTGAACACACAATCAATAAGATAACATAGTGAGTATTTATTAATATACCTAAAAATATATGCATAAATAAAGCTGCTCATATAAACTTTTCCGAAGTCAATAATTCTACAGCTGGTATCACATGGGTTTTTCCAGCATGCTTGGTGGTCCGTGGCAATCAGCAAACCACGCAAAGCTAATTTGTTGTACATTACTTTCAAAATTTCTTAAATTCAAAGTCTCACTTATTCGCTGAACATGTTTTCCTTCCCACCCAGCACTCGGATTGGCTTATCGCTTAGCCTTAACACCTTGATAAAGCCTTTTGTTTGACACACACTTTTATAGCATGTCTGTATGTACAGTTATATGCACATGTGACTAAAACCGTCGGTCAGCAAGCGTCTAATCTTAGCTTTTGAAAAATTATTGCCATTAGACGCACACAAAGTTTTTGAGAAGGCGAAAAAACAAAACAGAATCAAAATAATCATGCGTGTAGCAACATTTTGACATTTTTCTAATACTTTTTTTCTATACCACTATTTTCTGTTTTTAATTGATTGATTACTTTCTTGAACAGGCGTGTTGAGCAAACGCAATCACTTGCGCTTTGGAATTCATATTCATTTTTAGAGACATTCGTTCATACATAGATGTATTATGTAATGGTGTGTGTTTGTCCAACTTTTTGTCATTGATATAATATAAAAATTTTTGTTGCTATTAACGGTTTGGCAGTAATTGCCTTTGGCCTGGTTGACTTGGTAATGACTCATTCTAATTTATTGCTGAGTGAATTTCAACTGAGTGGAAATTATATATTTATACTCCCGCAATTCGTTGCAACAGAGAGTATGATAGTTTTGTTCATCTAACGGTTGTTTGTATCACCTAAAACGAATGGAGACAGTTATGGAGTTATTTATATAATATTATTTATAAATGATTCTGGTGACGAGACGAGTTGAATTTCGAGTAACTGTCTGTCTCTCCGTTTGTCCATCCGTCTGTCTGTGCAAGCGATAACTTGGGTAAAAATTTAGATATCTTAATGAAACTTTCTACATACATATTTTCCTTGGCTTCCACGAGCGGTCGGTATTGTAAATGATCGTAATCGGGAAAATATTTTAAGCATTTCTTTTTTAAACTGTTAAAATGGGTAAAATCAGTTAATAACCATGCCCACTCCCTATATAATTGTTATGTTGAAAACGGTTAAAAGGGCTATAACTCACTGAATAAAAGAGCCACAAGCAGTAAAATTCACAACCAGGATGGTAAAGAAGGACTTGACTTGAGATTTTTCTATTGAAAATTAGGTGTTTTTTCGATCTTATGTCAATGTAAGGTGGAAAAATAAATATTTTTAACAAAAAAAAATGAGTTTAGGACATAAGAGGGCAAGTGTCCATTAAATTTCAGGAAAGAAAAAAATGTTGGTACAAGATAAAAATAAAAAACTCAAAAAGTTAGTTTTTTGAATTTTTCATACAAATTTTTGATTATGTGAGAAAAATCACAATACGAAAGTTATACGTCTTTTCAATACCTACAACATTGCCATATAACTTTTTTCTGTAGGATCCGTAGTTCTGCCGTAAATCGAGATAAATCATACTTAACCCTTAAAAATTCAACCACGCCCATCCCCTTCGTTTTCCCAAACTCAGATCGCCCTTAAATTAGTTTTCTTATCTTTCGCTTCCCATGGGTTTCAATCTACTATGATTTTTTTTTGTTTTTTTTTTTTACTTATCTACACGGGTCTAATTTACGGAATTTAATTTTTAAAAATTCGATCAAAAAGCCTATTAAATAGTTGGCCTATTAAATGTAACTATCGCTGTCCATCAAGACAATCAATAAATTTGCAATTTAATTTTATTATTGCTGCTTTGTTTCACCGCTTTGATGATAATCAAATTGGCAGTTACAAACCCCATTTGACACACGAATAATTCAATAGTGCTCCGATAGCAATTGAAGGCTGTTACACACACATGCACACATACTTGCATTTTAACATTTTAGCCATTTTGCTAGCGAGCAGCAACAATGGATTTAACCAGCAAATAGACATGAATACAAATTTTAATTTGAAAGTTAATTAAGCGTTTGCCGCAAACGAAATGACAAAAACAACCAAAAGGAAATGTCGACAACAAAAATCCAATGTGTCTGCTGCACTGTGTGGCAACAATGAATTAACAGAGCAAAATGGCAGGAACGGTAAATTGTAAATTGTAATGCGCGCAAGTCTACCTGCGCTACCTGCCGCAACAACCAACCACAACAACAAGAATAACGACAATGCACCAGCCCGAGTTGGTGGTCACAGTGGCAGTCATAATGAATGGCAACAATATGGCAATACCATGGAAAATATTATTCGATCAGGCACGAGCTGCAACAGCAACCCTCACGGCGAAATGGCCATGTTCAGCGTCAGACAAAAGCAACCTACATATCCCCAACGCCACCGACCACGTTTACCCTCTCCAACTTAGTGCACAGTTGGTCAAACAGTTTTTGGCCCCCCCCGACTACAGCAGCATTGTTGTTGGTCGTTGAAATGGTTGCCATTGTGGAAAATTTCCTTTTGTCCATATAATTTCGTACGCTTGTATGTATGCGCCTTCATTTCGAAGTGTGTATGTCCTTTGAAAAGGACAATGAACAGTAGTTGAGATACTTTTTACAATGCGACTAGATACATGTCCGTACGGTACTCGTACATTACTTAACCCGTTCGAAATAAAAACATGAAATTTTGCATTTTGTATTTATGTTACGGTTTGTTGAAAAATTTACCTTTTATCCTTTTCGTTGTATTGCCAGTGTTGTACCCTTTTCATTTGGGCGTTCACAAAAATCCACACAAAATGGTCTACTTATGTTGCCCTTTCATCCACGCCATTAGTAGTTGTTATTGTTGCTTGTCTTCGCATTTGAACTTGATCCCTCGCCCACACTCAGGGTTCCATTCTGGATTCTAACCCCACTGTGGGACACACTTGAGAGATGTATAACAACAACTTTCGGTTTGTTTTTCTTAGATTTATAATTACGTCCTTTGCGGTTATCGACGGCTACAACCTTTTGCACAGGCATAAAATTTGGCTGAGAAGGAGTGAGTGGGTTCTGTGGTATACCTAAGTTGCGTCAAATTCATTTTATGACATTGCTTATTGGTTCTTGTAAACAAGTCCTTTTAGGTTTGCAAATCAACAAAAAGGGCGCTTTGAAGGCGTGAGAAAAAAATCGGCCACATATTTTCTGAAGCTCTATAGCAATGTTAATAAACATTCAAATTAGTAAGTTTATGAATTAAGGGATTAAAGAACTACAAGTATATATTTATGGTGATAGTGATAATGTTTATTTTGCTATTTCGTGTATAACTTTGTTATTGCCGTTGTCGTTTTAGTATTATAAACTTATAGCAGCGAAGGCAAATAATTTCAGAGTTAGATATTTACAACTTTTTATGAAAACCATTTAGGTTAATAAAACTATATGTTATACTGCATCTGTGGATAAAAAATCTTTTACGTTGATAATTCTAAGTGTCCGCTATACCGTCGCTACGGTATCACATCCATATGTATTGACTATGGGTAAATATATTCATTTCTATAGATACGATCGAATCGTAAGTTTATAAATACTGCATGAAAACCCAAAAAAATCTGTTATTTGAAAATTTTGAGATTGTAATCTACAGAGCCACAAAACACAAAAAGACCGACCAACTGCGCCATCTGTTTAAAATTCCCTCCAAACTGTGTTTATTTCGAATAAATCAAAAAATAAGTGAAGTTATCAATAGGTCAGCGTTGTATTTTGCAAATTTCATGACATTTAGTATTTGGGCAGAATTTCGGAAATCATACTTTCACCCAAATTGTCACCACTTTTTCTAGCATAGCCTAGTTTATCTCTCTAATACTAAGACGAATGTTGTTTACAGCGATTTATCTGAATAGACTATTGACTTAATGCTTCCCTGCAGAAAGTTCTCTAAAATATGCAAATAGCATGACCTAGATGGCAAATCTGCAGACCCATTTCTTTATATAATTCGATCACCTAATAATGTTATCCGGCTATGAGGCTAAAAAACTTATATGAACCAATTAGACCCGCATCACTTACCATTACGGCACCATCTACGACTAAAAAATAAATAAAAAACAATATAGCTTTCGACACGCAAATAACACTTCGATTTCGGAGGTGAACTTCGCAAAACGGACAAATTAATATTCTACTTAAGACTCAATCTCTCAAAAAGAAATGTATTTGGTCCAATACCTCCAAAAAAAAAAGTGTTTGCCGAATAGTTATTGCTATGTTGACAACGCTGGGGTAAATTTATCTCAGCTTCTTCTACTCGGTTGTGCCGTTTCTTCAAGTCCATAACCCTTGAAGACTCCATTTGAATTATAAAGAAGGTGCCATAGTGCGAGACTAGCTTCAATATATATAATAACAGACCTTAATTTTGTACCTAGTCGGTAGTCTTAGTCGTACCCCTTTTATCACTATCCCCCTAATTTTCTTTTGACTATAGTTAAAATGTTGTAAGACGGCATATAATCTAATAGTTTTTTCTTTCTCAATGAAAATATTGCCTTATTACATCGTAACATTATATTGTATAAAAGCACCTTGTAAAAATGGTGCATCTTTTGCACGATAAACCGGGGCAAAAACTGCCAACCAACTAATTTGCAATTTTCATTATTTCAGCTTAACAAAGTTTACCGATTCGTTATATTTAATAGAAAAACTTTATTTAATTTATAAACAAGCTCAAAAACAATAAATAAACATCCGCGAGGCAACTTCCACTCTTACGTTTTGAGAAGGACCGAAAATGTTACACTTACAAGTATTTCTGATAAGAATACAACATTCTAAGAAAAAAACAAACGCACCTGAAACAAGAAAAAACGTTAAGTTCAGTTGCACCGAAGCTATAATACCCTTCACGGTGCATTTTTTTACAGCATAAAAGGTTATAAAAAATATTTATTTATGTTTTCACTCAAGGCCTTGAGTTTGATCGGTCAGTCGTAAGCCAACTACATAACTTACATATATGCTATAGTAGTCCGATCTCAACAATTGCTTCAAAGATTGTAGCGATGTCTTGGATAATAGTTTCTGCTAAATTTTTTGCATATACTTGTCAAATGAAAAAGTTTTCCGTACAAGCACTTGATTCCGATCGTTTAGTTTGTATGGCAGCAATATGCTATAGCGGCCCGATATCGGTGGACAACAAATCAAGCAGCTTCTTTGAGAGAAAAGGACGTTTGTAAAATTTCAGGTCGATGTCTCAAAAACTGAGGGACTTGTTCCCGTGTATGCAAACGTATATGGCTAAATCGACTCAGTTCGTCACGCTGTTCATTTGTATATATGTATGTATACTTTATAGGGTCTCCTATGTTTCCTTTTGGGTGTTAACATGCAAACATTGTGATCCTGTTTAAGGTATAAAAATGGTGAGAAGGGAACACGCAACTGTAAGCCGAGCATAGGGCAGAATAAATGGAACATTTTTGTGAGAAAAGAAAACGCTATAAGCTAATTTAATTGAATCGGCTTCAACCTCACAATATTGAAAATTTTTGGTAGAAAGGATCATTTCTCGATAAAGTTTTCCCACAAACTCTTTGTCTATATAACATTTGTTTATTAATAATACTAGATAAATAGATTAAGTGAAGCATAATATTAACATCGAGCCAACAAACACGTGTTTGAGGCATGAAGTAGTGGGAACATGCTTTGCGGAGCCTTTAGTGCGTCTGCTTTATTCATCTACGTTTCCTAGTGCGCCTATGAATTTAACGCCAGTTTTGAGCATTTCGTATAATTAGGGCAACGTGAACCACTACAAAAGTCAAGTGGGCATGTGGAAAATGAAGAGAACGTGTAAAAAGGCGACGCGTGCATTTTGGCAACGTGCAACAACCACGCACGCGGCAACAGTTGCTACATTATAAAAGACTGCGACAAATTAAAGGAAAGCTACTAAATACACATAGAGTTAGTTAATTTTATTTATTAGTTTCATAATTGCGATCTCACCCGCGGCAACAACAACATACATACCATATATGAGAAAGTAAGCAAGGATGGTGGTTGGTGCGTAGATTGGCGATTTGTGGCAGAGTGGTGCCGCATAGAACAAGCGCATGAGTTAAAAGGCTGGTTACCTAACTTTTACTACGCACATGTTCACCACACACACATATACATATGTATATATATATATATATATATATATATATATGTATTTATGCCCCGAGGTGTGCTGCAACGCGCGTGTGAATACGCACATAATCTGTACTAAGCACAAGCTTGTTACACGGCGGAAAGAAAAAATTAACATACAACAACAAAAACAACAATGGTGTAACATCGAACATTATGCGGATAATTAGTTGCCGAAAATGTACTGCTTACATATATACATGTGTACATAAATAAGATGCCACACATGTTAATGTCGCGCGAAAAAGCGTCGTTAGCGGAATGTGTTGGGGCACAAGGGGTTGGGCGGAGTTTCGAAAGCATTTCCTTACGCTTAGCAAGAAGGCGGCTCATTAGCAGTTACTTTCTCTAATTTTTGGTTTAGTTTTTTTACTTACATATATATGTACATATGTATTTAATGTGACAATAACAACAATGGAAAATTTAAATGAAGAAAGCATTCCAGGGTTGTCGGAATATTATTGTATTGCCGTGCCAACGAGACGCGACACCAACTCACAGTTGCCACATAAATAAAAATTATGACTTTCATAAGGCGCAAATGTGCTCAAAATCCTTTCTGCTCACGCTGTGTGTTTATAGGAATGTATGTACATACTTATGTGTCATGATGTATATAAAAAATCATATATTAAGTTTATTACTACTACATATGTACATACATATGACTACATATGTACATACATATGTATTTCGTTCGTACATGCGTATTTAGTTATATTAGACCATAAATTTCTACACGTGTACTGTACAACATGCGCACGCCGAAGTCTATAATCGTGTCGCGCGGCGCTAATGGCAGCCCCTAATGACATTTAACGGTATTTTAATGTTTGCGCTTGTTCATTACCCATATTTATAATAAATACATTAAAGCATAGTAATTAAATCAGAGAAATGAATATGCTTGCCACAAATGTACGATTTTAAGTTTCTATTTATTATATTTTAAGAGACACTATAATCACAGTTAAGGAAGAAATGCCTAGATTAATATATTAACCTTCAAACAAAAATTGTCGAGCGCTCTCGGTCGGTTAAGTTCCCATAAACGGCGAGATTTAAATAAAAAAAAAAGAAACCATCAACCAATTCGAAACCTACAATGATATATCTATTATAAATTTTAAAATATAAAGGTTGTTTTCTTGGAGATATGGGACTTGTACTTACATATATCAAATGAAACATATAATTTTGCCTTTGAACTGAAACATAACTGCAAATAACTACACCACTTTGTATTACGAAGAACATACTGGCGGTCCAATTTTGCGTCACTTTTTTAATCACTGTGACCTAGTAGCTATGTATTTTATCAGAGTAGTTCATTGAGTTGACATAGCACTGCAAAAGGTAGTATAATCGGTTAGAATCACATGGCTTAGGTAGCCAATTGGCTGGCTCGTGACTTGATATTATTTGACTTATTGCACAATACGGTCAAACCCTTTACCAATTTGACGATTTGTATTGCTGTGGGGAACGAAAAGTAGCGCATCATTTGCCTTTAGCGCTCAGGCTGACGTAACATTTGCTCCATCTTCAGTTTAGAGAAAGTATGGATTATTAATGCCTGCGATATGCAGAACACACAAGACATTAAAGGGAGTTTAGAGGGCATTTCGGGATCGTTCGCATTCAAAATACGGCATGTTTGCTCTTAACGTCGCGTTAACGCAGAAATGTACCTCTTCTGTGAAGTTTGACAGTAAAAAAATTAAGATAAGTCAAGTTTCGGAAAGCAACGATTTTCTAACGTCTTTGCACGAAGATTTGCCAAAACAAAGGCCGGTGTTTTTTGACACGCTCTCTATCTTTGTGAGAAGTTTGTATTTCTTAAAAGCACCATATAGTTATATGGAAAAGGATTAAAATTTTATTGAAATAAAAATATATTCTGAAGGAAATGAATATTTTAACTCTCATAATTTCAATAATATCTTCTTAAAAATATGATAAATTATATATAAAGTTATTTGAGTATTAGAAACATTTTTTTTGAGAGTCCACAAACTTCAATTATTTGCACAAAAAACGAAAAAATATGTGCAATAAGAGCAATAAAATGCAGGAAAGACTTAAATAATTGGAATATAACGAAAGACAACATACTGAAACGACCATAATTTTTTATTTATTATATATACTCTTACTGAAATCAGTAAGAGGCAGTATAGACGGATTATTTTTGAAATGACTGATTTAACGTTTTATTTAAATAAATAGTTTTATACTCACATTCCGTATTTTCTACTTACAGAAGAAGGAGGAAATACCCGAAGTTACCATGGCCCACAAAAAGGCAAAGGAATGGATTGTAGCTATGGCCAGGGCTAACTATCAGGATCTATCCAAACTGGCAACTGATTATCCCGAATTGGTCAAACTACACGTAAGTCATAAATTTAATTAATTTTATTGATTTATTTTAATTTCTAAGTTTCTAAAATTGTTCCACATATCCATTGCCTTGATATCTGACAACTGACAAATGATCACATTAGCCACGGTCACTTGACAATTATACAGCTGTCAATGTGCGGTGCAAGTGAATATAAGTAGCTTGAGCAGTGTAGGTATAATTGTAGAAATTGATATGTATGGCGCCACTATGCAAAGTAAAGTACTCATTCATATTTATATGCTTCTTGTAGCCTACGATGTGTGGTTACTTTGACAGACACGACGGCACGCCTAAAAAAATAAATTTGAATTATTCTAATTTAACGGGTGTTTTTTTAATCATGTAGTTTTCAATGAGGCAATACTTTTTTCGGAGTTGGGGTTTCTGACAGCTACCATACCATACATTCATAGTAAGATATTAAAAAACATATCGTGAATGTAAGTCACTAAGCAAAGTCCTGCGGACACATATCCACAAAAGTAAAATTTGCAATTTATGACTAGTCCTTGAAGTTTTTAATCTAGCCATATGCCAGACTTGAAAATATAGAAATTAATTCATGGTAACTTAATTATATTTTGCCATCAATAGATATGAAAAAATTGAAAATTTGTATCCCAAATGAATTAACTCATTAAATTGGTATAACTCCTATCTTCAATGCTACCAAGTTGTGTTTTGCATAGTTTAGCTGACTTTTACTATTGTGAATAGTTCAAATGACAAATAAAAATACAAATTTACTTTTTTTTCTTGTATTTTTAAAACATAAGACCTAAAATTAATTATGATAATTTATAGAAAATCAAATTTTAGGGTTACAGTAACGTTTTTTAACGCGAAAAAAAGGTTTTCTCCACTAAGAAAGAATCATAACACTATTGTGCATGCGTCAGAGAACATGTTAGAGCAGGGTTGCACCACAAACGCTGCCCATTTGTTTGAGCATCTGGTATAGTTTGTTCGATTCGCTGGAGAGTAACGCTTGGCGAATCGAAGACAGCTATTATTCGACTCAGCCCAATCCACTATCCACTCTTCACTATTTTGCCTTTAACATAAACTTTGTTCCCAAAATATACATGTTGTAATACGTCTACAAGTAAGTATGTTGATATATAAACAGGCTTGAACAAACGTTCGCTTGAACATGTTTTTTTTTTGAAAAGTACAAAATTGATCAGAAACGAATTGAAAGTTTGAGAAGAGGGTAGCATAGCTAATGAATGTTAAAAAGCACCTTATGCCTAGCGCTTAAGGAAGGACCCTGAAAAATTGACTTCAAAATACCTCTTATTATACTTATAATAATAATGTCAATAAAGTGGATCTCAAGTGAAGATGTTTTGATCCAAATTCCATTACTTCATATGTATTTTTAGATGGTCTTTTTAGCTTTCTTTGCAATCAAAAATTGGCAATTAAGTACTGCCATATAAATATTTGTAGTCGAAATAGGTGTCCCACATCTACTGAGCAATCTCATACATTCAACGCATTGTAAGTTCTCTCCGTTACAGCATTAACGGTTTGTCGTTCATTACAAGTCACATGTCGACTTGCTTGCCTTTAGTTCGTTGTGGTAATCAAGCAAATTAATTTGTAAAACTCTCAACTTTTGGCAGCAACCAATAATATACCCGTAATGAATCCATTGCGAATCAAAGGATCTGCATAAATATATTTGAATATGTGTGTGTGTGTGTGAATGCGACTTGCTGTTGACACTAATTTATTTCTCCGGGAGCCTACTTGGAAATGCATAAAAATGATTTATGCCCATTTCCGCTTCATTGCCAGCCCAAATGATTCGAAGAATTGCAAGCGCCGCATAATTCGCGCATTTCACTGCTGCGGCAACTCCTTATTAATTGCAATTTCTCTGCATTTATAAATTGCAACCGCCAAGATTGCAAGCAAGCAAGACGTGTATAAGCGCATTCATAAGCGGGGCATACAATTCAATTGTGTCTCCTTGTTGGCAACGCATATTATTTCCGGGAACAAGAGATTTGTAGCCCAATTAGTTAATTCCACACAAAAATCTCCACATGAACTTGTGATCCAGCACAAGCTGCAGCTACAAACATAAGTATGTGTGTGTGTTGCTGCTACTTAATCCAAGACGAGCTGTCATAAGCGAGTTCCATTGAGGGGGAAATGCAACCGCAAGCAGGCAATATTTCCCCCAAAGCGCCATAAATCTTCTGCGTAAGCAGCAAGTCCCACGGCGGTTGCGCTGTGATGCGAGTGGTAGTGTAACGGTGTCGGTGCTGGTAGCGCTAGTGTCGCTGCAGCATAAAAAATGAATTATGCGCCTCTTTATCGGCGTGAAATGCAGCAAAAGTTCTAAATAAAGCGTAAAAACGAAAATTAAAAAATTAAGGGCGGCGTTGTAATTGAGCGACTGAATTTCAATGATGTAAATTTCTGTTGAGTGTAGTTGTTGCGCTGGCAGCGAGGGCAAATCCTAAATTTTGTGTGTCAACTATTTTATGAATATTTGGTCTCATATGAACTGATAGAATTAGTGGCTTTGTCTATCATTTAGAAAATTTATATTTTTATATACATATGTATGTATTTATATACATATGTATCTTTATGTGAGTGTCTAAACAATAAATAATAAAACATCCCTCTATTTTTTAGGTTCTACATTTTATGACTTTGTTAAGTTTTTAATTGGCTATTGCTGTCAGCTTAGACATTTTATTATGTCATTATTTATAAATTTATAAGCAAAAAGATATAAATTTTGGTTTTTAAAGTTCTTTAGACTTTGTTATTTTAAATAAACTAAAATAATCTCGGCGAACTGGATTTATTCGGCAAAGTATTTAATATGCTTTGGGTTCTTATTATTAATTTAATTTTTTGAGTGTGTTTACTTAATGCACTTAACCTAAGTTGCAAATAAAGTCAAGTTAAGATAAAGTTTTGTAAAATTTGTGAAGAGTGTGTTTAAGACTCCTAACACTACTTAAAGTCAAAAAAGTTCGTTTTTTTAATCCTAAACTGGCTCCTTAATTATACCATCTTGTGAATACGAGTTTCCTAAAGTATTCGTATAACCGTGCGCTACTGCTACTAACGGAGCAATAGTCGTGATTTATAAAACTTTCTGAATTTTAAACACATAAATTCACCTTTGTTGGAAATAAACATATATAATGTAAATATGTTTTATATAATATATATACGAGTAATCTTTAAAGCTGATTAACAGACTGCACAACGTGGTGTCCACTGACTAGCTCGTAGCAACTTGCATCAAAGACTTCTAATATATTGTAGCAATCGAAAATTCTTTACAGAAAATCATAAAGTATTCAATATATTAAAAAAATTTCGTACAAAAATAACATAGTCCGCAGTTTTTCAAACTCAAAGCCAAGTTTAAACTTGAGACCTCACATGAATCAAAAGATTTCGACCGCTACTGAAAATCATGGGCTAACAGAAAGTTAAGGACTTGGTATTAAAATCAAAAGACTTGATTTAAATGTTAAATGTTATTCATTGAAATTATTGATAATTTTCGATTTTACTTTGCCCTTTTTTTCTAAAATGGGATTACTGTTGGCTAAACAAAACAGCAGCGAAAAACTTATTTAAAAATGTGAAATCGAAAATTATACGTCCTGAATTATCTTGATCTAAGAAAAGTCAATGACTTATTAGTCAGTTCTACGTCTGTCAATGGTTTTAGATCACATGTTTTTTATGCTCTCGCAACATGTTGCCACAGAGTGCAATAGCTTTGTTCACCTAACAATTGTTTTTAACACCTAAAACTAATCGAGATAGATTTATAAGGGATCAGGATGACGAGTCAAGTTGAATTCCGACAATGACTGTCTGTCCCCTCCGTAATGGACTACATTTTAGCCAAAAATATTTATTAATTTTTACTCAACAATCGTTCGAGAAGACACTACTGTTACTTCTACTATAATAATTCAACAACAAAGAACGAACTTTCGTTGTTGATTTACGTGAGTACCTGCCGCGACGGCCTTACCTCACGGTGTTCCAAAACACATCGTATCAATGCAATGCGTTGATAAACGCCCCAAACAATACGAGCTATTTGCAAGTATTTATTTGGATACCAGTGGCAGTGTGTCTGGGTCCACACTACCATCTTGGTATGATTCGAGGCCGACCTAAAACCTCTTCCGTTTTCGGGTACGGAACCCAGTTGCTTTTTGCAACTTTATTTTAGAACTAAAAAAACAGTTAGGCTGAATTTTCAGTTCTTCCTGCATTTAGGTTTCAACCACAGCCACCACGAATCTCCCCAAAGGGGCCATAACCCAATGAGCTGATTTAACCGAAATCCAAGGGCTTTCTGCTCCCCGTGGTACCAGAAAGTAAAGGTATGACTGCGTAGCCGAAACTACTGCCAGTTGAGCAACCCATTACTCAATGACTGGTGACATTTGTCGCTTGAACTTCAAATGTCTTTTTATTTGCTTTTTCATTTAAAGTCTATAATATCAGTTCAAGCTGAGCATTATAGCACTATTCCTGACATACTATGCTGATATTACTGAGCAAGGTACATAATAACAGTCATAGTGCATTTGGCTTTTAGTCGCCTTTTACGACAGGCATGCCTTACCGCGGGTAAATTCTTACCCCTACCCGCAGGGGGAACAAAGAACGAACTTTCGTTGTAGATTTACGTGAGTACCTGCCGGCGACGGCCTTACCTCACGGTGTTCAAAACACAACGGATCAATACAATGCGTTGATCAGCGCCCCAAACAAAACGAGCTTATGCAAGTATTTATTTGGATACCAGTGGCAGTGTGTCTGGGTCCACACTACCATCTTGGTATGATTCGAGGCCGACCTAAAACCTCTTCCGTTTTCGGGTACGGCACCCAGTTACTTGTGTAACTTCTTTTTTCGAACTGAAAATTCAGTTCTTCCAGCATTTAGGTTTAAACCACAGCCACCACGATACTCCCCAAAGGGCCGAACCCAATGAGCAGATTGAACAGAAGTCCAAGGGCTTTCTGCTCCCCGTGGTACCGGAAAGTCTCCGGTCAGACTGCGTAGCCTAAACTACTGCCAGTTGAGCTCCCCATTACTCAAATGACTGGTGACATTTGTCGCTTGAACTTCAAATGTCTTTTTATTCGCTTTTTCATTTAAAGTGTTTCTAATATCAGTTCAAGCTGAGTATTATAGCACTATCACTCCATATACTATGCTGATATTACTGGGCAAAGAATATAATAACAGTCATAGTGCATATTGGCTTTTAGTCGCCTTTTACGACAGGCATGCCTTGCCGCGGGCATATTCTTTCCCCAAACCCGCAGGGGAAACAAAGAACGAACTGTCAAATTACAAGTGAAAAAAGCCAAATTAATACCATTGTTTTTTTTTTTTTTTGCTGTAAATGTTTTAGAAAATAATCAAATTCCGCCGTTAATCATAACGTAACTCACACTGCATTATTAAGAACAATTGTATCGAACTATGTACATATTTATGTGTACAAACAAGTATATACTTACGTATGTATGTACAACAATAAATAATTTCCATATTTGAGCTTGAGTCCAGCAATGTTTTTGCATGATTAGTATTTTCACAAAATAAACTTTTTCCTACAAATTAATTTAAATTTTAATGAGAAACTGAAAAAAAGTGATTGAATGAGAACAATTTCCCTCATTCGCAGCACACTCATTACTTTTACCAACAATATAATATACAAACCGACGGACAATTTCGTGGGCGTGACTGTACTGTATATTTCCTTTTCGAACACAAGTACACACCCACAACCGAAAAAAAAATTCTAAACGGATCTGCCGCAAGAGTGTAATGCAAAGTTGGAAAAAAATGGAAACCGGAGCCTCAACGATCCCGCCACCTTGTAAAGTCGCCTTGTCGGACATGTGTTTTTCATTTCGTTAAAATTGAGTGCTTCCCTTTCTTCATATCATTCTTTTGCCTTACTTGTCTTTTTTAAAATACATTTATTCCTACGTTTTTTTGCTTAAAAACAAAGCATAAACAACAAAAATAAATTAACCAAAATGTAACAAACTGAAGACACGTGTTGCGGGCGTTGTCGGTAAATGCGCGTACAACAAATATGAACACATGTACTAGCAAATATGTACATATGTACTACACACATGCATACATATGTGTACACAATTACAACCAGCAACATATAAATATATAATATGTTTTTACATATTTATGAAATTTATTTTTTATATATACCTTTTTTCACTTATTTAATTCTTTTTAACAATTTTACTCAAAACAGCAAGGCACCAAAATTTACGACCAATCGCCAATTCTTTCTATAATTTACATGCATATGGCAACATTTTAGTCGCGTCACAGACTATCATTCGTTAGCCGCCAACGACACACACACATATTGAGTCCCTTTGAAGCGCAGCTTATCACGAAAAGCGTTCAAATGTCATGTTTTCCTGAATTGCCCGCCGTCCTTAGGGTATGCGTGGTTATTGTTTTTATTTCCACTTCTTGTTTTCATTTTGTCGCCATGCGGACTGTTCCGAAATTTTGCATGCGAAAAGCAATATTTGCGCCAACACTTTTTTGCCTGTAAAATTTCATTAAGCTTTTTGAATGGAATTTTTTAACCTCTTCGTACCGTTTTAGTAACCGCCCACTGCTGTGGTGACGGTGTGACGTGCGAAGGCGTCATCAGAACAAACGAAAAGCTCAAATATAAACCATTAATTGTCAACACGATTTTATGTATTGCGGACAGCAACAACAATTACTTAAGTGATAATTTTTCTCTTTGATTATTTGCTAGAAATATTTTGACTTTTTATTTCTTCACCATTTTAACTTGCGCATTTTGTTCTTTTGAAATGTTGTCGAACAACAGAAAGTACAAGAATTTTGTATTTAATTTGTTAGGTTGTCACATGTACACACGTAGCGAAGCGTCAGTTCAGCGTTTCAGAACTAACAATAATTCTTTTTGACTTTGAAATCATCAGCAGCAGCTTCGTTGGTGGTCAAATAAATTATTTTGTTTTGTGACACTTTCTATGAGAGAGGAAAATTTATTATATTTCGTTCATAAATTCATATTTAAAGTAAAAATAAAACTCATCGTGTACGACATTCGCCGTTGGTCTGTATATATGGTATGTAATGTGTACAATTTTAAAGTTATATTCACTTGCAAGTCTGACAAAACGCGTTTTTTTGTGACTTTTTTTTAATTGCATTTTATTTCATTTAAAAAAAAATGTGGAAAACGGTTGGCCTCAAGGGCCATCCCTGCAACTTCCCGCTAATTTCATACGCTAACGTTCAAATTTCGCTTTTTTCACTGCTTTTGAGCTCTTCGAACTTTTTCGTTTTCGATATCTCGCAAGTAAATCAACCGATTTTGACCCGGTTTGCTTAGGTTTAGAACTGATTAGTTTTTGGTGTCGATCGGTCAAGTCGTTTGGATTTTTCAAAATTTTTATTTTTGAGATTTCTCAAAATCTACTGGTCCGTCCGATTGGGTCCAAACTCACACGAAATTCAAGTGCAATGAAACCGAAATGCCGTTTAGTTTATTCAAATCGGTTGAGCCGATTAAAAGTTATAAGAGGGTCACATACATCCACACACACACACATACATCCACACATACATACAGACATACGGACATCATCGTAGAAATGTTCGGGGAAGCTTCCTCGACCCTCAAAACGTCGAGATCTGTTGAGAACTCGATTTTTACAAAATGGGGTGAAACCAATATCTTCCCGATTTTTAGAAAATTTTCCATTTTCTTAGCGGGAAGTTAAAAAAAATAATTTACATTGCCAAATTTAATATACTTTAATAATAGGCAATTTATTTAGAAAAAGTTTGAATTCCTTGATTCCCTAGCCCATCTACCAAAAGACTTCCGAAATGAAGTATCTGGCTGTGAGAAAGATTTTTCTGCTTAAAGTCTTAATCATAAATCCAAAAACCTTAAAGAAATTATTATTGAATATGAATTAGATTAGTTTAATGGCCGCAGAACTAGTTAAACAATTTTTTTTTGACAAATGGCTGCTTACCAAAACACAAAAACGTTTTTTTTTGTAAAAATGCATACTTCATAGTGGCTTGAAAAGTCGAAGTTGTTATCAAACGTCTTATTGCTTCGATCATTACCTAATAAATATAATAAAGAAGGTCGTGAAAAAATTTGATATCGATCGTTCGTATCAGCCGTTTTGAGAAATTTTCCTCCCCGACAGCATTTAAAGTTTTGGGATCCAATTACACTAAATTAAGAAGTTCTTACAAAACGCTCATATGTATATCCGAAACTATTGCCGGATCTACTTCATATGTTTGGAGCATATTCGAAATCTTTTCCAATTTTCTGAAACTGGGAGAGTAAATAGTAACTTGGGGTCTAGTCTGGCGAAATGGTGGGTAGGGAACTAGTTTCTACTATAATTTCGTCAATATCGATCTCTTGGTCAGACCAAACACTTTTGTATAATTTTCTAAGGATTAATAATTGAATGATGCACCAATAACGTTTATTTATTCTTAATTTCCTACCCAGTCCAAATTCGCACTTATTGGTAAGAGAGGAATTGCCATACTTCTTAAACAATTCAGAATTATAGTGGTGAAAGTTTATCATACGGATACCACAACGTCAAAAACTATACATGACAAATAAAATATATATAAAAGAATACTTTTTGGTTAAAAAAATTATCAAACATTTTTTCATTTAATTAATTTACGACTTACTTCTAAAACCAATTAAATCGACGATATTTCTTTGTTTGTTTCTTCCCACTGACCAACATCACCAAATCATGGCCGATGAGTAAAAATAATGTCAAGTCATTGGCCGCCAACAAGCGGGACAAGCTATGCTTCAACAAACGGCAATAAAACCAAATATTATATTTTTAATTTGAGCGAGTGCCCACCCTTTTCATGGACTAAACACACACGGGCACACTCTTGCAGGGCCACAGCTACAGTTAGTTTGAATAACACGAAATTCAATTTGCCCGCATGTCAAACTGCACTAAGCCAGGTCAAAAATGCCGTTCGAACGTGGCCAGCCATCTAAACTGTTGGTGTAACGGATAAACGAGCTGCTAACGCATGTAAATACGTGCAGCAACAACGAAAAACAATAGATAAAAGTGAACAAATGAAATATGAATAGAAAAAAGTGATAAGTTGGGAAAAAGTTGGACGCAAACAGACACAAATTTACGCACAGTGCGCGCTAGGAATAATCAAAATAAGTTCACAAGTTTTGAGATTTTTATATCAGATGCAGCATTATTTCAAATTTATTCTTAAAAAGTTATATTTTACCTCATTTACTTCTTATACTGGCATAGAATACTGTACAGTTAGCTGTAAATTTCAAAGTAGAGGGGCTGAAAAGGTTTTTCCTGCGAACTGCCGATAAAAGATTTCTATACTGTTTCTGTACATTTTCACGCTGTACCAAGAAGTTTTCTAGGTCATCTATTCCTAAATTTATTTTAAAACTCATCTTTCCGTGCTTTTCTTAAATATCAATTGATTCATGAGTTCCCCAGTTACTATCTGAAACCGAATTCTCCGTAATCTGTGAAAAACACTTTCAAAGACAAAGAAGTTGCCTTATGTCATGTTTGATGTGTTTTTCTTGCTCAATTCTACATATTTTTTGCTAGTTCTCTAATATAGCGATACTTGCGCTTCTGGGGCTTCGTAGTTACCTTTTTTGGTCACCGCTGCTGTAGTATTTTTAAGCCGATTGTTGTCAATTCCCAGCAAGTTGATGGACCTTATTTAAACGTTTGAAGAAAAGATTCTCTTAATTTTTAACCTTTAAGCTCGAAAGAAAAAATTTACACTAAATGCAATCTCAAAACAAGGAGCAGGAGAAAAGTAAATGTGTTTCACTCCTTTTCTGGACTATTCTGACTATTATTAAGCTATATAAAATCAATTGAAAATAGTGCGAATTTGGCCAAAAAAAAATAAATCATTCCCTCGAGAGTTTTGCTATAATAGCGATGCCCAACAAAAACTCTACGTCATTACATAATTATAGTAATCTTTGAACATTGTTCTTTGTTTAGTTTTGACGATGCTCCATAAACGATCCAAATTAGTATTATTAATAATGTAGAAAATATTCACAAATTTCAATAATAATCAAGAAGTCAGCTTACGTGTGTTACGGCTACTAATTTCATGTTGGTTTTAAGTTTTGGAAATAGTATACCATATAGTCACATAGTGTTAGATCAGACGAATACGGAAGGTGGTTAATGAGAAAATCCGTTTTTGCATCAACAATTCATTGACTTTTTTGCACTTCATTTACTTCTTGTGGGACAAAACACGCACAGACATTTTTATACAGTAATCTTCTGTTAAAATTCTCCAAATAGTGTTTTTACTCGTATTTAATTCCTCAATTAATATTCTCGTCGTAAAATTAGCATCGATACCAATAATTTTACGAACTTTTTCCAACAATTCAGCACGATTACTAGGGTCTTTACCACAAAATTTTATAACTTCTCTTTGTAAAAATGAAACGAATAGAGGATGAATGTGTCTGCAGATGCTGCAAAATTTCAATAAATAACGCTGCATTATTTCAGAAGAGACAAACACGCTCCGTATTCGGATCAGTCTTCGCAGTCACTTTACGAAACATAGCAAAAGTATAGAAATTCATAGCTACATACTTACATACGTACAAATGTATATTTGGCTTGGTATAAACCTCACGGGCGGTAAGGCAGGCTACCGATTTGACTGTCATAGACAGTTGTGAACAATAGAAATAGCAACAAAATTGAAGATAAAACAAATACATAAGCAAAACATACCAAAATACATGAAATGGAAAAATGCGAAACTGAAGAGGCAAAAAAAATGGGAGGCAACTGGGGTGTGTGGATTCATGCATATTTATATACAAGTAGAAGAGGGTATGTATCGTGAGCAGCGCTGTTGCAAGCACAAACTAACTGACTTACTACGAGAATATTTGCATTTGAGTAACTACAAAACATAACAATGTCGAAGTTTTTAATTAATTCGAAACTTGTTACATTTCATAAGCTCCAACCAACTAGGAGAGATAGAGGCTGTCTCACTGCCAATAGCTTCTGCAAATTGAGGTGAGGATTTCCAAATTGTACATATTTGTGATGTATATCTATGTAGAAATGTGTTTATAGGTATGTGCAGATTGTGTCGGCAATTGGCCGTTAGTCACACAGAGTAGGAATACATCATAAATATTTATGTTTGGACTCCCTCTGCTCAGCATATAAAACTGATGGCTATCGAGTAATGGTGATGCGTAGCACAGTACATCATAGCATAGTAACAACCATGAAGAATCTGCATGGCTTGCTAACAAAGTTTTGCTCCTGGGGCTTTTTGAATTGCAAGCCATTCGAACGCTCTAAATTTTCGCTATGAAAATTCATTTACGAAATAGCGTTTAATTTTAGCTATGCTATTTTAAGCTACGGTTTGCTTAGTTGGAGGTTCATTGAAAGTCATTGATGAAGTTTATTACTGTGTTGACGATGATGTGCTATATGTTGCTATAATTAGAGTTACATACATATGTATGTGTGGAATACGTATATACAGAATGCGCCATCTATTAAATAGCTTTGAAAAATTAAATTTGAAATCATTTTTTTTATTTTTTATTTGGCCCTTTGTATCATAATGTACAGCCAGGAGTGCTGCGAATCGCCATCATATATGTATATAAATATATCTTTTGACTATTTCTTAAATACATCAATTAACTCTCCGCCTTTATTGGCCACAGCAAAATGATATATGGATTTTTGGTTATTTTTAGAAGCATATCGAGTGGTGTAGAGGTTATTTCGACTATAGGTAGAGGTAGGCCCGAGGATTCCAGACATATACCTTTTTTTTCAAATTCTCAAAAAAACAGTTAATGAAGAGTAAAATCTAAAAATCTGTGTGGTAAAAAAAAATCAGACCTCCAAAAATTTTTTTTGTTGCTGAAGCTGAATAATTTTATGGCATTAGAAAAGACCCCACCGATTTGTTGAAACACCTAAACAGTGAAATGACATAATGAATCAATATCCAGCGATATCAGTTTTGGTTGACTGTATCGTTTTGTCTGAAAAATATGACCTAAAGATGATTTGATATGCGCAGCGACCCAAAACTAAATTATTGGTCAACCAATGGCGTGCCTTAAATCTCAAATCGGCTTTCTGTTTCTATAATATAACAATTTTTTTTTATAAGGTCGAAATGGTTTTCGTTAAAATACAGTGCGAGTTGAATGACTATTTTCGGTGTAAGACATTCTAATTTCGACGCTTCATGTAAAGAATATTATTGAATTGAGTTATCAAAAACCAAAAAATCAATCAAATTGGTTGATAAATGAGAATCAAACGTTAAATACAATATTTACATACCGATAGAAAATATGGCGTACACTGTAAAAATGTAAAAATTTCACAAGTTTTTCTCGATTGTACAACCATTCAACGTCAGATAGTCATCATAGTCGAACATTGTCATTTCATTTGATGAATTATTTCATCTCATGAGTTCATATGTACATGTGTATGTGCTGAAGTATGGTCTGCTACATATGTGCTTTAAATTTCAGCCCATTTCATTTTGGGTTTCTACATTTTTTGCCAATCTACATACAACCTTGCTTCGCTATTTACAAACTTTCATATACCTGTGTAGGTATATCCATCATTGAATAGCAGATTTTCTATTGGCCGCTTTTTGCTTTCTGCCCAGCCGATCGTTCGTCATGTTTCGCTTAGGGATTTTGCGATATTTTATTGTACAATACGTCCGAGTAATCATGTTGAAAAGAAATTGAATACACGTTTGCTAAATTGTAATTTCATATGCAAATCAAACTCATCCGCAGCGACAAGCGAACGGACAGACAGACGGCTGGTCGGTTGGACAAAGCTTTGAAATGATGAACTCGTATTGATTTTGTGTGTGTGCTTAACACCCAAGGGACCGTGCTGAGGGGCAGACGAGCAATGAGTGCATGTAGCCCATCTAATTGATAGTAACAACTCATTCGACTCACTCAAATGTACAAATGTTTGTATGTACGAATATGTATTGTACTATATTGCATTTATGACTGCAATTTTTGCTTAGGCGGTAGTTGCACAGTTCCGAAGTGTCTTCACTTTTATTTTGCAATCGGAAATAGATGGAACATTTTTAATTCATGTATACCCACTGACATACACAGCAATCTAAGTGTTTAATTACGAATATACCTATGTGCGTATATATACCGTACATACATTGCTTGTTTTCATTATTGAACCATTGCATTTTATTATATTTCTTTTATGTATGCTGAGGTGGTAAAAGTTTAAAAAGCGCAATGTTGGTAATTTTTATACCCTGAACAGGGTATATTAAGTTTGCAACGAAGTTTGTTACACCAAGATGAAATGATGAAAGCGTACATATTATATATTAAATCAACAAATATAAATATTTATCAATAGTTTTAGTATTTTTAAGTCTTATTTAAGTGCGATAGAAATTTTAATAAAATAGAAAAAGCAAATCTGGATCTATAGGATAAAATTGGCAATCTAAATGAAAAAATATCAGAAATCCTCAAATTGATGAGCATCAGACAACTTTATTACACGAGGAATAGTTAGTTTACCGTATTTATTTTTCCTTTTTTACGATTCAATTTTACTCATTAACTTTTTATTTTTAATTATTAAATTATCTGCCATGACCTCGTTTGTGAGAACTATTGTCTTAGAAAACCTCCCAGATGCGGTAACGCATTATACCGTCACTACAACGGTAGAAATCAAAAGTATTGCTGGTTGCGACAATTTTCATGGCCGCCCTAATCTTTCAACAAGCAATTAAATGGCTAATAAAAACACTATCACTAACATTTCATTAACTCTACCAGCGCGCCACACAGCTACGCATTTCTGGCTCGCAAACGCAGCATTGTCACCCGGCAGAGCACTCAGTTCATGTACACATACACACACACGTAAGCAGTAGCACGCACGCACAAACAATTCAATCAACAAAGTCATCAGCAGGCGCTGACAACGTCAAAGCCCCCGCCTGTGACCAATCAAATGTCAGCCAATGGGAACAACGTTTGAGCATTGCGATGATAGCGAGTCGCACATCAGCTGTCTTGCCTAGCGCCGAGCGGTGTGACGTGCACAACTGCGAAATGAAGACGGTCTTTCATGAATCCTTTTGTAGCAATGCAATGCAAACTGCGTTTTACGATCACTTTCGTACGAGTATGGCGGTAGTGGTAATAATTGTTTGTGTTGTTGTAGTTATTTTTTTAATGCCATACCTTCATTCAGACATCTTGCTACCGCGTGCGCTACTGGCTGATTGCTTTTCCCATCTCTTCCGTCCGGTCGTCCGTCCGTCTACCCAACTGTGCCTGTTGCCACGATATCTATTATTGCTGCAGTTGTTCTTGATATGATAGTTGGTGTTATTGTGGCGGCATGTCGTTAAATTTAATTAGCACTCGGAAGCGGTGCGCGGCAACACCGACAAAGCGACCAAAAGTCACTACCGCACAACGCTTCGAGCATATACAAATATGTACATATGTATGTATATACATTTACCAAATACATACCGACATACTGAAATACTTATGCGCATAGATTTGTACAGCTAAACAGTAGCACCTTGCCACTGACAATAATTAAAATCATTCACAACTCCTTTGATGTCCCATTTAGGCGTTTAAGGCGGAGCGTTCGGCCAGCCAACACGCTTGTACCGGAATATTTGAACGGCAAACCGCAAGCATAACCTGCTAACCGGCAATAAGACAGTCATTATTTTTTTGTTGTAAAAAAAAATTATTGCTTGTCAGGATTTCTTGTGAATTCAAGGGTTGTGTGCGTGCCGCCCAGTCCCTTCGGCGCTTTGGTGTCAATTGCGCATTTCGGTGGCTCATTCTTGTCTCTATTTTCTTGATTATTATTTTTTTTTTTTTTTGTGAATGAAGGTGCATTTCAACCTTACTAAGCGTTGCTCATAAAATTCGAATCAAGTCATTTATGTGGCAATAAAGTCATAAACTTGCTACCGGGTGGCAATGTCAAATTATATTTATATTTTTCTAGGTTAATGAAAATAGAGTGAAATTCCTTTATTTTTACTTATCATGAAATATGAATTTTACTTCAAATAAAACCGGCATTTTTATGTACTTTTATGATACAACTCAACTATAAATTATATTTTTGGAAAAGATTAATGCATATCTGGCTACGGCACTGAATGGAGTTGAATTCTGATGGTATTAAATTGTGAAATTTTAAAATAAATATAATAGGAACGAAAAGGGTAATTCAATACAAATTAGAATTAAATTAGATTTCAACATTATTAGATTAGAACATCCACGATTATATATTCACAAATTTGAGCACGAACAATTTAGTGAAATTGAACTTTTAAAAAAATTGAAAAGTCAAAAAGTTCGAAAACGGACGGAAGTTTAAATATCTGTTTCACGGTTTATAAATAAAGGTACCAAAATAAAAGTTTCCATAAATGGCTTTAAGGTGTGGCAAAAAATATCGAAATCGGACCATAATCTTACAAGACCCCCAAATACCGAACATGAGGTCCCCATTGCGTACGGCTGACTTCTTACGGATGATACCAGCCAATCTATTAGTTAATTTAATTAAATTCATAGGGCCGCTTTTTCTAATGATATTGTGCTATGTTGGCAAAATAACCAATAATTATTTTCGTTATTGTCATATTTTAAGAAAGAAATTTTGTGTAACAGAACAAACTCATTTTACTTTCATATAATTTCAACATTCTGAAAATAACTTAAAAACGTGCATAAAAAATCTGATAAAATTCAGGTACGAATTTCCCTTATTTCCTCTTAATTTTTCTAACCAATAAAAATTTATAATTTTAAGAAACTGTCGAGTTAAAATAATTGTTGATATCAAGTGTATTTCTACTTTAATTTGAAAACTTATTCGAGATTTAGACTTTTGTTGCTGTGAAAAAAAACGTGTTTCCACCACTCCATCAGTTGAAGATCTCTTTTAGTTAATTATTTGGGAAGTAGAATATATTAGGGACCTTGCGCTTGCCTCTTATCTTTTAATTCTTTTAACTAAAGCCACAATAAAAAGCGAACTTCAAACAAATGCAGTAAAGTATGCGCATATTCCACATCCACTAATCGATCAAACGTAGCTAATCATGCAATCGCACAAGTGCCACCAACAATACCGCAATGCCAAATATAGTCAACAACGCCCGCCGCCGCCGCAACTACATAAAAAGCAAAAAAAAAAAAAAATCACACTAAAAATTGCAAAAAGAACGGGATCACCACCATCATCCACTTTCAACGCGATCGTCATCTTCGGCATTCACGGCGATTGTGAAACGAAATGCAAAATATATGCACACGCGTTCGCGCATAAATAAAGAGCAGCCAATCAGTCAGTCATTCAGTTGGCGAACCAAGCGGCTGCCATGCCTCCGTACCGAATTGCATGCAACAACGCCAATTGTTCGCAGTGCTGGTGATCGTACATGGCGCCTCGCATCGTTTGTCTCGTTTGGGAATTGTCATCACATCACATCAGTGTTGAGCCACCACGCCGCACAACGGTGGTGTCCAGCGCGCCACATGGCCTGTAGATCGGCAGTGCAATGAATGCCTTACAATGACTTTGCTTTGGTACGTCTTTTTTTATTTGACATTTATTTTCGTTTTTTATGTCGCCGAAAATCGTACGAATGCACGTCAATTGTGCGGCATGGCACATCAATCAACGGCGCATCAATCCACTTGTGCAGACTGGAGTGGACATCGAGCCTGGCTTGATTCCCATTGTGTGGACGCTGATTTAATGCCCACACGATGGCGTATAATGTGATCAGGCAAAGGCGCCTTTGTGAGTGAACGATCCTACCTCAACGACTGCTGCAACTATTCATTGGATTTGTCAACCTATTTACCTGCCGTTCAGTCGTAGCAGCCTGTTTCCGATGCCTTTTTCGTAGGCATATTCCCGCACTATGGTATGAAGATCCGGCGCGCGAGCAAATCAATTCAAATCAGACATGTGAATAAATCACCGGAATGGGAGAACTCGAAAACGTACGAATGGAGATTTGGTGGATTGTCCGCTGAATGATTTCATTGTGGCGAACTACAATTGAACTGACTGACTGACGATTGCTTGGCGTTGGCATTTCAATGTGTCGAAAATGACCCGATTTAGAGTCAAGTTAATCTTCATTTGCCAAGCGGACTCAAGCTGAGCGAAGCTGTGCACCGCAGTTGGGCATTAAGATGAAATCCGCATGGTATTCTTATTAGATGCCGCTCGAGAGATTTGGACTTTTATTTATTGTGTAAAACACTGGCGCCAAGCTCTTTTTTTTTTTTTTGTTTTTTGTCAAATTAGTGGGTTTAGACTGGGCGCCAGTTTTAGGTGGATTTGTTTTTGAATTTTGTTGGCTTTGAACATTCGCATATACTCTGCACAGTTGAATTGTTGTTAAAGCTGTTATTGTTCCCACATATGGTGTAGAACATACTGTTATTCTGCTATTGATGATGATTGAAAAATGCATTAAATTTTACATTTCGATGATTCGAAATCACTTTTACCTTACAGTTGAAATTTTGGTTGGTGAAATTCAGCCAAACTCAACCCACAGCCTGATCTAGATACAAATAGAAAATGTCAAGATTCGCTTAGATTTGTTACGTGAATATTGATAAGGACAATCTGAGAAGTCGCACATATATTGCCCAAAATTATTACTAGAAGATTACATATATTATACATATATGTACGTTCTACTTGTACTTAAATGGCACAAAGAGGATTTCTCATGATTTTTCTTTCATAATATTAATCAAATTTCGAATAAAGTTTTCCTTATAGTAATGTATAATACAACTGTTATACAACTATATTTATAAAATCAAAGTGACTCAGGATAATCCCAACAAAGTTATTCCGGAAATCAAATCATTATTCATAAGAGATAGACTGTAGAAAATGAAAATCGTTTGCGCACACCTACTTTCTTTTTCTCAAAGCCGTAAAGCTAATGTCATGTCGTTAAATATCTTTTGCGAGGTAACTTAAAGGACTCAAGTTAAATCACATACTATACATATGTATTTGTATATAATTTCATAAGCAGGTTATTTTTGTAGTTATTACCTAACTTAGTTCAATTTGAGCACAATTTACAGACAGAGTCAGTATTCCGAATGATTCGAAACATGCGTGAAAGAGAACTCATTACTTTTTACTCATTTAGCAAAATATTTTGTAATTCTCAACCGGTATACATTTGTTTTGTAGTGTGTAAATATTACACGCTGAACTATTTTTTGCTTAAATTACTTATCGGACCATATAGTATATATAAACAATTTATTTAAACTAATGAATTACGAAATATTCGTTTCCGAAAATTCTCAAAAGCCACCCGTGCTTCGCATTCTTCAACTCTACCATTTTTTCGTGTTAATTGGCAAAGCCTATGTTAAAGATCATCCGCCTGAAAAATTCCACCAATTACTAAACAGACTCCGAGCCTTGCTGCTGATAGTGCGACAAAAACACGTCACGGAAGGGAAAAATGCCTCTTTTTCGTAAGTTTGGGATTATTTTTTTCTCCTTTTAACACACAAAAACGGCGTGCAAAACAAGCAAGCAATTGCTCGGGAATGATAATAAAGAGCGTTCAACAGATTGCATACCACGAATGGGTGACTTCTGGCGAGACGTGCTGCAGCAATGACAATAATTATGGTCACTCGAAATTCGGTCTGTTGTCAACTTCTTTGCTGGTCGGCCAACGTGGCACGTTGCACTGGTCATTGGAACGTGCAAACTGTTGGCGCCAATAACGCCACCCAATAAATGTTTCCAATGACAACAACCTGCACCGAGACGCTGCACGCGAGCCATGGGATAAGCACAAGCGAATTAAAATGGCAAAAAACATAACGTTTTGGCGCATTTCATTTCGAGTGCAGCAAACAACGCGATAGTGAAACAGAACAATTGTCGAATGCCATGCGAATGTGGCAGATGAACAGACTCGTTGCAGCAGAAAACAAACAGCCAACAGACAGCTTTGAATTGCATTTTCTTCTTCCTTTTTTTTATTTGCTTTACTTGTTTGCGTGAAGATTTCGAAAATAGACAAACAAAACAGAAACCTGGCCATGTTGCTCTTCATAAAATGCTCGTTTCCCACAACCTTTCAACCGCTGCCAACCCACTCGTCCATCGACTTTTCCCTCGATCAGCTTGCGCTGCGGAAGCCATTAACTCCACCAGCTATGCCAATAAAAACCCAGAAAACAGACAAGAACCTCCTACCAGTGAGTTGATGGCTTGCATGGCTGATTGGCGCAGCTTCATACCGTGTCGGGCGGTTTTTAATAACATTCAGCTTAATTCGTGTATGCTGTCAATTTTGTGATTTTTCATAATTAAATGCCAATGAAGAGGAGAAACCAGTCGGCATACAGGCGATGGGGAGGAGCAGCACTAAAGTATGTGAACTTGGGCACTAAGATCACTAGCTCGTATAGTGCTAAGCAACGCATCGATAGGTTGGCGCATACAGCATTTCAATAAGTGAAGAAGGTAGGGGAAACAAGCACTTACAAGTTCGTGGAGAAAAGCTATTTCATTCGCTACCTTGATGCGATCATGATCTTGCCACTATACATGCGCTGTTCACTACTGTGCTATGGCTAATTGTTTCTAAGATTTAACGTTACTGCCACAGTATGGACGATTCTGGGTACGCACAACGGTGTTTGGTTAACTTTTTCATTGCTATTTTGTGCGCAAGTGCGATCGCTGATCGTGCTAGAAATTCATAAATCAAATCACCTGTCGACAAGCCAATAAATTTGTACGTTTTTACAGTGTACACATATGCTTACAGCAGCAGGCATGTAACTAGCGAGTACTCATACATATGCATACATATGATTATATGTTGTTGTGTACATAAATATGCCTGCTGCAGATTATATTGCATGTAAGCCTGTAAATTGACTCCTTGTTGTTTAATCAATGTACAGCAGCTCCCGCTTTTCTCCATAATGCTGTAATCGGCATTTAATCAAAAGGAATCTCCGGTTACTCTGCCACAGTCGCTTGATCGCTCCACCTGGCTGTTGTGCCGTCTCATGCTGTGCGCTTGGCTAGTTTATGCATTTGCGCAACGCCAAACAGCAGCCACATATCGGCGAATCTAATGACAGCGTACAACCTCATCGGCTTAACATGCCTATACACACACCAATATACAGATGTGTAAGTACTTACGATATTTGCTGACAATTTATATGCGATCAAGCTTCAAGGTTGAATGGCATCCTATTAAAATTTGCGGCTTTAGATAATCGTCTCTAGTTTGTCAGCGGCGAAAAAGCGACAGATTTTCTGTCTTCGGCATTTTTTAATCCCATACAGTCATTGTCCTTTGATTATCCATATCCATAAATCTATTTTTCTTAAGCTTTCTAAGAAAAATGGGAATCACTGACCTTCCTTATCGAGAAGGAATACATTGTTGCCATGTCGTTTTTATTTCGAAGGTGGATTTAATTTTTTTGCAAACGCTGGCTGAAGCTTTTCGTTTGCAATGCCCAAATTTTTTGGAAATCGGAACAAAGATACAGTTAGTAAGTGGATACAATATACAATCAAATATAGTCAAGAACTGCTAAACTGATCAGGCCTCGTTCAATACCCTCTAATTGTAATAAAACAATGAGTGATCAGCTGTCCACTGATTTAAATCCTCAAAAATTATTATTTATTGTTTTTATTGAGAAAGTGATGATCTGCAGAAAGAAATACCTTTAAAATCCTTCAGCTCTTGAATACTTGCAGAACTTATAACATAAAAACATATTGATGTTATTATAGAGGTTATAAAGATCACCACAGTACCTTATTCTTCGATGTCAATGTCTGACAATTTCGAAGCCCTTTGATTTTTTTCTCATAATAGATGAAGAAGATCCTTCAAAAATATTGACGTCGTCACGATGAGTTACCTTTAAAGTTTTAGATTCGTTCATCGTTTGTAATTCACTTGTATTTTCGTTTTTTTAACTTGGCGAATATTGGATAGATGTGGATCAGTTTTTCTTGGAGAGAAGGATTAAGCAGGTCCGACTTAGATTTCATCCTACAGACGAACTTTTAACCCAATATATTCGTCATTCGAACACATGAATGCTCCACCAGTAATTCACCGGAATTCCCACTTTTATTGTTCATTAGCCAAACTCAAACTTCTTCAAAAATTGCTAATGATAACATAAATCTTTCGACTTCGATTTAAGTTAGCCTAATTTTTTCTGAATATTTGAATGCTGTTTCAATTCAAAAGTTTTGTGAAGTTTTGCAGCTACAAGTTTCCCAATGCTATGGAAATTTGACCCGACTCCCTCTTTACCGCTAAATAGCTATGCAATATATAGTTTTACAAATCTGAAAGCAACGTATTACAAATCGCGAATTTTGGCCGAAAATATGTGTTGAATCCAAGGTCGATTTATTTCCATCTAATTCAAAGGGCAGCTGAACCTTTTTGACCGCTACGCTAATTTTTAAACCCCAGAACTCTCAAACTGCTTGTGTGTTTTTGGGAAATAACAAATCGTTAGATTTAATCAACAAGATCGTTCAACTTTTGATTAATTTTTTTATCATCTGAACTGATTTAATCTGCTTTTCCCCAAATAATTTTACCATAGAATATTAAATGCTAAATGCAGTAGTTTCTTCATCACTATAAAGTTATATCTTTGCTACACTCGTAACTGCGTTGAAATATTTATGAATGCCACGGAATTCAATATGCCTCACGGCCAACACATACTTCATTGTCAGTACTTGGAATTCGACAACTGAAAACCGCTTTAAATCATAACTATTTGAATAATCGCTACTGTGTGTTATATATTGAACCAATAGCTTTCAATAAGCGCATAATCACTTGCGCGACGCGTTTTAGCAATGTTATCCGCGTATCATACAAAGTTGTCCACCGCATTCCATTCAGGTGGCCGATGGCCGCTGGCCTCAATTTATGTTCATAGTGATTTGATTTCCGTTGCCGAGGCGACGCATGTTTCTGTCGATTTAGTTGCCACTGTTCTGTGTTCAACTGACAGCTACCGACCGGCCGATCGAACAAGCAAGCGAGCCATACAACGAGCTAAACAATTCCACAGCTCAGCCGGTGCCACCAACAGTTCCGTAGCCATTCCATACTTGGAGGTATTTGCCATTCGTTGGGTTACACCCCGCGGGCACCCACCAAATCGAACGAAAAATGCTGTGAAACTCCTAAAAGGCGTTTTTTACAATTTGTCAATCTTGTTAGCCACTATCGGAGGCCAACCGTAGCCAGCGATATGACACACTCGCATTGCAGAAACAGAAAATTGCAGATGAGCTGCTAGCGGGTTGAAGGTGCGTTTGTGCGCGTACGATAAATTGCGAAAATAAATAATATTTCTGCATTGACTCTTCCCAAGCGCATAAACTTTGCCACATATGCACGTCCGTACGTGTGGTTGCATGCAACATGGCCTGCGTTTCCATTGCCTTGTGGCCTACGGCAGTTGGGCTGCGATTGCGATGGTGGCGTCGTCTTCGGCACCACACACATGGCGCAACAGGGCTGGCCTTAACGCTGGCGCAGAAGGTGTTGCCAAGTTGTTATGAGTTTTAAAATCACCAGCATTCAATCGCTTACATTTATTCGATTTTAATCGATTTTCGGTGTGTGGATAAGCAGCTTGGTTGGCGGGTGAATGCGTGCGCTGGGGGTTAAAGCGTTGATTTCGCTTGCTGCTAGTTTATGTTTGTAATTACAATTCGACTTTTTTAACGCCTGTCAGACCTCCTATGTTTGTTTAACAAATTGCGCGCGCAACTAAATGGAAAAGTAATAACTTATTGCAGAATTGGCGCACTCTCCTTCTCTCCTCTTCTGATTGCTTGTTTGCTTTGCTTGACAGCAGTTTATTTAGGGGTGGGGGTCAGAATACAACGTAGCGATTTATAATACAAAGAAGGTTCAATATTATTGAAATTGGAGTTGAATTGGTTACAATGGACATTCATTTTGAAGACTTAGAATCATATTTTCAGTTATCGGATTTTAAGCTTAGAACCAATTTGTGCGAGTTATATTTGACCTATAACTAAACCCGTGCAGTTCTATATTGTTTTTTCAAAAACTGAAAGTTTATTTTAAAAAACGTATACAATAGTATACCATCAAGCTTATATTATGTTTTTAATATTTTTGATATCCTCTTCTGATGTGAACCATATTCCAATGACGGCATTCTGCATTGACCGGAATAAATGGTAGTCAGAAGGGGCACGGTCTGTACTATAAAGCGGGTGAGGCAAAACTTCCCAGACGTTGTTTTCCAAATAGTTTTTAACAGGCCTTGCTACATGTGGCCGAGCGTTGTCATGATGGAATATTATTGCCTCATGTCTAGTCGCGAATTCCCGACGTTTTTCGGCAACCGCTCGTTTCAATTTAATGAATTGTTGTAGGTAGCATTCTTCATTGGTTGATTTTTCAAGCACACTATGTCCACCTAGTGTTTTACAGATAAACAGAATGTGCTGTGATATCTCGCTGAGGTAGCGACCTCAACATCATCTCAATCAGTTGAAGTCCATAATAAAGACAATATCGAAGCATGGCTTATGCAAAGGACCTAACACTATTGGCAATAGGTTCATTTACGATGGAAAACATATTATCCCAGTTATCTCCCACTCGCATTATCAATATTTGCACTAGTTTGGTTTCTCTACTGAGGCCATCTTCGAATCCTCTTTTTATTTAAAGTAAGTTTCTTAGTAGCCTTATTATACAAGATTGTTTTTAATCCAGTTGATGTTTTAGCGACTATTTCTAAATCAGAGTTGGTAGTCCTTGGCCCTATATAAATTCGTGTCCGTTCGGACTTTCAAATACTTTTTGGAAATGCAGCAGATAGTCCCTGACCAGATATCAGCTCATCCTAAGTTAACCCAAATGGTTAGCGCCCCAACAAACCTTATATAAAAATAACATATCACTTGTGAAGCGTCCACAGAATCTCGTACTAAAGCTTTCATAAAATTCCTTCGTCAATAAAATGTTGATTAATTTAGCACTTATTTCACAACTACAAATTTTAAAACTATTTAAACCCAAACAAAAGAAAAATTGAGATGCTTTCATTGTAAATAATTTCGAATTGCACCCAAAGGTGTGGCATAACTACCATATATATATATGCAACTGTATATAATATTATATATATTTATATGCATAGTTACTTTCACACTTAGGTGGAGCATACCATTTCCATTCACTTCTGCAATGCTATTACTCATCATACTCCTACCCAATGGAAGGCTAAACTTTTCGAATGTGTAAGCATTAAGGCACAACAACAAAAATAACAACTTAAATGACATCATAGTATCTATGTGAAGAATTGTTTGTATATTGTATATGTATGACTTGAACATTAACAACAAAACATAACGCACATTAGAGATTAGATGCAAATTTGTCAGTTGTACCGCCCTCTCCGCCCCCTGTCGCAGCACTTTCAAGTCGTTGGTACAACAAGTTTTGCTGCATAATTAATGAGGGAATCCAAGCAGGTGTGCGGCCCGGCTGAACATGGCAAATGCGAAAGATTAAGTTTCGCAGCAAAACTAAATACAACTAAAATGTTAAAAAACATGACAGTAAAGGATGGCAAGCGTCATGAGGGAAATTGTATGCACCGCAGAGGGGAGGAGGCGCTCTAGCAGCGCAGCATATTATATTTAGGTATAGGCGAGTGCTTTGCACACTTTACCTACTATTTTCTAACGATTTTTCGTGCATCTTCAGGGCTGTTAATAAAAAGTAAGTGTACAACAACAACAATGCACATAACAGTAATTTGGGAATTTACATAAAAGTTTAGAATTTAGTTTTGTAGTATGTAGCTTGCTAGCAGTACGAAGCACTTGCGATTGTATGTAAGTGTTTTATTTGTTGCATACTACATGTCGTGGCAACTCCTACTACCTCCATTTAAATACTCCTCCACATTTTGACTTGCCACCGCCGCAACGCTGAGCTTCGGTTAACCCCAATGGTGAGTTAAATTTTTAACTCCTTACATTGTTGGGCATCATAAATTACCGAATGTTAAAATAAAAGCTGCTGCAAAAAAGCTGTGCGTAGAATGCCAGTGGTATGTGCCACACCACAACAACACTACACACATAAATATATGTACGAGTATGTACAAGTAGTGTGTGGCTAAAATGCGTAAGCCAAAAATTTGTTGTTACTGTTTTATTATTACAACTACGTTCTTCTGCATTTTATAGGCATTTACATATGTTCATATGTGTGTGTGTGCTGTGTAGCTGCTTTTAGCCGCTGTGAAATTTCATTTTTATTATTCGTGTAATTTTTGCCACAACGCTCGCATACATTGGCCGCTGAGTGCATTTGCTTGTCAATGAAAAGGTTTGCCAGCGTCGCACAAAAATTGACCAACGTCACAAACGGCTGCCATAGGGAAAAAGATGTCGACAACAGACTGGTGGCGTTGGTGGTGACCACAGCGTGCGTTAAATACTTTTAGGCCAAAAACCAAACAAATTGCAAATACATAAACTAAACCATGGACGACACAGAGGCACAACTGCCATTTCGAGGTACTACGTTTTTATATGGCTCTTTTCGTCGTCGTGGTCGTCGTCTCTTGCTGCTGTGATCACTTAACGTTTTGTGGCGGAAACATTTGTTTCGAATTCCACATCATAAGTCATAGGGACAACCAGCCGTCGCAAACAGCAACGAAAAATCCGCAAACCGTGAAAAAAACGGCGATGACGGCGCTACAGACCAAGAGCCTAAACTCTGCTCCCAGAATTCGTTGGCTTAAAACGTTGTCCTCCGCACATTAAAAGGTCTTTGGTTGGATTGAAGCTATTTTCAAAATGTAAACAGTGGATTAAAATCACTTACAGTGTATGGGAAAAGAATGCGCGTATACTTTGAACATTATTTTGTAGCAAAAAGCAGGTAATGCTGTCTCAAAGTAAATATTCGTTTGCAATTACTTTGGGTAAGTTTATATTTGTTAGAAAGTGGCAAGATTAGTGCGAAAACTTCGCGGTAACATTAGCACTATAAGCCAAAATAATATAGCGGCACTTTCAATCGACCAATGAGTCAGTATTCTCAAAGAAACTGAGAAAATTATTCGGTGTTTGGAAAACTATTTTTCAGTTAACGCTGAACTTCCTCCACGAAGAGCTCATTCGAGATTGGTAGGTCTTTGATGAGTACGCCCAAGAAATAGCGTTACAAGAGTTTTTTCTATCCATATGTTATTGTTGTAACACCATAAAACATTTATCGAAAAACTTTTCGGAATGCTGTTGTGAACATAAATTTGACTCTATTTAGGTAACGAATCCTCGACATTCTTAGACACGATCATTCATCCGAAATTTTGAGAAGAATTTTTTAGTGAAGATTTAAAAGGAATGTCCGAAATCGGTTTTTTAATTTCTCCTGATATAGAAGAATTGCTTTGTTTCCGGATTTAAGCTTCTCACAATCTTTAAGCTAATGACATTGTATCTAATGGGTTACAAGAGTTGAAAACGATAACATTAACTAAAGGGGTCATCCTATGTGATGAGATCAAAAAATCGATTTATTCTTTATTTCATAAATTGCTTTCCTAATATGTGTAGAATACGGCAGTAAAGTGATTTTTTAAAATTCGAAGTCGTTTTAAAGATACAGCAATTAGAAGAAGGAGCTGTTCAGAGCAGTTCTAAGCGTACTTGAAACTTTAAACGCATTTTTCTCAAAACTGTGTTTTTCAAACTTTCCTCCATCGTACCTCAAAAACGGGTTGCCCGAATGACTTAAAATTTGTAGGGTACACTCGGCACATGTAAACGCAAATGAACTGTATTCGCGACTTTCTTTTCAAATTTCTACCAATAGTCCATTGTTTTATATAGTCATTTAATAATAGTTCATTCCGTGTACCTAGGCTTACAGATTAAAACGCCTTAAAAAACAGTCGGAATCGTGAAGGCAATTAAAGCCCAGTTTTTGAGGCGGGGATGTTCAGAACACTGTAAGTCATGTTCTACACAATATTTTTAGCTTAAAATTAATATTTATACTGTCGAAATATATGTTAATAAATGATAATAACAATTAAAGCTCTATCTATTTACTGCTCGTAAAATAAAGTTCTAAAAAATCCTTAAAAAACAGGCCGTCTCTCTCCAATATTCTGCTTACAGATGCCAAAAATTCGCTAGATCGGTTTATAACAATACCTATTGTTACTCAACTTTATCACCGCACTGTATTTTCGCCAAGGAAATATATTATTTGTTCAATTTTGGCTACAATTTCCGAATGTCTGGGCTCCTGCCTGCCATTGCCCTTTATTTTTATTGACTCCAAGCAAATAAATAAATTAAATCGCAACGAGCAACTCAACACCATTTGCGATTGAAAGAAAAAAACCCGAAGACACATGATGGCTGCGCAGAAAAAAAGCTAGCCGCTGTGCATCATTAATGTGGCACGCTGCTGTGTTTTAATTGAATTTCATTCACACGCAGAACGCAAAGCGGATTCCAGCACTGTGCACGACGGCTACCAAATAAATGAATGAAAGCCCGAGTGACTGGAAAATGCTCGAAAGTGAGTGAGATCATGTCATTATGGCAAATGGTCGAGCGGCGCTGCGCTGACCCACTAAACGCATGAGGACAAATGAGGCGTTTAAAAAAAAAAAACGAAATTAATCGAAAATGTGTCATTTGGCCGAGAATGTGACTCCAACCGCTGGAAACCTACTTCCCGAGACAGCAATTATTTATTTGCCAAATATTTATTGCTTATTTTTCGCTTAGTTGAGCGTTCTTCTCTGTCGTTTTGTTGTTGCTTGCGTGCTGCCTTCGTGCGCAAGCAATTATTCAGTTAGTCGGTCTTATCGCCTTCGTATAAAAAACATTATAATTAATTAGTTGAAATTAAGCTGCGATTACCAAGTAGGCAATGCGCCAGACCGTCAGCCACTTGATTTGCTGGGCACAAACACACACATATACATATACACGTAGGCATACACAGGCAAAAGCATGACAAAAATTGTAAAATAAAAAACGAAAACAAAATTTCAAAAGTCACGCATGCAAAATGCGAACGGATTTCGTGCCGCCACCAGGCTGCTGTTGTCTGCGCCGTCGTGAGTTGGCTGCGCATGCGCTATTCGAACATACATATGTATGTACATGCGCAGTTGAACAACAGTACCAATAGCAGTAGCTAGTAACAACGTGCAACGCAGCAGCTTCCTACCAAAAATCATATAAAAAGGAGCTCTATCAAATAGCAACAACAGCAAGCAAAACTCCGCACTACATAAAAAATGTGAGCAAACAAATGAGCGGCGGCTCCACCTCCGTCGCTACTTAGTACGTTCGCATGTACATATGTGTCTATGGGTATGCCGTATCTTATCCCGCTGCTTAAGGATGCTTTGCGTTTGTTGCAAGCAATGAACACCGAACATGCTGCACACCAAAGCGCATGTTGAAGTGATTTTGTTTATGATGCTGCCACACACCACACCATATCTGTATGTATGTAAGTTTGTACATACATAGTCTGGCAATATCGCATGCTGTTGCAGTTGCAAGACGAAAAACAGCACACACAAGCGCTTGCTGCTCCATGGTTGTTGCTGTTGCTGATAACTGCTGCTGTGTTTGTGCCAATGCCTGTGACTACATGTGACGTCGCCAATTGTCGTCACTCGCCTTGTTAGTTTCATCGTAGTCATCTCAGTCGTCGTTGTCGTCTTCGTCTTCGTCTCCAATGGCATCGTGCCTGTCATCGCGTATGTCGTCCTCTGACTTTTATTGTTGTGTTGCGTTCGCCCTCCCAATTGTTGGGAATTTAAAACCCATCTCCTGCGTCGGCGACAACATGATCGGCATCAGGAGTAATAACAACAGCAAGAAAAACTATAAGCTGCACAAAACAGCAACTGTAAATGGCTGGCTGCTTTTGGCATCAGCAAAATGTATGGCTTTCGTTGCAGTTCGGTGAAAACAGTTGCTGTGGCAACTCAACGCTCTCGTTGCACTGTCAAAGTAATCGATATAATCGCTGCCCGTTTATCTTCCGCTCGTTTATTGCTATGCCCGAGATTTGTGTATTTATGCACGTTAGCTACCTCATTGGCTACTCAACGGCGAACGCTCAAATTTCAGCTGCACTTGTTGTCACATTCACATTTTCCACTTCTCCAGATTTGTTTGCTTGAGATCGTTTTATGAAGCTTCAGAATTCAGCTATGAATATAAAACTCGCAATAGAGGAAAATTTAAGCTTTTATTTACCCCATTGAGTGATAATCAGTTAGCTAGGGAGTTTTTGGCGGATACATACATATATTATTTCAGGTTTGTGGATCTGAAAAAGATTCTTCGATGAATACCACGTCATTAATGCGCATCTTGGTCGAAAACTGAGTACTTCTTTACTATTTCCTATTAATTCATGAGCATACGGACTCTTTAAATGAACTATATTTTTCATTACCACTGCTTATTCCCAAAATCGGTTGTATGTTATGGTACATGAATTTGTCAAATAATATGTCAGTTATAAAAAGTCGCACATTTTATCTCTAAACTTTTTTTAGGGTTTCCTAAACTGTACCTTATAACATATATCGAACACGGTCACAAATTTACATAAATTGGTCCCCTAAAAAAAATTCTCAAACATTTAAATTTGACTATCGCAAATAATATATCCGAGGAGAGATTCGGGCAGGGAATTGGAAAACCAACATTCGTACTCAAATTTTTAATTTTTTAGCAAAAATCGACTACCAAAGACGAGTCGCTTACGCTTTAAATTAATCAAAATTAATATATTAATTATTTTTATAAATTTTTAGCATTAAATTGTTTTTGAATTTCCGTATAATGTTTCCAATGCCATTTGAATCATATTTTTCCCTACGTATTCTATCGTTTCGCTTAATTCCGTCGATCTTTAAAATTTTGCACAAAACTTTTTACATTTTTAAAATTCTAAATTTTTATACCATACAAGTATATCAAATTTGTTCCGAGATTTGAAACACCCAAAAGGAAATATCGGAGACCCTATAAAGTATATGTATGTATATACAAAATATCAGCGTGACGAGCTGTGAGCCATGTCCGTCTGTATACACGGGAACTAGTCCCTTAATTTTTAAGATATCAATCTGAATTTTTGCAGTCCTTATATGGAAAAGCTTTTGATTTGACAAGTTAACTTTACAAAATTCTGCAACATTTTTGTCAAAGGCATCGCTACAATTTCCGAACATAGCATACAGCTGCCATTCAAAATGACCGATCAAAATCAAGATAAAGATCAGTTTTACTAATTATTTTTTCAAGTGTATTTCAAAGCAGCCAGGCAGTGCTACCTGGTTTTATTCACTATGACAAATTCTATGAAATTTATGTATTATGTAAAAAAAAAATTCTTTTAAAAAAATTCTCTAACCCACTACCAAATCTAGAAAAAATTTAAAAAGATGTATATAAAGTCAAAGCTTCTTGATATATCTAAGTCTTGTTTTAAATATCTGTATAGTAAGAAAATTGTAAATCCCTTAATGTATATATTTCTCAAATAAATGATAAAGTTAAATCATCTTTTAAATATTTTCTTCTTAAAATTCATTCATTCATTAAATGTATGCTATCGACCAACAGGTAAATCTGGCAGGTTAAGACATTCTTTCCTAAAACTGTTCCAATTAACACCCACAAATTCCTTGCCTTAATTATTTTATAGACGCCTAATTGAATGCTCTGTCTTTCATCAAAGATTTTCTATCTCAAAAAGTTTGCATGCACCTTTTTTCGGCTGCAAGCTCAATTTAATGCAGTTAATTAAGCGCATTCCCTTAAGTATCGATCGTCGTGAATTTTCGTCGCATAACTCACACGTTGCCGTGAAGTAGGTCTCTTTTCTTTAACCCTCCACCATCGTTACCACACTCAGCTCCACCAAAATATGCGTGTTGCCACAAAGTAGCCGCGTTGTCGGCGGATATGCCCGTTGGCCTTAATGTCCGCGAACGAGTTGCGCGTGTTGCACCAACAATAAAAACAAAATTAAGTCAGTGGCTTTTGTGCTTGTAATGGTGTTTGTTGCGCTGGCGCTGCTCATTATCTGATGAGCTTCTGGAAGTTCTACTTAAGCATGTCATTTAAAATTAATCCGCACGCCAATTTCAATGCGGTGCATGCACCAAACTTTAGTTAACCGCCTATTCTGTCTGTGCGTCCCTCGCATTGCTTAGAAACAGCCTAGGCGGTCGCTGAGGCCACACACAGCGTCTGCCCAACACTCCACACTCAACACACACACCTTGGAATACATTCATCTTGAACAGCTTGCTACTTAGCCGTGGTGTTGTTGGCTATTTGGCTACCGGCTTGCGCTGTTGATAACCGACAATAAATACGAAATAAAGTCAAGATTATCATAAATAATGTGGAGCAACAATTTTTAAGACCGCATCGCAGCGACCAACCGACAGACAAACAGTCATTCGTGGTGTAGAACATGGCCAACAGTCAGTGTGCCGAGTCGCTTCTTGGAAGGCGCGACTTGTAGATCACAAGTGTATGTGTCACTGTGTGGTGGGAACTTAACGGCTACCTGAGGACAAGGACGGCCAGTTAAGGCAGTCAGTTAGTCGGTTGGCCAATTCAGTTGAAAACTGTATTACTACTTATTATTGTTGTTGCTGTTGCTATTGTAACCCGTGCGCGCGTATTTGAGTATATCATAAGCGCCATTATCGCTCGACTTTATCAGGCATTGCTTTGACGGGCCCCATTTATATACATAAACATGTATATGTGTGTGAAAACAAAAACAATACAGAAAGCAACAAACAAAATCTCGAAAGAAATCAGCTTAATATGGTCTAATTTGTCATCGTTGAAGAGCTAATTTTTCTTAACAGATACCGTCAATTGTGGCTACTAGTTTTCAACATTGTGACGCACTGTGCCGCGTAGATTTGACTCGGCCTCTCCAAGTACAGATTTAAGTGTGTTTTAATATGTGTTTTTTTGAGAAGTGGCACACCTCGGACTTATGCCTGCGTTTTGATTTAGTTTTCATTTGTAAGATTAGGCTTTGACATTCTAACGAAAAATGCTAGCTTATGATTTCCTGGAAGTGTACGAAAAAAACGTACGTTTTTATTTTCATGGAATTTTTATTTGGTTGGTTTTGACGCTGCTTGTTTACTCTATTTTAATTGTGTAAACAAATTTATATCAACCCGATTTCGAATAGTTGTCAAGGAAGTAATAAATGTTTTCAAAAATGCAATTGTATGTATGTATGCACAGTAAACCAAATAAAAAAAAACTTGTACAGAGAGATGTTTTGACTTTGAAAGGACTTCCCACTTAAATTATTTCAGCTTTTAAGCTGCAACTAAGAGTAACAATAAGATGATCTTATGTATTTTTCGTATTTCTACAAAAATTTTAACAATAAATCAAGTTTGATATTAACGATAGCAAAAAATTAAAATATCTAATTTTTGCACAGCCAAAAAAAAAGTTGTACAACTAGGTACCGTTATTTTTGTCTAGTTTTGTTTGCGTATGGTCAAAATGTATTATTCGTAAACGAATTAATTTTGTGCGGTTGTAATTTTTGAAGAAAAAATGGTAAATAAACAAAAATCTCAAAATTTACAGACACAGATAGTCAAATTTGGCAAGAGAACAAAAGTACTCTCAAACTAAGCAACATTTTCAAAAAAAAACATACTAGGTATTGTTCAGTAAATTATTGTTAAATTCAAAAAGACTGATGGCATTGGAAGCCTTGATGGTAGTGGTTTGTCCAAAAAAATTTATACTCCCCGGCTTTAAGTAAAGTTGCTCGGAGTATCAAGGAAACCTCAAAATATCCGGTGGCGCTAACCCTGAGGAGTTGGAAAAAGGTAGCATTGCAAAACTTCTCCCCCAAACTGTTTAGAACTTCTTGAGTTCACACGATTTTAGAACGTATACACCACAAAACAAGCCACTATTACCGAAGAGAAATATTGCGAAACGTTTACTATATTTCAAAGAGTATATCCACCGTGATAACGAATTTGGTTTCTGTAATTTTTACCTATAAGTCCGAATTTAATATATTAGGATCTGATGGTCGTCTATCTTTATGGCCAAAGGAGAGCTAAGCGCTAAAAGATAAAAGAATTAAATACATAAGGAAGGTCTGTCAGCAGCGAGGAGGCTGCATTGTGTGGTGCAATGGAGACAAAAGAGGTGTTGTAGGAACAAATGGCGTCGGTTACCTTGTCTTCATCGAGGGAATTATATAAAGAATGGATATATTAAAAAATAATTTGGCTCCATCAATCAGCAGCTAAACTAAGTCAGGATTGTAAACCGAAGCATTCTGCTTTATTGGTTAAGGAACGGTTGTGTACAATGTGAAAAAAGTGCTGCCACCTCAGAGTCCACACTTCAATCCCATTGAACAACTGGTGGTTTATAGTTAATAGCAAAAATGAGGTTAGGGCTGCTCTTAAGGAAATATGGGCAAATTTACAGGTTGGTTTAAAAGTTTCTAGTCTCACCCAGAAATAGCACTACTAGCTCAAAATTTTGTTTTATCAAGTTGGTACATCTGTCGTGAGAACACAAAGCAAGTCATTCTATCAATTTCTTTGTTTACAAGCCATTTGAAGTTGACGTGTCAGAGTATTTTTTTTAAATGGAAAAAATTTAATATCGCGCAGTGATTAGATTCTTTGTTTTGAAAGGCTTAAAAGCAAAGGAAATTTATGTACAATTGTTAGAAGTGTGAAGAAGAATTTAAACGTGTTGGTACTAGGCTTGAAGACGATCCAGGCGAAGGACGACCAAAAACCACAACCACACCAGAAATCATTGAGCAAGTTCATAATATTGTTAGCGAAGATCCAAGTTTGACTAAGTGTGAAATTGCTAATGCCATAGGCATCTCAGACGAACGAGTACTTCATATTTTACATGGAGAAAAAGAAAAGTTAGTGCCGCACACGTCAACAATTCAACAAAAACTGGATCGTAAAAAAATGTCTCAGCATAATTTGGAGCGTTTTAAGCAGAATAAAACCTATTTCTTGCGTCGTTGTATAACTATGGATGAGACTTGGATCTTTCACCATGATCTTAAATTAAAACAAGAACGTTTACAGTGGACTGAAGCTGTTTGTTTAGCTCCAAAGCAAATGAAGTCACAACGATCAGCAAAGAAGGTTATGGCATCAGTTTTTTTTAGGATGTAAAAGACATTTTCTTGATTGATTACCTGCAGAAAGGTAAAACAATTAACTCTAAATATTATTGCAGCCTTTTGGATCAGCTGAATGAGAAAAGACCTGGTTTGCTGCACAAAATAATAACTTTTCATTAAGGCAATGTAACTGCTCACAAAGGTGTTTTAACAATGACAAAATTCAATGAATTAAAGTGCGAATTGCTTGAGCATCCACCGTATTTACCAGATTTGCCTCCCAGCGACTACTATATCTTCAGAAACCTTAAACAATTCCTTCGTGGAAAGCGTTTTTCGTCGAAAGAAGTAGCTATTACAGCCGTAGACGGGTATTTTGCAGAGCTTCCGTAAAGTCATTATAGGAATGGCATAAATTATTGGAGTTGAAGTTAAGGGAGACTATATTGAATAAAAAAATATATTTCATACCAAAAACAGTATTTTTTCATTTTGAGCCCAGAAACTTATCAACCAACCTGTACACCCTGAACTTACACAAAATTTGGTGCATTCTATAAATAAAAGACTACAAACCATGATAGAGGGCACAGGTGTAGGTACATACAAAGTATTCAGAGTGTTAAAATATCAATTTATGAAAACTGTAAATTTTTTGATTGGTTTTCTAAAATTGAGTTAATTTAGATTTTTTAATATATCGGATGCAACTCAAAAACCATCTTCCTGTACAAGTTTTTTTTTTTGGTTCACTATACATAATTCTGTAAGAAAATTGACAGCAACAACTAGCTAAAGTAGTGGAAGGTGTAGTAAAAGTGCATGTGGCATGCAAACAAAATTGATACCGCTGTTCAAGACATACGGCATGTCACAACGCTCAAGCTATGGGAAATCCAGTCAAAGTATTGTCAAAATATTTCCGAAAGAAAAATGTCCAATAGAACTTTTAGCAAAATTAAATTTACTTGAAAAGTTAAATCTAACTGCAAACACACCATGATCAAAGTTTTAAAAGGATACTTATGAAAAGTTACACAGCCTCTGATCTATTCTACATCATTTGAATCCCTAACATTGAGTAACATATTATCTTCTGACTAAATCTAAGAACTTTAGATTTTCAAAAATAACAAAAATGGTTCTCACAGGCGAATGACTCCATCGTCCATTTTGTTGTTATTAGAACCGATTGCACCGACTGTTACACGATGATTGTCCCAACAGGGGTTGCCGCTTGCAGACAGTTCATATTGGCTTTGGATTTTCGTATGTCTGCGTCTCATGTTGCCATCACTCGAATTGACTATTTTGCATAAATCATAATGTAATCTTCATCTTAGCAGCAAACATAAAACAAAACGCTCACCAACACACACACACACAAACATACAAATCACAAAAAAGTACGAAACGAAAATCAAATCTGGCAAAAATGTCCAAATGCTCATAATTAACTGCATGCGCGCGTACACCCGCTCGCAAGCAACATCTGCAGTGCAGGGAAGCACGCTGCAGTGCACGCGGACCAGACCGCTGACAGACAGCCAGTGGACCCTGTCGACCAATCGCGTAGCGCACCTCCAATGTTAAGGGACCCGCATGTGGTTTCGTTAAACACCAGTCAAGCAAATTTCTCAATGGACCATAACTGCGCAGATTAACGCCAGCCAACAACAAAATGTATTGGCAACAAGTAGACAAAAACAACAGCAACAACAACTAGACGTAGTAGTGGAGGGTATAGTAAAAGTGCATGGGGCATGCAAACAAAATTAATACCGCTGTTCAAGATGACTGCCGCTGCGGCTTCTGCTGTAGCTGTGCTTGACGCGCCTGCGCAATCAGAGTCGCAATCGCGAAAAATCAACATCGACACACGGCATGGCACAGCGCTAAAGCTATGGGAAATAATTTATGCTTCAGCAGGTATAGAAGGAAGAAGACATTGAGGAGCGCTCAACATATAGGCATGACAGCGCGGGGTAGCGAGCCAGCCAGTGAGCAAGCCAACCAACCAGCATGTGAAATCATAAAATCGGCCGCCCCAACTAAAGCCAACAGCAACCCAGGATCGAGTCGTCTGGGGAGTTAACCAGCGCGTGCACACCAAATCCTTCAGTCTCGTAGGCATGTGTGTGTGTTTGTGGGCGCGCGCGCGTATAGGCAACCACATTCGATTCGCTGATTCGTTGTGAAAATCAACAAAATTATAAATTAATGAAATTTATGCACAATAAAATTGCAACGGAAATTATTAATGTGGCCGTTCACGCTTTAAATGCGCCCTAAATCAATAAAACATCCTACTTGCGCGCAACTAAAACTGTGCGATCGCGCAGACACGCACAAACACATGCACCACCCATACACATGCATATGCAGCGGAGAGAAAAAATTATTAATATTGCAACACAACATGCAGCAATCACTGAGGCAGCCGCAATAATAACAACTACAACAACAACTTGCACTACAAGCATTTATATGCTGGCGCTTAGCTTCATTGCACATACGCACGCGTGTGTGTGTGTTTGTGTGTGTGTGCGCGTTTGATATTTGTATATTTGCAGATATTAGATCTTAATACTGAGAAGCGCGCCTCTCTAGCACCCACCAACGTTTAATCAAATAAGCTTTATAAAGACTTAACATTGATTCAACTAGGCGCCGGATATGTTAACGCGCTTGCAACATGCAGCGTGCAACATACAACAACAGCCAACATGTATAGAAACAACTAAGCAACAATATCGGTATTTCCAAACATTGCCACAAAATGTTACCAGTTGTAAATATTGTGCTTGTACATTTATCGGTTGGACGCTGGGCGCTTTTTTGCCAATTCGAATCATTTAATCGCAGGCATTTCAAAAGGGCAAACATTTGCATGGATTAGTACGAGATTATGCGCAGTAAATTGATTGTATATTTGCGATGTATGAACATATTCCACTAGAATTGATTTACTATAGAGATAATCATCGTGTTGTATGCACTAACTGACTTGTGTAGGGATTGCGGTTGCAGGCAGTCGTCTCCTTAATAAAATAATATCAATCTGCCGCTAGTATTGCAATCTTTATAAGCTTTGTTTTTAATTGCTGCAAATTAATTAGAGAAAAAAGAAAAGTCGCTGGAGGCTTAGATTAGGAGAATACGTTGGTTACGGAAGCAATTTTGTCATTTTTTTTCATTACTTTGAGACACGTCACCCATACTACATAGTGCTTTTTCATATTAAAATATTTCTGCTATCCTCAACTATTCCGATTAATTTAATTTTACAGTCTTCCAAAACCCCTTTGAAGGTTCTTTGAAATTTTCGTCGGTACTAGTTTCTTTGCTTGTTCACTGGGATCATAATCTTTGATGCATATGCGACAATTGCGGAATTGAACAAACCTTTTACAAATAGTTTGCTTGGCATAAAGCCCGCATAACACTTTAATACACTAATTTTTCAAAATACTTACTTGACTGTGGCATATGGTGAAGCTAACTTGAACAAACGCAACGTTTATCGGTGTTACAGAATGTTCTCAGAGCGTCGAAAAGATGTGAACGACAAAAAACATGCCGGATGCACGATCACGGCAACAGCAGACGAAAACATTAATAAAGTGAAGAAAATGGTATTGGCCAATCGTCGAATCACCATTAGAGAAATTGCTGAGGAGCTAAACATATCGATTGGCTCGTGCTATTCGATTTTAACTAATGATTTGGGTATGAGTCGGGTCGCCGCGAAGTTTGTGCCAAAGTTCCTCAATTTCTACCAAAAACAGCGCCACATTGATATTGCTCAGGAGATGTTGGACTCTGTGCGCGACGAACCAGATCTGCTCCAGAGGGTCATAGCTCGCTATAACGTGAAAACAAAGTTAAATCCTCCCAATGAAAGCTGCCGCATGAGTCAAGGGCGCCAAGTACGTTCGAATGTGAAGGTTTTGCTCACAGTTTTCTTCGATTGCATTAGCGTCGTGCATCATGAGTTCTTGCCAAAGGGTCGTACGGTCAATAGAGAATATTACCTGCAAGTTATGCGCAATTAGCGCGAAGCAATCCGCCACAACAAAAACTGACATTTGCAACATGATAACGCCCCTGCTCATCGCAGCACATTAATGGAGACACAGCCTCCGTATTCCCCGACATGGCCCCTGTGATTTTTTTTCTTCCCAAAACTAAAGAGGTCCATGAAAGGACGGCGCTATGCTACGATTGAGGAAAAAAAACTGTATCGAAGAAGAAAGGATCAATATCAATATCACAAAATATGACTTTTTAAGTGCTTTGAGGATTGGAAAAAACACTGACATACCTGCATTATATCTAAGAATGATTACTTTGAAGGGGACAAAATAGATATTCATGAATAAATAAACACTTTCTTACGAAATACAAAATTCGCGATACTTTTTTAACAAACCTCGTATGTTTCTGAAAGGACTGATATAAGATAATTCAAATTTATGATTTCTTACATTCCTTTATATGAGAATTTCCTTTCGTCCCTTCCATTAAGTTTATCTAGACCATTTCATCTAAGATGTCAGATATTCTAATAAGCTCATATACAAGGTGCGTTCAAAAGTAAACAGTAATAAAATAAAAGAAACAAAGTGAACTCTAGTGGCGCCATCTATATGTCGACTAGTGCGTTAGGATCTGCTATCCTTTATCGACTTCCAGTAAAAATTTCATGACATTTCATCTATTAGAAGTGAAGTTATTGCGTTTTAAGTGTCAGTATGTTTTTGTCATCGGTGCCAAAATGAGCTTCGAACAAAGAGCCAACATTAAATTTTGTTTTAAAATTGGTAAAACTTTTACCGAAACGTTTCAATTGATGAAAAAAGTTTATGGCGATGATTACCTATCCCGTAGCAGAGTGCACGAGTTGTTTCAACGTTTTCAAAATGGTCGTGAGGACATAAATGACGATGAGCCGAAAACCAAAAAATCGCGCCTGGAGAAGTAAAAAGTGAAGACAATGCTGATGTTTTTTTTCGACTTCTAACTTTTCGGAAAAATGCATTTGCTGATGAAAGGAAAGCGTTTTACAGACGTGGAGGCCATTCAAAAGGCTTGCACCGGCATTATGGCGGCCATACCGGGCAACGAGCTTAAACACTCGTTCGACATGCTTTTGGACCGGGCAAAAAGCTGTATTACAGCAGAAGGAAACTATTTTGAATAAATTAATTGATTTTGCCGGTAAACCCATTTGTTCTGTCTTTTTTTTTAAGTCCTGTTTACTTTGGACGCACCTTGTATATAATATTTTACTAAAAGCGAATGCAATTATTCTAGATCAAGTAGGTCAGCCTATTTTTCACAATAACCTTACAAAAGGATTATTATACTCAACTTATTTTTTTTTTTTTAAACTTTGCCTACAATCCCAAAAGGCAGTCTGATGCGATTTGAAGTATACCAAATACGTGAAAACTATTCAATATCCATAAATTGTCCGAGGTTAGGTTAGATTAGGTTTTCAGGATAACTAAAAAGCCCGGTCCGTTCTGACACCCAGCACTCCAAAGAATGGATCAAAAAGACATTTGCATATCGTCAAAGCTCCAACCAATCCTCCTGATTAGCAGAGGGCATAACTACCGAGATGCTACAACTTTAGTCTAGGAAAAGCTGGACAGTGGAGAAAAAAGTGTCTAGATATTTCCAACTCATTTTTCTTCATGCTACTTTTACAATTTTCGTCCTTAAAAATTATTATTAAGAGCAAGTAATTGAGTGAACCTCTTATGTTCCACTCTGAATCAGGAGGATCTCGTGCTGGTTTCAGACAATCGCTGACTGAGCCCACACGAGATTCGCAGATCCAGTGCTAGAATGTAAAGAGTCCAGCAGAGCTCGTTCTAATGTTCGATTCTGCTATAACCATAGTATACAAAATCAAGTCTGATAACTTAATTCGTTATTGTTCTACGGCTACTAAAGTCAGACTATTTTTGAATAACTTTGAGCGCACCATCAGCGAGCTCAAGGTCAGTATAATCGCTCTGTTATTGAAGTGATATGAATTGTCGCAACTAGTTTTTATTTATTGTTTCTTATGCATCTACGGTATGCTAACAGAGGGTTCTGGAAGTTATATGTAGATAAATTGTTGATATAAATTTATTTTAGATCAGTAATACATAAAAATCTACAAACTCTGGTTTTCAAACTATCTAATTAATGGGAATATTTGTCTGATTCATTGTCTGAAAATTGGCGAAATGTTTGACAAGAGAGGAGAGATTTAGTATGCTATTAAACTCGCATTATTTTACATAAGAAATGTATAATTATTAAAAAGTAATAAAAATGTCTTAAAATGTAAATATATATAATATCCTTGGTTTTTAAAAAAATGTACAGCGAAAATATATATGAAAATTGTAATCAAAATTAAAATTTGATAAATAAATATTTATATTACTTGATGTGGAAAACAAAATTAAAAAGTTGGGAAAATCTATATTAAATGCAAGTTCCATATATAACATAAAATAATACTGAACAGTGTAGATATGTACTATAGGTATATATGTACTATGTGCCTTCTAAAGCCAAACATTCACAAAAAAAAGTGAATCTTCGCAGCAATAAATTGTAAATAGGAACCACCAATTTGTTACTTTATTGGAGTTTAAATGCTTCCTCACGTATTTTAACGAGTATTTCATCGTCCACACAACGCGCCTATGCCGCCTGGGCCAAGCCACGTTTCATTACAATTGCCCATCGCGTCTGCGGCGTGTCTTGAATATCACTTTTTTCACAAGCACGTTTAATTGTTGCAAAGTCCACAGGAATTATACACAAAACATTCTGCTGCGTTATTCCAAATTTTTTATACATTTTCGATTCAATTCAATTGACAAATCGTGAGTAGCGCGAAATGCAAACTTAGAGGGAATACAAACCATTTTTTCCAACAAGCGCCGAAAATTTCCTTAAAAAACTTATAAGCGACTTTACAAAAAAAAAAAACTAGAACAGTGAATTGGTGAATTGCTGGTGAAGAAATCGTGATTTCATTGAAATACAAAATTCGAGACTAAAGAAGTTGTAGACCAAACAAAGTGGCTAGACGAGTCGACTTGAATTGCCTTAGCCATTCATATTGCCAACAACAAATTGCCAATTACTTGGACTTTGCAATTAGAACAATGCTGTAGATACTGAATTCCAAACGAATTGGTGCACAGCCATAGCATATTTGCCAAAAACAACAACATCAACTAGAAATCCAAAATTAAAAGCACTCAAACGACCGCCTAGCCGCGGCGACTAGGAAGGCGCCTTAGCTTGGTCGGTCTGCTTCATATTATGGTAGCCAGCACCAGCCACCCATGTCGCCTTGTTTGGCTCCTGAGACAATTTCATTAAACGGCAGCATCGTTGCATATACTCAGTCGTCAGTTCTCCATTGCTGCTACGAAGCGTTTTAAATTTTTTTATCGCCACTTAAAAAGCGACCGTAAAGCGCCCGACGGCCAAGCTTCCACCTAAAAAGGGGAAGCTATTCCAAAGCTTTGGACCAACAGTCGAAGTTGTTGTCCATACAGCGTTGCGACATCAAGTGCAGCAGCGACAAATTTTGCGTCCTGGCAAATCGCTATCATTTACTGCCGCCAACCAGACATCAGGCAAAGCGTCAAGCATATTCACATGCAGTGAGTCGCCTATTTGACAGTAGAACAACCTTCGAGGCAATATCAACGTTAACCGTCCAATAAATCAACGCAGCAATGAAAAGTATCGTAAAAGTGCTTAAATTAATCATCTTAAATGTTTATTTGTTATTTAACTGATTCCTTTTATGATGTTACCAGGCTGCAGGGGTCACATAACCGCTCAGCTGGTGCTCACCGCCAACCTATACGATCCAATTCGCTCCGCAGCGCCGCGCTGCTATTTATTTTATTTTTGCATGCCAACACAGTGACCAGTCGCTCGCAAATGTCTCTCAGCGGTATTAGTGCCGTCTCCGTGTTGTAGCGTTGGCGCTATAGTTAAAAGTTACCAACATGAACCAACAACAACCGGTAAGCGATCGTATCTCACGTTTATAGCTACAGGTTGCCAACAACAATAGTCTTTTGTTCATATCTAAGTCGGTATGAAGCGCCACCAGCACAGGAAGCAACTATGCAATGCATCACAATGCCTCTCCACCAACTCTGGCTCTCTACCAATGTCTGCTTTCGCCTGCCTCCAGTGATCATATAACTAGCTATAAATTGTTCATAGCTGCCTCGTAGGCTTATTTTGCATATCGTTTCATAGTCGCTAACTTAATCTCCTTAACGGTACATGTGTATCGCGGATCTTCAGATACAGAATACATATGTATACAGTATATACTTAACCGCTTAAGCTCTCAGAAGTCGACTCCTTTTCGTTCGCATTCATAAAACTTTATCATACTTTCCATTTTCAAGAATAATTAAATAAGCAAATTGCTGCTTAGCTCGTAAATGCATGGTAAAGACCTAAATAGAAGTAGATATATATGTTCATGTATATATAGAAATTGCTAATCACTCTGTAATAGTTGAATCTCAAAGTAGGTATAAGGGTGATCCAATAAGAATGTAGCCTCTGATGGCGTCACTATCGCATGGGAAATTCTATCGTGTAGTACATTCTCGTAAACCGCCACTGTCTAAATTTCAGAAGAATCGAACTCCTGGTTTTGTTTTGATTGAAAATGAATTATAATTCGTTTTTTTCTATTGGAAGGATAATCGCGCAGTGAGAGTGCTTGGTAACTGTGTAAGATGACTCTTCTTCATCGAGGCTGACCGTCAAATATTGGTTAAACGAGTATCAATGTGGTCACACGTCGATTTTGTATGAGCCACATTCAGATACTCCGAAAGCAGCTACCACGAAGAGGGATGTGACAAACGTTCACGATCTCGTATTGGCATAACGCTAAATGAAGTTTTGAGATATACCTAAGATAGTAGACATCTCGAAAGACTATGTGAGTCATACACTGCATGAAATCGTTTGTTCACTACAAAAAACAATCGCATAGAGATCACTTCACTGCAGTGTTTGACGAAATAGTTTCTGCGTCTTAATATAATGGAAGAGAGAAGTTGTTACTATTTTTTTCACAATCTTGACAGCATTGACTGACAAAACGCGATTTTTCGACCTTTTATTGAATCTAAAATTTCAGCATTTTGTCTACTGCGATAAAAGACCGTTATGTGGGCGAGACAAGGGTCTGAATCTGTACTTTGTAAATTTTTTCATGATGCAAAAGCACAACCTTTACGTCAAGTGTAATGAAGATATGTTATATATTATTGTATAATTATGTTAGTTGTGCAATTTGAGTATGCAAATTTTCCTATAAGCCCAGAAAGGATTCATGGAAGTCTAAAATATAGAGCACTTCTTGACAAGTTAGTTATTAAAATGCAAACGACATATGGGTATGGCTTTATTAGACTATTCTTTGTTTCACATTTGGTTAACATTGATTTAATTTACTGTCATTGTAGTAAAAGACTTCCATTATATTGCAAACTTCTTATGGTACTCATTGAGCTAATTGCTAAACCTGTGATTCACAACTTAATTTTAATGTCTGGAAACATGTGTTACAACACAACAACGCAAGTGTGGTGAAACCAATGGAGGCTTCGATATAAAAATATATATATTTCTATATATGTATTAAGTGTCTATAACTTGCGCTTTGCCATTCAACTTATAGTTGAACACTTTGGTTGGACAATCAACAAAGCAATTTCCTCAAATTACAAGCAATCACCAAGAATTCTCTACTATGTTCGAGCGCCACTTGTCTCAGTTGCTTAAAAATCGAATCACGTGTGCATAATTCTCAACAAGAGCAGCAGTCAATCTCGGGTCCAATGCATCAAAATTACTGTTACTTCTCGCATTACTCCTATCGTTGAACGAGACCAGGCTTTCGAGTTGTTGGTGGCGATTAAGTTAAACGCTACTAAACTAATTTAAAAACGATTGAAAATTTGCTTCGAAGACGTAATGGTTCGTTGCTTACACTTGATTCCTCTCGACTATGCGCAATAATGCCTCCAATGCCAGGGATGTTATACAAACGTATTAGTTGTTATTAGTTAAAGCTGTATAGGAGTATACAAGTTTGTGAAACTGGACTGGATGGCTGCAATAACCCGTCACTGGACGCAACATTACTTTGAAGCTGAAGAGTGCGCGCGACCGCCACATTGACGGCTGTCAAAGCATGTTCTCGGATAATACAAATGTCGTCGTAACACAACATTGGACATGATGTTACTGCTGCTATTGCAGCTCCTGCATCAGCTCCTGTTGCTGTCGCAGCCAATGGCCGCACTGACCGCTGCCGAACAACTAACTGCATCTGTTCCAATTGTCACGTACGAACGTTCAACATTGCCGGAAGTTAATAGATTTTTGAAAAAATAAATACAAGTATTAAATCCATAATGCAGACATGGTGGATGAATGGGCGGTTGACCGGTTGTTCTGTTGGTTGTTCATTGTTGGTTCGTTGAAACATTTTCATTAAGTTCGAAATTGCTTTTATGTGGAATTTAATTTGCGAACCACCATTGGACAAGCAATAACAATGCAATTTAGCTTCCACTTACAATGTGTATACAAGTACGTGAATGGGAACAAGTAATCTGTTTCGAGAATGCAGTGGAATATAGCATAATTGAATGAGTATTAGATTGACGTAACGTATACATTGCCAAAGAGTTGATGGCAGTAGACGCCATTCCTTTGTATATGAATATGTATATTAATATCAAACCATAGATTTACCCAAGATTAATCTAATCGGTGAGTCCTTGTAGGGACTTTATGTAATTGTGCTTCAACTTTTATAAAAAACAAGTAAAATCGTTAACTTCGGTTGCACCGAATTTATAATGCCCTTCACAAATGCAGAGGATTCTATACAAAAACTTGATTTTGATCGTTCAGATTGTACGGCAGCTATGCGCTATAGTCGTTCGATCTAAGCAATTTCTTCGAAGATTGTAGTTGCCTTGGACAATAATTCATGCCAAAATCTCATGACGAAATCTCGACAAATAAAAAAGTTTTCCATACAAGGGCTTTATTCCGATCGATCAGTTTGTATGGAAGTTATATGCTACAGTGGGAATAGGTTATATACATGTGCGAAATTTCAGATCGATACCTCAAAAACTGATGGACTAGTTCAGGTATATACAGACAGACGGACATGGCTAAATCGACTCAGCTCGTCATGCTAATCATTTGTGTATAGAGAGGTTCTCCAACTCTATCGTTTATAAAAATAAATATATTATCTTATTTCGCAAAATATTTTAAAAAAGCGTATCTTACTATTTCATCGCCTGAATATTTCGAACGCGTTGTGAGTTCTTGCCTTGTTTGAAGAGTCGTAGAAAGAAATTATATTGCATCGGTGTACCTTGTAAAGACAGTTGAAATAGATTTTCTTTTCTTGGACAGCTAAGTACTCTACTGTTCAATATTACACATTTTCTAGCTAGGCTGGGATAGGTCAAATTAACCGGTTACAGTGTTAACAAGTATAGAAGTTCTATATTCGGTGTAGCCGAACATTTAATACTCTCGCAACTTGCAAGGATCAAAGCCCGGGAAATTACCCCAGGTATGGGCAAAATTTTATATTTAAGAAGTATTGATCCGATTCAACCCATTTTTGACACAAAGACATAGTACAAGTATTATATGAATTTCAATTATATATCTTACACATTGACCGATATTTTCGTTAAAAAGTCAATTATAGCCACTGGGGTCCACATATTCAGTACCTAGGGGCTTGAGCAGTTTTGGTTCGATTTAAACAATTTTTGGTTACAAGGTGTCATACTTTAATAAATTTAATATGGTATTATATGGGAAATAGGCGTGGTTGTAATCCGATTTCGCCCATTTATCGCGCTTTTAGTAATTTTTAACAGAACCGTTATATGGGGAGTAGGCGGGGTTTTCATCCGAGTTCACCCACTTTCACTCTGTATATAGAGGTGCTAAAAACATTTGTTCTCAGTGATTTTTTAGCTGTAGCGGTTTAGGAAATATGCACATTAGATTTATTTGTTTTTGATTAATGGCGTCCCATCTGCAAAACCGTCTTACGGTACCAAGAAACATGTGTACCAAGTTTCATAAAGATATCTTAATTTTTACTCAAGTTACAGCTTGCACAGACGGACGGACAGACAGTCACCCGGATTTCAACTCGTCTCTTTATCCTCTTCATTTATATATATATATAACCCTGTATCTAACTCGCTTCCTTTTAGGTGATACAAACCACCGTTAGGTGAACAAAACTATTATACTCTGTAGCAACATGTTGCGAGAGTATAAAAATCTTTAAGTAACAAGATTCATCTCGATGATAAAACCGCTGCTAAATTTACTTGTAAACTGGTTTTCCCCTGTTTTAAATATTTCATCCTTAACTAACAAATATTTGTATATAATAAAATCTTCTTTTATTTGGTTTCAACACTTTAAAAAACTTCAAATTCCTTCATCGCAAAGCCTATATTTCAGGATTGAAGAAAAGAGAGCAGTGGAAAGACAACATTATCACAATTACTCCTCCGATCTTTGCCGAAGAATGTGGTAATATGAATAAAATATAGGATTACGAGTTTCACGATTGTTCGGTTATCATATCTTAAAGCTCCAGATAGCGTTTTATCCATTCTCTCTCCTACTACAAAGCTAGAATTTTATTACCAGAAGTCTAATGCTGGCAGGTGGGATATAATTGTGTTAAAAACTTTATATATGTACATATATTTTACTCCGCATTCATTCCTTCATTCAATGGATTGGCATCTCATTTGAAATCGATACTGAGATGAAGTGTTTGAATTAAGCCAAATTCGTAGTATAAATTTATTTTCTTAATGACCGATGCTACAACTTTTTTAATTTTTTTTTTGGTTTGGCAACTACATTCAGCAGCGTTTCGGGAGCAAAACATTCAATGAATTTTGAAAATACCTGGGGTTCGCAATTTGTGAAATGAATTTTAAGTGAAAATCTGCGGGTGGTTTTGTTTGTTGCCACCATCGAGCAATGCGACAATACGACACAAAAGCCAACAGCTAAAAGCAACAAACAAACAAACCAACACTCACTCACCAAGCCAATCAATCAGAGCAATGATCAAAAGCGCCAAGAGCAAAACGAATCAGCCTACTCCAATTGCTACAGGAGCATACAAAAACTGCAAGTAATCACCATTAACTGGTTGGAATGCACAAAATCTCAAAAAATCCACGTGAAACGAATTCGTTTCATTTTTAGTACGATTGTTGATTTAATTGCTTGACTAATTGAGAGATTTTCTTTTTTTAATTCTCTCGAGGCCGCAGCTACGTGATCGCTACCAATCGATTGCAGCGAATGATGCGCCGTGATCCATCGGCGAATGGAACACTTCGGCTGCTTATGGTTGATCCTTAGCGTCAACTAAAGTGAAGTATCACATGGTTTTGTGAACCCCCACTTGGCACTCCAGCCGTCACTCACTTATGCAATTGTTAGTCTTGTAATGACTTGATTTTGATGTGACGTGGTAGTGAACTTATTCGGCACATGCACATCGGTGCATACATACATATACGCGAAGCTGCTGATTGCTGGCCGTGTTGATGATGACTCGATTGCATCTCATAGCTTAACCCATTTTTGGAGCCAATGAGTCCGGCAAAGCGGCGACACAGGCATTGCCGCACCAAAAAGGTTCCACACAAAAGGTGGACGGCAACAATAAATACATAAGTAAGGCTTTGCAACAACGCGGTGGCGTTTTATTTATAAAATCTTCCATTCGTGTATGAGTAAGTCGAATTAATTAACTGCGCGCTGCCGCAAAATCGCCGCACAAGTTGTCGCCAAGTGACACGGTCGCCAACAACAGCAGGATCTGCTGCGGCAGTTTTAGAGTTCGTGTTGTTTTTGTGTTTTTTTGTAACTGCCGGATTGCGCTTGATGTCTTGTTAGACAAGCGGAGGACACACAGAAGCAAAATTTCACCACTAACAACACCACGACCACGATTCCTTCGTCCATGCGCGAGCGTAGTCCGTTGGCTGAGTTCACATTTCATTGAGAAAATAACATTGGTCACGCGGCACGTAATCTCACCTCCACTCGCCAGCGCTTGCTCCTTCACTCCACCTGTTACGCGCTACAGAAATGACGTACGCGGAACGTAGTCTACGAACAAATCGTGTTCCGGCTGCCAGCGCATGACCGATACATCGGCTATATCACCAGCCATCGAGAGTTTTTGGTGCAGTGGTTTGGCGCCAGTGCAGCAACAACTATCACAACAATTGGCTCACACACAGATCGCAATTTAATTGCAAAATCTAAATGTAGATTTATGTAAATTTGTGAATTCCCTCATACTGCCCGCTTCCATGTGACATTTTGTATACCGGTGGACTAATGTGAGAGCCGCAGCTTAAATCGTGTGCCTGGTGTGTGGCTTGATTACTGCAAAAGCTTGGGAAAACGTAAGCATTTCCCCTGAGAAAAGAGTTTGCAAGCTGAATTCTCGCTGCGTACATTTTGGTCAATGTATTCTTGGCCGTGGGCACTTCTTGAGTTTTTTGCAGCAGTAAACAATTAGTTGGCATTTCGTATTAACAACTTAATTAATACAAATTCCTAGTTAGGGCATACAAGATTTCTCCAATGAATGGAAATGTGCACGAATTTATTGAATTTAGCTACTTACGCTGCTGCGATCGCCATACTTGTGTGAGCTGTAATGTGCTAACAATCCGATGAGGTTTTGAAAATCGATAATGCCTTATTGAAAGTTTTAAAGAAATTTTGAAGATTGCTCGTACAGATCTGATCAGACGACCCGCAGTGGATTTTTTAGTTCGAAAATTTCGTAAGAAGCTTTAAACATGCGAATACATAAAGATTTTAATTTCATTAATTTAATTTTAATTAATTTTGTACTTCGAAAGCTTTTTATTTGTAAGATGAATTTATTTAAAGCCTTGCCTTCTGATAAAAATGGATGATGAATATTTAGTATTATGACGATTACATAAATTTTTTAAAATTTTTTCTGGTCCAACGATCCCATTTCGAGTGGATTGCCTTGGTCTTGATCTAGAAAAATTATATTATATTGTTGAAATAATTAGAATTAAGCATTATTTTTATATTTTACATTTATTTTTATTCTCTGAATTTTTTTTACAAGCATCTAAACTTTTCTTTTCTTCTTTTTTCAGGATCCATTTACGGTAAGTTAAGACCCGAATAAAGTTCCTATATTGGATATCCACGTTTATTTACCATAAGGTTACAATTATAATAATCTTGCAACATCGATTTACAATTGCAAAACATAAAAAAAATATCGTAACAATATTTTCTAATAAAATCAGGCCAACATTTTTCTCGTCACACTGAAAACATTTCACCGAGTTGCATGCGTTCTTTTGCAGCAGTTTATTTTAAATTAGTTACAGACATACTGACTAATTAATTAACTTGTGCATTATATAAAAATTTTATAACAGTTACCATATATGCAAAATTTATAAATTTCTCTTCATGACTTTTTCATTTGACTTCTTCTTCTCAAGATTACACAAAGCACTGTATATGATATTAGTATATTAAGTTCGCCACCAAGTTTGTAACACCCTGAATGAAACGTCGAAGACCCTATAAAATATATATGCAAATGAACAGCGTGGCGAGCTGAGTCTATTTAGTCATGTCCGTCTGTCTGTCTGTCTGTATATACGCCAACTAGTCCCTTACTTTTTGAGATATCGATCTAAAATTTTACACACGTTCTTTTCTCCCAAAGAAGCTGCTCATTTCTCGAAACTGCCGATAGTAGTTAGGTAGGACTAGTATAGCATATATCTGCCATAACATACAAACTGAATGATCAAAATCAAGTTCTTGTATAGAAAACTTATTTATTTCACAAGATATCGTCACGATATTTGACTTGAATTATTGTGCAAGCCAATGGCACCAACAATCGAACAAACTGTTCAGATCGAATTAATATAGCATATAGCTGCCACTTAAACTGCTTTTTTTATTTGTGAAGGCTATTATGGCTTCGATGCAACCGGCTCACGCTTTATTTTCCACCTTTACCTATAAGGTTTTTGATAGCTCTTAAAATTTTTCTCGTCTCGTTGACTTCTCTATCCTTCGCCCTTATCCCGATACACATAAGCATTTGAGTTATGTGAAGCCGGGCAAATTTCCATCACCACAGACGATTACTTCAGCAGGAATCCTTAACCCAAATTGTCCACTAGAGTTTCTTAAGTCACTGTGGCCAAATACCCACCGTTGTTTCTTCTCTTCGCTTGATACCAATAGGAAATATAGATTGAGAGATTTTACCTTTATAAGAGGTAATCTTTAGCTTAACTTTAAGTCGGAAATAATGTATAATGTAGATAATCACTTGCTTCTAGACCTTTCAATCTAGTTCTTTAACCCTTATCGCATAAATTTTGGCAGATATCGATATACAAAAATCAAGTATGAATAAAATTATTGAACATTGTCAAAATTAAATTCATAAACTCTAGCAGTTCTTTTTTTTTTTTGACTTAAGGTTTAGGTTCCTTACGTGCTTATCCTTGTTTCAGATTTCGTCAAAGCTCTGAAGCAATAAATCAACAAGCATGGCGTCACAAGTATAAAGTTACAACAAAATATTTATTGTTGACTTGAACTTAATTGCAAAGGATATGTTTCGAATCACGCCTTAGGCGCTTTAACTGTAACTTATAACACATATGAATAACCGCTATACAACAGGTAGAACCCACTGTGTAATTTCTGACATGACTAGAGTTATAAAACATAGTTTAACAACTTAATAATGCCACAGAGCCACGATGCCATCACCTGTTGAGCTGGCGATGAACAATTGCTGACACGCGCTGAGCCGCTTGGCGATCATTCTATACACACATAGTATAGTTAAGGCACATGGAAAGCCTGTGCTATGCTGCAAGCTACAATTATTTCTTTTTCACCTTTCCAGCTGCCCGGTGCGAATGCTTATCGATCGCTGCGGCTGACAAATAAGCGCCTCAACACGCCACTCTCCAATGTCCGTCAACAATACCAATTGGCAGGAGGTAGTTATGAAAGCAATTAAGGATATCGAATAACGCTCAAAAAATATCAAAACTGACGCTAAGATACGTCAACTGAACTGAAGGGTAGACAGTGCGCTCGTAGCTACAAGAAACAGTCTAGCAAAGCTCTACAGCCACACTTGCTTGTGGTGAGAATAAATGATGACACACAGCTGCTGATCAATAGCACGCGCTTGAAGAGCCAATAAATCATTGTGGCGATAACCTGAATGGGGCATACAAATTTTGTCAGAATCCTACCGAAATGCAGACGAGTTAAGACGAATAAAATTTCCAATGCAATAGCTGCTTGCAAACGTATTTTACCAATTGACTCTATAAGTAACCTAATTAAGAGTGGTGAGCGATATACACCTGCCAACCGCGCATGCGCGAACGGTGGCAACAGGACAACTGCAGGACGCGCGCCTACAAAAACTGGCGCAAAAGCATGCCGAAGGCTATCATATTTGTTCAAAAAAAATTATTGGGCGTTTGCTCATTAAATATTCGCATTCGTAACAGTTCATTGTGAACTAATATGTACAGCAATAAAAAATTTAAGTGCACACAGAGTAAAAATAATGATACTAACAAGGATGATTAAAGTAAACAAGCTCAATTGTCGTTTAAATGACAAGTTTTGACAACTTGTAAAATGACATGGCCGCGAGCTGTCTATCGTCGCGAGATCGCCGTGCAGCATTGAAAGGACGCGCCTACAAACGAACGTGCAAACTCGTCGACAGTCAAGTGACACATATGTATACAGAACCTTTGTTTGAGGCGTACTATATTTAGGACCCCTTCGCTGCACAATTGCTCGACTAAAATTAATAATCCGCGTAATTTGGTGATTTTTAGCCGCGCAAACACAAAGCACACAATTCAGCGGCAGCTCACCGAAGTGACCTTTTGTGGCGTCACCGTCACCGTCCCCGCCAACGCTGCCGCGCGTGCATTTGTTTTGCGCTTAATATGTCATTTAGATCGTTTGCCAGCGATAAGCACGTCAGCCGTCAGTTGGATTGTTTTGGCTGATGGTTTGACGTGGTTTTGATGTTGTTAGTCGGTTCGTTAGCTTTGCGCAGCTCAGTTTCAGTATTCACTTTTACTTGTTTTCAAGTTTTTTTCTTTATTTTTTTTGTTGGTTGTTAACTACAGCTCATGAATTGGCCTAAATTATAAGTATTATTTTGAGAATAGTGTGTTGAATGCTCAAGTTGTTTTAGCCACGGTGTATGGTGCGTTAGGCGTTCCGATGTCAATGCGAAGCGGAAATGTAATTTCTAATCAATTAAGTCTTATCGCGTCAATAAATAGAAAATAATTGCTCCTCATAAGTGACAATGGCCTATGAGGGTGGCTTTCTGTTTAGCCGTAAATGATAGCTTGGAAGAAAGGTCAATGCAATAAGAGTGTGTTAACAGCGAAAAGTACCTTGGGAATGTGTACATATTTTGACAAGAAATTATGATTTCGATCTTTAAATGCCATAATAAGTACGAGTTATTATTATTATTAGCCGGCATAATAGCCAAAGCAGTTGTTAATAATACGAGTAAATCTGTGAAAATATGTATGCTGTTGTGATTGAACTGATAAGATTGCTGCAGAGCTATAACTAGCTACAGGAACAGGAACAGGTGTTGTCGTATTTTACGTAATTAACGGGTTTCTTTAAACATAACCGTATATTAATACCAATAATTAGGGTTATTTAGTCGCTTACAAGTCTTCTATACAATATTTGATAAACGACTAGTCTCTAGTACCATTCTTAATTCAAAACAATTTAACCTCAAAACGGCTTGGTGTTCCTGAAAATTTAAATACGGTTTTTAAGCCTTTTTCTACGCATTAGGTTAAGCCTATTCCAGGCCTTAAGTACTACTGAAAATATAATAGAGGTTACGAAGGTTTTCTCTACTCAGTTAGTTTAGACTGTTTTAGACCCTCATCGAGTGATTTGTGCTTTCAACAACTGTATCTACAGCGTTGAGTTTAAGTATTGTTTTGAGCTGCTCATAGGTTCAAATCTTAGCCAAGAAAGTTCCGGAAGTTGTATCCGAAAAACTTATAGAAAATTCAACCTACACTAAACGAATCCAAAAAGAAACTAATCCTGTAGCAAAGATTTTAGGTATCAAATATCATCGTCTTTGTTTTTTCCCATTTCCGATAATATTTTTTACAACAACTAAATGCCTTACTTTATTAGAGAATGTTGTCCAAAATTTGTATGTAATTTGTAAAAATAATAAATAATAGGATATGCTTTTCTTGGTAACCAAATATGTTCACCTAAACTACGCATTAAAAAGTTGACAAAATAAGGGAGCAGATTTTAGAGCCATCTAAGTAGAAGGAACATCTAAAATTATAATTATAAATATTTTTGAAGCTAAAAAAAATGTTCTTTTCTATCGTAAGTAAGATTATTTATTATCCTTGCATCTGACAAAGAAGCATTAGATCCGAAATATGACTTCGAGTTTTCAACTTGTCAGTGAAAATAATAATCTAAAAATTTTTCTGCATAAAATCCACAATCTGTAAAAAATCTGTCATCATCGTAAATATATGCTATCTCAAACTATTCACTGTCTTCAAATTTCGAATTTGACTCGGAATGGTCCATTTGAACTGCGCGCGTAAACGGAATCGATAAAAAAAATTTCGTTGGATCGGAAGGTTATGCCTTTTTTACGTTCGCATGAAGTTTAGACTCCATATGTCATTTAGATGCCAAGTTAAATATTGTATTTCATTCTAAAATAAATAAATTTAATTGAATAACAATAACTCTAGTATCGGTTTCAACAAGGAAAGTGTGGAGAAGAACTAACTGATATATACGTAATCAGTTTAAATACCTAATAAGTGGTATATTCAATATCCAGCCCCCTTCACAAAAGTAAAATACTGCTTCAAGAAGCAATGATTTTGAAAAAATTTTGAACAACGCTGCAAAGCAAAGGCTCTTGGGTACTACATTGTACATATATGACTTTCTTTTAATTTTAATTGATTATCAATTAAAAATACCTTATTCATTTAAATAAATTTCTGCTTTCGAAGATTTCGCTATTAATTATAAATCATTTCTTTGCTTACTTCGTTCTTTTCATGTATCCACTGCAAACCAAACCGGCGCCAACATCTGCTTGTTCGCAAACAAATTGCTGGAAATTGACAACATCGCTGCAATGCACCGCAAACCCGCGGTTGCCATCATCAATACCAATAAATCGTCACATCAACGCCTGCAACGAACAAACACCGCAACAACAACAACCAACAAACGATCACACTCACTCGCTCACTGCGTTACAACGCTGAAAACACCTGAACATTTAATGATCGCCGATCATTTGCACCATCATTTACAACAAAAATAATGACAACAATGACACCACACTGACGTCGTTCGCTGCGGCATGGAATGACAAATGAATGGCAAACGCGCGAATGCGCGAATGCAACGGACGGACATCGCTTGCTGCTCGCCAAAATGATGGATTATCTTTAAACTTATATCTGTTTGTTGATATGCTTGTTTTCTGTGCGCATTTAATTTCACTTTAAAATGCCTTCAATATTGCAACATACAACAAAACTAATGCACAGGGTGTAAGTAGAATTTTTTGTATATATTATATTAATTTTTTTCTTTTTCATATATAGCGATAGCGCTACTTTAAGGGTGTTAATGTGTTGTTGTTTGTGCATGCATGTTTCATCTAATTAAAGTCTCATTAGATTCTGTGGTTACTGCTCTATAATTAAATTTCAGCTATGTAGTGCTCTGCAATTGTTTAATGACTGCCTTTGTGTGCGCATTTCATTTAGACAAATATTTGTGTGCACTGAATTGAAATGTCTATGTTGTCATTCTGCTATTCCGCATTTCTTCCCCTTCACATTGTATCCGCATCCGTATTTGTATGTATGTATGTTTGTTCGTGTCCCATATACTAGCTAATAGTTGTGGGCGTGTTGCGTCGATCATTATCTGTGGCAAATATGTGGATTGTCTTTCGTTTTAGTTCTTGTTTTTGTTATTTTGCCTTCTTTTCGGGCTGCCTTTGGCTACTCGTTAGCTACTGTAGAGTAGAGTCAATGAACAATTATGTTTGTTGTTATTTGTAGAGCGGGTGCGTCTGTCGTGATGGGCGTGAAAGCGCCGACAGTTGTCGACAATTTAGACCGCTTTGCGGTGTTTCTCTTCACATGCTAGGCTAGCGAACGCGCGATCAGTAAGTGTGATCCTAAACTACATTTTCCAAATGACGATTAATGGCTGTGGCTTGCTTAGCAACTGCAGCACGTTATTTACGTACCGTACAGTGTTTTTGAAGTTGAATCAATGAGCATTTAGAGACAATTTAAGATGGTTGTTGTATTTAAATAGCTCTTCTATGTTTTAATATTCTTAGTTGATTGACCTTGTTTTAAAGTTTCGCATTTGGAGGTAAACCATGAAGCATCGACAAACTTTCCAGATTTAATACCTACTAGTATTGCAAGCTCTTTTTCAGATACTTGCTAGGGTCAAGTATACGTTAAGTTCAGAATATTTTGCATTCTTCGATGTCACAACTCCGCCACAGATTAGTGTATTGGAAGCCTCTTTCTCTCAACATGCTCTCCAAATAGTTAGTAACTTACTTACAAGCGGGTTTTTTCTTGTTTCATCAAACTCTGCGCAAATCTACTTGATTGGTTTACAGATGCGTAGTTTGCTTAAATTATAAGTGAAGTTTTATTTTAATTGTACCAAGCGGACTCTGTAAAGTCTTCGTCTCGAGTTTGTCAAGTAAAGTTTGTTACCCTTTCTATTCTTGTGGTCGAGAAACTAGTGTCCAGCGCTAGCTTTTCTTTAACCGAGATATATTTCAGGCTTTAGAAATATCCGAAACCTTCTCTGAATGAATAGAAGTCTCTTTATATTTTCATCGTTGTTCGGTAGTGTTGTACAGGTCCTCGTTGAGCATTTTTTCTTCGTAGAAATGCATGATATATAAACCACTTACAAAACATAAGCCAAATACTTGATGGTGAGAGCTTTTTAAGGATCTGACTACCGCCATGGTGTCTCTCGCCTAATTTTTATACCCTAAACAGGGTATATTAGATCCTATAAAATATATACATGTATAAATGTTCAGCGTGGTGAGCTGAGTTGATTCAGCCATTTGCGTCTGTATACACAAGAGGAAGTCTATCAGTTTTTCATATATCGATCACCAAAGAAGCTGTGTATTGTTTAAATCGGATCACTATTTTATCTAATTATCGAGATCCTAACTATTTCAAAATTTTGACCACCGGAAAGGTCCTTCCAATATGTATATTAAGTTAAAATGCCTTATAATATATTTATTATAGTATTGGAAGCTCCGCGTAAAAAAGCTGAGAAGTTTTTTAAAAAGCTTTAATAAACGTATTTTAAACTGACTATTGCCCTTCTTAGCGTATAATTTTTTTCTGTTATTTTATTAAGTGTTCTTAATAATTCTTAGTTTGCCAATACACTACTAAATCATAAGCCTGTAACCCTTGTTTCATATGAAGCATAAACATTTCCCTCCAATGTGTGAATGAAATCCTCGTATTCACCTTAACATTACCACTCCTGTATCCACTTTGCATTTAAGGACCCGTAAACTTCCTTAACTGTATGCAACAACGCCTTTGTATGGCATTCGTGCAACGGTAACCACGAATAAACCAACACTGCAAAGCAACAAATAACCGCAGGCACATTTCTTATCAGCCAAATATCAAATTTCGATCGAAAACGCCTTCGAGCGACTTTGCATCAAACTGACAACAGCAAACCTTCGCAACTGCCACACAACCAATGCCCTGCACCCAATGACGACGGCAACAACAAATTTGATATCAACGCCGATTCGCGCGAAAAGTAGTTACCACAAAGCGTTTCCCGCAGCGCATAAATAAAGCAGAAGCCTGCCACTTACAACTTACAGCTCCCTATTTACCACTCTTCAACCAACTCCTCCAATTTTAGCTTAGTCTCTTTACATAGACTCGACTTGACACGAGTGTGTATGTGTGCAAAAGGTACGAACCACACACATCCCAACGGTGACGTTGGATATCGCATGACCCTCATTATCATACTTGGCACCATTAAAGCAATTTATTTCCGACGCTGCTCATTTTCCTTTTTCACTTCCACTCTTGACTTTCATTGCACTTAAGCTTGCATTTTTGTTGCTTTGAACTTGGCTTAAATATGCGGCAAGGACATTTATTATTGCAAGTACCTCATAAATACATCTGCCACAACAACAAAACCAAAAACAACAACTGCGTCCAAAACAAACGTCCCCTGGCCAATTGAAGTCACTTGGCTTCACTTCACTTCTGTGGCAACTGTCCATCCACTTTGTTGTCTGTCCGCTGGGCTACTCTCAAAGCGGCATTTGCGTCGCCGTGTGAGTGAAGGATGTTGTTAACAGGATCATATTGCCTGTAATGGTAACTAAAGTACCTCAATAATTGTAGCATTGCCCCAACAACGAGCCTTGCAACCTATCCGTCTGCGGCATTATCTGCCTCGCGTAATATGGAGCTACTTACAAATGTGCATTAGCAGATAATTACAGCACACATACCTGCCTTTATTGGTTGCGATCGAATACAGGCAAAACACATACATTTCACCTGCGTTGTATCCCTTTCATATCCTGACTAATAATGAGTTTGACTCTGGTTCTTATCTTGGTTTATTTAGAAGCGGTAGACGAGTGTACTGCTGTCGCTTTGTTTGTCGGCGATTCGAAGTTTCGCTCGTAATATTTCTATTTTATTAATTATTAATATGCCAGTGTGTGTCCTACGTCATGGAAAGTGTGCAAAAAATCAAACTTTCCTTTACGTTCCGTTGTTCCCGAAAAGTTTCGTAAACCCATCGTCGAATTCGTTTCTACAATATTTCAAGGTAAATGAGAGTCAATGGTTATCCAAGCATTTGACATAAAATATTTCATCCCCTTTTGTTTTTCCACCAGACCCATCCGCCTATACTCTTAATTTAGATCGTTTAATCTCGCTGACTTCAATACAACATTCCATTTGTAACCGATCCTACAGGATACCCCAAATACTCCTCTTAATATAGATATATATCATAATTGTTCTTTGACCCACTAAATTTAACGGTCATAGGTTCACTGTAATGAAAACCACACTGATTTGATTTCGTATATTACCTTTGACATAAAAAGGATATTTTTACCTGCGCTGGCAAGTAGGTGTAAAGAGATCCAACAAACTCTCCCAACTAACACAGAATCAGTCTTCTAATGTGTAAGTCAAAACCCTCTTAAAACATATGTGTAGATTTGTTTTTTGTTTGGCTAAAGTCAAGTTAAGTTTTAGACACGTTCCTCATATTGATGTTAAAGTCAGTAACGTTGCTTGGTTGTCTAATTGAATAGCAGTTTTCTCCATATTCCCGTCTCTCTTTTTATTCAATTCTGCTTGGTAGATGGCAGTAGATATTTTTTCTAATTGCATACATATTTTTCAAAAACCTCTACTTTGTCGACAGTAATTTGTTTTTTTTTTTGCATTTCAAGCACTCTCAAAAATGTTATTCCAAGTTAGTGTAACCAGCTTGTAGAGGTCTCTATTAATCATATCTAGATGACCATTTCCATATTCCTACTTATGAGACCTATATGATCATTTCCAATTCGGTTAGTCAGTAAACGTTTTTATGCAATTTTTATTAACTTTTATACAACATACAACACAATTCAAATTTTTATACATTTTTTACTTACACATTATTTCATAGTATTTGTTTTTTCCCACTCCACTCCTGTAACATATTAAATAAAATAATTACTTATATAATATACAAGATTTATTTATTTTTTATTATTTTTCTTTCTTTTAATGTGAATTTGCACCGTGATGAATGAATGGACATTTCAAAACATCGGCATGAAATATTGCAATGGACTAGTATGTAAGTATTAATGTTGTTTAATCCTTTCATATATTATGTGCATTTATAATATAAAACTATCCTATTACCAAAATTAAAAATACTGGATTATAGATTGCGAACGGCGTATGGCGTTGCTTAGTATGTTATGATTTGCTTAGACAATTATAAGTATATAGCGACGATGATTTTCGAAAAAATGCTTCGTAGTTCTTTCTAGCTTACCACCTTATAATGGTTTCTAAATTTCACCCATATATGAAATCGGACTTTTAATTTATATTATATTCCATCCACAGATCCACAAAATATCAATCAAATATAATAATTGTAGTATACTATAATTTTCATGTATAGTTCAGCTCTTCATTCCTCCTTCAATTATAGTTACACTAATAGTATAAGTCATTTTTAAAAATATTTTCCAAATATATATTTTCGAAAAATAACTAGTATACATATGTATTATAAAACTATGTGTGAATCTGAAAACGTAATCGGCCAACGGAAAACGTTTTGCTAGTTTTCTAACCTATTTGATATATAAAACTTTCAAGTCGAATTAAGGTCACTTAATATAGAAAAGCGATCTTTTATGAAGATCTTGACTTAATTTTGATCAGTCAATTTGAATGGCAACTATATGCTATAGTGGTCCGATCGGAACAATTTGTTTGGAAATTATGGCGTTGCGTTGGACAATAATATTTGCCAAATATTGTGAAGATATTTTATCAAATAAAAAAGTTTTAAAACTTACTATAAAAATTTATACAAACTTAATATACCCGGTTCAGGATATGAAAACTGTCATAAATTGTACTCTTCAGAAATAAAACAGCTTTTTAAAGTTATCAAATAAACAAAGTTTGTACAGTTTTAGGGCCGTTTTCTCAATAACTGGTTAATATTATCCTTAACCGCTGGTAGCTTTAACTGACAGAACCGTTTTCACCAAGTTGTGGTTAGCTTACCTACAGATAGTTTGATTATTGTGAATGCGTGTGGAAAACATTTCACAAAACTTGCATTGTGAACATGCAAAACTGTGTAAACTTCATGAGCCATGTAAGTGCATGTTCAGCCGAGGACTCTGCTACGCAATTCTGCATTCCTTTTCATTTTGAAATTCCTTTCATGGTTGCAACAGCGCCCGGTTTCAAAGGAATATTTATATGTGCATAATATTTAATGATAATGAGCGACAAAAGAGTCCCCGTCTGAACGCCAGATTTTACAGCTGACAGCTGTCATTTCATGTTCTGGTTAAAAACTAATCAATAATCCTTCCTTCGGTAAAGTTTACCAGAACTTAACTGATAGATGATTGCTAACCAGATATTGAGAAAACCATTTTTTAACATGGTGCTGATAAAGTTTTGGTTAACCAGACATTGAGAAAACGGTCCTTTGAATTTTATAATTAACCTTTTTAATTTTTATAATCTAGAACATTTTTGGATACATAATAGCGCCAATCCCCCATCTGTGAAAGAGTTAAGACACTGTTAATCGCAGTACGAGAAATTCCATTCGCAGACCACTTTTTATTGCACCCAAAAGGCAACAACTATTTTATTAGCTGTATACAAAGCGTTTGGGATGCAAACTTGTTGCAAACGCTAATTAAATTAAGTCTAGCGCAGCAACTTCATATAACAGTTGCAACAGCGGCAACAAAAAGCACAAACTTCAGCGATCTGAATAGCTTAATTAGTTGCACACTGAGAATGCCACAAATATTCGCTTCCAATGCTGTTGTTGTGCTTTGGTTGCTGCATAAATGGCAAGCAACAAAATGTGCAGCGTGCAAAACAACAGCAAAGCAGCGACAACATCTGTTGAGTGATGAGCTGCAATCAGCGCCAGATTATATTAATATTATTGTGTAAAAATTTATGGCATCTGCGGTTCTATGCGCTTGTGTGTGTGTGTGTTTGTGGCAAGTGCGAATTTTATGAATTCACGCCACCATCAACGTCAGCAGTGCCAGTTGCAGTCATAGCCTGGGCTATGCAACAAAGTGCAAGTATATGGCGCCAAGGCGTTGCATGCTTCGTTGCCTCTGACAATCGCTTTGCTTTTGCGCTGCCTCGCTTGTTGGCTGCACATTCGACTTACCGACTCGGTTGAGTCGCAAAATTGGTGGGTGGGGTGCAAGTAAGCGTCAGACGATGCGCAATCATAAATTCAATTGTTATTAACTGTAACTGTATGCCTTGGTATGTGAAAGTATAGATTGATGCGTTTGTTGAAAGCACATATATACATATGTATGTACGTAGAACCCTACAAATAACGGCATAATGATGTGCGAATAAATGTGCTGCCCCAGTGTTGATGTATTTATAAGATGCCGCACTGATTTATTGCGCCAACCGAGTTAAGGCAAGCAAGCGACATGCCTTCGACTTCTCGCCCCCTTGCTTCTATTATTATACCTTTTGCATTTCCATTGTTCCTTTTGTTCTCAGCCACATTTGCGTGTCACTTGCGTCATATATATTTGTATGATAAGCAAGCGCAGGGCAGCTGCAACGATTCTGACCGCCACCGCCTTCGTGCACTCACTCATTTACCAACCATTTGCTTGCCACATCGCTTTACAACGCCTCAAGTCTGCCGAGCTCCGCCCTCGCCCCATCGCTTTGGCTGCTTTTGCAGAAAAATGACAAACTGCGCGCAAATTTTGTCGCATTTATGTCGAACAAACTTGTTTCGTTGTTTTACAAATGTCGCCGAATACGCCAGAGTTCGCAGCGGACAAATGGCGCTGCCTGAGCTTTTGTTTTCAATGTTGCAATTGCATTTTCGTATTTGCTCACATACATATGCATAGTTCAATATATGTTAGTAATTGCATTTGTGAGTGTATGAATTCGAATTTTGAAGTCTATTTGTCCTTTTTTGTTGTCACTACCAAAGCAGATTGTCGCTGATTTGTTCAGCCGATTATTTTGACTAGTTGTCGTCATTGCTATTATGTACCTGAATTATTTGCTTTGCTAAGCCAAAAAATAATACAAATTTGTTTGCACCCGCATGGCTTTAGCAAACATAAAATTTTACTCATTTGTACACAGTACTTATGTGGTTATCATTAAATGCGGGGTATCTACAAACATGCATACATATATTGGCTACATTTAATGGTAACCTTTTATAGGAACTTATGTTTTACGCTATCTTAAAAACCTACTAGGTAGACCATGCTTCAATTGTATAAAGTTGTATTGTTGGAGAAAAATCAACGATTTGTCTGAACCCTTAAAAGCCTGATAACGCCGATACATTTAATATTTTGATATGTATTATATTATAATTATCGGTTACAAACAACATTTGTTCTACGATTTTTCCTAAAAGTTATTATTTTAGATTTTGCAGGGTGTTAGTTTTTTTCTGTTGAGGAATTTATTGAAATTTGATCAAAATTGTTAGCAAACTGGTAAAAGATACATTAGTTGTATGCTGTACTAGTAGTATGGTGTGACGATAAACAAAGATATATACCACATTTTAAGCAGTAAATTTGCGTATGTGCGTACACTGATGAGCACCTGATGGTTCCTCAAGGGATCATTTAAGTTTTATTTCATAAAAACAAATTTGTATCAACACTTACATCAAATTAAATTGTAATAATGATGAAGATTCCAAATTTTCAGCACAAATTAATTACTATTACTTTCGCACTAATCACTTGAAAGTACAAAATTTTCTTTGAAATTATTTTTTCGTTGCGCTCTTACTCAAGTCAAAACGTATATGACTACAAAGCTCACACACACGTGGCGACTGAACTAAAAGTTAACGTATATATGTATCAAGGCAACTTGTGTTAAGGGAGTTGTGTTCAGAAATTACCGTTATATTAAACAAAATGTTTTAAAATTATAGGAGAATACTGGTGTAAATTTTTATTTTTGACAAAATGGAGGCCTCAAACAAAAAAAGGTATTTGTGAAAAAATGCACACTTCAGAGTGGCTTAAAAAATTTAAATTATTTTCAAAAATCGTATACCTTCCATGATTACCTAATAAATATATCTAATAAGATCGTGTGAAAATATCCCAGGCATTTTAGAGAAATATTAATCACCGACACCAAAAACACGTTTAAAATTTTGGTAAATTTTTTCAAATATATTCGGTATACATACAGAAAAATATTAATAGTTTAAATTTCACTACAATAAACAAAAACATTTAGTGCAGACACAAGATATTATATCATAAGAAAACATGTTTTAAATGTCCAAAATTAAAACTATAGATGTGACATTCGAAGTTATCTATTATCTATCTAAGCAACTATAATACATCAAACAAATGGTTTTCAAAACAAATTAATATTTTGCCCGAAATACCGATTTTATTACACTCTTTTACTTAACCCAAACTTAATGGCGCATCAATTTGCCGCGTGTTAAAATGCCATTAAGTCGCACTCAATGAACATTTGTAACGCGTGGAGCATCAATTGTGCCAGGTTCAACCGCAGCGCTGTCACTGCCACAGCATTTATGTATGAAAGTCGGTGCAGCTGATTATTATTTTAATAATACACAAACAATTCGCTAATTGGCACCTTGTTGATTAAGCGACGCAATGGTGAAGCGCGGCAATAGCGCAACTGAGTTGCTAACAGGTTTGCCACATGCAACATCAGCGCGCTGTAAGCAAATGCGCAAATAAAAAATTGCATTACGACAAGTTGGTAGAAATTTACACATTTCTTTATCAGCTGCCATTAATCTGGCAATAAGCGCAGCGCAAAACATGTCGTATGGCTGGCAGTAGTAGTACCAAACTGCAACAGCCGCCGCCACCGAGTACTTAATGCAACGCTGTCATGCCACACAACCGAATGAGCAGTTGACAAAATGCAAGTACTATGTCGTTGTCACTTCATTGCCGCGAGCCATGGGCTGGCCGATAAGATATAAAACTGTCCCTTAATAATTTGGCGAATTTTCCTTCTTGTTTGCCTTTATTTTTAACTTTGTTGCATGTTGCAAGTAGCAAAAGTGAAAAAATACGGTGATATTACAATGTTGAGTGGGAGGAAGATGCATTGGCAAGGGGATACACTTGCTTGAAGTGGGTTACGGGTAATAAATTGAGAAAAAGCTTTAAAAATTTATATTATTCATTTTTATAGCTGTAATTAAAATAAGATTGCTATAGTTTGCCTCATATACCTACATATATTTTTTAAAAATAAATATTTCATATGTGATGTATTTGTAAAATGCTGAACTGAGATTCTCTTTCTATTTATGGCATAAATAAATAGACAGATAAAATGTTATAATTGCTAGATACTAGAAACAGAACTTTTCGACGCTATTTGAACCCGTAATATCACCAAAAATTGAGAAAATATTCGAATTTATAAATTGTACACTTTTTTGTGGACTTTAATCTATTTACACCTACCGAAGCCGATAAATGCCATCAGTGCACATAACTTATATTAAATTCAGCTTTAGTCAAGGAAAGATACTTTGGTAGACGAGTACCGAATAAATATGCGCGAGATAGCTGAGACAGTAGGCGTCTCAAAAAACCGCATTGGTAATAGACTACTTTAAATATTGGGCACGAGAAAGCTGTTTCGACTTTTATGGCACCGCGTTTGCTCACTCTTTACAATAAATGCAACCATGAGACCAATTGCAGCTTTTAAAAACCTCCAGAAATTTTTGGGACGAGTTAAAAAAGTTTTAGAATCGCTAAGACAAAAAAACAAGCTTATTAAAAACCTTCGGTTCTTTATTTTTCAAGCTAAGTACTTAACGCGACCACATACGTACAAGTATATGTATGTGCAACAATTGGTTGCATAAATACATGTTTACAAATAATCTGCAGCGAATTATTACTAGAAACACTACCGTTTCCACTTGTAGCATCTGCTGTCTGTCTTTTTCCGAAATATCTTTCGATTTGGTCATTCATTTCAATCGTGATCGAGTCGCAAATGCTCGGCATATTTCGCACATGCATTGCAAACGCGATAAGTGACACTCGAACCAAATTCGTTGTTGATTTTTTTTTAATACACAAATATTTCGGTATTTTTATATTTTTGTTCATTTTTTTTCTTCTTAAATATTTTTGGCCACTACCACATACTTGCAACTATGAATATACTATGTATGTATGTCTGGTTGCTGATATAGAATTGTTAGCATTTTACGGCTTAAACAAAATCATTATAAATCTCCTGAAGTGAATTCCTTTGCACAAGCTTCGCTGCTACTTTTACTCAGATCCTTTGTTTGGCTGCAAGATGGCAAAGATTGCGACTTGCTGATAAACATCGCAGGCGGCTGCAATGGAAATAGCAAAAAGATACAGACAAAGTACTTGAAAATAAAATATAAAATTCGGCAAAGATTTGCATAGCTTGGGCGATGGGAAACCCTTTTGGTTTCTTATGTTAATTCTATATATAGAATTATACCCTCTGGTGGAAACAACACAACAGAAGTTTGAAACTCTGTGCGTTTACGTTTTTCAGTAACATAGAAGCGTTAAAAAGACAATTTTTTACAGAATATATAAAAATCTCAAAATATGCAGCCGATATGGATCACATCTCGTGAATCCCAGAAAACGGTAACAACACCTCTCCGGCCGATAGGACAATCTTCGCCTTCTCCGGAGCTCGTGAAGTGCACTTTTTCGACTTCGCTCTGTCAATTCGATCCATATTTCATCGATGGTCACAAAACGACGAAGAAACTCCTTCGGATTCCGTTTAAACAGCACTGTGAAGTGGTCTTATAATTGCGCTTGTTGTACGGAATAGACGAACGCGGCATCCATCCTTTCCGGCCGATAGGACAATCTTCTTAAGCTTGTTGTACGGACAGCTTTCTCATGCCCAATATTTTATGCAGAGTATAACCTGCGTGTTCTTTTGAGATGTCTTCGATCTCAACTTTCTCGTATACCTCCAATCTGTAGTTACGTTAACCTCCGTAGTAACCGTTTTTGACGAATGATATCGATGGAGAAGAGTTACTATATACAGCAGCCAAACATTCTTTGATTTCACTGCGCCATTTCACTTTCCAAACAAACATGAAATCACCGACCGATATTGCTCTTTATACATTTTTCTAAAATCCCCGGCCATACCCTTCTCGGATTCTACTGTGGTGTACGAGACGTTATAATAGTAAATTTCTCTTGCGATGGTGGCGCTATCGGCCATTTAAGTCCATATCGTTGAGTTTGGGACCAAATGCAATTGCTAAACCCAACGAAGCTTTCCAAATACCGAACCGATAATAGTCTCCAGTAGTAGTGGTTGTTTGTAAGATATATGTGAAATATTTGAAGCCAGCTTGGGAAAATTAAAATCTTTACATATAAGCTCAGCTATTTAAAAAACGTATATATATATTAAAATTAATTTTGGCCGAAATACATTTGTCTTCATCACTAACACCGACAACGACAGCGGCCAATGGCCGTAAAAATCAAAACCTACCGACCGACCAAGCCAATGACCAAACAATCGTTGGCCAAGCGTTGAAAGATGAGTAGGACAATGGGTTAAGATTAAATGCCGACGACAAGCAGATGAAGCGATAGTCAGCGGTTAAGCCAAGTCAACCACCACAGGTGCTACAGCAGCATTGATCTGGATATACTGCAACTCAGCGGCCACTGTGACGATGAGATCAAAACAATACAATCACCGATCGACTGCTGGCCGCCGTTCCAGCTACCACTGCTCAACCGAAAATTCCCAAGAATTCAGCGTGATGCCTTATTCCCAACCGCTCTTTTCTCCTCTGATGTGCAACATATGTATGTATGTGAAAGGTGTTGCAGCAACAATCTGTTGCATTGGTATGCCATGTTGCATAGCTAACGACGAACATTGTGGAGGAGACAATTCTTTGGAAAGCTTACCAATAGCCTCAAAACTAAACTAACTTCACACCGCTTGCCCACATCGGCTATGTGTCTTTCGAATACAACGAACTTGCCTGAACCATTTTATTTTGCTAAATTATTATGTTAACATGAAAATAATTGAAACAAGAATTCACTTATGCAAGGCAATTTATTTATTTCGCTTTAGCTGCTACTGCTCTTGTTGCTGCTGCTGCAGCTGATGTCTCCGGGTCTACCAATGAATAGAGTGCTCAATGCACCGATATTCGAGCGGCCAACAGTGGCAGCGTCAATAGTCGGTATTCAGTGCCGCCACCTCAGCTCATCTGTTGCAATTCAATTGATGGCCGAACAAATGTGTTCTGAAGTGGAGCAGATTGGCCATTTAGGGCAAAAAGGCACAGATGCGTCAGTTGCGATACGGTCGGAGCCAGCCATTGTTATCGGCAATGCCATACTGTTCGAGAGGCGTTCAAAGACCTTCAAAGTCGGCAAGCAAATGCCCACGGCAATGGCGACCACTTTCCACACAAGATTTCCTGTCTTCGGTCAGCTTCCACTTGATTGTATGCGTTAGTTTAGTAAACTTTGCTACATTGCTACACACTCGCATTCACTCGCATAATGGCTTAGTGCAGAGGCTACACTATTTCAGTGCAATTTATTTTTCGTCCCTGTTAATGGCACGTCGTATTATTTTGTTCAACGATTTGTTTAGCTGCTTGTAATTTTTGTTGCTAACACGCATCGAGACACTTTGTCCGCTCAGTCGACAGGACGCACCATATCGTTGCTACAGCCGTGTATGCATGTTTGTATATCTATCTTATATGCTAGTTACATCTTCCTTCCATCTGTCGACTACTGTTCGACCTATGAGTGTCACATATACACATTTTTCTTAACACTAGACTTTCTGACTTTGGCTATTGTTTTTAGCTGAGAATAGCCCATTTAATAAAATAAATACTTTTCGAAGATTATATCCAATTTAACGGTTCATTGCTTCAACGATTAGGCATAATAAACTCTTATTGGAACTCACTGATTTGAAAAGGTATTTTTGTATGGATCGCAAATTTGATTTATATTCCTTTTAAGGTCGGAACTAAACGACTTGATGCTGAGTAAGAGACGAGAACGTTCTTTTTAGTTTGGTACAATTGACCCAACTATGCATCAACTTCTTTGACTCATCTAAAAATACATTTTCTAAAAGTCTGTTAAATAGGACTACGTGACGGCAATAACATTCTTATTCGACTTAAATAACTGATCGATGAGTGATTTTTTCAAGTTTGAAACAATAGAAATCGCATATCGAATCTGTGGAATACGTTGAATAGGACAACAGTTTGTGGCTTCATTCGACCAATTTGTTCATGGTAGACTACGAAAGTGTGAGCCGATGCGTTCTCATAGTAGCAGAGCACTGTTTTAACACCGTTTTTAAGACTATTTTGCGTTCTCTAGGTAGTCTATGAAGATCACTCCTTGTAAATCCCAGAAAACGGTAAACATCATCCTTCCTTTCGATAAGACAGCATTCGTCTTCTTCGAAGCCGGTTTTCCAGGTAAAGTCCACTGTTCTGTTCCTTGGTATCTGGCGTATACTAGTAGATTCATGTTTTGTCGACCATCATGGAAAAGATGCTTTTGATTTCACTTAGACTAAACTTAAGAAATTGTTCTTAGAATAGCCATATTAGTCGGTCCAAAAATACGCTAGATAGTGAATATTGATTCAAAAAACACATAATATAAAAGTTTACTTTTTTGTTTAGCAAAAAATAATTCATATAACATTTTTTTTTTGTTTTTTTTTTAGACTGCATTGCATTGGGCTGCCAAGCATGATAACCAGGACGTGGTAAAATTAATAGCGGGCACACACAAAGCGGACGTGAATGCGAGATCGGTTCGTGTTAATTAAATTGTGTATTAATTCTATGATATAAAAAACAAATATTATATTAAAATTTCCAACTAATAACGCAAATATTATTCTCTATTTCCAATTTATGCGAATTTCCTGATCATCATTTACAGAATGGCGTAAGTAAACAAATTGATTTTAAATATTTATTAAATAACTAACAATAATATTTTATATGTCTTTTTGCGTATTTATACAAATGTATAAGAAACAAAATTTAACATTTGGCAAGAATTTGTTAAACAAAAAAAATGATTTTATTATTTTAGCATATAACTTAATTTCAATATTAAAATCGCAATTTTTAATAAGATGTTCCTACATTAACATATTTATTCAAAATTATAGGGAGCAAAGGTAGCCGAGTTTATATCGAAACCAATATGTCTTACAGTGACACATGTAGATGAATTCATGCAAAATGAAGTCACATTTTATTAATTCACAATACATTGCGTTTTTTGTTCCATTTTAAAATGCGCGAAATTGAAAGAGTATTTTCAATTGAAATGTTGCGCCTGCCAGTCACTTTCCTCTTTGTTTTAACGCCAAATGTGACACTTGCTTGCTGTTCGATCATCGAAATGGCAGGATGTTACCACAACCCTTTTCCATATACCTACCACCTCTCAGGAGGCGTTTTAAGAACAAAAAACGTATCATACTATTTCCGATACGCATACTAGTTTGAATCGTTGTGTCTTTATGTATTTGTATGTATGTGTGTTAGAACGTTTTCCTTCTGCCACTTGTAAAATTTCGTATTCGCTGTGAAATTGAAAATAACGAAAATCGTGTAACAGATTTGAAATTGCTGCAGCAAATGAATTGAATCGAAATGAAATGAAATGAAATGTTACACAACAGCGGTCGAGACAATGTCAATTTCGACGAGATTTTAAAATGCAACAAACTTGATTCACAATTTCTGCTCGAAGACATGTCGCAAAAGCAAACAAGCATAAATACATATCTACACACCTATAAGCGATATGTTCGTTTGTATCTATATACATATGTCTGTACAAGTTGCCAATTCGCATCGCTTCTCAAAAATTTATTTCGGTTGACTTAAAATTTGTCAGGATTTTAATTTTGCGTATTTACATGGATACATACATATGTATATATTTATGTTTGTTGTGTGTACATACATATGTTTTTGGTTGCTTTATTATTTGTAATTTTAAGCCTTTTCATTGTTTAAAATAGTTGTTGTAATTGCGCTTTTCATTTTAATTTGATTTTTTCCTTTATTCCTTTTAGGGTTACACTCCTTTACACATTTCAATGCAATTCGGTAGGGCTGATGTTTTTGAGTTGCTCGTCAATGTTTACAGTAAGTTTATCACAGTCTCTTAATTAAAAACGTCTACTAATGTAATATATCTGTCTCAATACCACAAAATTGGTTAAATCGGCTTAAGCTGTATACCTTATTTTTTTCAAATCTGGGCTTATCACTTATCCATACTTTATAATAAGTTATTATTTAAGGTAAAAGCCGGTTTCAAGTTTCGAATCAGTCGCACAAAATTACGAATACTGCCGCCTTAGTACATAGACTACCTTCAAGTTATTAACATTATTATTAGCGCTCGATTGGTTATAGAGACTATCTTCACCTACCATTTGAACGGTGCATTTTTATTCTATTCACCAAAAAATTGTTCAAACTGCTGATATATTATTTTTAAGCTTTTTATGAAGTGGTGAAAAGTCTAAGGTTTGGTCCTCGGGCTGATCCTCGCACCATACGTAACGTGGATACACACAGCTGTGAACGCTGATCCTTTTTAATTTCCCAATATAGATCGACGAAGCGCTTTGAGTCTACCACAACTTTGTTAAGGTGTCTAATATCAATCCCAGTCCCTTCGTCAGGTCGGCCGAAAGCGTGCTCGCCGATATGTTTCAACTTTAGTCTGGCAAAGGCTGGATAGTTGAGAAGAAAGTGTCTAGATGATTCCAGTTCACCTTCTACACTACAGCCTTAGCAATTTGCGTCTGACAAGATATGTAACTAACCTCACCGTATGTGAGCCTTTTGGACAGTGTCCAGTGAAATGAAGAGCAAGTAGTCAGAAAAAGCACAAGAAGTCAGCAGAATACCAACTTTTTCCAACTGCGATTAAATTGGAGAAAGGTCTCTAGCAAGCTCATCGGCTTTACAGTCTCCAGCGATTCCGCTGAGACCTTTGAAATATCGCAACAATGAAAAAAGTTTTTATAAATGAAAATATGGTTTTATTCTTCGACATAATCTACATAGTAATGCATTCGTTGTAATGGTCGTGCAACATTTTGATAACGGTTGGGTAGTATGTGACTTGGAGGCATTTTTACTGATTTTTGTGTTATAGTCTGAGAAAGATAACATAAAATCAGCGCTCATCTTTACATATACAAGTAATATACAAATATTTAATAGTGAAACTCGGGGATTCAGTACTTTACAAGATAGTAGTAAGTTTAAATATTTTTCGTAATCTATAGACAATTAATACTAAATATGTTTTTTTTTTCACAGAACAAAACTGTTAAACATTATGACAAAAAAAAAAACATTTATATCGCACAGATATTTTTTAACCTTCAACTCTCCAAACCACCGATACAGTAACAACTAACTCAGATAAAAAACATATTTAAAGAAACAATGAAGACTAAGAATGCCACAAATATGAAATTCAACAACGAATTCTAAAGTCGATATGTATTTGAAGTAATATAAGACACCGTTCGATAAGGTCAAATATTTAAATCTATATATCTATGTCCCCAAGTAGGCATTTTTCTTTCATCATCTTTGTTAATGTTTGTCGGTTATCTGACCATCCTAGCATACTTCTGCCCTTAATGCCACATTACTGGAAATTCTTTTAATTACCCAATTAAAAGTTCAATATTTGCTTAGTAATCGACAATGATTTTTGTTGATCGTCAATCATATCAGTTATAGATATGTTAGAATATTGAAGAAACACACGAGTGTTTCTAATGATATTAGGCGGAAGTTCGATATATGTTCATATGTGAGGCGATGGTACCAACAAAAGCATTAATTTTCGGTTATTGACAATTTAACGAATTTATTAGATAATTTAGGCTTTTGGGCGGCACGTTCAAACATTTAAACATTTACCCAAGTAGTCGAAGTGATAAGTGCTAAAGCGATAAAGTCCGCACCCCCCAATCAATTTGGAGCTATTACACAAATAAATATGTATATACAAATAAAACGATAACACCTTTGTTTGTTTTGTCAAAAATTATTATTACAGAGGCCAATCGGGATCTAACGGACTGGAGCGGCAACAAACCCTTAGATTACAGCAAACAAAGCACCAGCGTCTCACCGTCAACCTTCAGCAGTGAGTACTACAATGATTACTATATGCATGAAATTGAACCCAACAATAACAACTGGGCGCGCACGCTTTTGAAAGGTGCCAGCGGTAGCAGTGTACGCAACAAAAAATACATACCGAAAGCCTATGCGACAATATCGTCGAAGAGTAAGTCTGCCACTGTCTCGCGAGCGCAATCGCTTATGACAGCTACAGCGCCGACTTTCCGTCGTCGTCCGAAAAAGGCAATGGCCGAGTCTTTATTTACGCTAGAGCAAGATCTTCTAGAGCCATGTGAAATGCTATCGCCACCCACTTCACCGCTCAATCTTCAGCTAAATAAAAGCAATAACAATAATAATATAAAATCGCCTGGTAGTCCAGAGCGTCGTTCGAGTGCTGATGGTGGCGCTTCGATAACTAGTGGTGCTAGTGGTAAAAGTGGCAATAGTGGCGGCAGTGGCAGTGGTAGCGGCGGTGCAACACCCAAATCTTCGGAAAAAAATCAAAAACCTACCAAAAAAGGCACTACGCCACGGCGTAAGGAGAGTTTCTTTCGTAAAACTTTGCGTGCTGCAGTCGCTGGCACCCAAACTACCAACAAGCCTGTAACTAATCAGCTGCTTGCGGAATAAAACTACTGCACACTTCCCCACCTGGCTTATGACTATTGTGGCATTTACATAATATTTTGGTTGCTATTAAAAAAAATCACTTTTATTTTAATTTTTTATTTAGCTAATTTTAATTTTTAACCATTTTTAGACATTTTTAATTTTTTTATATTAGTTTTATGGAAAACAGTTTTATTTCACTTAACGTACCTAACCTAACTTTTTATTCTAACCCAAATTTATTTCCGGAAGAAAGTAACCACTTATGTATTTATCCTTATTTGTATTATATTTTTTATTACACGCATGATTTTTAACTGCAATTTTATTACAAACACATGTTACTAAATAATACATATACATATATATACTATAACAATAATAATACAATTTACTTATGTAGTAAACAATGCTTTTAACAGTCTTTTTAGTATTTAAATTTATTATTATTTTCATTTTCGAATTTTATTATTTTTTATTTTAGTAAAAAAATATCCTTTATGCGCTTATATAATTAATTTATTTTCAACATTTCTTAAACAATCATGCTAAGGTTTTCATACAGCAGTTTTGAAGGTAAATAAATTTACGTATTTTCTTAAGACTTCTTATCCAATATCTAATATAAAGTCAGCAGTTTTGAAAAAAAAAACTATAATGCAAACAAAAATTAAGCCAAGTCGCTTTTAAGTGAAGTGATATATCGGATGACATATCTATAATTTTTTTTTATTTAATAAAACTCTTAAAACAGAAACCCTTTTCGGAATCTTTATTATTACCCAAAAAAACCAATCTCTTAACTTTTTAAAAACTATTTCATTCGAATTTATGGCGGGACTACGCTTCAGATGGTTCTTACGGAACTTTGATTGCTTTTACTGCCGATATCACGCGAATAAAGTTAGCGTCCAAATTCATTTAAAAACAAGTAAGAACGGGCTAAATTCGAGCGTAACCGAACATGTTATACTCTCGCAATCTAAAAGGTTCAAAACCGGGAAAATACTTTCATATGTTTCAAAACTTTTATTAAATAATTTTACATAAGAATTCAACATTCATTATTCCATGAAACCATGCCTGGAACACAATCATATTTGGTATCTTTATTATAGGTCATAGACTCACTTAGTTGCCTTACTACGTTTTGTTTCTACTACGTTTTAAAATCAATTCTAATTACTTCTAATGAGATATAAACTCAAATAAAAATTTAATATACACTATATATCAGGAAAAGGTCAACAAGATAATCGGAAGCAAATATATTAGAGATATGAAGTTTAGAGCAAGATTTAGACCAATTTCATTCAGTATCATAGCATGTTTAGTTAACATAACTCGTACAGTTTTTGGAATTAAGGGGTCACGCCCACTTCTTTAAGCTTTTCAGCTCACCCGTGACTCTCACTTCTGCGATGCCTTGCATCCAATTACAGTTTCGTGCCCTAATTTGGAGCTTAGTTATAGCATTTTATAAGTTTATGAGACTCTTCTCGTCATCCCGATCATCTATGGTATACATACATATATGTTTGACAGATGTCATGACAACCAAACAGAAAAAAATTAAGGTTCGTTCACAAAAAATGTTCTCTACCAACACATTTGGATCTTAACGCTCACTTCATTCCGGTACACCTGCTATACATAGGTATATACAATATATACTTATTACTCTATATCAATCTCGATTAGTTTTAGGTGCACAAACAACTATTGTACTCTCTGTTGCAGGAATATAAAAAAATGCTAAATTGTATCATATGGTGATAGAATGAACATAAATGTTACATCATATATTGATCAAAATACGCGAAAAATTTTTCCCAAGCAATACTTTATTCGTAAAATAGCTGAGTAATTGGCACGCGAAAAGGGGTATATATGGATAGTTCTAAACATGCAGATATATGTAATTAAATAATTTTAATTAGCATTAAGTATTGAAATTGTTGATTTATTTAAAACAATATATATACTTTTTGTATTTATTTCTAATTGATTTTGTTCCCCTCATACAAAAATAGGTTTACAGCAAAATTATTGTATCCAAGTATGTTCCATTTCTCCATGTGTTCTAACATAAGTAAAAAAGTTCAGAAGGAATAGGTAACTTTTAGCGATAGCAAATGCATAAAGGATTACATCCAATCTGTTAAAAAATTACTTTTTTTTGTACTTAATTTTTTTTTATTTTTTTTTTAATTTTTAAATTAATTAAATTGCATTTTTAATCAATTGGTTCCACTGCTCCAAGGCAATATTTGAATACATTTTTTAAAAACACGTTTACTCTGACCATCACTAAATTTACACATACACAGGCATATAAAATTGTGTGTAATTTTAAATCTAATCTTTATATTTACTTTTCATTCTTCATGCGCGCACTCATAGCGGAGAATGCTGAGATCTACGGCATATTATTATACGCGCAAATTGCATGGTGTCTATATAATGCCGCAAGTAATAAATTAATTGTCATTTTTATGTACCCAAATAAAACAAAAACCACAACTAAAGCATCACATTTGTTTCACAAACGCAACACCCACATTGCCCCATTTGCATCCTTTATGTACTCATTTGTATTCAAGAAAATGTTGTACATCTATTCATAACGGCCTGCGCAAAACATTTACCCATTAAGGAACAACAACAAAAATGTTTTTGAACCATTTCTAATTTCTAATATTTTAAATATATTGTATTGTCGTCGCTTCAATCTTATATAGAAATTCAAGCGATGCGTCAACATGTGATCGAAAGTGGTAGCGTCGCTGGTGGCACCTTTAACTCCTGGAGGCAAGTTGAACCTAGTGCAACCAAGCCTAGCCGGCGTAAAAGAGTTCAAGACTTATTTGATCAAGCGATTGAAGCAAGCGCTGACTAACGCAGCTCCTACATTTGCATTCCTTATATTTGAAATTATTATTCGTTTCTCTTTTTTATGACATTTTGTGATGCGTTTTTTATTTTGACACTTAAATTTGCGTTCTTTGCTACGTGTTCTATGTTTGTGTCATTTGTTTTAATAAATTGTATTTTGCACAAATTTTTAGATACTTAGATTTTGACACTAAAAATTGTATTTTGTATTTGATTCCTTAAACTATATATTATATTTTGTATATATGTATTTAAATTTATTTAGTTTTAGTAGCGCGTTGCTTTAATTTATGCTGTAGATATTGTAGAATCTCTATTATCTGGTACTAGCTTTGCGTTCGGAAAACCTCTTTTGTATTATTTCTCTAACGGTAAGTACTTTTTGGTTTACTTTTTACTTTAGTAAATTTTGTTGCACGCATTTGTTACTCTCTTGACTTTACCATACTTGCACTTTTATATCATTAAACCGTCTGTTTCTGGAGCACACCGCGATAAGTATGTATTTATGTAGTAAGACTCAGCATTTGCATGTAAATTCGCTTAACCTTTAATTAAAATTTGGCATTATATCAAATGTTATAAATTCAACTAAAATGTCGCTTTTCCTTCGAATCCTTACAGAAATCAAGGCAAAGAAAAAAACTACAGGTGAGCTCAAATATTTTTTAAACCATTAATATGTATTTTAGATCTATTTCTAATTTAGATCTATGTAGAATATATAGATATATTCCATAAAAATGTTTAGGATCACAACTGTTACCCTAAAGCTAATATTGAAAAAAATAAAATTACAAATATAATATTACTCAATATTATTTGCAATATACAGAATATTTAGCCAAAAATCAGAGCACTTAGTGCTTATTTATATAGTATATGTATACATACATATATATTAGTCATTTCATAGGGCATGATTTTGATTGTTCAGTTTGTATGGCAGCTATATGCTAAAGAAGTCTGTTATCGGCCGTTCCGACAAATGAGATGCTTCTTGGGGAGAGAAGGACGTGTATAAAGTTTCACACGTTAGGGGTCGCTTGAACCTACTCTCGCTGAAATACTTCTATATCTATTTTAAGATAAACCGATTTCTTAATTTTTTTGCAAATTGTCATCTTACATATATTGGGAGCCCTGCGCCGACAAAATATTTGCTTATTTGTTGAGGCATCAATTAAAAGTCATTGTCTCTCAAACTTACAATAGCATGGATTGATGTGTTCATGTTGCTTACAACATATTATAATGGTTCGAATAGGTCCTATAAACAGTCCGACACAACTAAATTATGCTTATTTAATTTTGAAATTAATAAAAACGTTTGTAGTTTCTATATGACTAACTTTTGTCTTAATTTTTTAACAGCGGAAAAAGATTCCGGCTTCCTTCGGATTGGTTCTTTGAATGTCCGAGTGAAGAAGACAACCGAAGCATTCAGCAACTTCTTGGGAGTGGGAAATGGGCACACACTCTCCCAAACGGGAGCAGCAAGTCGCCATCACCAGCGGTCTCACCAACACCGTCTGCAAAATCATCGTCATCATCCTGCCGCTGGTATGACACGGAATCCGATGACGATGAAGACCAAACCCTTAGGCACTGATACGATTGGCAGCAAATCTAGTAGTAAAAGTAATAACAAAAAGCATAATATAGGCTCACGGGGTAGCGTTCCGATCAACATGAATAGTTTACAGAGAAAATTTGAGAAATTACATAAATCATGGGGTTCGGCTGATAATATACAACATCATGATGAAGATGATCAAGATGACAAAGAAGTCATGCCACCACCGAAAAATATCGATTCGCTTGTAAAAAAGAGGCAAAAATTCACGACGACACCGGCAATGCGTTCATCCGTACCATCGTCGCTTGTAACTGATTCTCCACGTGATTCCATTTCATCGTCAAATTCCAGTACGAATCTAGTTGCTGGCTATAGCAGTATGCCAACAACGCCTAACCAAAAACGAGCACCACTTGGCTGTGTACCATCAGATACTTTAATGGATTCGGACTCGGATTGTGCTTATGGTTTTGATTCGAATTGGTCGATGAATGGTCGAACTTCGACGAGCAGTGGAAGTTTGCAAGTTCCACAATATTGAAATCTATGTAAATATGTATATAGGGAACTTTGAAAATAAGCGGATCTTTAAAGCCCACTATTACTTAGGCTCTGTGTATATGTGTAATATGATTTAATTATATGCTTGTATACTACTCAAATGCTATCTAAAGCCATGAAAAAAATACAAAACCTGTCTAATTTAAATAAATATTTTTATAAACATGTTTTTAAATTTTGGGTTTTCATTTGAATGCGTCAGGATATGGAATATGCAAAAGCTCCTAATATGCAACAATCGTTTTGAAATAATTAATTTAAAACTTGTGGTACGCTTTATACCTAAGTAGGAAAAAAAAACTAAACAACGATAAAAACAAAAGTTTTGTTTTTTAAATTAACAGTTTAAAACTACTTAATCATAATATTAAAATTGGCTTGTGACCGCACGCATCCAAGGAATTATTCAAGTTTTTTTGTTTTTACGGCCAAGCATGAATATACAGCGACATCTGTTGACAAAACGAAATTGGCTTGTGACTTTGCTAAATTCAATCAAGCATATTATATATATATTAGTAAGAAAGTTTGTAAGCAAGTAATCGTTGAAGCAATTGTTTTTTGAAAATAAAATTCAAATATATATTTATTAATCATTACCTGCTTCAAAACGCGTGTCAATTTATAAACTTATCGTCTCGTTTAAAGTCGACACCACTCTATTTGTAAAAAAAATTGTTGTTTAGATTTATTAATAATAGGTCAATACATAAAAAAAAGCTATAATAAAGTAATTTTCAAAAAGTTAGACAAATTAATAAAAAAAATCTTATTTCCAAAGTTATCTAACGCAATGTGCATACTTGCGTTGTTAAGAAGAGAATTGTGTTAAAACGCAACCCTGCATCATACACGTGCAACCGGTGTTTTTTTTTATAAAACTCTTTAATAATTTTAACTACAGTAATTAAAATTTTATATATAACTTATTAATTATGGGTAAAAAGGATAAGAATAAGAAGAAAGGTAAAGGTGCTGAAAAGACGGCAATGAAAACGGATAAGAAATTGGAAGCTAAACAGAAACGTATGTTAGAGAAACTTGGTGAGGTATGTTATTGTAAATAGTAAACAATTGTAATATAAGCTTTATCTCGCAATCACATTTATAGACTGATATAGCAGATGTTGTAGCTAAATTAGAGGCTGAGGAAACACGGCGTAAAACCGTCACGGAAGAGATTTGTCCACCACCAACGCCACGATCAAATTTCACTTTGGTTGCGCATCCCGAAAAGGACGAGCTCATACTTTTTGGAGGCGAATTTTATAATGGTCAACGCGTTTGCGTTTACAATGATTTATTCTTCTATAATATTGCGAAAAATGAATGGAAACAAGTGCGATCACCGGCGGGACCAGCACCACGCAGCGGTCATCAAATGGTGGCCGTAGCAACGGATGGGGGCCAATTATGGGTAAAATTTTATAAATAGGCTATTTTCCGTATTCTAAAATATATATGTATTTTTTAAGGTTTTCGGTGGCGAGCATGCCAGTCCGTCACAGCTACAATTTTATCATTATAAAGATCTTTGGGTGATGCGTATGAAAACGCGAACATGGGAAAAAGTGAATGCACCAAATGGACCAAGTGCCCGTAGCGGCCATAGAATGGTTGCCAACAAAAAACGTTTATTTCTTTTTGGAGGCTTCCACGATAATAATCAATCTTACCGCTACTTTAATGATGTGCACATATTTTCGTTGGAATCATACGTTTGGTTGAAGGTGGACGTAAGTGGTGCCCTTGTACCAGCACCGCGTTCCGGTTGTTGTATGGCTTCTTGTCCTGATGGCAAAGTGCTTGTATGGGGTGGTTATTCAAAAGCAGCAATTAAGAAAGATGCGGATCGTGGTGTAGTACACACAGATATGTTCTCACTTGTGCCCGATAGTAAGTTTTTTATTGTAAACTTGTGGTAAATACTGTTAATGTTTTTATTTTTCTAACAATGTATTGTAATATTTTGTACTGCAGAGACCAACCCCAACGTTAAATTTAAATGGGTTACAGTAAAACCTGGCGGTTATAGACCTCTACCACGAAGTAGTGTTAGTTGTACCACGGCTCCTAATGGTAAATCCTATTGTTTTGGTGGTGTCATGGACATAGATGAAGATGAGGAAAATATAAAAGGGCAGTTCGGCGATGAGCTTTTGTCATTGGACTTAACTACGCAAACCTGGCGATTATTAGAAATTGCTAAAAAAGAAAAGATCATTAACAAGAAAAACAAGGAGACGACGGCGAAGGATGTCGAAATGGAAGTGGCTACAAACTCGACAGGGACTACAAGTACAGATGGTGTCTTTACCGTTACAGTAGCCGGTCCCAGTGCAAGTAGTGATGTGTCTTTACCGAAAGTACCCAGTTTGTTTCCAAATAGACGGCCGAAGAATGTGCCCTCGCCCCGCATGAACTCTGGTTTATGCGTATCCAAAGGTGTGCTATACGTATATGGTGGGCTTTATGAAGAAGATAATAAGCAATACACATTCAACGATTTTTATGCATTGGATTTGCATAAATTAGAAGAATGGAAATCTATCATTCCCAACGATATGAATGCGCATGATTGGGTTGACAGTGAAAGTAGCGATTCGGATGAGAATGACGATGACAGCTCTGAAAGTGATAGCGACAGTGATGACGAGACCGATGGAAATACGGGAATGGAAACTGATTAACTGTTAATTACAATAATTAATAAACTCGGATATTACATAGATTCTCGTCTTTGTAAGTCATCTAGAAAAATACTTTGCTATATATTTATTACACGATAATTATTAAATGTTAGAAGAAGCAAGCAACGGAAAACATTAATAAAATGCATTTTAAGGATTGGATATTTGCAACAATTCTGTAAGTATACGACGCGTGTCATCAGGCGTAGCGACTTTATGCGATATCACGCGTGGGTCAATGAAAATTTCGTAATCATTGCCACCGGGTTCAGTCTTATCACCAAAAAAGTGTATTTCTTTAAATTTGTAGTTGGCTTCAATGTATCGCAAGGAATATGTTTTATCCCAACCTTTTGGAAACACATCAAAGCTGATTTGGCCACCAATACTGTATTGTAGATCGACATCAGCAAATTCTTTTTGAAGTATTTTAATCATATCTTCACGAACTGTATGTTTTTTCTCGTATTCAACGAACATGTTACGCTCCGAACGCGTACATTGTCTACCCATTGGACAAACATTCAGCATACCATTTCGAAATTCTATAAAGGTGCCACGCTTAATTGGCAAATCCAATTCAGACAAATAATGCAGTACAAAATTAATAAAGCTTTTCAAAATGGGTTCCCCAAGGTGTTGTATTATGTTTTGTTTTCCAGCTTCTTTCCCATGATCAATTTGCACCAAGCCATTTTCAGGGAAGAGAAAATCAAATTCCTCAAGTATTTTTTTTCCGTTCAACTGTTCAAACATTTTTTCCAAATCAGAACCGCCAACAGTTGCAATATTCGCCCGTGGCTTCACCTTTGAGTAAAGAAATGCTTCAAATTCTGTTTGAATACTGGTGCGTGGAAAGGTCAGTGTACCATCCACATCAAAAAGCAATAAGAGTTCATCTCTTTGTAAATTTGCTGTCGACATTTTACACAAGGAATATTTTGATTACACAAATACTGAGGTAATTAAATGCAAAATGTTTAAATCAAGTAAAATTGTTAAAATGTTAACAATGGATAAAATCAGAATTTAACTATTCTCAGCAAATCCACGTATCTAATTGGGCGAACTGATAACCGGTCAACAGCTGACCCTAAGTAATAGTGTTGCCATAAGTAAACTAAAACTATAGTAAAATAGCTGATAGACCAAGCAGCTGTGTTAACTACGATATTTAAAAAAAAATAGTTAATGGATAGTATATACATATAATTAAATATGCAAATTAAGGCAATTTGTTTATAAATTAATAATATATATATATATATATATATATATTTTTTTATTAAAGCTGAACCTAAACATGCACTCAATTTTCTTGCATTGACGTTCGCTGTCGTTATTTGTCATTGGTATTTGCTTTGGCACTGCCGCCATTCTAAACATTTTGTTGGGTGTGTCATTTCATTATTTGCTGTAAACAAAATTTTTACTTCTTAATATTTATTGCAGAGTATTGAAAACTACCTCAAAATGTTGCAAATATGTTTACTGAGCATATTTATATACCTGTTGCAAGGGAAGGATATAGGTAAGATCCAAAGAACATACGGTGTGAAAGTTAAACTGCTTAATTTTGGTGACGCATTCAGAAATCAACAATTATTGGGGCGTTGCTTAATTTAATAATGTTTTAATACATATTAATTACATTATAACTTAAGATTTTTATACAATTTTTCATTTTGAATTAAAATTTTCCGAAAGTCACAAAATTTTCTTTCATTCTCAGATGCTCAACATCACTATGAACATGAGCGACAAGTTAAAAACATGATTTGGTGCACAAAATCTCTTGAAGAGCAATATAAATGTCAGAACCTAACTGTTGCCATTGAACGAGATCGAGCGTTATTTGATGAAGCTTTTTTGAATCTGACATGTTTTTTGGGTTACAGCGCGGATGAATGTATTCACCATATTGATCATGAGAAAGCACATGTAACAACACTAGATGCAGGAGATGTTTTTACGGCTGGTAGATACAATTCTTTAGTACCAATAATGCAAGAGAAGTTTGTTGGAGGTCTGGCAAATTATCATGCTGTCGCTGTTGTCAAAAAGGATACTTTGCAAGATGTTTACAGTTTAAGAGAGTTGCGGAACAAACGTGCCTGCTTCCCATGGGTCGGTAGCATGGCCGGTTGGATTGTGCCCATATATACGGTAATTGGAATAAACTGGTGCTGTATTTTAAATATTTATTAACGCTAACTGCCTTCTTATATGCAGTTGCAACGAGAGGGAGGCATGGAAGTGGTTGACTGTAACAACCAAGTGAAAACCGCTGCCAATTATTTTAATAATTCATGTGCCGTTTACTCATTGATCAACAAATATAATCCGATTGGCGATAATTCTGATAAGTGAGCGCTTTACAAATTATTCTGCACACTTATAAAAAAGTTTTAATATATTTTTTGTCACAGACTTTGTACGCTGTGTACAGGTAAAATACCTGGTGGTAGATGTTCGGCGAGAGATCCTTACTTCGGCTATGATGGTGCATTCCGTTGTCTCCTCGAAGCTGGCGAAGTGGCTTTTCTACGTGACTCAACAGTCTCGGAAATGTTGCAAACTAACGAATTCAGTAAGATGATAATATAAATGCATATATTTATTTCTTTTTAATTCGATCCTTTCTTTCAAAATAAAGGTAGTTTATCGCCTGATCGTTTCGAACTGCTTTGTCGAGATGGCCGTCGGGTGCCTGTCAGCGAATACCGCCAATGCAACTGGGGAGTTATTCCCTCCGATGCAGTCGTCACATCCTCTGCACGGAATTCATTCGAACGAAAGAAATTTCAGCAATTTTTGAGACGTGTGGTTGAACTTTATTCAGATGCTCTGCGTGAAGAAGCGAATGAACAAAATAGACGATTAAATGGTGAAGCAGGAAATAATTTCAATTACAACGCTAATAACAAAGATCAATACAGCAACACTTACGGAGTAAATAGCAATAATCCTTATAATGCAAATAACCCATACGACACTTCCAATACATACAACAGAAACCCCTATGATAAGTACGATGGTGCTAATAACGGTTTCCGCAATGATCGTTTAGACTCAAGTTTCACAACAGATCGCAATTACCCGGAAGGTACGAATGAAACTATTCTATATGAAAAATTCCGCATATTTGAGTCACGTCGACACGGCAAAGCCAACCTTATGTTTCAGGTGCGTTCTCAATCTAATTAGCTGTTTAAAAAAAAGTTATTTGTTTTTAAACCCATAAGCAAATTTTAAAATTATATATTTATGGCAAATGCTTAAATTGCAGGATTCTGCACGATCATTAGTATTAATCCCGGAAGATGATCAATCATTCAGCAAATATTTACAAAGCACAACGACTTACATCTATGGCATACGGGATTGTCCAGTACCCAGTATGACATTATGTGTAACATCCGATCCAGAACTTGAAAAATGTGTTAAAATGAAGGTAGATATCCTTTCCTTTAAATTTTTTTATTTTTTTTTTTTGAATAAATCACATCCTTATACCATTAGATTGCTTTAAAAGCGCAAATATTAAAACCTGAATTGATATGCAAAAAGATGCATTCGCATATTAAGTGCATGGAAGGGATCCAATCCGGAAAAGCTGATATCGCCGTATTTGATGCTGGCGATGTATATACTGGTGGTTTGAATTATGACTTGTTTCCTTTTATGTCTGAAGTTTACAATTTGGGCGAACCGGAGTATTATGTTGTAGCCGTCGCGAAGGAAGAAGATCCGGACACTGAGCTGACATATTTAAAGGGCAAGTACACATGTCACACAGGCATTAACACCGCTGCTGGTTGGACCTATCCGATGGCCTTCCTTATATCAAACGGTTGGATACGCCCATACGGTTGCGATTCAATACGTGCTGCTGCTGAATACTTCACGAAGTCTTGTTTACCTGGCGCTATCAGTAATGAATATAACACTGGCGTACCCTACGACAGCATGTGTGATCTCTGCCATGGCACTAGCTATCGTTATTGTAGACGTGATGCATCTGAAGATTACTATGGTCATACCGGTGCATTCCGTTGTCTAGTGGAAGGCGGCGGTCATGTAGCCTTTATGAAGCACACCACCGTTATGGAGAGTACGGGTGGCAAACGTAAAGAGTGGTGGGCTCGAAATACGCTCAACGACGATTTTGAACTACTTTGTACAGATGGTAAATTATAACCGAAAAATGTATCCTAACCCTAATTAAAAACAAAAAATATTACAGGTACTCGCGCTGAATTGCATGACTACAAAAAATGTAATTTGGGTAAGGTTAAGGCAAATGCGATTGTTACGCGTGGTGGTGTCAACTACAATGACACCCAAATTAATGCATACATTAATTTATTAACCTACGCTCAACAATTGTACGGTCGCAAAAACGCCGATACGTTTAGCTTCAGTATGTTCTCTTCCCCGATGGGTTTTTACGATCTAATCTTCCAAGACGCCACACGCCAACTACGCGTCATACCGCCTAATCAACGTCAATACGACATCTACTTGGGCAGCAACTTTATGCGTGCTCGACGTATCACTGATTGTTATGCTGGTGCGGCGCAATTAATGGTTTCCGTACCACTTCTCTTTATGATATGTGCTTTTCGGTTAGAGTTTTGAGAAGCAAATTATTTCATTTTTCATTTAGGTATTTTAAAAAAAATTACTATTTTTTAAACAATATTACTAAAATAATTCCAAAATAGTTCAAAAATTGACACTTATAAAAACAAATACCTTAGGCTAAGTATAATGAAGGTATGACTTGTTAAAGAAGTACTCATACAAAAAATGTGAGCTATCACGTTTATATGGCATCATTTCTACAAAATAATGTACGCAGTGCATTTTGCAACATAAGCACAAAGGTAGATTATATTACAGCTACACATTTTTGTATGTGAAATAAGCAGCTTGTTCATATGTATTCTCGAATAGTTCGTAATTGAAAATATTTATACTTTGATAATTAGTGCCTTATATTGAAACATTCCGTCCAAATTTTTTATATAGAAAACCGTCCAATTTTTATATTTATAACAAAATATATACACACAACTGTATACATATATAGTTTACATAAATGTAACTAATACAAGTATATAATAAAGAAATGCTCTTTTGCGAAGATTTTGAAAATAGATGCAGTATTTAAGAATGATTTATATGCTAATATTTATTTATCGAATTAGCTATTATATTAGCTAATGTCATTTACTTAGCGAATATTTCTTTTCAGTAAATTTTTCGAATATCGTAATTTAATCTCAACTAGCTTATCGACCTTCTTTACTAAGGACATCTGCTAATGGCTAAGCCCAGTGAATGTCAGATAGTTAGGTTTATTATTAACCAAAAACAAGAAACAATGTTAACTTCTTATATATATATATATATAGTGGTTGTCCGATCAAAACAATTTGTTCGGAGATTGTAGCGATGCTTGGGATAATATTGTAATATATGCCAAATTTCGTGAGTAAAAAAGTTTTTCATACAGGGACTTGAGTTGAATCGATCAGTTTGTTTGACAGCTTTATCCTATAGTAATCCGATATCCGCCGTTACGACAAATAAGCAGTTTGTTGGGGATAAGAAGGCGTGTGCCAAATTGCTGGTCATGTATATATATACAATATCCGTCTCCGTCGTTTCCTACAGGGTTTCGTTGCAAATTTAATAAATCCTTTTCAGGGTATATAAGCAGAAGCAACAATGCGTAATACGTATATTTGGTCACCGTTCCCATAACAGTCGGGTCTACGTAACCGGAACGGACCCGGATTTTTTCCGGCCAAGGACTGTCAGCTCGACAAAATTCTGCCGCTACAACAACAACAACAACGTATATTTGGTTTTCTAGCGGTATAAGGAATTCCTCAAATTTTACCGGTAAGCAAAACTCAATAGCATTGACGAGACAACAGTCCTTGGCTAAATATAAAATGAGGTTCATTCCGTTTATGTAGTTTTGACTGTTGTGTAAATGAAATGTCGATAATAGTTATATGGAAAATTTTCCCAACATTAGATTTACTTTGCAGAATTTGTTTTTTTAAATTTAAACAAATTAAATTCCGATACTAAAACCAACGTATTTTAAAAGGGAAGGAAGTAGTCGATTTCAGCAACTGTTTGACGCTATCACAGTGTTGGAAGAAATTTAACTAAATTTACGATATATTATAACAGATTATTTTAAATGTTTTTTATATAAACAAATATGTGCAAAATTATCAATATTTTCTTTTTATTATGAGATATTAAAACAATAATCTATTCTAAAATAAGACCTTAGATTTTAAGTTTGGTAATCGTAATCGTAATCGATTTTACATGATAACTTTTACGCTGTGTGGGTGTTGAGCTATTCTCACAGTTCTGATATTTTGACATTTGGTCATTTTCTAGCTTTTAATAGATAATATCGCCTGTTTTTACGCGAACTTTTCAAGTTGAATATTTCATTCATAATATTTTAAAGTAAGCTCTCAAAAAATAAGTGAATGTATATTGAAAACCGTAAAAAAGCAATAAAGCAAAGAAAGAGAAGCACTTTTTCTCACACTATCACTAAGATGGTGTGCCACATCTAAACAGCAGGAGGCCGTTAATACAAATATATGCAATTGATTATATATTAAATTTTTCCCAAAAAATATTGTTGACAAATTCCAAATCAAGTCTTCCCGGTTTTAAGACAACATACATTGTTGTAGTTTTACTCTCTGCAGGTGCCGTGCTTTTGTCTGCAAACGCGTTTTGTTGTGTGGCGTGGCAAATAACTTGAATTTCTGCATTTGGTGTTTCGAATCAAAGTGAACTAACACTCAACAAAATGTCCATAAACCTAAGAACCGTGTACGCGTTTGCAAGGGAAATGTATCCAAAGAAGTCGTCAGCACCAATACAATATGGCACGGCGGGATTTCGTGGCAAGTAAGTGGAATTTGAATTATGTATTAATATTACAATTGCTTAAAAACTTTTTTACATGGACTGATACAGGTAAAGTGCTTGTGGATACATATTTTTTATTAATGGTGATGGCACTTCCCAATGCTCCACTGTGTATTCATATATTAAACCCAACCGCGTAAACCATTATATATGTATATGTAGGTATGCATATGCATGCCTGCCTCCTCCCTCAAATTCCCACGTCAAATTTTTATTTATAGATTTTTTTGTACCGAATTTTATTTGGTATAACAATCGCAAACAAGCATTTACTTCATCTCAAACGAAGCCACGCCAAAAAACTGGTGAACTCGGTTCATTAGTCTAAATGGTAACAGCCGACCTGCTTAAAGGTCAAAGCACGTATGTTAGTTTATATGTACATGTATACAAATAATTATTGCTAGTAAGCACGGCATTTCATTGTATACATACATACATATATTACAAAGACATTGTGGAAAAAATGGAAAACTTGGCAAATTACCCCTTCAAAACTCAACCTATGTTTTCTTACACTTTATATGTGTACATACATATGTACCGATGTATATATAATATATATATCCGTGAAAATTGTTTGTTTTTTTTAAGCCAATTTCTCTGAATTATTAAAGCAAAAACTATTGGAGCCAAGTAGCCACAAACTGGGGCGTTGTTTACAGGTGAATCACATTGCTATGTATTGCAGGGGTTGAATCACCTGCGAAACATTGCAGCTCCCTTCACTTTATTTTGCAATGAATAAATACTTTTCATCATTGGTAATACAAATTGTGTCCATATTCTTGGAACATTTTGTATTTTAATGCATTTGCAACTTCAAGGTAAACAACTGTTCCATTAACCACAAATGAAGGGAAATCGCTTACAGATACCATTGTTTATATATTATGTGTTTTTTTGAGATGTCTTCTAATACCTACATACTTGTTGGCACTTAATATACATAAATACATACATATGTGCTTGAATCTGTTCTTAATTGCCTGAGCGTAATTAAGACTATGCTTCCTTATGTATTGAGATGTGTGCTTATTATAATATGTAAATGCATATGAAAGAACGTATATGTAGGAAGTCAGATTACAAGTTATACATATAATATTATTGCACAAATAGATTTTGCTATTACAAATAAAGCTGTGTTAAGTGTGTAGGTTTGTATGTGGTTGTTATCAGTAAATTATTTTTGTTGTTAACAGTGCAACAACAGTGCTGTTGATAAACTTTTTAATAATTGCAATCATATATGTATGTATGTTTATATGTTAGTTTTGTACAATATATAGTTAATTATTAAATTTCATTTAGTTCTATGTATACCTATACACATATAACATGCATTTAATGAAAATTTTTGTTTCAGAGCCGAATTCCTGGACAGTGTTATGTATCGTATGGGCGTTTTGGCGACACTGCGTTCTCGAATTCGTGGCGGCGCTGTGATTGGTGTAATGGTCACTGCCTCTCACAATCCAGAACCGGACAATGGTGTCAAGTTAGTTGACCCAAAAGGTGAAATGCTAGAAGCCAGCTGGGAATCCATTGCTACTGATTTGGCTAATGTTGAGGACAGCGAACTCGAAGCACATGTTGCCAAAATTATAAGTGATAATAAAATCGACGTAGGTTCATCATCCAATGTATTTGTCGGTATGGATAATCGCTACCATAGTCCACGACTGCTAAAGGCTGTGGCTGACGGCGTAATTGCGCTGAAGGGAAATGTGCGTGAGTTTGGTATTGTGACGACGCCAATGTTACACTTCTTTGTAGTGGCTGCTAATACTAGAGGTGCGTATGGCCAGCCAACAGAGGAGGGATACTATAGAAAATTGATCACAGCGTTTGAAATTTTACGCGGTGACAAATTAGAAAATGGAAATTATCGCAATAAATTGGTATTCGATGGTGCTAATGGTGTAGGTGCACGTAAAATGTTGCAATTTATTAAGCGTATGCATGATTCTTTGCAAGTGGATGTAATTAATAAAGGAGATGGAAAAATTAATGAAAACTGCGGTGCTGATTATGTAAAAGTGAAGCAAGGAGTGCCCATAGGTATGCCAATTGTGGAACCATTTACCCGTTGTGTGAGCGTAGATGGTGATGCTGATCGCGTAGTGTACTTCTTCACCGATGATAAGAACCAATTTAGATTATTGGATGGTGACCGCATCGCTACTTTAGTTGCAGACTATATTATGGATATGGTAAAACGTTGTGGGCTTGATCTGAGTATGGGTTTAGTGCAAACTGCATATGCTAATGGTGGTTCAACGGATTATATTTCCAATACGTTGCAAGTGCCAGTGGCTTGTGTAGCAACTGGTGTTAAGCATCTGCATCATAAAGCGCTGCAATACGATATTGGTGTATATTTTGAGGCTAACGGACATGGCACTGTTATTTTCAGCGAAAATGCTAAGAGTCTGATAAAAGCGGCATCCGAAACCAATGTCGACGCAAAAACACTATTACATGTGATAGATCTCATCAATGAAACCGTGGGTGATGCCATATCGGATATGTTGCTGGTCGAAACAATTTTGAACCAAAAAGGCTGGGACGTTAAAGACTGGTTGGCGACGTACGATGATTTGCCGAATCTCCAATTGAAAATAAAAGTTCAAGATCGTAATGTCATCACAACAACCGATGCAGAACGTGTTTGTGCTACACCAGTAGGCCTGCAAGAAGCCATAGACAAAATGGTAACCAACTACAAACGAGGCCGTGCATTCGTAAGACCATCAGGTACAGAAGATGTGGTGCGTGTCTATGCAGAAGCAGCTACCAAAAACGTAAGTTAAACAAATACATAATACGAAAAGCATAAAAGTATTGACTTATAATTGCATTAACCAATTTTGTTCGTTTTTATTCTTAGGAAACCGAAAGCCTTGCATATGAAGTGGGAATTCTAGTGCAACAGCTGGCTGGAGGCGTTGGGCCTGAGCTTATTCATCCTGGAAAGATAATAAGCGCTCACATCTAAACGTTTTACATATTTCTCTCTTAAAAAACTATTTCAATCTGAAATCTGCCTTTAAAGCGGACTTTTTAACGATCTTGCTACACAACGATAAAATGTCTAAAATTTACTTACATGTACATGCCTTCCTTAAAATAAGTAGATAGAAGAAATCATTTATTTCATTTATTTTCTACATAACGTTTATTATTATGTTACATGTTATTATTGTTTTATTTTTTTTTTTTGTACTGCAGATATGCATTTAAATTTGCTATGTAATGTGAAACTGCCTTGAATTAAAAAAAAAATTATATGTAAAAGTTATGCATATGCATTTATGTATGCAGGAATTAAGTTTTAGCTATGTACTGAATATACATATACACATATGTTCAAGAAGTGATGTGCTTATTTCATTTTGTTTTTAGTCAGATACTGTGTTCGCCTTCAATAGGAAAATGCGCGAAATCGTTTGTGAATTGAATTTATTTTAAGTATGAAAATGCGTTAATAAAACAACGAAACATATTCGTATACCAAAATGTTCTATGGCATATCTCATTTGATTGTGGTACTCTTGAAAACAGTAATTAAATAATGTTAGTTGAAAAATTTAGTCTTAAATATTAATCGTTGAAAAACGACACGAAAGCATTGAAACGCTTGGTCAAACCAGCACCGGCAGTTAAAATAATCCGAAACGACCATTTCCACAGTAGTCGAGTTTCTCGAAAAGACGTGGATTTATGTACATACATATATCAGAACTAGGACCCATCAATCCATCAATAATTGCGCAAATTATTTGAGGAAGAATGAATGCCGCCACAATTACAAAGGTCATAAAGGATTAACAGATAAATATTTTTTTGTTTTCAAGAATCAATTCCTGTTAATCGGCACTCGACTAATTATTTTGGTGTAGGCTTATCAAATAACATTTCCGTTCCCGCAATTTACTTCCGGTTAAGAGCTGCCAGCTCAAAATTGGGAAATATTTTGTACCGCGGCAACAACAACTTTTGACAACCCTGTATTTTTGGTGCAGAGACACAAAAAAGATGTGCAAATCAAATCAAAAAATGTTAGTACTCTTTATCGACTACAGAGCCAGCCAGGTAACGGTTATTACCCAACAACGCTACCAGAGATTTCTATTAAAGTTTCTATGAGTTTTTTAAAGCGCAAGTGACAATTCTTACCGAAACTCTTGTGTACCTGTACATTCCTGCCATACTCAAACGCTTTATGAGTTCTACGGAGTGTATATGTTAGTTTTCGCGGAAGTTCTTTCATTGCATTGGAGTTTCTGTAGCTGTGACTTGCTGGGTAGTTATGCTTGAAACTGTTTTCCTTTTTAAGTTAGACTGCGTTCACAAGCGAAGACTTTTGTAGCCCAAAACCCGTAGTTTGCTGACAAGGATCCAATAAGGAAATACGTAAGGTGCCGAGTTACTCATGATCGGGCAACATGCTATGTGCTCTTGTTCGTAACAGATTACTGCTCCGCAATTCTACGTTCCTTTTCAATCGGAAATTTATTTGATGGTTAGAATTGCTCTCGGTTTCAAATTAATATTTACATATGTTCGAAAATCTAAATTTTATTACCTATTTTTGTATGAAATAATAAAAAAAAAGTTGAATAAGGGTAAAATTTAACTAATAAAATGATATATTTTTGTGCACCGCGCAGATGAAATGTAAAAGAGTTTGAGTTTAATTTAACAGCGATGTGAAGAAATCACAAGATATGTCACATACATACGTATATTTTAGGAAATAGTTTATGAAATACTTGTTAAAATTGCATCCTTTCCTTAGAAGTATATTTATTACTTAAGCATTAAATTTGACAAGCATTTTAACTAATATTACTATTTAATGTACATCCATTAAGTTTTTTGTCAAAGTATACTCTTAATCACTTCTAATATTAAACCCTTAATATATTTTGAAAATTCCTGTTCTCCAAAAAGTATAATATAAAATTGATTAAAAGCGCATTATATTCTGATTGATTGATTTTTTATACCCGTGCTTAATAATTTTGCAATTATTAAAACATTCGAACCGTTTGATATTTTGATTTTTTTATATCCGTACTTGATACTTTTGTAATTATTAAAACATTCGAACCGTTTATGAATACTGCTATTGTTGAGAAAAGTATCGATTAAATAATGTCTGCATTGAAGTCGATAAATAACAAATTAACATCGATGTAAACTGTTAACGATTAGTACATCGTTTGCCTTGTCAGCTAAACGGGGATAGGATTGTCTGATGCAATACTATATTCGAGTTTCTTATATTTATAGAAAGTAGTTTAAAAGAAATTTCTATTAACGTTAAAAAGACAAACAATTAATTTAATTGAAATTACAATAATGGATGCTGAAGACGTAAGTTGTATAGCTCTGTGAGAGCAATAAAAGTGATAGTGATTTGATTGTGAAACGTGTAAGTTTCTACTAGTATCACACATTTTTGTTGCATTGAAGTTATGTGCACACCGAATTTGTGATTGTTAAAAAAATTTTATTTTTCAATTTAGGGGTTTGATCCAACATTGTTAAAAAAGAAAAAAAAGAAGAAGACATTCGTCCTTGACGCCGCATTTGGTATTGATGATGGTAGCAAACAAGAGGAGCCTAAAGAAGACGATCCACTGGATAGCCGGGCAGCTGATTTAGAAGATAACTTGGATTTAGAAAGTTTTGGCAAGAAAAAGAAAAAGAAGACGAAGACTTTTAATTTAGATGAACTCGAAGGTGCTTTGCCATCCGCAAAAGGAGAAGATGAAGAAATCAATGCTGCAGTGCTGGAAGAACCAGAAGAAGACGATATCAACCTGGATATGGACTTTTCAACGGCCAAAAAGAGAAAGAAGACTAAAAAGAAGGATTTGGACGAACTATTTGCGGATAAAGATGAAGAAGATAAAAGCAAGGATAAAGAAAATGGTGAGCATTTCAATTGTATTTCGTATAGTATAACAATTTAATTCTTGTAATTTTTTGTATACAGTTGACGATAACAATTCATCATGGGCCGGTTCAAATCGCGATTATACATATGATGAATTATTAAAACGCGTTTTCGAAATTATCCTCGATAAAAATCCAGATATGGCAGCTGGGCGTAAACCAAAATTTGTCATGAGACCTCCACAAGTATTGCGTGTCGGCACAAAGAAGACTTCATTTGCAAACTTTATGGACATTGCAAAAACACTTCATCGTTTGCCAAAACACTTGTTAGACTTTTTATTAGCTGAATTGGGTACCAGCGGTTCAATGGACGGAAACAAACAGCTTATTATAAAAGGTCGTTTCCAACCTAAACAGATAGAAAATGTATTACGTCGTTATATCAAAGAGTACGTGACCTGCCACACCTGCCGTTCTCCCGAAACTATACTGCAAAAAGATACAAGATTGTTCTTCCTGCAATGCGAATCTTGCGGATCTAGATGTTCCGTAGCAAGCATTAAATCTGGTTTCCAAGCTGTTACTGGCAAACGTGCTGCAATTCGTGCGAAAACTACATAAAATATTTGTTTTTTTGGCGCGACTTTAGGATTTCTATTGTTCTTTTTCTAGTGGTTTTTATTTAAATGTAACAAATTCAGATATGCATTTAAATTTGCTTTGTAATGTGAAACTGCCTTGAATTAAAAAAAAAAATTATATGTAAAAGTTATGCATATGTATTTATGTATGCAGGAATTAAGTTTTAGCTATGTACTGAATATACATACACACACATATGTTCAAGAAGTGATGTGCTTTTTTTATTTTTTTAGTCAGATACTGTGTTCGCCTTCAATAGGAAAATGCGCGAAATCGTTTGTGAATTGAATTTATTTTAAGTATGAAAATGCGTTAATAAAACAACGAAACATATTCGTATACCAAAATGTTCTATGGCATATCTCATTTAATCCAAAACGACCATTTCCACAGTAGTCGAGTTTCTCGAAAAGACGTGGATTTATGTACATACATATATCAGAACTAGGACCCATCAATCCATCAATAATTGCGAAAATTATTTGAGAAAGAATGATGCCGCTACAATTACAAAGGTCACAAGGATTAACAGATAAATATTTTTTTGCTTTCAAGAATCAATTCCGGCTAATCGGGGACACTCGACTATTTATTTTGGTGTAGGCTTATCAAATAACATTTCTGTTCCCGCAATTTACTTCCGGTTAAGAGCTGCCAGCTCAAAATTGGGAAATATTTTGTACCGCGACAACAAAAACTTTTGACAACCCTGTATTTTTGGTGCAGAGACACAAAAAAGATGTGCAAATCAAATCAAAAAATGTTAGTACTCTTTATCGACTACAGAGCCAGCCAGGTAACGGTTATTACCCAAAAACGCTACCAGAGATTTCTATTAAAGTTTCTATGAGTTTTTTAAAGCGCAAGTGACAATTCTAACCGAAACTCTTGTGTACCTGTTCATTCCTGCCATACTCAAACGCTTTATGAGTTCTACGGAGGGTATATGTTAGTTTTCGCGGAAGTTCTTTCATTGCATTGGAGTTTCTGTAGCTGTGACTTGCTGGGTAGTTATGCTTGAAACTGTTTTTCTTTTTAAGTTAGACTGCGTTCACAAGCGAAGACTTTTGTAGCCCAAAACCCGTAGTTTGCTGACAAGGATCCAATAAGGAAATACGTAAGGTGCCGAGTTACTCATGATCGGGCAACATGCTATGTGCTCTTGTTCGTAACAGATTACTGCTCCGCAATTCTACGTTCCTTTTCAATCGGAAATTTATTTGATGGTTAGAATTGCTCTCGGTTTCAAATTAATATTTACATATGTTCGAAAATCTAAATTTTATTACCTATTTTTGTATGAAATAATAAAAAAAAAGTTGAATAAGGGTAAAATTTAACTAATAAAATGATATATTTTTGTGCACCGCGCAGATGAAATGTAAAAGAGTTTGAGTTTAATTTAACAGCGATGTGAAGAAATCATAAGATATGTCACATACATACGTATATTTTAGGAAATAGTTTATGAAATACTTGTTAAAATCGCATCCTTTCCTTAGAAGTATATTTATTACTTAAGCATTAAATTTGACAAGCATTTTAACTAATATTACTATTTAATGTACATCCATTAAGTTTTTTGTCAAAGTATACTCTTAATCACTTCTAATATTAAACCCTTAATATATTTTGAAAATTCCTGTTCTCCAAAAAGTATAACATAAAATTGATTAAAAGCGCATTATATTCTGATTGATTGATTTTTTATACCCGTGCTTAATAATTTTGCAATTATTAAAACATTCGAACCGTTTGATATTTTGATTTTTTTATATCCGTACTTGATACTTTTGTAATTATTAAAACATTCGAACCGTTTATGAATACTGCTATTGTTGAGAAAAGTATCGATTAAATAATGTCTGCATTGAAGTCGATAAATAACAAATTAACATCGATGTAAACTGTTAACGATTAGTACATCGTTTGCCTTGTCAGCTAAACGGGGATAGGATTGTCTGATGCAATACTATATTCGAGTTTCTTATATTTATAGAAAGTAGTTTAAAAGAAATTTCTATTAACGTTAAAAAGACAAACAATTAATTTAATTGAAATTACAATAATGGATGCTGAAGACGTAAGTTGTATAGCTCTGTGAGAGCAATAAAAGTGATAGTGATTTGGTTGTGAAACGTGTAAGTTTCTCTTAGTATCACACATTTTTGTTGCATTGAGGTTACGTGCACACCGAATTTGTGATTGTTAAAAAATTCTTATTTTTCAATTTAGGGGTTTGATCCAACATTGTTAAAAAAGAAAAAAAAGAAGAAGACATTCGTCCTTGACGCCGCACTTGGTATTGATGATGGTAGCAAACAAGAGGAGCCTAAAGAAGACGCTCCACTGGATAGCGGGGCAGCTGATTTAGAAGATAATTTGAATTTAGAAAGTTTTGGCAAGAAAAAGAAAAAGAAGAAGAAACCTTTTAATTTAGATGAACTCGAAGGTGCTTTGCCATCCGCAAAAGAAGGAGAAGATGAAGAAATCAATGCTGCAGTGCTGGAAGAACCAGAAGAACCAGAAGAAGACGATATCAACCTAGATATGGACTTTTCAACGGCCAGAAAGAGAAAGAGGACTAAAAAGAAGGATTTGGATGAACTATTTGCCGATAAAGATGAAGAAGATAAAAGCAAGGGTAATGAAAATGGTAAGCATTTCAATTGTATTTCGCATAGTATAACAATTTAATACTGGTAATTTTTTCTACACAGTTGACGATAACAGTTCATCATGGGCCGGTTCAAATCGCGATTATACATATGATGAATTATTAAAACGCGTTTTCGAAATCATCCTCGATAAAAATCCAGATATGGCAGCTGGGCGTAAACCAAAATTTGTCATGAGACCTCCACAAGTATTGCGTGTCGGCACAAAGAAGACTTCATTTGCAAACTTTATGGACATTGCAAAAACACTTCATCGTTTGCCAAAACACTTGTTAGACTTTTTATTAGCTGAATTGGGTACCAGCGGTTCAATGGACGGAAACCAACAGCTTATTATAAAAGGTCGTTTCCAACCTAAACAGATAGAAAATGTATTACGTCGTTATATCAAAGAGTACGTGACCTGCCACACCTGCCGTTCTCCCGAAACTATACTGCAAAAAGATACCAGATTGTTCTTCCTGCAATGCGAATCTTGCGGATCTAGATGTTCCGTAGCAAGCATTAAATCTGGTTTCCAAGCTGTTACTGGCAAGCGTGCTGCAATTCGTGCGAAAACTACATAAAATATTTGTTTTTTGGCGCGACTTTAGGATTTCTATTGTTCTTTTTCTAGTGGGGATTTATTTAGATGTAACAAATTCGATATATGACAAAGAACAAGGAAAATAATAGAACAAGTTGAAATAAGCGAGGATTAATATTTTTTATTTAAATTTTAAACATACAAACCATTAAATAATAAAAATAGTAAACCGATCATTAAAAACAAACCATTAAACTAAACTTTTTATGTCTTTCATTTTTTATATACCTTCATATACCACTCAATTATTTCATCTTTGTAGGCCAATTCCATAGCTCTATCGGAACCGATGTCGATATCCCAACTAAAGCCGAAAATGCCCACTTGGCCACGAAACAAATCTGGCTTTCCAAAAACAAATATTTTGTTGCCCACGGAAATTCGCGATGGGTTAAGTTGCTGTCTAGTTTTGTTCAGCAGATTCTCTAATGCAGTTAAAATATCTTTATGCTCTTTAACCGTCTTTCTTGTAAATACTTCATTTCGCAAGCGTTGCAATTCGAAAATATCGGCTTCTTTTTTCGGAATAAACAAGGGCAAAATTGAGGTGTTGTCATCAATTTCGAACTTATAGTGGCCATTCTTTTTACTCGGAATCACTTTACCCACTATCCGTGCATGTGCCATAATTGTACGAAAAAGTATTTTACCATCAAATGCTTGAAAAACTGTTGGTGTAGAGGCGGTGCAATGTTTCACGTCCAACAAAAGCAGTGGCACACATTCCAAAGGCTTATTTTCATTATCAGACGATTTTAAACTGCATTTCGCAGAGAATTGCACTTCCAAACAATCACTACCACTCATCTTAACATCTATTGCTGTTTATAGTTTCATATTTGATGATGTATTTGGCGCTTTATTTTGTCCCTTAGAATCATATATGTCCCAATAAACCATCGAATAAACAAACACATTTAGGATATTACAATTTCATTACAATGTATTTTGACATCGACGATATAATATAGAGTCATAACTTTTTTACGTGTATATAAACTTAAATTTATTGAACATGCAATTGAAAAATCATAAGTACCTTATTCTTAATTAATGTATAAATGTTATTTTATGTAATTTCACAATCTGTTATAATAATTCTATATATAAATTTTGCGACTGGCAATACCGTATCATTTCACTTCGTTTTTCAGATTCGTGTGTGTCAAAATAAATGGAAACTACCTTTGTGAAACGAAATTAAAATAAACATTTTTGTTGATTAAATATTAATTACATAGAAAGTAAGAAATTCAAATTAATCCAATTTTCTATAAAGCAAAAACCTGTGCGAAACATAAGAAGACGCAGGAAACAAAGCGTGGCATTAAGACTTTTATTAGAAAATTGCGGTGGAAATAAAATTTGCCGAAGTTATATTCGGCAGCTACATCAATACATTCACACAAACGACTTTTTGTCTTTGTTTACACTCTTTCTGAATTGTGAAATTGCTGGTCGGGATATTGCACTTTGTCAAAGTCTTCCAAAGCACTGGTAACCACAGTCAATAAACAGATTGACAAATTGAAATAGGTCGAATCGATTTGTTATGTCTGGCGGAGCACTGATAACACTAAAGGAAGATGCAACTGATGGGGGTGGTAATACCAATGGTGGAGGGGGCAATTCGAATATTGCAAATAATCAACAAACATCCGGATCCGGAAACGTAAACGCTACTCCAAGTAACAACGCAAACGGTAGTAATGGTGGTCCTCCGGAAGGAACACGTCAAAATAGCTTACAACGCATTCAATTGCGAAAACAAAAAGTTTTTAACTTACCTGTTCCCCAGAAATTGGCTAAATTGTCTATGTACTCAGCTTGCCAGAGCGAATGCTGCCGTTGTACCGGATGGAAAACTCCTCAGGAAAATCGTCATCGGGATGTAGAATCATCAACATATTGCCCCGAATTCACCGAAGAATGTCGCAGCTGTAGACACTCGCTACAAAGTCATATTGCACATCTGGATGGCATATCCGGTTCCCAAATGAATGATCTACTGGGTGCTATTATAGATATGGAAAATTTGTTCATGTCAATGCAACGTGTAGAAGATGAGGATACTAAGAAAGTTTATCTGTATCTATTTCGCCTCCTGCGTCAATGTGTCCTTACTCGTCAACAAGCTGTTATTCGTGGACCACTTGGCGATCCGCCATTCGAGTCGCCATGCATTGCAAAAGCCGTTTCATCATTCGTATTTTACAAGTACAACCATTTAAGTCAAACTGAATTGCAAACAATGACTGAGGTGGCAAAAACATTTCTTAATTTTTTAAATCATTACAACTTTGAACCGCCATCGATGCGACGCTCTGGACTAACACATGAAGATGCGTCTACGTATAAAATTAACTATACGCGGTGGCTAGTGTTTTGTCATGTACCCGCCTTTTGCAATTCATTGCGACATTTTGAAACGTCGCTAGTATTTGGACGCACCTTATTGCGTACCATATTTAAGTATATGGCTGAGCAGCTAAGAAATAAATGCTCTTCCGAACGAGACCGCTTTCCAGCTGATAAGCGCTCAATTATAACTCAAATGCCCAAATTTTTGGATGCGCTAAAAGCTGAACTACTAAAAGATGACTCACCGATTTGGGATCAAGGTTTTCGTCCATCAACAGCTTTTATAATACAACAACGTAAACGTCAGCAAGAAGCAAGTACTGGAGCGGCAACTGGAAGTAAGCGATCCGGCACTGGCGAGCCCGCACATAAAAGAGCCAAAAAGGAAAGCACTGATCGTGTTAGTGGGTAAGTTCTTGGTGGCATGTTCGTTACAGAGAATATATATGTACATATACCATATATATAAATCTATAAGTAATTTTTGAAACTGTGACTTGCAGATGGTAAATCGAGGAAATAACAGAAAATAAGTTTAAGTGTTTTATTGTACACATATGTATGTTTTCTTTTTTTTTTTTTTCAAGAAAGACTGTGAGCACTAAGCGTGCATGTGTAATTTTCTATTTCACAATACTCGATTAACAGATGTATATAAATTAAGTACGTATAAGCATACACAAAAAAACGATAAAGGATTTTTAGACTTCAATAAAAAGTAGCTGTCAAGTCAATGGTAAAAGTAAATGCAGTAAATGTGTTTTCTTTATGCATATTTTATGTGCTCAATATGAATCACGATACAATGGGCTGATTGCGACCGCTCGTGCACGCCCGTAAAGTAAGCTGCTTTGTTGACAACTGGAAAAGAAAATGTTTATAGTGCCACAAAATAGTCGGCAACCAATGAAATTGCTTTTTTTTTTTCGCCGACACGAATACTTTGTACGAACTATTATGTTATTTCGTTTCATATATTAAGTATTTTTTTTTGTTTTGTGAGTATCAAGTTCGATTGGCGGTACTGTGCGAAATGCAGAAAGTTGGCACACAATTTATAACGAAAAACTTCAAAACATGCTTTTAGGCGAACTTTTCATGCAATAATTTAAATTTAATTTTTTGTTTTTAACTTAAAACTTTTAAATTGGGGTCATTCGCATATTGTATAATATAAAATCTTTTTACAGTGGATTGTTTTGAATAGAACTATAAAAATGTAGCATAAATTACATTCTCTATCTAATCTATCTATTGGAAATCTACATTTCAGTGATTGTCAGTATGAGGACCTTTCTGATGAAACCGTTGTGCGTGCTCTGAAAGCTATTTCCGAATCTAAGGCTATAAATAAATCAGAAATCTTATTTCCGGTCAATGTCTCCCGCGATGAAAATGTTAAAGCAGAAGAACAACAACGAGCTATCGAGTTTCACGTAGTCGGAAATTCCCTAACAAAGCAAGTGGATAAACAGACAATATTTTGGCTTATTGGGCTGCAAGCAGTATTTGCCTATCAACTGCCCGAAATGCCACGTGAATACATAAGTCAGCTAGTGTTTGACACAAAACATAAAACACTGGCACTTATAAAAGAAAATCAACCCATTGGTGGCATATGCTTTCGTCCTTTCTCTAGTCAGGGTTTCACCGAAATAGTATTTTGCGCCGTCACCATGTCCGAACAAGTTAAGGGATACGGTACACATTTAATGAATCATTTAAAGGACTACAGCATCAAACATGGCATAAGACATTTACTGACCTATGCTGACTGTGATGCTATTGGTTATTTTAAAAAGCAAGGCTTCTCCAAGGATATTAAATTAGCTCGACCAGTCTATGCCGGTTTCATAAAAGAATATGATGGTGCTACGCTAATGCATTGTGAATTACACCCAAGCATTGTGAACACACAATTTATTTCTGGTAATTTCAAAAGTCTTTAACTTCTTATTCAACTTTAATAATTATTGAAATATATATTTTTGCTCCACAAAATAGTTATAAGAAAGCAGAGCGAAATTCTGAAAGAATTAATAGCACAACGCCACAATGAGGTGCAAAAAGTGCGTCCTGGTTTAACATGCTTCAAGGAGGGATTACGTTCCATACCAGTTGAATCGATACCCGGATTACGTGAGATCGGTTGGAAACCACAAATGCGTGCACAACGCACTTCACGCCCGCTGGAAGAGTCTTCCGATCCAGAAAAATTAGCTGCATCCTTCACTGCTGTACTTCAGTCGGTGCGCCAGCATCAAGCCGCCTGGCCGTTCCTACGTCCAGTACCAGCTGCTGAAGTACCCGACTATTACGATCACATTAAATATCCGATGGACCTGAAAACTATGGGTGAACGCCTTAAGCAAGGATATTATGTGACACGTCGGCTCTTTATGGCCGATATGGCGCGTATTTTCTCAAATTGCCGTTTCTACAATTCACCGGAAACTGAATATTATCGTTGCGCTAACTCTTTGGAACGTTACTTTCAGACCAAGATGCGGGAGTTGGGTCTATGGGACAAATGATGTTGCGCCCTTAATGCCGCCGTTGATATGCTTAGCGAACACGAACGCGTGGCGGATGAACATAATGTAAGCAATCCGGCGACAACATCTTCAGATAATATGAATATACTACAGGGCGATAATAACGGTAGTGGTGGCGTAGATGGCGACACTAATATTGTGTTGACAGTTAACTTGGGTGTGGTTTCCGCACTACCCGAGGATATATTTAAAAATTAGATTTTAGTGTATGCTTCAGCTTGAAAAAAAAGTATATAATAATAACACAGTAAATATATAATTTGAATTTAAAATCGTACATATGTTTAATCCGTACTCAATATGTATATAAAAATCGCAACAAATAACATTAAAAATTAGATTATCATATATAAAAATATAAAAACTAAAATTGAGAATTCTAAATATTATACATTTGCGGAAAGCAAAAACGAATATTCGTTTGGAGTAAAAGACCACACAATATATAATTTATGTACTATACATACTATGTACTCCCAATATCTATATAAGTTCCAATAAAACGCTATAAAAAAATCGTTCAACAACTTATGTTTTTCTTCAACGAAGGAAAATATATTGTGATTTAGCATAATTTCTTTAATGCATACAGTAATTGTGATTAATATAATCAGTAGTAATTTTAGTAGTGTACATTTTTATACAATAATACTGCAAATACATACATACATACATACATACATATCTTGTATTAGCAAAAAGCCATTTGACAACTATTGTGTCAAAGCCTCGTGCAGCAATTGCATATTCGTTTCCACTTTACCTATATGTACATATGTACATACATATATACAGCGTAATATATAACAATACGTACGCTATACGGAATGTAACATACAGTTAGCAGCTGAAAATAACCAAGCAACGATTCGATTATTGCAAATATTTTTTGGATGTTTGTTGTTGTTGCCTTTACTTCCACTTATGATGTCATATTATCACATGATAGTATAATTTTAAACGTCTTAAGTTCATAAATACATACATCCATATACATATGTATATATGTAGATTGGCCTAACTCTTAAGCATACATACATACATACCTAAATGAGTGATTTTTAAATGATTGCAGTCATTTAATTCAACCTGGTTTTTTTTTGAGATTATTATAATTTTCGTATTTGGATTTTCTTCATTATTTCAAAATTATTGTTGTGCTTAAAACTCTAGACATAAACAAAATATTAGAATTTTTTTTGAGAAAAACATTTTTTAAATTTTTTTACTATTCATACACATATGTATGTAAATCGTTTACAATATTTTAGACATCGAGAAAGTATGAAAAACTCCATTCGTAATTTAATGAATTGTATTTATTATTACAAATGTATGTACATATGCTTTTTTTGAATTAATTTTCTCATTTCAAAGTTCTAACAAGAAGCAAATTTAATATTAATAATTTTTAGTATTTTATTTTTTTCATACACAAAAGCATGCCTAATTGTGTTTGACACTTATGTAATAATTTTCATTTAATCTAAAGTGTATACGTTTTCCATAAAGGTTAGTTGGGTCTATATATCTATTAAATATATTGGTTTTTAATCGTTTTCCGACAATGCCAAATACAGCGTATCTACAATTGATTTTATACATACATACATGCTATTCAGTGGGATATTTCTTGATCGTTTACAGACTCTTGATTTACTTCAATTTCTTCATGACTTTTGTTTTTGCTTTGTTAATCTATTTTTATCATTATAAGAAATTTAATATTATATTTGAGTTGCTCACTTGTTTGCTTAGCTTCATGGAAACATTGTTATTTAGTAATGTACACAGAGTAATCCCTAAATTTAATGGCTGCACTTGTTTAATTAATACAAGCCGCTGTAGTTAAATGTATCTACGTTTTGTAAAAATAAAATAAAATAAGGCTGTGCCAATATTTGTTCATTGAATTGCTTTGTCGGTTGTTTAATTTTTTTTTCAGCAAAATTATTTTAAATAATAATAATAATAAACAATTCTTCAGTTAATTATGTAATAATGTAAAAATGGCAAATGCCAATTTGAAAATCAATATTGTTGTACAACATTACAACTTGCCAACAAAAATATTTCTGCTGTTTTTTGTTTAACTAATTAAGTTTATCTTTGTTAAACATTCATAAATATTTCATTTATTTAATTTGATTATATTTTCTTTAATTACATTATAACCAAAATCAAGTTATTATTTTTTAACTGTGGCAAATTTAAGCTATCCTTGTAATTATGCATTACTTACTGAACAAAATGAAACACATGTTTGGCATAAATAATAAAAATTAAAAAAGTACAGTTGTGGAAAATATTAAGCACTGAAAAAATAACATATAATCGCACAGCCCCAAAAATAAATAGGTAAAAAAAAACAATATTTTTCTTATAAATATATCAAGCGCTTTAGTTTATGAACATGTGACATCTATCTCATTATTGTGTTTTTTTATTCACTTTTTTTAGAATTCAGTTAGTATTTGTTGTGTAAAACTGTTGCAAGCATTGTTTCATATTCTTTGAAATGATTGTCTTGTGTATTCTACTATCGACTGTGACTATGGTATAAAAGTTTCTGTCTGAGCAACATAAACGAGTGTGATTCTAATTTGAAAGTAACATGCTTAATCCGTTAAGCCTTAAGTTGTAGTAAATTGTCGGCCTTTCCAGCAATATGCCGAAGCTATATAACTTTACTGTTTTAAATAAATTAATAAAAGACATCAGCATATTTGAACGATTACAAGGAAACTATATGCATGCTGTAGTAATATGATCTAGATGATTTTTACTAGCTGACTACCAGACTTTTTGTATTGTCAGAAAACATTTCAATAAGTAATTTTGAGGAATGCTGTCAAGTTGACAGCCTTTGGTCGGATAAAAAGCCAGCTCCAACTTTGGTGGAAACGGGCTATCATGCTTTTCTCTACAATTAATGTACGTTTTCTGAAAGGTGTTATAACATTAATGTAAGTTTATCGCTGTGGGAAGTACACATGCATTACGAGAATACTACATTTTGAAAATTTGAAAAGAAAGGCCAACAGAGTTTTTGACTTTGAGCAATTTCAACCCGAACTTGTGCTAATTGTAGCTCAATAATCCAATCAGTTTAAATTGAAAGTAAATAGCTTTTTTTCGTTGGATCCGTTTTTAGGGCAAACACTGAAACTTCAGGGGGTATTTGCAAAAAAAGAAAAGAAGAAAAACGGAAACCCTAATTATTATGCATTAATATATACTTTTCTACTACATTTTTGTAACTATATTCACAAAAGATAAAATTAACTCTTTGCAATGGTTTGATGAGTTTGTATGTGTAGTACAAATGCGTAAGTGGATATTAACTTTATTCATATATGTATGTGTATATATATCAAAGAGAGCACATCAATCATCGTTTTAACAGTATGTACGTTCAAACTAATAAATACATATAAATATATATGTAATTTAAACACTAATTGTTATTTATGTTTTTATATTCTTTAATAGTTTTTAGGTGATTTTCGAAAATTTCAATATCGATAACTATTCGGTTGCATTTATTTGTTGTTGAAGAAAAACACACACAATTATGTTATGTAAATATTACAATAGAAATGGCGGCTACACACTGACATACATACATACATATGTAAATATATTTGAAATGTAATTTTTTTATATAATTATGCAGAGGGTTCTTTTCACTTTTTATTCATATCATTTTGTTTTTATTTCCAATTGTTGTTGTTGGTGGTTGTTGGGTGCCACCGCCGCGAAAATTATCATACCCTCACATCCATATGTATTTCGTTCACTTACAATTATAAATACTCGTATATTAAATTTCAATAAATTCTCCCAAGCTTTTTGTTATAATAGCTTATGTTAACTCTAAATTTCACATCACAAGTTGAAATTTTTTCCAATTTTATTCTAATATTTATGTTAGTTATTTACGTTACATAACGCAAGTCAGTTTTTTTTTTTTATAATTTACACATATTTAAATTTTATGCAATTTGTTTATTTTTGTTTTCATGCACACTTACTACAAACTTAACATCTAAACTATTGCAATCACATATTTTGAAAAATGTGATTTGTTAACAATATTTTCGAGGTTTTGTTCATATTTATCAACAACTGTTGATAACTGTTATTAATTCAGTTGTCTTATGAGTGTGCAATTTAAATAATAACTTAAGACCATATAAATTTTTCAACACAACACCGCAGTCTGCAGGAATATAGAAAAGGCACAGAAACATTGGTAGCTAGAAGGACAACTCAAAAACATTCGGTCAAATTTACTCCCTTAACAGCAAGCATACACCCTGAGCGAACTTTGTTTGTTTTTGGGTTGTATAAGATTAAAAGAACTTCAAATAGATTTTTCAAATTAAAAAAATCGGATTTAAATATTATGCACAATTGCCAATAGCTACTAATTCTCTCCAAGTATCTTTGTTTTTGAAAACGAAGTAGAAATTCATTAAAGACTTTCATACATTCAGGCCACCATAAATTTACGCTGCCCCAATGTGGATTTGTTGTTGTAGAAAGAAATAGTGTAGAGCAGTTTTGCTGGAATAAAATCTTTGGAGAATAAAAAAAACATGAGGATTTCGATCTAAATAAGTGCTGATGTCTCTACTTTCGCCCTTACAAGTCAAAGAAGCTTAACCTTTTAGAAAAATAAAATAATTGCATAAGAATTGGAAAAAAACAAATTAATCGATCGTAAGTTTGATCGAAATCGAACGCAGAGAAGCCAAATATCGCCAAAAAACCTACACAGCATCCAGATTGCTAGAAATATTTTTGTAATATGTATACTAAATATCTAAGAAGTAAAAACATACGAAAACGTTTAATAATGCTGATTAAGAAAATAAAAATAAATTAATTATGTTTTATGCTTCCTTTTGGTTTTTATTTGATAACAGATATGAATTTTTATGTAAACAGAAAAGTTAGTTATGTAATTTTTGTAGTAAAATTTTTGATTATTGCACATTTCAAGTCTTAAGGGACAAATTTAGCATTTTGCTGTACCAAATTGTTTAACAATCAAATTTGAAATGATCAAAATTAGATGTTTATCGCCAATCATTAAATAAAGGCGTCGTATTTTCGTTTAATTCGAATTGTTTGCAGTATATATTTTCTTTTTTTTGTTGTTAAATTATGCAATACATTTTTTATGTTTTTTGTACATATAAAAAAAAAAACTAAAGTAATACATACATATGTTGGTAGACTTGATTGTTATACATATTTCTAAAATAAATTTTTTTGTTAGATCGTAAAACAAAAACATACATATCGTATGCTTTAAAACATATTTATAAAATAGTTCAGAGTGTTTTTCTTAACATCAATTGTATTGAATTCTGAAATACCATATTTCTTTTACAAAAAAAAATGCACTTTTAGTGTCTTAACCTTGAACAGCTAACGTACAATTAAAGAATTCCGCAGCGTTGATAAAACTATTTTATTTTCTATGAATTGCAGTACAGATAGAAATGCACAGTTTGAAAATGTTCAATGCATTTCCATTTGTAATTATTTATTATTGTGTTGTTTTGATTTGTTCTGTGTTGTATTGTATGTTTTCAACTATTATTTACATTGTATTTCTTTATAAATTACTAAAGTCATTTACATTTCCCTTGACCTTGTTGTAGATTTGTTCTTCTCAACAATCATTCAGTATCTTGTATATTTAAATATAAATTTGTGTATGTAAATGTTTTTTTGTTTTTTCATTGTATATTTAAAACAATAAGTTAAGTGTTTTTAATGCTTTAAATCATATTTACTTTTTTATTTCTTTATGAACCCATTGGGTTTAAGTTATATCTACACCACACTGCACGTGCGCCGTACGCAGAAAAAAAAACAAAGCATGCAAACTTAAGGCGAAGTGGAACATCTTTTAAAATTTTATTATTACTAGCAACAAGTTGCTATAAAATATATATACTATTGTTGTTCATTGTGAAACAAACTTCTGTAAATGTGAAAAAATGTATTTATTGATATTAAGTACAAATAATATTTTGTTATATTTTTTACATTATAGTAAATGTGATTGTTATTTTTTAATTAAAAAAAGTAATCAAGGTTATGTTCTAATGTGTGAGAATGGGTACTTTTACACATTAATATAGTTTTACAAAACTAAATATAATTTACAAATTAAGCAAAATTTCACTTTCTTTTTTAAAATATTCTTAGGGTTGTATAAAAAAAAAACGCATACGGCAGCACATTGTGCGATAAAACAGCCTGTGGAATAAAACTTGAATTTCTAGTGCTTTGATTTCAATTCAATCTTGGTGTTTTTGTTAAGTGTACATATACATACATACGTGTATGTATGCACAAAACTCATGAATATCAGTTTCATTAAATTAATCAATAGATTTACTATCGACTATTTAGTAAGCAATATGCGTTAGCATTAATGGTTTTCACCACTTATTTGTTTGCACTCATCTCTTTTAACTATGCATTATTTTATTATAATATACTAAAATATATATTATATTAAATACTACATTCACAATACACTTGTTGATTTTTTATAAAAAAAAAAGTTAAAAATAACGAAAATCAAAGAAACTACTTTGAAGGGCCTCAAGTGTTGATCCCAATTGAGTAATAATTAATTTCTTGTATCTTGAATACACATGTAGTTTAAATTATTAAATTATGTACAACGATTCGTTATTAGCAATAAAAGGTGCACATTTAAACATATACGGATTTATACATACATATGCAAATTTAATGCGGCTGTTTGCTAAAATAACGATTTATCAATTGAATACTTAGTTTCAAAGTTGATGTTGACATTTTATTTTGTTGAACTCAACACGCAATATAGTATATAAACAACAAAATTTAACTACAAATTTTAGAATTTATAATATGTTTACATTCATATGTATGTACATTTGCAGCTGTCGCACTGTAGAGCTTTGAGCTTAGTTATTACTATGGGTAAATCCATGTAAAAAAATTAAAATAATTGTTTGTGACGGTGTACACTTATTATATTTCGCGAAATTTAGCAAACTACACATACATGCTTATAGGTTATAGATAATTTTTCTTATAAAAATTCTTCTAAGTAAGTATATTTCAATTTCTAATATTTTCTTTAACATGTTTTCATTTTCCATTTTGTTGCAAATACAAATATATGAACGCACAAATAACACGTTAAAGTTGGCGCGATTCTACACAAATGTACATACATATTTAGGTTGATAATGAAGTTCAACAAGAACTATTATAAAATGAAGTAAAATATTTTATGTTTTGTTTTGAGTTTACAGTATTCTAACCCAAAAATATATTAATGTCTAGCAAGTGCAAATAAGCAACAATCTCAAGCAGTTTCATAAATCATATTTAAAAAAAATTTTTGAATTAAAACTTTTACTTCTTTATATCATGAAAAATACATCCATATCTTCTGATTTTTTGCTTAGTTGAAAACCAAAATAAAATTTAAATTAAAAAGAAAAAAATCACAAAACAAAGCCGCTTAAAACACTTTTAGACCGTTTGTATGTTGTGGTCTTACATTGTCATCTGGTTAATAGAAAACTCGTAACCTCATCAACTTTGAACTAACTATTGATTAATTTTTGGAAATAGTAACAAAGATCAGTATATTTTTTAACATGGTCAATAACATTAGTTAGAATTTTAATCAATCAATTATGTTTTTTGAGTGATTTTCACACGACTTTTAATATATAATATTAAATGTTTGTGTATACACAAATACATGAACATATTGTATGCTTTAATCCAAACAGCTTGTTTAATTCACACAAGGAGAAATATAAGCTTGCATAATAGCAAATTGTATTTATGTTCATGTTATTTATATTTAATTTGAGTTATATTACAACTACATAGTTTATTTCATTTTCTACATACATATTTATAATAATAAATAGGAGCAATCTTTAAACGCCTACGAATAGGTAACAATTACAAATACAATTAGAATCAGAATCATAATCGAACTAGCAATAAACAGAATTCTAAACGCACAGGACTATTAACGAATGATAAAAGCAATGTAAAACAAACAACATCGTTTTGCTCATGCATTTGTCGATATTTATCAAATATAGTACATATACATACATAATCAGTTTATATATACATATCGTTTTTTTATTATTATTTTTCGTTTGTTATGTATAAATTTTCTATTTCATAATCATTTATCAGACAAAAAGGTAATTATTTAAAAACATCAATTTCATCAAAAAATTATCATTGTCATATTATGATCTCAGCTTACATCGCAAAATAGCGTAATTTAAATTTCTTTAAGAAATATATAATATATAGTAGATATATGCTTGTATATAATAATTTTAAATTTAATTATATTAAGTGTACTCTTTGTTATAATATTGTGTTTTATGTGTATGTTAATTTGCCCAGAGGAAAATAAGTTCACTTCAGCGAAGACGCTGTTCTGTATATTTATGTATTTTAGTTAATAGTGACGTTTTCTATGTCAGTCAGAAGTAAAAGCAATGGGCCAAGCACTAATGCGCTGTCGCATAAATATTACTTTGTTAATTTTGTTATTTATTTATTTATATACTTCCTGATGGGCATTTTATTTATGTATATGTAAAAAGAAGAGTAGAGTAGTGTGGCTGCATAAAGCGACATCATGCGATTAGTGATTGCATTTATACAAAAATATTATATATTATTTTTGAGTTTGTTCTCATTAAATGTTTATAAAATATAGTTTCATATTGATCACGTCTTCAGAATTGTTAGTATCGCTATTCATTTTCATAATCGCTTGTAAGAATATCTAATACAAAAAATTTTATATTTATAATTAATAATTAGTCGTTTTTCGCGCATTACATTTCTATACACGCTTTCTACACGATATACACAAATAGGCTCACATCTAATTATTGCAATTTGCAATTAATTCGAAGAAGAGCCGTCTTCTATCTACTTTTCTAAACTATACAGAACACAGAAAGTTTCCAACGCAAGAAATTCGCTAAAAAAAAGAAATACACTTACAATGTCGTGACATCAGCAGTGGGTTATTTGGCCCTCGCAATTTGTGATAATTGTTTGTTATTTTTCAAAAACACATAAGTATCTAAATTGTATTATTTTTGTTACTATACACCTTCATTGAAAAGGATCAGTGTCTGTGAATGTTTTACGTTGCTCAGCTTAGTAATATTTGACCGATGATTATTATCCACTTCGTATAATTTTGCAAAACTATTGCATATAAATTATGGAAACAATTTATGATCACATTTGTTCATTTTTGTTTTTCTTTTTTAAAGAGCCTCCATTTGCTTCAGTTGTTCCGTTTTCATCGGTTTATACACTGCTTTTGTAATCTGTTCCTATCTTACCTGCAATATCATTCGTTTTACTGCAACTTAATACCACTGTCATCGGCATTTGACCAACTTTTGTCTACGATTTCCGAAAGTTCTTGCTCAATATCTCTCATGCGATTGCTATCAATGCTGCCTTCCTCACTGTTTCGACCTTTGCTCAGCAATTGTTGATATTGTTGCTGTTGCCGTTGGAGCTGCAATTCCTTGGTTTTTGCAGCCGCATTGGATAGCGCATCGTTCCAAAAAGTTGCATCCACCGATTTCGCGCTACTGCTCCACATTGAGGAACCCTATATTGATTATAATTAAATAATACCAGCCATTTACATACTTATATATCTAGAATATTAAATAAAAAAAGTTGTGCCAACCTTATTTATGTCCATATTAGCATTACCGTCTGCACTGGCCAACATACTTTGAAACGCATTATAGCCTAATTCGAAATTTACTCTTTCTTCGCCTGCGGAAGTGCGATCCCTCTCTAAACTGCTGTGATTGAATGACAAATCAGACAGCAGAGTATTTTGCATGCTATTAAAGTTATCAAATGCCGTTGGTCTGTGCGATTGTTGTTGTTGTTGTTGATTTTGGAGTAGACGTTGCTGATGTGACTGAATCTGCTGCTGACCATTTGCAGAGCGCTGTAATTGTTGTCGAAATTGCAATGCTAGACTGTTCTCGGCATCATTTGAAAATACTGAGTAGTTGATGTCGCCAGAGGAATTTCGCTCCAACAATGGGTGTTCCTTATTAGCCGACTGATTTCTAATATCGCCACTACTCCAGCTATCTAGATATGTATTAGTGTGGGACACTTCGGCGGCCGTACTACTATGTCCTTTGTACATTGGACAGATAGGACCAAATTTGCTGCCCATGCCAGCCGATGTTGCAGGCACCTCAAAAGTAGCGGCATCGTCATCCAATATAGAATCGGATCGAACGAAACTATCACGATCACGAAATTGTCCAGGTGACGCATTTATACTCATATTATGCCCAATAGTATTACGTTCCTGCGTACTATCGGCAAAGTTACCTCCACTAATCATATTGCTATTATGCGCATTCCAGTATGATCGTTGAGTTGGTAAATCATTACACATTAAACTATCCTTGTTGTTGTTTGCTAGGCCAGTCAATGATGGGAGAACTGTATTTGCGCCGTAATCATTCTTAAACATATACTGATCACCAATGGCAAGGCCATTGAGTGTCTTATTAAGATTCATGTTGACATTGTTGACTTTCTTACCAAATATGGATACTGTGTCACTAGATGGGTAGAGTGTTGTAGACTGATGGGACGGTGAACCTCCAATTCCGCTAGTTCCACTTAATATTTCGGCGGTAGTTGATGCATTTAGCATATGCTGATGATGCTGCTGATCCCACATGCCACTAATTTGGGCTAACCTGAGCTTGTCCGTGGGAACAATATTGCCCTTTATATCTGCGTTATTTTTTCCATTTATACCTCCACTATTTCCGGCGACGCCAGCAGCAGCAGTTTGATTACTACTAAATATAGAGGATGAACGTGTGTTCGTACCCATGATCGGTGTATTGTAGAATTCTGAAGATATTGCATTATAAATTCCCTTATTAGATAGCGGACTGCCCAAAGATGTGGTCACATTGTTATTGTTGTGATATTTCGGTGGGTTATTGGTAGGTATATTTGGAGGTAAGGGAGGATGAGTATGTGTTGTCGGAGGTTGCAATGTATTTGAAAAAGACCTTGATGAAAGTACACCGCCGCTAGAATTTCGCATTGATATTGGTGAACTATTGATGTTTGACATAACCTGAGGCATACGTGGTGGTACTCCAGTAGTCGATACGGGATAATTTAATGTTGAACCAAAAGAAGATGCATCATAACGATGTGCGGTAGGGGGTGTAGGCACTGCCTGGCCGCTATTAGGGGGAATCGGACTATGATGCAGCGAACGCATGTGATGATGTGCACCTGGTGTACCATGCGCTTGTAATGATGATGAGGCATCACCATAACTGCCGCGAGGTAATTTGTTATGCATAGATTGTAGACTATCAAATCTTAATGGTGACGTAGCCGTTGAGGCTGGTGCGGAATTATCATTTCCGGGATGCAGCATGACCATAGCGTGGGGATTGTGATGATTGTGTCCATGGTTATGTGGATGAGTATGCGACGAAAAGTCATTTTTTCCATTGTTTGCACTATTTGCACTGCCAACAGTTATCGGGCCTATTACAGAGTGGGGAACGTTGCTACCTGGCTTTGTATTTTTACGATTCTTAGCACGATATTTTTCCAATTCTTCCTCAGAATGTGCAAAAGTGCAACTTGATCCGCGTGGACAATTTCGTCTCACTGTCAAATCTCGACACAAACTTATTTTATACTTAGTATTCGTACTCGTTTGACCCGTTGTGCATTCTTGTAGCTTCCGATTGCCATGATGTTGTACGAATTCCACTAGTCCCACTACCACTTCATGCACAGATTCTAATGCTTTAGCTACATCTTGCCATGATGAAGGCGGACTTTCTATTGATGGATCAATACCGGCTAAATGTTTCAAATGAATTCTTAGACCTGACAAATTAGCCGGATCGCCGGTGCGTTGTAGAGCTATAACCAATTCTTGTACGGACTGTGCAAATGAGGACGGCGTTTGAAGTTTGTCAATAATGCTTTGCATATGTGACTTATGCACTGTGTCGCCGTACAAAAGGGAAGACCATTGATCTGGCGCTATGCGTAGACCGGCTTCAGTGGCTATTTGTACGATTTGAGCATCATGTTCGCGTCGTAGAGCATCGTAAGTACGAAACTCTTCCTTCAGCTGCATAAGTGACGAATCTGCTTCACGTTTCGATACTTTAAAGCAACTGGCTCGATATAAAAGCTGTACAACATGACCAATACTAGTTTTCGAGGCTTGTGGAAAACGTGGTTCTAGCCTTTGTACCACATACATTACCAACACCTTGCGCGAATATGCCGTACCGTCTTCAAGAGCCTGCAAAACCAGCTTTAAAACTTCCTCCTGCATTGCTGGACCCAAAAATTGACAACCACGAGAGCGTACCGCCGCCCATAAATTTGAGCTTAGCTGCAAGGGGTTTTGATGTTGCAAAATTAGTTCCGTAACAGTACGCTCTCCTAATGAACGAGCAGCTCGCAAAACACGTTCCCGTCCTTCACGTTCCATCAACTGAGTATTGACTAAAGATACAAGTTTACGTTGCATCGGACGCGAAAGAGGACTTCCGAAATTTCCATTATTAGTAACAAGAGATTTTAGATATAGTGCCAGACTTTCTATACATTTGTTCGCCAGATTATAGCATTTTAAATCTTCAGAACTTAGCTGACGTACACTAGGTGGAGTATGTCTGGTGGATGTGTTCGTTTCGCCGTCATTCCCTGAGGCCCCTTCATTGCCCCCACCGCTATATCTGTTGTCGCTAATATTTCCAGCATTGTTGTTGGTACTTGTGTTGGTGTTAGTGCTAACCAACTGAAGTAGAGCGTTATTTATAGGCAGATTGTCGACATCGGTTGTGATGGAAGTCTAAAGAATGTAAAAAATGTTATTTGCAAACTATATAGAGAGAAAACTGTTAAAAAATAATGTACTTGATCGAAAGGACATTGTCGATTGTGTAACGTGGACAGACACTGGCGACATATGGTATGACCACATCCCAGACTTATTGGTAGACGATGATTAACAGCGAACTCATTGCAACAAATGGGACAGAAGAGGAAATCTGTCCATGAAGGCGCCTGAATCGGCATTCTGAAATTAAAACAAAAAAAAATGTTTATATTTGTTCTAATATATGAGCATAAAAATATATAAAGCATCTAGTAAATAATTATTGCATAATAATATAATATATTTGTATATAGTAAAATCAACAAACGTATGCATATATTACTTCAAAATGGTTAGTAATAATAACTTAAAGTAACAAACTTTATTTAAATACTTTGTGAAATGATAGGGCAAATGGATATATTGATAAAAATATACAAATAACGCATAATCTATCTATTCAATTCTCACTACGCGCATAACATTTTGTTATGTTAAGGTTTATATTTAAATGTATCTTCTGAATCAACAGTTAAAAAATAATGCTTAACACTGACACATCAGCATGTACATATTTATATATTACAATTTATATATACAATTATGTTATGTTATTTTAAATATATTTTTTATCAAATGCTTAAAAAGTAATTATACTTTTTGAAACTTTCAATTGCACATAAATATGTACACAGACATGAATGTACATATCTTTTTTCACCTCTCGTTAAAAATGTATTTTTGGACTTACGGAACTATTTTTAGAATTACCATATTAATTTCTATTGATGCCATAAATGCAAATGATTTTAAATAAACTGCATCAAATTTCAAAACTTAATTTTCAATGAATTAGCAAATAATAGGCCTAAAAAGGAAAAAACTACATGTTGAACACTAAACTAAATGAAAGGGAAAATAGTTTACTAAATGAAAATCATTGTCAACGTCAGCAGCGACAGCCTCCATAGAAAAACCTGAGCAGCAGCAGAAGATGCGTACGCTAATGCAACTATTTATAAAATTTTAATTTGATATCTTTTTGAAATAGAAAATTTTTGAGTTTCAAATTGTGAATATGTCATAAGCGATTAAATGTAACTAATTGCAGTAGAAAGCAACAAGCATTGTATTGTATGTATATACTAATATATATGTATATGCAGGTGTATATATATGTTTATATATATAAATATTTGTATGTGCATATATACATACGTTGTGTATGTACTTCGCAATGTAATAATAAAAGCAACAAATAGTTTAACGCAGCAATCAGATGGTTAATGGCAGCGCGACGACGGCATTGGTGACTGCGACTACTTTGCTTTTGTGTACGTAAGCAGTGCAAGCAGAAACAAAGAAAATTTGTTAGATGTTTTGACGATGGCAAAGAAAACAACAAATAATAGCCACGAATGCTTACATCGCGTCACCATGAACGTATGTACTTATATATGTTGTCGACAGCGCTGCCGTTATGTTGCTTCAACTACAATAAAGATCTGCAACATAAATCTGCTGTCCACAGCTATTCCACATTAAGTGAATTATCTATTTCGTCACAATTAAATTTTTTGTTGTTGTCACTGTTGAGCAAAAGCAATGAAAACGGAAACGGGAGAATAGTCACTTTGAAAATGGAATTTCCTTATAAATATGAAAAAGAAGAAGTGCGTCGGCCATCGTATAAGAGCCAACCAAATAAACTGGTATTTTTTATTTGTAATTATATAGGGCGAGTGTGAGGCCAATGCCAGCTCAAAAGTTAAAGTGAGGGTGAGGATGTAGAAGGAAGTAGAGCAGGTCGGGCAAATGTAGGAGACTTCCAAAATATCATTTGTGTTGTTATTGCTATTACAGGCCCGAGTTTGTCGCATGATCAATAATGAGATAAGTTCATCCATAGGGGAGTGGTATATGATCGATTAAAATACGTTTACTATTAGTTGAAAACATAGGAGAATATTTTCCTGGCAATAATCTCAGTTTTTCAGGGTTATATGCATTAGCTCTGTCGAAGCCTACGAGATCTCATTATGAAACTAATATGTCACTTTTTTATTTTCGTTTACTATGACTTTCTAAATCAAATAATCATTAATACTTCTGTTACGTTGCACTTTTTTGGAAATAACTTTTACACTTTTTGGTTTTCTTGATTTTTTTCTTATTTTAAACTTGTTACGCACCTTCAAAATGCACATATTACTTTTTCTTCTGAATTCAAGTCACAAATCGCTGCAAATTGGCAATTCAATCGCGTATGTTGACGTAGTAACTTTCACAATTTAGTTTTTCTATGTTTCAATTGAGTGCGGTTGTTAAATCAGTAGAAAATGCAAAAACTAAAATATTATAAATCTATAAACTTCCGTCAAATATAAGATTTTTTTCTTTCACTGGCAAGGAAAAGTCAAAAACGTCTAGTTAATATAGAGAAGTGCAATGTAGCGATTGGTAATTTATAAACTTCGATAAACTCATTTCGATAATATAAATATCGATAATAGTTAATAATTAGTAATAGCACGGGTAGTAATTTTTATTGTTAAATAATTATTTTATTGAATATTTCGGACACAGAGAAAAGTTTAACGATTGAACATACGTGTATGTGGTGTATGGTCACTTTGAGTCAATTAGTCGATTATTGAAAAAGTGTGGGATGTATTGAAATATTTTACAAAATTATAAGAGTTGTTAATTATTTTATTAGATAAAAATTATTTCATATGCAAATACAACCTGTTAATTACTATAAAATATATATTCTCTATATCCTTTTTTTTTAATTATTTGCAAGGACACCCCTAATATGATAGTGTGTGACGACATGCAGTTAGTTCATAGGAATAATAATCGATTAATTTCGTTTTATTTTGTTATCATCTTTATAAATAAAATTTTTTGATTAGATTGGCGCGGGGTTTATTTTCTATATTTCATTAAAATAGAAAAATAAATAAAATCAATACTATAGTCGTGGCGCGCAGTTAACAGAAAATGTCAGAAAAGGTAATGTTTAGCTTTTTTTTGTTACCGATTAATTAATATTTTTATTTTATTCGGAGTTAGAAATGGACGCTGGACGTCGATTCCAATCAATACGATTTGATGTCAGGAAATTTATATTTGATTGGATGTTGCAAAGATGGAGAAAACATCAAACAATGTGTGGACATTCCGTTAAAATCACAGGTAAAATTTATTAGAGGAAAATTTCTAAAAAATTATATTATTATTTTTGCAGAGTGTGGACACAAAACACTGCATTGTCGATGTTTCCGACAGTAACATATATATATTTGATTTATATAGTGCATTTGGAACTTTTGTGAATAACAAACGCTTGAATCCGATGATCAAGGAAAATATAAATGTGAATACTGAATTGCGCTTCGGTGAATTAAATGGCAGCTTGAAGGAAAGTATAAACATATTTTGATGCTAGTGATCACAATTATAAAGCAATTTTAATTTATAGGTAGTAGAGATTCTAAACTCCACAGATCCATTTCTGCCGCCGACTCAAAGAGCTCCAAGATCTACATTGTCTAATACGAGCACTCGCTTATTTAGTTCCCCTGACGTGTCACTTTTGGATGATACTAGAAATGATAGCTTTGATATTCCTGAAACTCAAAACATAAAACAGAGAGTTTCTCTTGAAAACTCAAGTATATTAAGTTCTTCACGAAGCCAATTATATGATGGAAAGAGTTTCTATGACGAATCTTTTATACCAGAAACGCAAAGGCCTTCTAGAACCGAACAATCGTATAAAGCGTCGGAATTGGGTTCAAATTTACAAAAATCTGGCGATTTTATTCGTATCTGCACCCAAGATTTCAATGAAAACTTATTTGAAGAAGATGATGATGATGAGGCAATGATTCACTCTTTGGTAATACCAAATATTCAACATAAACCAGTCATATTGAGTGATATCGCACTGAATGTGAATATTAATGAAGGTAGTACAATAAGTACTTAAATCAAAATATTGACTTAAACGAAATAAACTTTTTTTAGATGCATCTAAAACTGATAAGTGTGATGGTGAAATTGATTGGGATGCTGTTTGTACTCCAGATTTTTTGGACTTAGCAGAATTGGTACAAGATAATGTGCAGTCTAATATTAATGAACCGATGCTTGAAAATGTTGGAAAAGATATTACTTCCATTGAAGGTAAAAAAAATGAAGTAATTAGTGGTGACGGATATGCGGAAGAGGTTGATATGATGGCCACACAGGTATTTGTGCCTATATCAAAGCAACCAGAGACTATAGTGATTGGTCCCATCACAACTACCGAAGAATCATCATTAAGCGGAAAAGAAAATATTGCTAACCCAGATTTCAGTTTGGAACAAACACAGGTTTTCGCACCGGTTAAAGGTAAAATAAATACATATATGTTTATTATGTATATTACTAATTGTTTTACCTTTTGCAGAAGGAAATTTTGTAGAGAAAAACTTCATTTCTAAATCAAGTGATAAAAGCGCAACATCTATAATTGAAAAGAATGTTGAGAATTCTAGTTTATTGGCACCTACACAAATATTTACAAGTAATTTGCTTGACTCAGTGAAGCAATATAGAAGCTTAGATCAAACAGAATCAAATTATAAGTCAATTAAGCCTGTGGTGAAACTAAACCCCAATTCAACCTTAACCTCAAATAAAGCTAAGGAAGCGGCGAAAAGTGATGATGATTTTACCAATGAAATGGATAAGGGTTCTGCAAAAAAAGAAGAAAAACAAGCTTGCTTCAAAAAGCCAAAGTTAAGTAAAATATATAAAGGAGGTAAAGGAAGTTTTTCTAGCATAAACAGTTCCCAATCGGAAGTTGAAGAATCGCTCTTATGTACACCTAAGTGGATTAGTGAAAAATTTGAATCACTTTCTGAGCAACGCATTAAAGCATCTATTCATAAACGTAGCTTATTTGGATCGGAGTCAGAGGAAGATTCAATTGAGTTAAACAAATTTGACGCCAGAAAAGATTCTACAGACTTTGATAAATTACTGTGTAATGTTAAAGAAAAACAGTGTCTTACGAAATATGTTCCGGTAAAAAGTCCTGCGATTAAACATGAAGATCATTCTGATGTTAAAAAAGATCGCAGTAGTAAGGAAGATGTGATTTTGGAAAAACCGGATAAGAAATTGGATGTAAAATCATCTGGAAAGAAACAAAAAAGTTCACCACCGTTAACCAACAAGTCCGCTAAGGACAAGTCTAAGACTCATAAAAAGGTTGAACCCTCTTCAGGCGATCGAGGGAATAGTAGAAGAAACATTGACCACGTTGAAGGAGAAAAAAGTGAAGAACCTAACAAGTTAACGAAAAATATTTCACAAAAAGATGAACACAAACATGAAATAGCAGCAGAGTCTACAAGAAGAACACGACAAGTTGATTACAAACAAGAAGTAGCAAAAATTGATAAACATAAAAAGCCCATCAAAAATGTCAATGAATGTAAAAATAAATGTTCATCAAAAGGTAAAAAAACAAATGAAATTGAGGAGGCACCTACGAGACGAATAACGCGGCTTAAGTCCAGAACTAGTGATGTGGATTACGATAAGGCTAGCTGTTCAACAACATTTGGACCTACACAAGCGAAATTGGCGAAAATCGAGCACACAGATGAAACAGAAATCACCAAAAGTGAGTGAAAATAAATTTAGTTTAGTAGTGTATTTTATCATAAGTATTGTTTTAGAACGAATTACTCGCTCACGATCCAAAACCGATTCTCAAGAAAGTATTACGTCGATAAAATCAACATCCTCATCGCGTAGTGCATCAAAAAAAAAAACTCGAGAAGTAGAAGAGCGGGGGAAATTTAATTCCGGTAGTAAGGATGAGAAAACTTCAGTCAATGTGTCAAATTCTATTAACGAATCGGAATCTAAAACTTTTACGAAAGATCATAACCGCAAACGTAGTGTAGGGGAATCGTCAGCTGAGGAAAGCAAAAAATTGAGGAGGGAACCATCAGTTGAGGAAAGCAAAAAATTGAGAAGCAATGTAATGAAAGGGTATACTACTAATGTTTATAACCATCTATTAATTCCTAATTTTATCTCCTAGGCACGCATCTTGCAAGTTGCAATGACTATGGTTGAACCAAAGTTATTTCAAAGCTTGGTAGAAAATTCACCAGGTTAGTATTTTCATGTAAATAACTAAAACTCTTCATTATTATGATTAATTTCCAGGTAATTGGTGCGTGGCAAAAGATCCCACTGATGCGGATGTTTTAGTTATGGATAAAGGTAATCGAACACTAAAGTTTTTAATTGCAATGGCCAAAGGCATACCGATTGTGACATCAAAGTGGTTGCAGTCGTTCAACAGTACAAAAACGGTACCGCGTGGCATTACACATTTCTTTAGAGATCACGACTTTGAAAAACGGCATAAATTTTCTTTGTTTAAATCATTGGAATTGGCTAGAATTAAAAAATTATTTGAGGGATACGATTTCGTAACAACCCCTAGCATTTTGCCACGGCCATCTGAAATTAAACGTAAGTGACATAAAATTGATTAGTCATATACATAAAAGTATATAACCATAACCAATTTATTTTGAAATTGTTTAGAGATTATCGAATGCGCTGGGGGTAAAGTATCTGACGAGCCGCCACCGCCGATAAATGATCAAAAAATTTATGTAATTTCAGCAATGGATGATAAAAAGTATTGGCACAAATATCGACGAACTAATAGTAATATCCGTATAACTAACAGCGAAGGAGTAATGGCGTCGGTTATGCGACAATCTACGCTGCCTCTGGATTCAAATGTTTTTGCATAAAACGTTCGCCTAATAAAATTCGAGTCGCCAATAAAACAAAATGCCGATTTCGTTAGTCCTTTTTGCACCGTATTTCTAGTGACATAAAATTGATTAGTCATATACATACAATTATATAACAACCAATTTATTTTGAAATTGTTTAGAGATTATCGAATGCGCTGGGGATAAAGTATCCGACGGGCCGCCATCGCCGAAAAACATAAAATGCGAATTTCATTACCCCTTTTTGCACCGTTAGCACCTTATTTTTATATTTTTGTATTTTTCGTTTAAATATTTTTTATAAATACAATATAAATATTAATGCGCCCAAATTAAACATTGTCGTTATGTTTAGTAATTTTTATCATATATCTGGATGGTTCAATTTCAATTTTGCCAAAATTTGCTATCCTTTTGTATCTGTTCTCCATATTAGTAAGTTAATATTAGCAGTTATATTATTATACATAGATAAAGTTTCCGCTTAATATAAAAAATATTAATTATTCTCAATAGTAATTAATTTTATTTTACGTCTACAAGAAAATTGCATTTTTGTTTATCAATAAACGATGAACGTGTTACAGGAATTTTCCTCTTCCTCGATTGTTATTATTGATTAATTTGAAGAGGATTAATTGTTTCGGTTTGCGGGGTATTTTCTTTCTTTTCTTACAAATTTATCAGTAGAAGTTGTACGAATTTAACGAATAAGTGGTAACGAAGGTGGTGGACCAGCACGATCCATCGCCGTACCTGGACCTAGTAGCACTTGCTTCTGCTGTGATTTCTGCATCTCTTCCATTTGTGCGCGTTCCGTTTCAAATATGACGGGTGCAAACAAAATAACTGAACTCGTAAAGAAGATCCAGGAAGCATTGCACGAAAATGAATAAAGACCCTTAATGCTGGTGGTTGTAAGATCGACCATTTTGCCAGTTAACCGTCGTACCGGTTCTGGGAACATTTCTGTAAGGCCCCAAAGTCGTTCGCCTAGAGTTTCATCTGGCTCCTGCAAAATAAATGTTGCATGATTTTGCTGTAATTATAAACATATTTCAAAAACTATTGTAAAAAAAATAGTTACAGCTTTACAAAAGTTGGAGCTAAAATTCAGTGTTGTCTATGTTACAACCAAATGTGTAAAGCCTCTGATAAAAGTTAATTAAATTAAACGTTTTATGTGCACGTATCTACAGTATGATTGCCTAATCAAAGTGAGGTTATGCGAATGATTGCTGTAAACATGATCGATTTTTCAGTAATTATTTGAAGGAAGCTTTAATATATACACAATTAACCAACTTACGTCGTCATAGTTTTCATCGTCTGAATTTTTAGGCGCCGTCTGTAACAAAAAAGAAGGGCACAATTATTTGTATATACAAAAATATACTGACAACATATTGGGTTCTTTAATATGGAAAAATACTGCAAATGATGGTACTCATGGTTATTTAATTTTTTTTCAAAGTTTCTCAAAAGCACATAAGAAATTTGAATATTTCTTTGGGTTCTTTGCGTCATTGTTTTCAATTGCTTACAGCCTTTTCAATTGCCCGTCTTTCAGGTGTTTCGTCCTTGCTTCCGCCCAATGATGACATTCCGCTATCCTTTTCGATGATTTCGATATCAGGATCAGAATCCATTAAATCTTCAATCTTTACGGAATCCACTTTTGCTATTTTTTTACACGACGTAGTCCTACGTCGTTCTACGGTATGTGTGGAAGAATGGATGTATACTTGGAAATATGCTTTATTGTATTTTAAAAGCACAGCTTGATTTATTCTCAAGTGACAGTCACTTCTAATCAATTAGGTAAAATTCTTTCGTAAAGCACGGAAATATTGAGATAATATAAAATAACCGAAACAAAAACACGAGGATCACCCGGGTAATAAATTTATTCAGTTTGAGATTATATTCGCATGAATATACAATTGCGTTTTAGTTGAAAATATAATCGATTTTCCTAGTCCGCCATATATGTACACAACTGATGAAAAACCACACGCACTTTCTTTACTTTCGGCTTAAAAAAAGAAATTTTCCGCGGAGGAAAAAAATGTAGTACATGCGATATAAATGTCAAAGTGTGGTTGTTACGTCAGAACGAAAGGTATGTTCAGTAAACTGAATAGAATGAATTGTGGTTGTCCAGTCAGCGGTAAATGTTTGTATTAACGTTGTATTAGAAATAGTAAGATATTTATTATAATTATAATATTATTTATATATGTATGTATATTCTTGCTTTCTTGACTGTACGTTTATTAATTTAAGTTGATTGTAGAATGTAGTGTTTTTCTTCCTTAGATATTTCATATGTTTTTTGCATAATTTACCTCTTCTGCAATATATTAATTTTTATAAACTTACCGATTCTCCAGCCGGGAAACGTTTTTCTGGTTCCTTGTATCTTTCAATTTTTTCCAAATGTTCATCTTCAATATCAAATTCCTTTTTTTCAGATTTTTCGTCGGACATTGCTGACTTTAGTTGTTATTTTTGTATTTAACTTACACTTAAAACACGGCGTTGCAATTTTATTTGCAGTTTTTATACAAATATTAATGGATTAATATATTTTGCGAATTTTTGTTTGTCTGCAAACAACGCACTCGAAAATATATATTTAACAGAAATTAAAAGCAAATTTTGATGTCTATTTCACATAATACGACGTTTTCGAACATGAAATATTTTGATTGCCTATTCATTTTTCCTAAATATTGTAATATTGCAGAGTTCAGAACAAAGTAGCTTGATACATTCGATACTTAAATTTTTAACTTCGTTTTTGTATATATGGAATAAAAACGACTTTATGTGCACAGGTCATTAAAGTGTTTATGTATAATTTTCTCTTTTAGTTAATTCTCTTTTTAGTTTCTTTTGTGCAACTATGTCTAAGAGTTTACCTCCGTCTCTTGATATTTGTAGTCTCGAAAAGTTCTACACAGAATAATTTTGTTGTCCTAACGATTTTTTATAGACCGAAAGCAATTTAGAAAAAGCAAATAAGGATGGGTTAAGATAGGGCGGAACCGAACAGTAGATACTCTAAAAACTGCGTCAAGCAATGAAATATCTCCAATATAACCGTATCCCTGAAGTAGCTGTATTTGGTTAATACTTTGCTTCTTAATTTTGCGCTTAGTTATCTTGTCTAAAAATTTAAATGAAAATGCAAAAACAAAGTAGCGAGCCGTTATACCAAAGAGTATGCAAAGTGGTATAACTGACAACTTCAATGCTTCCAGTTTATGTTTTACATATTTTAGAATAGCTTTACTATTGTAAATAACTCAATAGATAAATTGCTACCAAACAATAAATAGTTTTTTATTGATTAAAAAACCTAGTCCTTAAATAGAAGCTCTCTAATATATTTTTAGATGCGGAAGAAATTTCTCAACCAAAGAAAGAAGCGCAACACTTTTGCGAATGTGTAAGAGAACATGTTGACAAAAGCTTTGACCGCAAGTGTTGTCAATTTGATGGAACAACTGGTATAGTTTGTTCGATTCGCTACTCTCCAACAAAACGGTTATTAATGTATAAAGTATTCGGGTTGTAGCGATACGTCCCAACCCAGGATCTTGTATTGGCAAACCGATAATGAAGGTGCGTGATACAGCTGAGCTGTCATGAGATATCTGTCGGAGAGATGGGTGTCGCGTGAACTCACTTCGAAAAAAAGCACAATCACAGACCTTTTTAATGCAGTGTTTGATACGGTTAAGCGAGAAAGGCGATGGCCATCGATTTCTGGGACTTCCAAAGTGTGATCTACATCAACTACATGGAGAAAGGCAGCGCTCTACCTACCCGAATTATTGGGTAGATTCGATATCGAATTGCAAAAAAGACATGGACTGACAAGAAAGTTTTGAAAAAAGCGTTCTTCTACCATGACAACACTTCGGCTCACACCGTCGCCGATCCACGACAAAATTAGTCTAATCTGTTGAGCTATCCACCGCATTTTTAGGTTTTGCTTCATGTAACTTCATTATACCCTCGAACTAGTTTTTGAGATATCGATCTGAAATTTTGCACACGGCTCTTTCTCTCCAATCAGATTTATCGGAACTGTCGATGTCGGATCACTATAGCATATAGCTATCACGCAATCTGATCGATCGGTATAAAGTTCCTATATGGAAATCTTTTTCATTAGACTGAAAACCTTTACGAAATTTGTATTATAGCTTCAGTGCAACTGCAGTTAAAGTTTTTTCTTATTTTGTTTTCGAAGAGTTATTGACGCAATCACTTGCTGGAGATAAATTTGAGTCGAATGAGAAGGTTAATATTGGACTAACTCGCGAAATAAATTGTAATTTTTCGAAAATTTAAATTTTTCTTTTGTAGATTAAGTACGAGTACTTAACGGTAAACTTAGAGTTAAATGGAAAAACATTCTAATAAATAGAAATTTCTGTTGTTTTATAATCAACAATTAATTTTATTTCATTTTTATTTATTCAAATAACTTTACAAAATATTATTTCCTTTTTTAATTTCTATGCCATTTCCAAATACATAACATATTTGTATGAATGTTTGTTAGGATTAAGTATGTTTATGCTTGTATATTTATTTGTATGCATTTAATTAAATTTGTTTTGAACAAAGCTAAGTAATAATGCACATATTAGATAACATACGAATACGTATGTATACATATAACTTGCATGTATGTACACATTGTCATATACTAGTACATACATACACAAATGTGAGTTATAGAGCTTTAGAAAACGGATAATATAGTAGTAGTAAGAGTTTTAAGATTTAATTCAAGTGTTTTTTTTTTGTGATAAGACAATATGGAAAATTTCATTTTGTTTAGTTTTACTTGTAAATATTAATTAATTTTGCTGCAAATTTCATTATATTTTGTTGAATATATAATATATTTCTTATTTATTTTAGCATGCATCGGTACATCAATCATCATCTGAACAGTTTTTTATATTTCCAATACACATTTTTAAGCTTTCACATAACTGAATTTTGACTTAATTATTGCAGCACCCTTAACACAAAAATTTATCACTCTCGCGCTCAGACTTATACGAATTATTTTTGTTTTTGTATATTTCTTACGAATCTGTAAAATTCAATGCCATTAATTTAGGTTTTATAATTGAATAATTTCTTATATTTCTTTATAATTAAATTGTTAAATTTTAATTTAATTTCATATTCATAATTTTATAACAAAATGCCAATATCTTAATTTCATTAAAAACGCTTCTATTTACCTTCACATTACTGTACTTTTTTATTACAATTAAAAATTAACTTAAACTAACTATATGTATATGTGTTTATCATTGTTTGTATGTTGGTGTTTTTTATATGTGAAACTATAAATAAATTTAATGATTTAAATTAACAACCTATTAACTAAAATTTTAATCTTTTGTGATTTTCATGGCTCCCTTCCAACAGCCACACATATACCACCTATGGATGTATGTTTGTTTGCTGTTGCACCATCCTCTCGTTGCTGCACCATCCTCTCGTTGCTGCTTAGCTTGCTACTGGACCGGCAGATAAACGCACAAACTTACAAAATATGTTTTTATTTAGTTTTTTTTTCGTTTTTGCCAAGAAGAGTTCGTTATTAAACATATTTCTGCTTAGTACTTATGTAACTTGAGTATGCTGCACTGTTGTAGATATATATATGTGTATATAAAGTTTTGCATATATTTGTTGTTGACATTGTAGTTTGCTTGCTGTTGCTTCGCTAATATTTGTAAGTATGCTCAGTTTTATGGGTGTTCACTTTAAAGTAAAAGTCTCGTAAATTCTGCAAGAAAAGAGAATAAAAACCGATATTTAGAAATGTATAGATATATAAAAAGCAATATGGCAAAATATCTTGGAAAATTTTAAACACACAATTTTGAGTGAAAAAACTCGAATTTAACTACTTGTATAAATTCTTCCATTTTCTGTGGATCAACGTACGTATATAAATGGATATTTCCTTTATAAGGTTTTGGATTATACAGTATATACTCAAGGAAGTAAAATTAATTGATTTAACACTAAAATAAATTTTTTATATTTTGTGATCCCATACACGTTAATTAAAAATAATTTCAAAATTATAATTCCAAAAATCAGATTGAAAAATTAAAACAAAATATTTTAATTCCGAAAAACCGATAAATATGTCAATCCCCAAAATCCCAGCAATACTTGCTTAAGCAAATTTAAAAAACAATAATTGATTGAATTTAAAATGAAATATCTGAAAATATTATACTTGTCATCTTTGTAAAAAAAAAACTTTTTTTAATAAAATAATTCAGTTTTTGATTTTAAAAATATGTTTTTTCATTTGTTATTCCGATTTTCAAATTAAAAAATATTTTATGACTTTTTAAATTTTGATTCTGGAATTAAAACTTAAATTTCCAATTCTTAATTTCGATTTTCGGATTAAACAATTAAATACCCAGTTTTTAATTCCGATTTTTGGATTAAAAATTAATGTTCAATTCATATAGATTACGACAGTTTCGATCCGTCACTGTATTGGAGTTCGTTTGATGGAAAAAGAAGGAAATTACTTTCCGTTTATGACGTTAAGTGTCACAATATTGTCATTCTTGATATATAATACAAATATCGCACAAAAATATTCTAAAATCTAAGAGCGAACTTCTTAAGTTGAATTTAGACAAAATATCTACAGCGATCAGTTAGAAACAAACATAAATCGTCTCTTGGGAGGTAATTGCAGACTTCATCAATTCAAATTTTGTATATCCCATGCGCAGTGCGTTCAAAAAATAACATTTTCGTTTCCCAATTAGCCTATTATATTAGTCTGACATCTTAGGTATTAGGAGTTTGATTACAGTACTGTTGCGTTTGGTGCCAGATCTCGGACATATGTATATCTAATCCCATTTTAAACAACATTTTTTTAGCTTCTCTTAGACTAAGCAGTGGTCTCTTCTCAAAAAGTCTGTCTTCACTATTAGATGTCAGGTAATCTATGTTTCCAGATTCTCAATAATGATCAGACCTCTTCTCAAATGTGTAACGCGTATTTAAATACTTTGCAGTTTTTTCATACTCTTACAAAATGTTGCTACAGAGTATAAGAGTTTGGTTGGTTTTTGTAACACATGTTCCTTGGCAAAAAAGTAAGGATGAGTTCTAAGATATGAAATCATATCTCTCGGGACCTGCTCTACCGACATCAGCCAAATTTGGTATATAACATTATTCGCACATTCCTACTAGTATGTAACATTATGAAAATCGGACTTCAATCACGCTTACTTCCTATATATATCACAATTTATAATTCCATCTGATTCTTTCAGATTCCAGTATACAAGTAAAGTACCAATTATGTGCTACTTTATAACCAAAAATTGTCCCAATGCCTATAGTTAAATTTTCACCGAAAATATCGGTCAATGTGTGAGATATATAATTGAAATTCAGAGAGAATCCTTTCCTGATAATAGTATGTCTGAATGTTAAAAATGGGTTGAAGCGGGTCAATACTTTCCTTAGCCCTCATATACCTAATATAATATAAAGAATTTTGAACTTCCGGGTGACTTTACACCAAATACATATGAGTATGTATATCGGTCAATATGTAAACTATCTCAATGAAAATGAGAGAGCGTATTTTACTCCTAACAGTGTATTTTTCTGCCTAAAATGGATAAAATTGGGCGAAAACTTGATCTAGCCCCCATATAACTAATATCAGGATTTTCGCACCTGGAGCGTTTTATTAGCCTGTGACATGTTAATAGTAAGTAAGAGATATTGGCATATATTGATAAAATACTACCCCCAACTCCCATACACTACTTATAATGATTTTCGTTACTCTAATAAGTTTTATGCCGAATATGTCGGTCAGTGAATATTGTTTTTATATAAAATACTGCAAAATATGTTCTCAAGTTTATCCGAGCACTGTCAAAATCAATGCACTCAGCTCGTCCCTTTCTCTATTCCCAACATACCCCATAAAATGATTTCCACCTGTATTTAAACCGTTCTGGTTGGTCAAAATGTGTGATATTTTAATGAAATTAAATGGACAAGTTTTCATAATAATTATGTGGTTTAGCGCTGAATTAGAATGGAATTGGTCTAGACCTCATATACCTTATACAATGAATTGTGCATATCGAATAATTAAACGATAAATCAAGGGTTGGAAAAGTTTCGTTTGTCGGAAGGAAAAATAAATTACTATAGGGTAGTATTTGTCCGATTGAACAGATTTAAGAGCACCAAGAAATGAATTGTTAAATTCGTGTGATTTCATTAAACGATGAATCACTTCTCGGTTCCTTAATATTGGGAAGTGATTATAAAAAGCGTTAATTAGAACCGAATTTTAAAGCCATTACAAACCTAAGAAAAGATGCCAGTCAAATAGAGCATTATAAAATGTGTATTACCCCCTAAAAACAGTTACACAAATGTTCGTTCGCATATACATATGTATATCTAGATTTACACGAACATGTTTTTAAGGTTAGTAACCTCTCTAGCGCCACCCGTCAACGTTTGACAACATGCAGCACTCAAAGCAAGGGTCAGATGTCATTCAACCGTTCATCAAAAGGCCGCGTTTAAATGTTTTACTTCACATCATTAGTGTTATGCTGATTTGTGTGGATTTGTACATATGTATGTATGTTTGTGTAATTGCCGCTGTTTGTTTTAAGAATTCTCTTCAGCACATTACCGTCATATGTACGTAAGCATCTGCTCACAGGCTCTTATTTATAGAAAACAAGTGTCGGTGCCGTCTGTGTACTGTTATGTTTGTACATATTTACCAAAGACACTGGTCGGTTCATTAACTTCATAATTTGTGCAATAATAATTAGCACAAATTATCTCGCTTTGGTTTTTGCATACGCAAAAATCTTATAAATAGAAAGGAGTGGAGCGAACTGAGAGCGTGAAAGTGAAAGCTCATTTAGAGATGTTGAATATACTATTTATTGAAACGAAATTTTATTTTAAAGTATTTTTATGCTATACAAATGGATATTTTATAACAAAAAGTATTTCTTGTAACTGTATTTCTGTGCCAGGATCATCATATTTATTTATATAAATCTATTTGAATCTTTAGTACGATATTTACTATCCGTAGTACATTTTCATAGCCGACTACTGTTGAAGTAGTTTTGTTTTGACCGAATGTGCAAGCTTAAACTCTTCTCCTTCAATATCAGCCATAACAAAGGTGTTCAATGAGTTTTTACGTGGTCGCACGCCGGGTATTGATGAGCCACGCCCAGGTACCTCGAGCATGGCTACTAGAAAGGATAATGTTACAAAAGTTCACGATCTCGTATTGGCAGACCGTCGATAGATATACTTAAAAAGGTAAGGGCCATATCCTGCATGAAATGAGAAAGCTTTCGGCGCGATGGATGATCGTAAGATGATTTCATAACAGTTTTGAAGTCGTTCAACCGCAATTTGAAGAAGTTGCTGCGAAGTTTCGAGACTGTCGATGAAGTATAGAACGACTAGCAGAAACTTGAGCCGAATGTTACTGTGCTATGTTTTGAAATAAATCGCCAATTTTTGTAACCTCGTATGCTCAGATTTTGATACCAGTTGTTTAAATATATATATTCGTCAGTCTTTGATATCCACACTAATAAATAAATATGCATAAGTATTAATAAAATAATTTATTTTATGCTAAGCCCCAACATGGCAAGGGTGGTAAAAATAACGCCAATTTGTTTTAACAACTTTTTAGATTAAGATCTTAAAAGTTATTCAATAAACACATTTTATATAGGTATATGTATATACATATATGCAAAAATACCCACAAACGCATATACATATACCATAACTATGTTACTTTATGTATTTTGCTGCTATTTTCTGCATATGAGCACGTTTGTTTCAGTGTGTTCGTGTTGTAGCAATGTGCGTCATAGTCGACCTTTGTCGTGCTTAGGTTAATGCACTGTAAAATTACTGCATGCAACTTTTCTTGCAAAATGTTCCGTTTTACACACATATACAAGTGAAACTCTGTCTTAGGTATCGCATTCTTTGTATGCTTAATTGACCTACCTTCGTAATTAATTCGGCCATCTTGATCCAAATCGGCTATGGCCAATAATTGTGTGAGTTGCGTTTCTGAGAGGGGTTCTCCAATCATTTCCATGGCGGTTTGCAGCTCGTCGCGCGTAATGAAGCCATTGCCGTCACGATCAAATACCCTGTGAAACAAAATGAAAATCGAGTTAATTTTTATTTAAGTTAAAACTGTATTTACCTATATGAGTATATATAGCGATCGAACTATCAGCTTATATTAAGATGACATATTATACATTCTCAATACTTTTATCTGGAAGGATCTGAATGGTATCTAAAGTTCACTATAGGGTTAGAATCTATGACATAGAGGTTGCTGAAAGACACTTGAATAAAATAAACGAAACTGTAACATTCGGCTCAACTGGAAGTAGCTCCAGTTACAAGCTTTGATCAGAGACTAAATTCTGGTGCAATGGGGACCTCTTGGAGTTCGTTCCAATCTGCTTATTGCGGTCGGCCCTTTGGGGAGTATCGTGATGACTGTAGTTTAAGCCCAAATGCAGTGAGATCTTACCAGAGTACGGCAGAGACTTTGGATGGGCCTCGAACCCGACCAAGGGGGAAAAGGTGTACATTCCACGTTATCATTGTTCAAACCATGCCAATTTCGCTCGAAAAAGTCGCGTATATTCTTAGATATGAAATTGTACTCAAAGGGTGGTACCAATTCATAAATAAATTCTGTAGTTTTGCTCTCGAGGTATAATTTCTTCTACTTCTTTATCATAACATAAATGAGAAGCAATGTTTCTACAAAGTTTTGCTGTTATCGCACTTTTCTTGGTTTTTTTATATGCTTAGTAATTGTAAATTTTACTTCTTTCGTTCAATTTCAATTTTATTAAATACATATATATATATGTAACTATGTATGTATATGTAGTAAAAATTCAATAATTAACAGTTCGAAAAGTTATGGATTAAGGTACTGCTTCAACTACACAAACGTGTCAAGTCACCGGAAAATGCTATTTATTGCCAAACCATAGCTAAACAAAAGAAACGGCAATATCTCTGCCTACAATATATTACACTGGCTTACTTATAGTGTGTTTTAAGCCGGTTGTTTTGTCTAGAATTGCATAGCGGCGATAAAACTAAAAAATTTCTGGTCCTGACAGCACAGGAGAGAAATAACGTCGGTCAGAAAACATTTGTGGCTTAGTGCCGCGCATTTATGGTGACTATATAAAGGTCAACTATAATAAATTCAAACTAAGGTAGTTCTAATTGACTATGTTTGCGTGTATATATACAATATGTATATACCATATGTATACAATATTATACGTGTATATTCTGTTTTGTTTAACTGTACATTAAAGCGAGCCCTTTAACATCGCCAGTTCTAGCAGAAGCCATACGCCTGATAACATACAAGCCTTTAGTCCTTATTTATTATTGACCCTCCTTTAATTAATACTAAGCTCGGACGAGATTCTAAGAATCGGTATAAAAGCGAGATGATAGAGTTTGTTGCATTTATGTACTCGTATTCCCTCAACTCACCTAAATGCGGCGATTAAATCCTCGGTGACATCATCGTTCTCTTCTGGTTTGCTTGCATTTTCTTCTTGCTGTTGTTGTTGCTGCTGCTGTTCATCACGTAACGCTTGAATGCGTCCCACCCATTGCAGGAATTCAGCCTCGTTGATTAACCCATTTCCTGCGAATGATATTAAACAAGATGAAATTGATAAGAATTAATTAAATATCACTTTGCAGGGGTAATTAAAGAAATATGCATTTATCTATGAAATATTTGCTTTTTCGTTAAGTGTATAAAAAAATGTTAAGTTTGCTCTAATAAAAATTCTGTGGCGCTCTTAAGAATAAAATAAATATACAGTATAAGTTAGAAATATTTTCTACATAAAAATGTGAAACAATGAGCCTCAATAGCATAAGGTAGTATTATACCAAGATTCTTAGTTACCAAACCATTATTTACAGTAGCGAACTGCGAAATAATTTCGATTTTCGATTTTTTGAGCACTTTGAAAAAAAAAATGTAACAGTTTACATTGTAGCTCGTGGTCGCCTTCAAAATAGTCTCCTTCCGCAACGTTTTGCACGTTCAAGAAGGTTATCGAATGACTTTTTTAGGTCATTTGTCGGTATAGCGTTGAGAATGGCGGTCGTCGCCTTTTGGATGGCATCAACGTCAGCATAGCGGTTTCCTTTCATGGCCAAATGTAGTTTTCCGAACAAATAAAAATCGCAGGGTGCCATATCAGGCGAACAAAAAGTTTGGGTCCTTTTTGGCCTCTTTAATGATGACTTTTGAATGTTGAATTCTGAGGTATTTTTCGTGGTGTTTCAAAGTGTGCGGGACAAATCGAGCACAAACCTTTCTGAGGCCCAAATTTTCTGTCAAAATACTATAAATCGACGCTGCGGATATTGATAATTCCGATTCCATATATTTAAGCGATGATTTCGGCTCTTTTTTAATGAATTCACGCACAATTTCCGTGTTTTTTTCGTTCATAACATCTTTTGGCCGGCCCGAACGTTCGTCGTCTTCCAAGTCCTCCCGTCCCTCTTGATAACGTTTAAACCACTCGTGAATACGGCTACGGGATAGACAATCATCGCCATAAACTTGTTTCATCCTTTGATGAGTTTTGGTAAAAGTTTTTTTATATTGGTTTTTTGTTCGAAGCTCATTTTCCGACCGACACTACAAATGTAATGTCACATGTAGCGCGATATCTCAGCTGTTATACAAGTCAGCTGTTATATAAATTTTATATTTACTCCGCCTTATTTTGTTTTTGTTGATTATAATTAGGAAGAATCGGGAATTATGTTGGCTCTACCGTGATTTTCCAATATCTTTGCCGAGTTAATTTAAAACAGTACAGTTTTATACTTTACGATATTTTGAACACAACTTACATATTGCGCAGTATGTATTGCAGTTTTTAAAGGATTATTGGTTTTTAGTAGAAAGTGGGATATTGTGGAAATATTTGTTACGCTTTGTTTTTTTTTAGAAAAAATTTCATTTATTTCATTTTAGTTACTGAAATTCGCGATAAACAATTTGATAACGAAAGAATTTTCATACAATCTTTACGAAAATTATTTTTGTAGATCCTGAAAGCTTTTAGTATAAATTTTTGTCATGTTCAGATTTTTTTCACTTAAACGTATCTTAATGAAGGTTTCTCTAGCATTCTCTGAGGATTGGATGTATAATTTTCATTGTGTTACTGTCTCTATAACCCTATTATACTATAAAAATTTCGATACTATGTTATAGTTCATATATTCTTTAAATAAAAACCTTCATTTTTACGCTTAATCCCAAATATAGCGCTTATAGAACAATACATACATAAATACTCGTAGTTTCTAGTTTCTTAAATAACTCGTTGACAACCACGCATATTTGCGGCTATTAAAAACACTTTTCCCTCACAAGTTTTTCCTCATCTTTTAGTCATTAAATCATTATGAAACTGAGCACTCACTCAACGTCAGAGCAAGAGCGCTGTTGTTTTCTGAATACTGTGAGACCAGCTTAGCTGTAATGGGTACAATTACAACAACAGGAACTAAATATAATGACAAAACGATAGTGTGACAGCACAAAAAGTAGTTCATACAATGTATATATATATATATATATACTATGTTTGTGTATGTATATAAAGATATACATAAATCCATAGTAATAATACAAGGTGCGTTCCAAAGTAAACAGGACTTTTAAAAAAAAGACAGAACAAATTTTTTAATCGGTGCCGGTGCAAGCCTTTTGAATGGCCTCCACTTCTGCATAACGCTTTCCTTTCATCGGCAAATGCATTTTTCCGAAAAGGTAGAAGTCGCACGGTGCCATATCAGGTGAATATTTGGTCAAATAATCGGCCACAAGCGTCGATCGATGAGACGGCGCATTATCGTGCAACAAACGCCAACTTCCATCTTCGCGATATTCGGGCCGAACACGTCGAATACGGCGCACCAAACGCTTCAAAACTCCAAGGTAGAATACCGCAATAACGTTTTGGCCGGGTGGAACAAATTCTTTGTGGACAATATTCTTGGACTCATAAAAACAAATCAGCATTGTCTTCACTTTTGACTTCTCCAGGCGCGATTTTTTGGGTTTCGGCTAATTTCTCATTTATGTCCTTACGACCACTTTGAAAACATTGAAACCACTCGTGCACTCTGTTACGGGATAGGCAATCATCGCCATAAACTTTTTTCATCAATTGAAAGGTTTCGGTAAAAGTTTTACCAATTTTAAAACAAAATTTAATGTTGCCTCTTTGTTCGAAGCTCATTTTGGCACCGATGACAAAAACATACTGACACTTAAAACGCAATAACTTCACTTCCAATAGATGAAATGTCATGCAATTTGTAATGGAAGTCGATAAAGGATAGCAGATTCTAACGCACTAGTCGACATATAGATGGCGTCACTAGAGTTTACGTTGTTACTTTTGTCCTGTTTACTTTGGAACGCACCGTGTATACACAAATAGCTGTGTCATATACGAGTATGTAGGCGAGAGTATACTCGCGTGAGTCTCTTCTATGTATCAAAAAAAAAAGTATAGATATGAAAGCAGAAAGGGGATAAGGAAGAAAAACCATTTGCATATTGCCCTATAAAATCAAAGAAATACGGGCTTACAAATATGCTTGCATATTAGTACTTTGCGTATGTATGTATGTATATAAAAATACCAGGGTTGTAGCGGATTGAATAGCAAATTTAAATACTTAAGTACATACATATGTAAGTGCAAAACACATGGACTCCTTTTGGTTCTATTCACCTTGAGACAATGAAAGCGAATTTTTATATCCTGAACAGGGTTTGCCACAAAGTTTGTGACACCCAGAAGAAAACGTCGGCGACCCGATTAAATATTTGCATACTCGTATATGTATATATAATTAATCAGCGTGACGAGTTAAGTCGGTCCAGCCATACCCGTCGGTCTGTCCGCATATATTCGCACAAAATCGTAATATGAATTTGAAACCAAAAATAACAGTTTAGGGCTTGACGAACACCAAGAAACCCAACAAAATTTTCTGGATCCAGATAGAATATTCAGAGACGAATCAATATCGTTCAATGGTACGAAAAAATTGTCCAAAAATTGAGAATATGATAAAGTGAATTATAAAATAACACTCGAGGGTGAGCAATAAATATCCATCCGTTCACACACTACAGTTCATTAACCGGAACGATCCCGGATTTATACTAGACCACGGGCCACCAGCTCCACAACATTCTCAGTTGGAAAAGATGGATAGGACTCAAATGCTAGCGATGCAAAGATAAAAATTTGAAGAAACAAGACTCAGATCGCTGCCCAGAAAGCTATTTTCAACTTGAGAGATTTGAAATGTATCCCATAATTAGCAAACCGGTAGTACACAATGTTCATAGAATACAAGGTTACGACAACCGTTGACGTCATTGAACCAACATCGTCATAATTACAGTGAGAAGAACTTAAAAATAATTCATTAATTCATTTTTGTAATCGAATTTTTGGTTCTAAGTCACTGAAAGGATACGTATACCCATTTGAGCATAATATATAATAATTTCTTTTTTCTAATGGTAAGGTGATCTTCTCTATATTACCAACGATTTCTTCGGTACATACACTTATTGATAGCACAATTTACTGTATTTACTCTTAATAAACATATAGGTACTTCTGTGAAATCCTTATATAATGCCATAAATATATTTTTATCCACTTTGTACACTGTATTAGTTTACACCTCCTTTAGTTCGGCAAAGTTGTGCACAATTTTTTATTTAAAATTTTTCATAACATTCAATCACGAATTTTGTCCATATTTTTGTTTACAACATCCCGCTGTACATTCTCGTTTCGAAATTTCAAAAGCGGAATTTACAAAAATTAAAGATCTACCGCTTCAGAAACGCACTTGATCTTATAAAGAAAATGTGTACAAACCGAATTTACCAATTTTATAACGGATTTGACTTATTTAAACATGACATTCATAACATCTCTCATACAAACTATTATTAATTGCTTACAAGTCTTTGTCAGCTGTTTCAAGGGTAAAAGAACAAAAACGTATTAAAAAACACTATGGTAACCGACAATTTTGAATCCACTTCGTCATCAAACATATGATTTCAAAGTTGACGTAACCTTTTCTCTATAAACGTTGGGTAGGACTCTAACACTTGTATAAGTGACTCGCAATCTGTCGGTTAACATCAAGCTTGTCATTTTTTACTTTCGTTCTAATTCGTTTTTAAATACATGTGCAGTAGACCTCGTAAGCAAACAGTTATTTGTTAAACGCGTATAAGCAAGTAGGTGTGTTGCAACTTGTTAGAAATGCTTATGTAATAGGTGCAGCAGCAACAATGGAGCTGCTGCTGACGACGTCGTTATGTTGGCGATATTATGAAATTTAGGAAAGAGTGAAGGTCTGCAGGTGGCTTAGTAGCAGTAAAGCTGTTTGTAACATATAAGTACCGGAAATGGCAAAAGAGCTTGGTTGAATTCCATACAACGCTTAGATGCAGCTATTGTTGTAGGCGGCATAGAAACATTGCAAATTATATGCATATACATATGTATGTGCGTACGTGTGTAGATTCGCATTTCAAGTGGTTTTGAATGGGAATTTTAAGAAATGAAATTGTTGCGAAAAGCACAAAGTTGCGCTGAAATTTAGACAAAAGGCGAGAAAGGACTGGAAAATCGTAAAATAAAAGTACAACAAAAATGTAATATTGAAACAATGGTAAGCCCTTTTTTAAGTAATAAACGATATCACACACATACATATATGTATGAATACGCACGCGTACATTTAGTGAGTAAGTCTTGAGGTTATTCGCTTTGTCTTTAATGCTTTTTAAAGCCATTCATTCTACTTTTGCCATTATTATTGTTACAGATATTTGTATTTGTGTTTTTTTGGCATATGCAACTGTAAATCGTTTTACTGTTCACTGGTTAGCTGGCATTAACCTTGAGTACAATGTCGTTGTGGCAATAATTGTCAGTTGCAGCCAAAGCATTCACGGTTTGGTAAGGAAGCGTGGCACATGACTTTCTCAAAGTGCAACAAAAGTCTGTTTTCGACGCAATGCTGTAAGGACTTGAATGTATTTGCGGTATCTATTTTTGGGCACCATGTGGTATAGTTATATGACTTTGTAGAAATTTAATCACAATCTTAATCATTTAAATAACTCATAAGCAACGACAGTGAACGTTTTTTCTCTTAAAATCATATGTTGAAATATTAATACAATACTAACTATAATCCAATGTTAGCAATTGCTATCTTTTTATTATCGAAATGCTTTTTTTTTGCTTTTGCTGAATTTTTGACTCCAACTGTTCACTTTGGAGTTGAATCAATAGCTACCTGAGTTATGTCACCTAAATTTTTGTATGCGATTTTCTTCGATTTTCTAAAGAAGAGTATGTTCGATCGGAAAGAACTTTAATTACAATGAGGAGGAAAACGTTGAGACTGCGCTGAGGCTATAAAAGTGATATACCTTCGAAGATCGCTATAATCGGTGTATCGCCTTAAACAACTTGTTGGCATTACAAATTAAATTTTTAATTTTAATCCAAGATGTTTCTGTTTAAAAATTGAACATTTTGTTCTTTAATTTGGACGTATATGTTTGCCGGTCAGTGCTTTAGAGTATTGAAGACTCCATGCGAGTTTAAAATAGTAGAACACGCTGTTCGAAAATGTTAATTCTAAAACAATTTTTTTTCTTAATTCTGAATTACGTGTTAGTGATAGCATTTTTTTTCAACCCGGTATTTGGAATTAAAATTTATTTTTGTATTTTGGGATTAAAATTTAATTCAATTAACTTTTTATTGCATTATTCGTAACCTTGGCTAGGAGTGATGAGATATAGTAAAGTAATGAAGGAATGTATAAGCAGTTTGAGTTCATGTTGTTGTAGTGGCTACCTACACTACCTGCTAAAGGGAAAACATAAGCCAATGTCCATCGAAGTAGTAGTAGGTTTCACTAAGCATATAATTCAATAAGTTTGATCTGCTGGGTGTAATCTGGGTAAGTAGGAGTTTTATATGTAACAATCTCTCGAGCAGGATTCAGGTAGGGAAACTCGAACTCCTCTTCCACTATAGAGTGTGGTTTGACTCTAAGGACGCTATTCATCGGAAGGGAGTCGATAAAGGTAATAATGGCTGCACTAACATATGAATGACAGAAGTTCATTACATAATATTGCGTGTGTAATTTTTCATTTTTTTAAACAGGGTATACATATGTATTAAGTTTGCCACGAAGTTTGTAACATCCACCACGAAACTTCGGAGACCCTAAGAAATATTTATATAAATGATTTGCATGATAAGCTGAATAGATTTAGCAATCTCCGTTTGTCTGTTTATCTGTGAAGGGTATTATAGCTTTGGGGCAGCCGAAATTATTGTTCTTTCTTTTTTGATGTAAATATATTTATTATTTTTATTTATATATATTTATTTCCCTATCATACTTGAACTCCAGCTGTTTTACACACATCAATGCAAGCAATTGATCTTGAAGTCAAAATACAAACGAAATTTTTCCAAGGTAATTATCGTAGATTTGTCATGCTGCCAAGTTTATTATTTATTAAAAAACTGCTAACTATGAAACCGAGTGAAAGGCTAAAGCAGAAATTGGCTTAGTCATTGCCATTGTCAATGCCGCTTTAACAAGTACAAGCTAATGGGAACAAATGCACAAACTCACACATACATACATGTACATTAGGGTGGGTCGAAAATCAGTTTTTTTTAGAATTTTCATTTCTAATACCGAATATATTTTTATTTGTAAAAAAAAAATATTTTCAAGAAAAAAAAAAATTTTCGGTCGACATCTTAGACTTGCCAAATCCAGTTAAAGTTAAAAGTTTTTGAAAAATTTTTTTCTTACCTTATAACGAAATGGTCGTTATTTCAGTAACAATCAACTCTAGAAAAATTGTTTTTACATTTATGCAGTAGAAAATAGAATTCCCTATGAAAATAATAAGATCAGATACATTTTTCATCTAGAAAAATTAATACCATATTGAAAAATCTCATTTCAAAGAAAAATATTTTCGGTATTAATAATGAAAATTCTAAAAAAACGGATTTTCGGCCCACCATTATGTACATACCATGTATCATACATATATGTATATGTAAACATGGCGAGGAAGGTCTGTTATGTCTGCAAGGCAGCCAAAAACCATGCAATCCCTAACTGATTGCTATGCCCACCACTAACAATGTGCATACATGTGTAGCCAGACTTATAAGTAAATATATGCACGAGTGTTTCACGAAACCGCAAATGTTAGTTGAGTCGTTGTTATCAAGAAAATCTTTGTGGGCGTATCTTGGCGACGTTCAGTTTAAATGTTGCCAAAAACGTACGTTTGAGCTATTAAGTCAGTAGAAGCGATTGCATGGGCGTAAAATACTAGAAAAAATCAAATGTTTGTTAATGTACATAGAGGTACAAAGGTACATACTTATATAATATATTAAATTATGGATATTTATGGGCAAAACTAAAGCACTGCAATTATTGTGAATATGGCGCAGAGGCCTTGAGGATGTGAACGCCTTTTTAACTCAGTGTTAAAAAATATGACGGTATACATGTATATATGCACGTATGTATATATGCAATTAAATTTCTGAAAGACTGATCATAAGAAAAATTGTGAAATTAATAATAGGTGTGTTATGCAACTCACATATGAAGGTTCTGCAAAGATTTAGTTTTCGTTAAGAATGTAGATGTCTGTCGAAAATGTAAATTTCTTCGAAGCTCGAAAAATTAATTCAATTTAAAATTTCTAAGTTCTATACGTTGGATGGTTTGAATGAGGTAATGGCCAAATTAGGTGCCATGATCTTGTTGGTTATTAAGCTTCTGTCTAAAATCTATAACTTCTCTTTAGTCCTTTGTATTGTACTATAATGCTCCCACTCAGTAGTGAGCCATCTGTAGACTACTGGTTTCCATAAAGTAAAAGTTTTATTCTAAAATAGTTGTACATAAAAAGCCACAAAATTACCAAAGGAATATACCTATTTTAGTCGTAGAAAAGATGTAAGATTATTAGTCCATTTGGAATTTGTAGAAAAAAATATATTGTTCTTAATAATGTCAAGATAGTTAACGTTGAGGAAAAGAAAACATGTTGGATTGAGGATTTCTAAGTTCTGAATTAATAATTCATTACTTTTTCATTGTGATTTACAATCCAATACAATATTTGACCGAAACTTGCGTTAATCGGTGATCGCCAGTCAAACTGTAAGCATTGTAAACAAACAGCTACGAAAGATACAGTAATTGACTTAAGGAGATCTAACTTCATAAGAACATAAAAAATGTTATATTAATGTAAAAAATATTTATCGGTTTGCTCACGCACGCATTTTAAATGAACCAGTTCGGGTCAAATTTGATCAGATGGTGTTTCTGATGGAAACGATACAAGTGTGAGACACGCATTCCAAAATATTACAATACATATGTATGTATTTTTTATGATAACCTTTTTTCGTGGTTTTTCCATCTTTGGTTATAAAAAATCTTTTTCTCTAATAATTTTTATATTATTACTGTATTTGTTGTCGTTCGTCATAGCTGCGAGTTAATATTGTTTACACGACATGATTCATTAAAAAAAAATATACTTTTGAGCTGCACTGCACTCTTTATTAATATCCTAAAGACTAACTTGTTACATAGATCTCACTGCTATTTACCTATACTAACTAGTGTGATTACTTATAACTAGTTGATAGTTTGTTTACATACATATGTAAGTATAACATATTGTTTGTTTTAATACATTTCCTTTGTTCTATGATTAGCTTGTGTTATGGTATTTTATGTAATTTTGTTTTGATAAATTATCTTCATTAAAAGTTAAGTTTGTTTTGATATATTTTGTTTACTAAAACATAAGGTTGTTTTGATGTTTGTTTACTTAGGATATTTTGGTGATATAATTTTATAAGTAATACTTTCCTTAACTCGCGCAAAAAACACCCTTTTGATTTCGTGGAACATTGCCAGGTGAACAGTTTTTCGACATACATTCAGGATCATTCCAATTACGTAGCCTCTACGATCTGGCAATGGTTCATTTATCTGAATTGTTACTTATACCACATGGATGAAAATCTATACCAAAGCTACACTCAAAAACAATTTTATTTACGCTTTAATAGCGCTGTGTATGGCATCAAAAGTCAAGCGCTCTCATTGACCTCCAATTTTTACTGTCTACAAATTCCAAAATGAATTTGTTTTTGGTATATTTACTTTGCTTATATCCGGCGTCATGACCCGTGGCCTATTTCCTGACACTGTCATTGTTGTCTATAACTGCATTTAAATGTTGCTTTTTGTTAAGTTTCTTGTCCCAGTTTTCTTACGCATGGGAAAATGTCTGTTTGTAGGCAGCATAATTGATTACAAATCGTTGCCTACGCGGCAAACTAATTGAATGATTTTTGATGCATATTTAATGTGAAAATGATACATGCTAATGCCTGTGTAGCGACAAATAAAGCCGTATTTGTGATCAGGGTGCATGAAGCGCTTACGTGATGAGCTCATTGTGCATGCATGTACATATGTATGTATGTGTGTTTACAGACAACAAGAATTAGCTTTAACGTCAACATATTATTTGCAGCTACTTATATATGTAGATACGTATGTATGCACGCATGGTATAGTATTCTCGTATGATGTTTATCAACCGTAATTTGTGCCTGTTATAAATCATTATCTGTGCACTTATGAACAGCTCGACACGCGAACACATACATATACCGTTATGCATAACAGCAAATTGTATTAGGATTGCGCTTCAATGTTTTTATCTTTCGCACTTTCTTTGGCTGTTCTGCTATAAAGTAGCTGCTGATTAAATTTCTACACTCCTCGTCAATTGTTATTGAACATATTGTGATGCATGCTACGCATAATTGATGAATCATTTCTCCTACATTGTTGTTTTGTGTGATATGAACATACATACACAACACACTTGGGCGTATAGCATAATAATGAAGAAGCTGGAATAATTCGAATTTATAGTTATTGGTAACTTGATAGACATGTTGTCGAGCGAAGCATAAAAAGCTTTGATAAAAGAGTGACAAAGTATTCCCTTATTAAGTTAAAAGTCCGGTTCTAAAGTTCCAAATTGTAATTCCAAAAACATATCTAAACAGGAAAAAACATCGACTTCGGCTGCATGAACGTTTTGGAAATATTAAGAAAGTCCCCTAGTACTTTTGCTTTACTTCACTCGACTAAAAATTAATAAGAATGTTTGGGTTTTGAGATTTAAAGTTAGGTACCACTATTGTTAATTTAAGATTTGTGTTTTGGTATTCTAGCACTAAAAACAAGTCTGAAATTGATTTTATGCAGCATAAGTCATTCGATATATGTATGTATATGTAGTTGTTGATATTTGATAGGCTCTCTGACATAATTCTTCAAAAATGGCTGCACTCAATATTTCAACATAGGAATTACATCATTAAGCTTAACTGGCTTTGAAGAAGAGACGAATTTTGATACCAACACAAATAATCGCTCGAGATTCAAACGATCTATGGTATATCGACACCAATATGAAATAAAACCTATTGATGAAAAACAACTGCAAGAGAATTCCGGGCTTAATTGAATATCAATTTTTCCATAAAAATTTGAATTTGAATCATATTGCAGATATTCAACGCTATTTTCTACGAGTATATCCCTGAATTTATATCTTCACAGACATTTTCAAACCTTAAATGAAGTCCATTAGTTGAAAGAAGAGGTATTGGTGTTTGGTATAGAAATCCAGCATAGCAACCATGAATCACATTCATCTCGTATGGATCCCTCGATACCAGGACCGAAGAAACAAGTGTTCCGAAAAAAATATTGAATCTTCTGCGACCTTTTATCTTAAAACTTGATAATTGTTTGCTGTTGAAGACAAATTTTGTTATGCCTGTGATTCTCCTATTTACAAATCCTTTGTTATATTCAATATATTTTTAGTTTTTTCCCCAATTTCGTTATTAGATCCAATGCAAAAAATTCTAAATAAACTGTTTAAGTGTTGGGTCTTTGGGTTTTATGATTTCAGGCAACAGCTGCAACCATCAACCATCTGAGCTGCAGGAGAACTATCCGGAATGTGAAAAGATCAAAATTATTAACAGTTCATTTAAATTAGCTAATATTTTATTCAATATGTGTCTGCTTCATTATGAAGTGAGGTTTCGCACGTGTCAAGGACCGATGACAATGCAATAATTTGAAAACAGTTTCTCATTATTTTAAAAGCGGGCGTAACCCCTCCCCTAAATGGTCTGCTAAAGCTAACTCAACCAAATTTGCTGACAGGAAGTCCTTTTAGCACATTTTCATACGCTGTGAAAATGGGTGAAATCAGATATTAACCACGCCTACTTCCCATATAATGTTGATGTTGAAAACTACTAAAAGTGGGATAATTCACGAAATAAATGCGCCATAAGCATTAAATTTCACAAACAAGATAATAGGGAAGAGCTTTATAGGAGGAGGTGTAAAAATTGTAAAATGGGCATGGCACCAGCAACGTTTAAGTGAAATTATATATATCTCGGGAACTATCAAACAAATTTCCACCAAATTTGGTATGTGAGGTTACCCAGCCATTCCTATCACACACTGTGAAAATTGCGTACAAAATCGTACAACAACTATAGAGCTATTTAGCTAAAAGCAGCTACTATCCGAATACAAGCATATACTATCTAAAAATGCCCCTAAAGCTATGCAGCTAAAAGCATAAACGTCATTTGAATAACAAAGTTACTCAAAGGCATCCTTAAAGAAAGTGAAAAAAATACGTGAGGTTGAATAATAAGTATGATTTAAAATACTAAAAACATGATTTTAAAGCACATTAAAGTGAAAAATAAATATAGTTTTAAAAAAATAAAAAACGCTTTTAAACCACTTCAAAGTAATAATGATTTGATATAATTTCTCAAAAATATATTAAAACATTATATACAAATGCCACTAAAACCAAATCCTTGCATGACTTTTTGAAAGTGTATAGACAAAAGTGTATTAAACCACACAACTTTAGAAACTATAAAATAAATACAGTTGCATAACCTCATAGCCGCACTAAAAGTTACCCACACTGCTTGCTGCTAATTTCCGGTGCTATTTTTGCTAATTTATAAAATCTTTTCTCTTTGACTCAACGCAGATATACGAGCAACTCTGTACCATCGATTGACTTTAAACAGAGTTCTTAAAATGCACAAAAAAAAAAAATTAAATCAAATAAATTGAAGAGGTTTCGTGCTTTTCGGCAATTTCTCTTTAAGTTTTCTATTCTATTTTTCGTTAGCGCATTGTAAGCGGAAGGAAGTACAAGTGGGTTACCGTAAAAAATGCACAGAATAAAAGAACGGAGTAAGCACGTTGCAAAACGAAACCTGATTATACTAACGCATAACTTTGCGCTCGTGTGGGCGTTCTTCGGTAGCTTACAGTCCATTGCCTGTTGTGAATGTGGCTTATGTAAGGACTCATCTCCAATATCCACACTCAAAAATATGTCAGGCTTCATTTACAGTTACCAAACGAATATATAGAATATAGATATTTTAGTAAATACCAAGCAAGTAGACTGTATACCTTTCACACATTTTTTCAAAAACTATACGACGGACATTTTCTTTTTCGTGTTTTTTTTTCCCTCACTTGCACATTTTCTTACTTTCACACAATTTCAACTTAATTGTAAATTCTTTTTCTTTTTTTGCAGAAATAACTACACACACTAAGCTACCACAACTCCGTTATCTATATAAAAATATGTATGTTAGTATTTAACTATGAAATCCAATGTGCTAGGAGTGTCACCCCCACATTTCAACTATTTATCAGCTTTCACGCTTTACTTTACCATACTAATACTGTTGGTTTTGTGTACATTTGTTCTTTGTTTTCTCGTGTTTTTGTGTACTGGCTTGAGCTCTTTGTTCGGCAACATAAAATTGTGCACATGCCGTTATGTGCGCACTTCCTGTTGAAATTGCATTTCGTTGTTTGCGCCGCCAACACAAAAACCAATGCTTCATACATCTCATTGTATGTATGTATGTATGCAAGTGCACAGAGAGATATATCGGGTTTTCCAATAGGGATGATATGCTTTTTAAATGTCGTTTCGGCTATTTTTAATATATCATGTTCTTTATTTTTTTTTTAATTGTATTTAGTAATGTTTAGAATTTCATCATGTAAAGATATTCTCAGCAACAACGTTTACAAATTATTCAATTTTATTATCAAAATAATCGTTCTTCAATTACAACTTTTCGTGTGCTTTTGCCATTTTATGGTCGTAATAATCGTCCACCTGTGCTCGCTATTCATCGAATTGTTAAAAATTTCGAGCGTACATTTTATTTACATGATGTTCAAGGCCCAATAAGAGAAAGAACCGCTCGAAGTAATGAAAATATTGCTGCCGTTCAAGCAAGTGTTGCTGAAGATCGCGATTTGTCGATTCCAAGATGTTGTCGAGAATTGGGACTGCCTCAAACTACAAGCATGCGACTTGATTTAGTGGAAAAACTACTCAGAAATTTAGTTCATCGAATTCAACTTCAACTCAGAACTTAAATGTATCGATTGTACTTCATACTAAATAAAAAAGCATTTGAATTTGCTTAGCAATTAGTGTGTTTTTTTTTTAATCATATCACTTTTATTGGAAACCCCTGTAAAAAACAGTTTTTAATGGTGAATAACTGTTAACACTGCGCATTATATTGAAAGACGCAACGGTTTCCGTGTGAGACCTTATTCCATATATCTCGTTCTTTTCTTTTGGGGTCGTGTACGTTATGGTTAACTGCGTTTTCGCTGTATTAATTTCGTTGTTTATTTTCAATTGTGAGCTCAGTGTCTTATCTGACATTCTCGTTTCTCACGCCTTGTTGCATTAATAGCATTTGCATTCAATTCTCACTTGTAACTTTTCAGTTTAGTGGTCGTGTAAGTAGAGGCACCGTGGCGTATACGTAATATTCTGGCACTTCAGGCAGGTGTTGAATTTGCGATTGTATGTGGCTAATATTTTGCGAATATGTATTTTATAAAACCACATGTAAATATTTCCTTGTACATATACATATGTATGTGTGCTTATATATTATATAATTGGAATATTTTATTTACTGTAGACATAAAAATTCAAAGCATGTATCTATTTATTGCTGATTTAGTGAGAATAAATCGATATAAGACTTTCTTTAGTGGAACCCACACACTCAATTCTAATAAGTATGTTTAATATTATTTTTCATATACTGTATTTCCCGATTCTTTGACACACGTTGCAATATTTTGACAGCTTAATTGAGCCTTTGGTTGAAAATTTGTACATAGCGGTTAATTGGGTTGTCTGCATAAATGGCCGCACACATTTGCATCATGTGCGAACGTATTCACCTTCATAGCCTTTCAAAAGATTTCCATTACTTCATTGAATTTTATGGAGTCAATATAAATTTATATTAAGAAATGTAGCGAAAAACTTCAACTTCATAAATAAATATAAACATATTATATAGTATATAAAGTAAAGTCAGCTGCCGGACGGTTCAAAATCTAATCGTGATAGATACGGTATTGTATATATATATATCAGAATGATGTGACAAGTTCTATTCCGAATGACTTTCCATCCGTCTGTTCATCCGTGCAAGCGACAAAATGAGTAAATATTAAGATATCTTTATAAAATTTCGTACACATGTTCCTTGGGACCTAAGGGCTATTGCAGATTGGCGGAATAAATAAGCGAAAACATATAAAGCACTAAGTAATTAATTAAGATACAAAACTGTAATTTGGTGCAATGGATCACAGTAGCGAGGGACATCTGTGGGTTAAAAATTTTTTTAAAGTAGAATTAAAATTTTGGGAAATTTGTAAATTTTGACTCAATTCATATTTGTTTTTGTTTTTGAATGTATTGGGATGCTTTCAAACCTTTTGAAATAACTGCTTGAGAAATTCACAAAGATTCTGCGTCCCCTCCTTGCATTTGGCAACAATCTTCATCGAGTAATGCTTCCAGTTCCTCAATTTAAAACATTTGTTTGCTGCCGCCCAGGACATTCTTCGCCTTCCAAGCCAGAAAATCACTTCTTTCAAACCATTTTTGATACGTTCGTTCAGCAAGAACATGTTTGCCGTAAATTTCCACCAAAATACGATGCCTTTCGCCTAAGGTTTTCTTCCTATTAAAGTAATGAAATCTTCTTCACACGTAAAAAAAACTTTTTCAGGCACAAAGTTCGACATATTTGAGTGAATAAATTATTGTTTTTTATACTTCAAATATGTGAAACATGCTGAAAAAGATGCACAAGGCCAGTTGCTTTAAAACGCGTGTTCGGAATATTGGAACAATGGAATAATAATCAAGTTACTCTGTCTCTTGACAAGCTGCACGAATATAGTTATAGACCCAATATATATGTATATAATGTACAATACATATGTATATAATATAGTACATACATATATTCCCTAAATTTTTGGCAAAGCCTGTCTTACACGGTTTTGGTAATTTTCGAGAGGCTTTTGTATAGCTCACAACTACTTGACCGCTATGAGAGATAAACTTATTAGATATTAGATGGAAAGTGGAACCCTGTGGAGTGCAGGAGTACGAGTATTACTAGGTAAAAAATTTTTTTTTGGAAAATTTTATACCTTTAATACTTATTATATGTCTATGTAGTCTGAACTCAACCTTGTGGCAGCCTTGGCAGACGTGGCTGACAGATATGGTAAAATCAACTTTCACTCGCCAGGCTGGTCATTTACGTATATTCTTTCTAAGACCTTCAACTTCTCTACCTTCTGAGTGTTACAAACTTTGTGGAAAACTTAGTACGTATATACCCTGTTGAGAGTATAAAAACTTACTGTATAGGACTATCTTTTTGTAATCTTGTCAACTGGTCACATAGATAATGTGACGTGACACCATTTGAATAACTTTTGTGGAGTTACGTCAAGTTAATAGTCTATGTGGACCGATATATGCCATTGAAGTCTTGGAAATTATTATTTGACCCCTTAGTAATGAGATAATTTAAGGTCGACTAAATGTCATTAAACCTTTAAACTTATAAAACCAAAATTTTATACATCTAATTTTTTTCCTTATTTTGGTTGAAATATAGGTCTCTACCTCTAACAAAGCACCCTCAATCTATAAGTATATTCGCTTGTATGTATACATTTAGGAGCAACGCCTACTCAAATTCATACAAGCAACGCATGCAAGGAAGTGCTTTATGCACGAACTATTTCGAGAGGATAAAAGCATTCACCAAATCCTTGCCTATACAAGCGTACTCACATATACAGACGCACATAATTGCATGGCTATTCGCGTTTTAACTTAATCAAGCGTATGTGTATAAATACGTAGATGCGTGTGCGTTACAAAAGCCAGTTTATATAACAGGCTTTTTTGCAACTAAAATGCTGAAGTGTGTGAACTTAAATATAATTACGGGGTAATTTTTTAATTTTTATCGCAAAAATCTACAAAAGAAAAGTACAAGCGAAAGATAACCGTTTTCGTAATAAAATAGTTGTATAAATAAGAGTTAGTCATAAATTTTAAAGCCGATAAAAATGAAGCTACTTGTATGTTAAAGCGGAAAAAGTGGGCTTTTATTACGTCATAATATTTTAATTAATAGTTCGCTAATTAAATATATATCGAATTTCAATGGAGGACATAACGTTTCGATTTTTGTTAGTTGTTGTTGTTTTCTGAAATACTCTAAGGTATTTTCAAATGGTGAAAGATCATGCCATACAAATTGAACGATCGGAATCAAGTACTTGTACAATATGAACATTTTTTTTTCATTTGACGAGATATCTTCAAGTAATTCGGCATGGCATATTGTCCAAGGCAACGCAAAAAAACAATTGTTCAGATCGAGTCACTATAACATAAAGCTGCCATATAAACTGGCCGTTCAAAATCTATTTCTTGTAAAGAATTGTTTGTATTTCTGAAGGGTATTATTCCTTCGATGCAACCGAAGTTAACCTTATTTTTTTATTATGATCGCTAGATCCAATATGAACGTGTTAAACAGCGGAATAAGGATCAATAATTGATTGCGGATTGTTAGCGACATATTGAACATTTACATAAATATACTTAAATATACAACTAGTAGTTCAGGCAATAACGCCTAATTAAATTCGAGCCAATTGAAAAATGTATACTCTTTATATATGTCAATTGTGACGCATTCAAATGCGTAATAACGAAGTTCAAAGCGAAAATTAAATTTTCACGCCTTCCCACTTTACCATAAATATGCGTCATACAGCTGACGACGTTTAGGCTGCCGCAAAGCAGGCAACAGGCCACCAGCACGGCATGGCAGCTTTTGCAAATTGCCAAGGATAAATGTGATTATAGCAGTTCGAAAATTGTGCTGCGACACAAGCGCGGTAATAATAAAAACGCAACGCAACGTAACGCTTACCATACATACCATATGTATACCATACTTTAGCGATGTAGGCGCGAGCTACTTCAGATGACGTAATCGAGGCATCGGAAAAACACTACCACGCGTGCTAATTTCGCTCTTATATTTTAGTTGTTGAACTCATAGAAGTTTAAATAGTTTAAATATTTGCAAAAATCGCATTGATTTGTTGCACAAGTTGTTTTGCCCATCTTAATTTTTAATGCATATTGGTATGAATAAAAAATAGTTGACAATAAAATGGAAAATTGAATAGAGAAAGAATAGTTATATGTGTCTATACAACTTTTTTTGAATTATTCTAATAATACATTATGTATATTTACTTATTATTATAAAATCATCATCTGGTCGGAATCAAGTCACATTCAACAGTTAACAGGTTTATAATTTCGAGTTTCTTTAGCTATTTAATTTAAACAAGAAAAAACGTCAAATTCGTCTGCACTGAAGCTATAATACTCCTTGCAGGTGCATTTTTTTTTATAGAATAAAAGGGTATAAAAAGTTCTTAATCTTGATATTAATCAGTGAGTTTGCAGGGCAGCTATATGATATAGTAGTCCAATCAGAACAAATAGTTCCGAGATTATTGCGTTGCTATAGACAATAATTTATGGAAAAATTCGTAAAGATAACTTCTTAACCCAAATCGTTTTCAATACAATAACTTGATGTTTGTATGGCAGACTGATATGGCTAAATCTACTCAGCTCGTCACGCTGATCCTTATACATACTTTATAGGGTCTCCGACGTATCCTTCTCGGTACTACAAGCTTTGTGGCAAACTTAATATACACTGCTCAGGGTATAAAACATAAAGCGGTGTGTCTATTGGTTCTAAAAGCTTTAGAACAAAAGAGGCTTTGAAAAAGTCAACATACCTAACTAATTACTGGATGATTACATTAGTGGCCGAAGAAAACTTTAATAGAATATTCTTATTAGTATGTAAAAAATATAAATTATGATGTTTATAAAAAAAAAATTATTGGCAATAATATTAAACTACTTTCACTATATGAATAATTTGTGGAATCAAATACAATTAAATTAAGAAACTAGATCGCAGTCAGACTGAAAAGTTCTTATGCCATCCAACGCAATATACCGATTCTGTCGAACTTCTTTTGATTTCTTACACAGCAATAAAAATCAATTTCATATTACTGTACTTTCTCTGTCATCAAAAAGAATTGTGTTTCCACTCCTTATATTGGTGTTAAATCAAAACTTTTGAAGGATATTGTTGTGATATCTTTGCAAAGATTTATGATATTTCAATTTGTCCTTCTTCAAGAAATAAAGCCTTAAAGACTATAATCTATTAATGACGATTTGTAACGAAATGTGTTTATCTTTCATGCTTTAGGTTATAAGTATATTCTCTATGTATATATTTTTTAGTTTTTTATTTATTTACAAATGTACATATACATATGTATACCAATATAAATTACGTGTCACGTTTTCTTTGGGGTTATCTCCTCATATAAACTACTGAACTGATTTTATTACAATTTAGCACAGTGTGCACAGTTTGTTTCAACTTAGAAGGTAGACTAGTTTATATCTCAATTGTATTAAAAGTAAAACAATTCATAAATAAAAAAAAATACTTCTAAACATAAGCATTGTTTCAAAATTCAAAATTTTTTCAGTAAAATGCCAAATGGAAAAGACATTTTTTTTTTTAATTGAAAAATATTTGCATGAATCATTTTCAAAATTAAACTTCAAGTACATTCCCTTGGGTTCTTATACCGGAAATTTCTTTTCCGACTTCGTAATTCGTAAATAATAAACCGGTAAGACTTCGAGTTCAATCCTTTGGATCCCTATACAGGAAATACCGTTTTCGTCTTTATTTATATATAACATTTTCATAAATTAAGGACCGCGCGTGGCCTATTAGCCCACCATACTAACCTATTAAATACATCATTTCGTTTGTTATTTAAAGTGTAATATATACCCAAGGCCGTAGGGAGAAAACCGGGGCTCGGGTAGTTATAGGGTGAGGGCCCCCTGATCCATCAATTTATTGAAATTATATTTTAACTAGCTTTTACCCGCGGCTTCGCTCGCATCGAATCCATATTTGTGTTATTTCTCTGATTTACGTTTTTTATACATTTATGTTTTCTTTCATTTTTAATTTTTTCGACAAACAATCATTTCTGCCAAACTTTTTTTTTTCAATTTCAAAATTTTCAAATTTATTTTCCAAACATATATAATCTGCCAAAATAATTTTTTTAATAATCCGTAAAAAATTTATAAATTTTGTAATAAAAAGTATCCTATGTTCATTCTGACACCTCTAAGAGTATATGTACAAAATTTCATGATGATCTGTTAAGTAGTTTTTGCGTGAAAGCTTAACAAACAAACGGACTTTCGCATTTATAATATTAGTATAGATTATTTTGAAAAAAATAAGTTTCATTTTACCACATTTATTTTTTATTGATGTTACATGTGCACGAGTACATATGTATATGATAACTCGGGCAAAGCATCCTGAAGAAACAGGGAGGCTAATCTCAAAAAGTTTAATTTTTCAATTAAAGATGACCACTGAGAAGTATAATTTCAAATTTTAACATTACAAGCAAATATTATGAAATAAAGTAATATATAATGGGAACAATTGTAGTGAATTGTTGGAGAAAAAAATTTGCAAACAATTTTGTAAAACACTGGACTCCCCTGAGAATTCCAGTCCTGATTTTCCCTCCTCTTGGGTGCTCTGTATACATTAGCCACCGCAACGCGAAAATGTTTTTTTGAAGTGAATAAACTGTAATTATATAAATAAGCATACACATATAAGGCACAATTACACAAGTCCTTTCCAGGGACATAAATAAGTATCATATGCGCACAAATAATTCACTTACATATATATCTGAAAATATATATTTTGCAAGTTATGTTATTGTAATATGGAATAACTAATGCCTTTTAACACTTGCGTGGCGATTAACCCCGAACGTGCTGTGAATACGATTTCAATGAGGATGATTTTCTATCAAAGCGGTCACATGTGTTGAGAATATGAATAACAGTATGATGTTAAGAGTGTATACAAATATAGATACATGTAAGTGTATACAAAGAGAAAGGAGCACTCATATTTTATATTATATATAGATATGTATAGAAATGCATATATGTAACATAAAAAATAACAAAATTCCGTAGATGTTAAAATATAGATATATTTTTAATAAACTACTCTAATCCGCCATATTTTCATGGTGTCGAGAGAGTAGGGAATCGGAAGGCAATTTAATTGATTATTTATACATGTGCTTTATAAGCTCTGTGTTGTTTATACGACAAGGTACTGTATGCTTGCTCACTTTTTGAATTACTGAGCCTCACATAAAAAGAATATGATTTAGGCAAGGTACAATTTGAAAATAAAGAGCTTATTTACGTTAAAATCTTATGTTTTGGGCAAAACTTGAAACTTCAGGGGCGTATGCCCACTGAAATAACGGACACCTTAATGTACATATATATGTGTTCATTTATGACTTTATACGTAAGTACCCCTGCATCAACACTTACACTGTTTGAATATCGTCAAAGCAAATTAACACAAAATGAACTTTTTCGACTGTTTAGCCACTAGTCAAAATTTATTTTCTGTGTTAGTACATAGACGAAAATTGATGGCATCTCCTAGATAAGTGTAGCTTTATAACTACTAAATGAAATTTGCCACGGGAATTGAGTTACCTTTGGTTACTGATGGTTGGAGTGGGGCCACAATGGATTTGATGGCATTTAATTAGATAAAATAATAGGAGTGTTTAATTTTTAATTCGAAAATCAAAGAACAAAATAAGTATTACAACGGAAACTGACGGCTAGTATTCAGAATCATTTAATTCTCCGAATATTGAATTGTATTGCCACTTGTTTTTATTTTTTATCAATAAAATTAACATATGGTATGTTTCCAGTAGAATCATCAAACTAAATAAGTGGAGATAGTTACTTTTCGAAGATATTTTTTTTAAAGAGTTGCCACAATTTTAAACCAAAAATTTAATAATTGGTGTAGCTATACAACTTAACTACATTAAAAAGTCTAAAAAAATATTTTATGAGACCTTAACTTAATGAACGTGAAAAGATAAATGATTTATTACAATGTGTATATCAAAACTAAAAGTTTATTTTAATTTTTTTTACTAAAATTCATGAGATAAAATTATATTAAGGACATATTTTCATGTGATATATGTCGGAAAAAGCTGCCATCCATTTGAAAAAATTGTAAGTAAAATCCAAAACTAATGTGTGGATATAAGGTTATAAAGCTAAAGAGGTAAAAAAAAATTCAATATACATAGTTATAGTTAGAATTAAAAAATATTTTTAGGCACGGTTGCCACTTGCTTGCTTTTTTTTAATTCAATAATTTTGTAGTATAAATGAATTGTTAAATATAAGCAACAAACTTTACAGATATGAGCAATTATAAACAAGATTTCAATAAAAGAACTTGATTTTGATCATTCAGTTTGTATGGTAGCTATATGTTATAGTGGTTCAATACCTGTGGTTAAAACTAATCAGCAGCTTCTTGGAAAGAAAAAGATTTGTGCAAAACTTCAGAACGTTATCGCAATAACTAAGGGACTAGTTCTCATATATATACACAGACGAACATGGCATAATCGCTGATCAGTTATATACATATAAATATATTTTATACGGTCTCCGGCGTTTCCTTCTTGGACTTCGTGGCAAACTTAATATACCCTGTTCAGGGCTTACAAATTTCTTTTGTTTTCATTAATATCCACCTTATAATTGTTTCACAGAAAATAAATAATAAGAACTGACAGTTTTTAAATCACTACTTTAATTACGATTCGTTTACTTCAATTTTTTTGTATCGTTCAATATTAAAGTAAGTACTTAATCATGTGTGGACAATAATGTCGGTATGTTTGGTTTGGGCATTGGTGTTAACACTGTCACTTAACCTTAAAACAGTCAGATGTCAACAACAGCCATTATTCTATGCTTGAACTTTATTTGTTGAACGATGTACATATGTACATACATATACACACATATCAACAATCGTGTACATGTTACATGTATGTATATAAGTTATAAATATGTTTACCGATGATATTCAATTTCCACATGCATCTTGGGTGACAGACATTCTAAGGGACAAAAATTACTGCCAATCGAAAGCTTATGGAGCGAGGGAATAAGAAGACGCAATTTATAAATCAATCAACTGGAAAATGTCGGTGGCGATATAAAAGCAAAAAATATTTATGAGACACCTCTAGATATGCAGCGCTTGCTTTTCTATTCAATATATATGTATATATATATTTTAATTCAATATTTAGATTATTTTACCTATAAATTATTTCAGAGCCCGCCACTTTTGAAGTTGTTGTGAATTAATCTTAACTTTTGAAAGATTAATTTCCGACATTTCTGCTCGTCTTTCATAGCGCATTCTTCTCCAAAATGTTATAAAGTGAAACGCAAATTGTTTTGCCATTTCAGCCTTTGTAAATGCAAACTTCGCCGCCGCGGGCAATAATTAGTTGCTGAGATTGTGAGGTTAAAATATTTTAGCATCTGCTGCCGACATTGCTGTGGTAAACTCATTACTGCCACATGGTTAAGAGTTCAAAAGTTCCTAATCTAGGCATTTTAGCATTGCATAAATTCGATGGAATACATGGCGTATGAATAACGAGCTATTACTTATACATAAGATATTGGAGAAAAAATTCCGCTTAACGATTAAAATACAAGTATGTATTGAAATCTAATAATAATTGAAAATTAAAAATCATTCAAGCAGAGTTTTTTATGATGACCTATAACTTATATATATACTCATATACATACTCGTTACCTCAACCAAAGGCGTTAAAAGATGATCTCGGAACATATTGAAACAAGAACAAACGATCTTTATTTTAATTTTGAACGGTCAGTTTGCGTGGCAGCTACATATATGATATAGTCGTGCGATCTGAACAAGAAGCGTGACCTTGGACAATAATTCATGCCAAATTTCGTGGAGATATCTCGTCAAATAAAATTTTCGTACAAGGACTTCATTGTGATCGTCAGTTTGACTGACAAGTGTAAGCTATAGGGACCCGACATCGGCAGTTCCGACAAATGAGCAGCATCTTAGGGAGAAAAAGTAAGGTGCAAAATTTAAGACCGATATCTCGAAAACTAAAGACTGACTTGGCGTTTATATAGACAGCCGGATAGACAGACACGGCTATATCGTTATATATTGTTATTTATAAACACATATACTTTATAGGATCTAAGAATTACTAAAGAACTATCTTTGAGTATCTTTTAAGTTGTATGATTTAAAAAAAAATATTGTGATAAGGAAAAAATTTGATGTAACCATTTGATTTAACTTCAGGCTCAACTTTCATCTTTGTGTCATTTATCTCATTAGTTTTATTAATTTTCACTATATTTTTCTTAGAAATTTAATTTTAAGGAAGCAGAGAACAAAAATCTTTCGAAATTATTTCTTGCAGCATCAAAAAAACAAAAAGTAATAACAAAAAAGAGTACTTGAAAGCAATTAAAAGTAATTCGGTTATTCAACTAAACACAATGACATTTATTACTCTTATGAAATTTACATAATCAAAATGTTATCATTATTGTTGTCAATTAAATCTGACACAAAAGTCATGTGGACACGCAATGTGTTAAAATAATAAAAAGGAGCAATTGTCATTATTTTAGATTTTATTGCAACACGCAACTTTTAGCCAAGCTAACCAGTTGTCAAAAAATTATAACAAAATTCGTAGTATACTCCTAAGTGCGGACAAACTTTGTGAACGACAAGTAATACATAGGTGTATATATGTATGTGCAATACATGTAATTGTCATTAACAAGCAAACAACACTTATAATTATTCATAAATTTTTCACAAAATGTTGTCAAATGCTTTTAAATAAGTAGTTTGCTTAAATATATGAATCTTAGCTGCAAGCGAGTGATTCTAAGTTGCAGACGTAGGTATATATGTATGTGTGTATTCTGATATTTATGTGAACTTGCTACGCTGAGCACTCATAAATTTGCAAAACTGTCAACCACAAAAAGTGAAATGCAAACAAATTGCATCATAAAATCTGTAGCATCAGTGAGTAAGATAAAATGGCATGAGAATACGATTACCAAGCAACAATCTGAAAGTGACAGTGAAGGGTACTGTTGCACCAAAGAAGAAAAGGCATATACGAGCATATAAGAGAACAGCTATGTACCTTTAACACCTCGTTAACTACTTCGTGGGGGATTGTTATGCTTGGTAATGTATTACTTATAAGATTTTGTGTAAACTGATATACTATATGACTCAAGTAGTTCGAAAAAAATGTGTGCTTTTGAAATAACTCTTTAAGAGTAATGCATTACTTACTTTTTTGGCTAAAGTATGTGTTACAACTATTTTGGAGTATTTTAGATATTTTATCGCTATTAATAATTGAAATGCCTTTATCACTTTTTAAACTCGTAGATACGAACTGTCGAAAGGCTACTTCTTTGTTCAGTTGAGCGACATGTGTTATAGGTATGGAATGATTTTATAATATACTTGTAGGCTAGGGTTAATAATTTATGAAAACAAAAAAATTAATAGTATGATAAAACTCATTGAGAAATAAAGAGATTATAACAAAAATGAAAGAAAAAATTATAATTTGCGGGCGATTTGTGATCGGAAAGTGTAATGGAGAGGGTGGTTTAGTTTTTAAGTGTAAAAACCGATTTATATGGATTTCCTGAAGAACTACAAGTCCTATGGACAAAACTTAAATTTGGGTAATAACAAGATGATATATAACTTGTGTGTTAATACCACATAACCACAAAATTTAAAAATTCAAATTACCGTTTTTTTTTAATTTTTATCTTTAACTAAAATATTTTTCTCTCACGAAATTTGTGGTAAGCTAACCTTTGTATGTCTCAAACGCACTGACGTTTGTATACCGTGAACTGGGATCGGAATTAAGTGTTTGTATGAAAAACTTTGTCATTTGATGAAATAGCTTCAATAAATATGTCATGGGTTATTCTTAGACAAGTATAAACTCCAAGGAAATTGTTCTCCAAACTCCAAAGGAATAGATCGAGTCACTATAGCCACTATGACCGATCAAAATCAAGTTATTGTAAGGAATATTTTATATTTGTGAAGAGTATTATACTAGCTTCGGTGCAACCGAGGTTAACGTGTTTTTTTGTTTTGATTTAAAATATAGATTTCTCACCTTACATTGATTTATTATCGGAAAATGTTCCTAATTTTCAATTGAAAATTCTCAAGTTTAAAAATCTCCCTTTTTAAAAGTCGGTCAGTTTTTTCTTCGCTGAAATCCCTCATTTCTGAGGGTATAAAATATATACACATTACTATGATACATTTTAAAAGGCTTCAATGAGAAATATTTCACGATTTCCAAAAGATTGAAGATAAAAGCAGTAAATTAAAACTGACTTCAAAACTTAGTCTTAATAACATGGTTCTTTTGAATGTATAGGTTCCATATCGTATTCAACTGTGAGGTCGAACCTGTGTAACCAACATTGATGTATAAAGAAATTTCAGTCAAAAATACTTAGAGCATTGAAGGGTTCACCAAACTATATCAGAAAAGAAAATATTCACAAATATCTTGGTATTCTTACCATAAACACAGAATTTGAAAACAGCATAAATGACAGCCACCAATGGTTATCTAATAACACCAAAACTTAAAATTTGAAGATTAGGATGGAAAATGGACATAGTCTTGCCCACTTCTACAAGAAATAGAATGTCTCACAAGCCACATTACAAGTTTGATGCAAGTATTTCTAGCTTGTGCCATTAGCACAGCTTGAAGATCGGAGCAATGGAAGCACATCTTTGGTTTTAGTTATGAAAATATGGAAAAATGTCGTTGCTTATTTGATTTACTATACAAGGTGTGTTCCAAAGTACACAGTCGATGTTTTGGCGATGATTGCCTATCCCGTAGAGTGCATGAGTGGTTTCAACGTTTTCAAAGTGGTCGTGAAGACATAAATGAGAAATGAGCCGAAATCCAAAAAATCGCGCCTGGAGAAGACAAAAGTGAAGACGATGCTGATTTGTTTTTATGATTCCAAGGCTATTGTCCACAAAGAATTTGTTTCACCCGGCCAAAACGTTAATGCGGTATTCTATCTTGGAGTTTTGAAGCGTTTGGTGCGCCGTATTCGACGTGTTCGGCCCGAATATCGCGAAGATGGAAGTTGGCGTTTGTTGCACGTTAATGCGCCGTCTCATCGACCGACGCTTGTGGCCGATTATTTGACCAAATATTTATCTGATATGGCACCGTGCGACTTCTACCTTTTCGGAAAAATGCATTTGCCGATGAAAGGAAAGCGTTATGCAGACGTGGAGGCCATTCAAAAGGCTTGCCATACTGGGCAACAAGCTTAAACACTCGTTCGACATGCTTTTGGACCGTGCAAAAAGCTGCATTAAAGCATAAGAAGACTATTTTGAATAAAATTAACTGATTTTGCCGATAAAACCATTTGTTCTGTCTATTTTATTAAAAGTCCTGTTTACTTTGGAACGCACCTTGTATACATTTGTACGCTAGATTTTTCTCTATTGATCGTTTTTGTATTTTCCTTGTATAAATTTGTATTCATTTAGGAAGCATTATAATGTTTCAAGGCTGAGTTTTTGCTCCTTAAGTTCTAATGACTCTTAACCATGATATATATGTGAACGAGTTTTCGAATTTTTTTACTCTCAGCATGATGATTTTGACTATTTTGCAACTAAATTTGAAAGAGAATTTTATGTACTCACCAGAATGACTTGCCTCCCGTATGAGATCGTGTATGATTTCGTCTCGTACATTTATGCCAAGATTTTTTAACATAAATTGCAGCTCATTTGCTGTGACACGACCATCACGATTTCTATCTAAGAGATCGAATGCAGTTCGCAAATCTGCAAGAAAGAGAATGATAAAAGTTTTATTGAATTAATATTATGAAGGTATTTAAGAGAATATAAAGAAGTATATAAGAAGCGAACACTATAAAACATGAGAAAAAACAAACCCAAAATTCACTTTTTGTTTGGTTTTAGGAATTTCTTTACATGAAAAAACACCCGAAAAGATTGATGATTTTTTTCCTTTTCGATAATTGTTGAGCTTAGCTTCTAAAGTATAATAAGTTCCGTTCGCAGAAATACACAAAAATGATTCCTGATATATTTTATAAACGTACTTCATAACTTTTTTCTACAGGAAATTGTACACTCTTGGTAAGCAATTATACAATTTCTCATAGTATATGAACTTCCATAGCAATTATACCATTTTATAATATAAAATAATAATTTAACTATGAATTTGCACTTAAGCCTTTATATCAAGCTATAAAGACACTTCCACAAAAATGGGTGGTTTTTATTATTCAAGCCATGTACACGTGCGCTGCTACGAAAATTGGTCCAACAGAGCGTATACGTTACATCGGAAATGTACAAAAGATATGTGGGTAGTTGGAATTTATTCTTTGCAGGCACAGACATTCTCCTAGAATATATGTATGTAGTTCTTAATATTTCAAAAAAAAAAAACTCTTTCAACATAGTCATGGTATCACACACACATGCATACATTCAATTAATTCGCGCTGGTGAAAGTGCGAAATGAAGAAAATGTTTGCAATGTTTCATTATATTTCTTCTCCTTATTCTTGTGTGCCGTTACGTATTTCTCTAACATCGCCTGCATTAAGAGCGTTTGCTTATAATTTATACGTTTTAGCGTTAACGACTTATCAGCTGACGTTTCGAGTGAAATTTGGGCAATGTAGTCAATGCAGTTACCATTTGAGTTCATTACACACATTTAAGCCATTAGTACGAATAATATTCAAATATGGTTTGATTGTAGTCTCACGCGAATGTTTTGGGCGATGTTGTTATAGCCATATTAATTGCATGCAAAATGTATATTTATTTATGCTAAACTTTCGTTTTATATGTCAGTCGCGCCGGCATTTCCACTTTTAATACATCATTTTCCTTTATTTTATTATTTCGACATTTCTAACTTTAATGTTTCCGTCGCGTTGCATACTTTTGGTTTACTGCGTAAAACTTGGGTCGTTGGACCGCTTAGCTATTACATTTTTCCACTACGCATTTGTACTATTTTATTATTTCGCAATTCTTCTTGTGAATTCCTCCCAATGAGACTTGCCACAGGTTAAATGGGGAGGTCAGCTGCCTGTAGTAAGCCGATTAAAGACCAAGACGAAAAGTTGTGGCTAAGAAACAAAATTATAATATTTTTAAAATTTATAAAGCTGTTGTTATAAAATATATATTTAGTGTAAATTTAATAGCACTGAAATCAAGCACACAATTACACATTTTTTTCCAAAAACTTAATTAGTATTATAGTATAGCCCCTAAAATAAATAAATAGGCAGTATTTATATTTGAGAAACTTAAATTACAATAAATATTTGCTGAATACCATTTTTTTTTTATAATTAATCATGTTTAGAGCCAAGCTTAATTTTGAATATTTTTTTAATTATAATTATATTCCGATAGGTCGATAATTTTGGATTTATTCTGATTCCTTTATTTTTTTCTTCAATTAAAATCAAGCAATGTAAATTATCACTAAGAAAGCACAAAAATCATAATTTTTGTTGAAAAATAATATCGCCAGAAGCTGCAGTTTTAGTTTTTATTGGTTTCTTATAGCACGTACATACTGTACATGAATGACTTCTTGGAGTTTAGCACTTAACTTTTGTTATAAAAGTAGTTGTGTACTCTTTCTAATCCATTTGGACTGCTTTACGACGCACATCAACTGGATTAATAGCCAAACATCCCGCTAAAACGAAGAATTATACGCTGCCACATATTTTCAAGCTTAAATATTCAGTTATTAAGCAGACCGAAATTGTTATTACTGTTATTTATGACAATAAAAAAATACAACTTGGTTGGAGTATAAAAACTTTTATTTACAACAATCAAATGCGCATGCAAATTAAGTTATTTCGTATAAGTTGAGATTATCAAAGATTTATTGTTTGGTAATGTCGAATATCACCATTTCCGTTTTTGTTGTACGAACGGCTTTAACTATATGCACAGAGTAAGTAGCGGTATACGGATTGATGCTTTTTATAAGAGGTTTTTTAAATGTGTAATTCTATAATAACGCAAAGTTTAGAAATCTTACAATGTAAAAATATAAAAGTTCCAACTATGAATGTTTTGGCTTGGGTTTTGCGATATACTGCTACTGATACTCTTTAAACATAAATTTTAATATAATATAATATTTAGCTCTAATGTAGTTTAGTGGTATGGTTCTAGTTGTGTGTCATATAGTTCACTTAGGTTTGGCGCTCAGAATGATAGTCATAGATTAGTTCTTAGCTGTAATAGGTTATAGCTATTTATTATTTGCCAATCTAATTTTTTATAGAATTTTGAAAGCCAATTTACTTTCTTCATTAGAGATAGAGGATCAGATAGTATTCTCATAGTATGAGCTAAAGAAAAAATATTTCCTAAGAACAAAATTCTAAGATTTTGAAAATCATTTTTTAATTTCTTTTCTGTTACATATATGTATATATATATATTTGTTTTAAAATTTGTACTTCCAAACTTCGATTGATTGTTTTAAAATTTGAGTGAACCAATTACAATATAAAACAGAATATGGTAATATATGGTACATAATGTATTTAACCATACATATTTTATTTTAGAACCAGAAAACTAAATATGAATTGACGTAAAGCTAAAAACAGACATATTGTATAATAAAAAAATTGTAGTTAGTCGCTCTGGTGTATGTAAATTTTTCATAATCTTTTAATTCAGAAAATGAATTGATTGAGTATTTATCAAGGAACCAGCCGAATAAGTGAACATCAAAATTATGAACTGAGTAAGTCTGCCAAAAGGTGCGGTCAACATTTTGATACAAGTTAGAAGGCAACAGTTACCATTTGGATGATAAGTTTTTTACTAAAATAAGTGATAAAAATCTGAGCGCAAATTAAATACTCTAAAAATTCGTTTGAGGTAGAATGCCATTAAGATACAAGATATTAATAAAGTTCTTAATATAGATCAATTAAGATACTGGATCAAGGGAGAAATGGAGGTGACATAACTCGGCGATACCAAAGTGTAAATTATTTCAATTTTCTGGTTGAAAATTGCTAGTGTATTCGTAAGTCACTCTAAAAGATATTAGCCGTCTTCGATTCGCCAAACGTTGGGGAGTAGCAAATCGAACAAACTATATTAGTTCAAACACACTGGCAGCACTTGCGTTGTAACCATGAGCAATCATATCCTCTATCGCATAAACAATTGCGTTTCTTTTATGGAGAAATTTCACTTATAGCCTTATTAACCTTTTGATTTCGAGTTTCACGTTTTCTATAAACTATAATACTCTGCTTTATTTCAAGTTTAAAATTTTGAAAAAATCTTGTATTTTAATTTTTGAGAGGAGTTTGTCATATGAGCCATTCCGAATCGTAAAACAGATATAAAATCTGTGCATTCAAATTTGGAAGCATTGAAGATAGCGGTTATACCATTTTAATGAGGAATGCTTATACTTTCTTGTATCAATTGAAAGCTATAACTTTGTTATTGCTTTTACAGGTAAATTTTCTACAAAGAGAGCAGTGCGCAAGGATAACGAGCAGAGAAAGGGCGAAATAACCTTACATTTTTATACTAAATTTTTGTTAGTATTTAACACTTATTTAATTTTATTTAAATTGTGTTAAGCAATCAAACACGTGAATACACTTATTCTTCTAATTCTAAAGAAATTATTTATTAAATGCAAAGTTGAATGTCCACAATATATGAATTTCCTTACTTCCTCACCCCCGCGTTATTGTAAATGCATATGTGCATGAAGTATACTCACATGTATGTGCATGTTTGTTTGCCAGACAATGTAATGATAGTTACAAGTTCACACATTGATAGACAACAAACAAATCGATCAACGAGCAGCACACCCTTAAAAACATATATGAATACACATATCTGTACTTGTACTGTTTGAGTAACTAACGGTAAATAATTACCCACACCAATCAACTGTTTACTTGGAGGGATTGTAACAAACTGGATGTTAGTTTTGCTCGTACCAAACAGTTGCTGGCGCAAACTTTGTCTGCGGTCTATGTTGATATACTTGTACTGACCTCGACCTTTACACAGATATGTTCGCACATAATTAACTCACAGCTAATGCATAACTATTAGATGGTTGTAATAAAATCGTGCATAGCGCAACGAATTAAAAGTGTCTGTGGTGTAAAAGGAGAGTGATGGTAATTAAAGTTTATAGTTTGTTCACACCACTTATAGACACGATGCATTAACAAATGACACGCATGTGGTTTTTTGTGTGACATAATGTATAAGGTACACAAATTTGAACTTTACATTATCAATTAACAACGTTTTCGGAAATTTCTTTGAATTTATGGAAATCAGATTTCTGTAACCATATCTCTGAATATATTTTTTGTAACGATTTGAGGACCTAAATTCCGTCGTATACTTCAATAGAGTGCCACCAGTTACTAAGCTGAAACAATATAAACATATTTTGGATTCTTCAGTGCAACCCTCGAATAGTTTAAAACAATTTAAAAGATTGGCATTTGCTTTAAAGTAAAAATCACAAGATTCTAAGATAAAAATATTATTGAGAAGAGCTGCCAATTGTTTTGAGATAACAAAAAAATCACAAGATAATGAGACTTCTGAATCCGCTTATCGATCTGAAGGGGCTTTAAAACGGTTTCAGATGAAAATGTTACTGAGAAGAGTTGCCACCTGTATATATTTTCATTCAATTAAAAAAATACAATATGTATATCGAAATAAATATATAGTAAGTGTCTAAAAATGTGGAAACTAGAACTCAAAATGTTGGTAATTTCTTTAATATAATATTATATATGTACAATATATGAAATACTTGTTCTTTACCTCTTATAAGCTCCCTTTAAGAATCGTCACCGTGATATAATTTAATTCTTATAATTTCTAAGTTTTCCGATTACACATCATTTTACTGACTTGAGTGCAAGTGAAAATTTTACATCGTTGTCAACTTAAAAATTGCTTACTTCATTGTTAGCTAATACTTTACACCCAATCCTCAACTTTATATCTACATTGTCAGAATTATTGCTTCCTTTGAGCAACACGTAGCTTCATATATTTTGTTTGCTTTCACATTTGCTTTATTATTCTATTTTTTATTACCTATTATGCGTGGGTATCATATCAAACGTCAGTAGGTCAAGGGCGCTTGCGCTTTTTATTTCCGCCTTTATTTAACAAAATTTTCACTCTTACATAACAAAGCATACATTCATATTTATAACTGTAAAAGCTCAGTGGCAAAGTCTTAAAGTCCACATTACATTTCAACGAGACGAAACCTCAAGACACATTTTTATTTATGTATGCTGACAGTGATTTGTAATTTCTTTTTCATACAAGTATACATACGTGTACACTTTGTGGCAAGACGAGCCCAACATTTTGCCGCAAACACATTTGTGGAATAGTAAATTTTTATATATCGACAGAGTGTCTCTTGCGAGTTTTTATCGCACTTAAGTGCTGTGTGTGTGTGTGTATGTGTGTAAGTGGGGCTTGTAAATGAGCATCAACGTCACCAACTTTGGCAGAAAGATAAAAATGAGTATGATATAGTGTTTGTAAGGGCTTCGCTTGAAGCAACTTGTAAACTCTCATTATATAACTACGAATATTATTTTTCTTTGTGTTAAATGGGGGAATTTAGCACAAAACTATATAAATTTGTAAGTATGTAAGTTTTGTTTGCGGATTGTCAATGCAAGGCTGCTGCCACGCGAGGTCAGTGTTGTATGAAAATGACGTTAACACACCCTCATGCACACATGCAATTCAGACAAGTGAAGAGAACTGTTGTCAACAATATTATTTGCAATGAATAAATAAATGAAAAAACAGATTATAAAACGCTTTATATAATTCTCATCAGCAAGAAAAAAATTTTAAATCAAAAGTTACAAACAATGAAGCTCTAAGTTTGGGTGTAACCGAACATTTTATAATCTCGCAAGATAAAGTGATATACGTGATACGTGATGGGCGCCAAGGGCATGATAGGGATGGATAGCAATCAAGCCTACTTCGCAAACAAACTTTTAAATTCCGTCTGATTCTTTTACTTTACAGTATACAAATCAAACATCAATGAAGTTATCATAATACAACTTTGCACAAATAATGCCCACATGGTATTTCATCTTACGCCAAAAAATAGCTGAAATTGAACTACAACTTTTCAAACATCCTGATACCGAATTTGTTTACCCCAGAACCTATAGCTGACTTCTTACCGAAAATAACGGTCAATCTGGAGGTCTAGGATTGAAATTTGTGAAACGTTTTCAATGATAATAGCTTTCTTTTGTGCGAAAAATGTGTAAAATCACTTCAATAGTACCCTTAGCCTCTTTTAATTACACTATATCCTCTTGCTTAAATTGGAAGAAGTCAGGACAATGAGAAGTTATGTCCTGATTAATATACTTTAATATAAAGTGTTGCTACACCGGTAAGTACTTTCCCACATTTGATGTTTTTAATTGCGAAAGTATAAAATGTTCGGTTACATCTGAACTTATATCTTTCATACTTCTTCTGCCTAGCATTGATTTTAAAAATGTTTTATATTTCTATTTTATTATGATATACTTACTATAATTCTAACCCCATTAAATATACACATATAATATGCATATTATATACTTGTATATACCTATATAAGTGTATAAATTTTTCGGTGTTCATACAGTCCAAAATTACAGGTATCTTCTTCAAATAATTTACATGTATTGTAATTTCAGCACCTGCCACTCACTGCGAATATGTCTACTTTTATGGCAGCTTTTTCTTGTTATTTTTCCAATCGCAATAAATATCGAATATCAAAGTGGGAAATCAATGTTGCGTCGTCAGGAAAATTTTGATACTCATACTTTTCACACGTTCTACTTATGACACGGTATTGCAACATTTGTGACAACATGTCTGAGCCAAGAATATGTTACATATATTTATATATAATATAATACGTGTACAAATGCCAAATCGATGAAACTTTAGCACTGCGTGCTCTGAATTTGTCGTAGTATTATTCTTGTTTGCATTTGAATTATAATTTCTATCAATAAATGTGCGGTAATTTCGTGTGACACCGCGCAAAGAAAAACGAGAGAACCATTGCATTTGTGCTTATGAGCAACGCTTCATGTTTTATAGCTTTAACCTAATTTAACGGCAGCAATTATAGTTTCAAAACAGAAGTAATTTCTAATATGACTCTTAACACTTATTTACGAATGTAGCGCTCTGGGTTAGTGTGCACCTTCGGGCAGCTCTAGCTTGTTTATATTCCTTGTCGTAAATTTTACTATAACTTTTACCATATGCGTTCATTGAGTAGCAAACTTTTTGTTGTTGACTTTTTAAGAGATTTGTAAAAGTTTTTAATATTGTTTGTGAAATTTGTAACTCACTCTTCTTTAACTGACACTAATAAACAACAATTTGAGTAGAGCTGCCGATACACTATTTTATCAAAACTCTATTTATGTAGCTCTGGTTGAATTTTATTAGCCGCAGTAGTTTGAATAATAGGCAAGACCAAACTACTTAGACTTCAATGTACAATTTAAGACAACAAAATTTATTTCGGGGGCTTGCTATTTTATAATTGTATAATTCTAAATCTAGCCAAAACAAAGTTTATGACGGTTAAATATTCATGTTTATTGAATGCTTTAACGATGAAAAGGCCGGAATAAGTCCGCGATTCGACGAAAAGGAACGTTTGACTAATACCTTCTTTTTTTCTTTTTTTTTTCTTTTTTTTATGGAACGAACTATTCCTTTTTTTTCAGCATGTGCTTTACTTTTACGGTCTAGTAACTTTTTACACCCCACCCTAATAGGCATGTAATGACACTAGTGTATTTTTATACAATTAATAAACGAAAACAATAAATGCAATATAAATGTTTTTTTTTATTAATTATAAGCTGAGATCCTATAAAATACTTTAAAATTAAAAGTTTGAAAATTAAACTGATTTGTACATTTTTATGATGAGAATCTGTAATACGTGAAAATTCAGCCCAATTTTTCGTTTCCGATTAGTTAGTATCTAATTGTATGCTAAAGGTATATGTTGTAGACTAATTAATTCCAAATTGTACCATATAAGGGGTAATCTGGGAGTACTCTTCTTAAAGATTACTCGATATTTTTTTGCGGGGTACTCAACTGTCACAGTGGTATATTTTAGTTCTCAACATTTCAGTTCAATTAAGATAAAGGAAGCTTGTTTTTGCTGTTTATGTTGACTAAAGTTATATAAGACGACGAATAATTAAACAAGTTTAAACATTATGTTTAAATTAGGATGATAAGTTCGGGATATTTAAGTTATTTTGCATTAAACACTTTTACACTTAAGATGGAATATAAAAAACTATGGGTTGAAATTTAAGCATTAATTTTTTGAAAAATTCCCTCGACCCTTTTTTCGAGACTTCAAATTCACCGTCCAGATTTTTTCACTTTACCTTATTTCCATTGCATTCTTTTCACATTTTCTTCACTTTCAATACGCATTTATTTATGTTTTTATTTGTATGAAATCTAATAAAACTTTCGTTATTTGCGCTGCAAATGAAATTGTACCATTATCGCTAAGAAGGCAGCGTGTTTGGCACGGCAGTCATAAATACTTCTAAAGTAGCTCAAATGGGTGCCGCAAACTGCTCTCTTACCTGCAGCACAACTGCCATCAGCAGCAACAACAACGCTGCGCTAGCAAAGGCAATAGCAGTGAATGCTTTTGCTTAAACAAATTACGATTGCATTTTATTTGCAGAAATAAGCAAAAGTTTTCATTTTTGTAAACTGCAAGTGATGGCATTAAAAGTTCTATGTAGTTTCAGTTTATACTGCCAACCGGTCCTTAGGCGTAATGTTATATTATATAAACTAGTCTGCATGCTTTGCTGAACGTGACTTGAACGCATTGGTTTAACGATTTGCTGTTTCAGCTTTATTATATTACTTTTAAAAAGTCCTGGTTAGAGCCGGTGCAAGGTGTGGCTAGTGCGAAAATGAGGTGAAACTAAAACTTCTGATAGAGAAATTTTTAAAGTCAATTATTGGAATAATGGCTTCTGCTATTTATCTCACAAAAAAAGTAAAATATATTGTATAATTGTTTCATAAATTTTCTGGCTTAATTGTGTTAATATAGAACAAGTATTTCTGGTTAATATTTGTTCCAAGTGCTATAAGTCTGCTCTTTATATATTCTACTATATTTAATTAAACACCTGAATTTTGTATTTTTAATATAATTGAATAGAAACTGAAATCGATCGAATTTAATTACCAAATACGAGTATATATTTTTAATTTTTTTTTACTCTAATTAATTTCAAAAATGTTTTCCACATTCGAAATTTATTTGTATTGAAACTATATCATGACGAGATGCCGCAACAGAGCAACTAGAGTGGGAAAAATTAGGAAATACATCAAATCCACTGAGTTTTTGTTGAGTCTTATTTATTCATTTATTATAGTATATTCTACAAGAAAAAACCTTAACTTCGGTTGCACCGAAACTATAATACCTTTCAAAAATACAAAGGTTTTTGACAAGAGCTTGATTCCGATCTAATTTCATGAAAATACCTCGTCAAATAAAAAACTTTCTCATACAAGCACTTGATTCCGATTATCCAGTTTGTATGGCAGATATATGCTTTAGTCATATGATCTACACAATTTCTTCGGATATTACATTATTGCCTTAGGAAATAACTCATGCCAAGTTTTGTGAAGATATTAAGTCAAATAAAAAAGTTTCCCAAACAAGCACTTGATTCCGATTATTCGGTTTGTATCACAGCTATATGCTATAGTGGTCCGATGTTAACCGCTTCGACAAATGAGCAGCTTCTTAGTGAGGAAAGGACAGGTTCAAAATTTCAGATCGATAGCTTGTAACTGAGGGACTAGTTCGTATATATACAGACAGACGGACAGACGGATGGACAGACGGACGGCCATGGCTAAATAAACTCAGCTTATCATGCTCATCATTTATGTATAAATTTAAAGGGTCTCCGATGTTTCCTTCTGGGTGTTACAAACTTTGTGGCAAACTTAATATATCCCGTTCAGGGTATAAAAATGGACTGCCGCTGGTTAGTCTCTAGAGAAAGCGAGCTAAATAAACATCCCTAATCTCTGTTTTATGAAGTAAACTTGTGCAATAGAAACCACATTTGGAATCATGTTAAACGTATTTTAATTGGCAAGAAAAATGCCAAATTAGAATTTCGGCTGGCGTGAGGGATTCAACAGGCATATTAAAATACTTGACAATTCTATGCAGTAAGTTTTACTTTAGCTACCTTAAAAGCAAATATTAGTGTATAATTATATATATATATTATTATATTAACACTGAGTATATCAAGATATTAATGACTTAAAAGTCCATACCATAAAGCGGGTGAAGTAATTTTGGCTTCAGAAACATCAATCTCCTTTTGCAAAAGACTACATAGTTTTTTAAAAAATCGAGTTTTTCATATTTTCAAAGTTTAACTATTTAAGAATATGTCTACGAGAGAATTTTTGAAAATTTAAAATATTTTCGGAGATATAGACATTTTACTGACCCGGCCTCCAACCTAGTTCGGCTGGGTCTAATCGAACAAAAGACTTTACGCGAAAATGCGTTTTTCTCAGATCAGACTTTTTCAATACGATACTCACGATTTCTCGAGTTCTACTGGGCCGATTTACTTGAAATTTTCAGATAACCTTCATTATAGACCTCTCTCGAGTATGAACTAGCCTCTTTCGCAAATTTCATTTTTTACTATTTAAAAAAAAAACGAGAAAATAAAAAAAATTATAAAAAAAAATCGTTTTTTTTCAAACAGACGCCATTTTGTCAAACATTTTTTTTTCCTTATCGTAATTTTTTATCGATGACTAGGAGGCTTGAAATCATGGGCCAATTTTTTGAGTTTTTGAGAAATCCATAATATAAATATTGATTGCCTTTTTTTTACGACACTTTAAAAATTACCTAAAATTCATATCTCTACAATGAAATACCTCCTAAAAACTTTTGAGAACCAAAACTAAGAAATTACTCACCAACTCTTTATGATTGGTACATATAATATTCTCAGTAAACGTGAAGTGCAAATATGCTTTTCATAAAATATGGCATTAAGTTTGTATTAGGAAATAAGCGTATCCCTATAATTATCCAATGAGAATGCCTACACAGACAATTTTTCAATTAAATTTAACTCCGTGTCACCACTTAATTGGATCTGTTAATTACAAGTTTATTTCACCCAGAGTCATAGCAATTCGCTAACTGTTGCTAAACTTTATGTGCATGCATTAGTTTCATTCACATTATCAGAAACATGTATCTGATGTTTGTGCAAAACTATACTTAGCCACAGTGTGCACACACACACGCGCGCCCTCGTGCATTTGCAACAGGACAAGGAATCGTAAAACTTTCTGACCATCAGACCGTGAGTCTGAGTCTTCATCCGGCGAACACTTTTCCACTGTTGCTTTTGGCGGGAAATATTGTGTGTTAGCAATTTTCAAAGTTAGACACATGTACGCAATTTTGCAATTTGTAATTTTTAACAAACCTGTTTCATAACAAAAGTGTGTTGCGAACAGCGTTAATTAGAAAATCACACTTCATATCTTTTATGTGGTTGCGCTCGGCGAATGCAATTTTCTATTACTACAATATATTTATGTATCTGTTAAATAGTATTTATTTACGTGTTTGTGGTTTTTCATAAATTAAAAAAGGATGTGTACATTTTGTGCATGCAATCGTGGGTATCTATGTTATTGGTAAAATGGTGCATTGTTAAAGAGTTGATAATAAGTTTAAAGTTTGAATAAAGGCGAAGAAACTAAGGTTTAATTTTTAACAGTCATAGTCACCAATAAAACTCATTGCAATCAATTAAACTTCAAGTGTTGACTTTCTTATGAATGTCTTAAAAAAGTTTCTTTTGTTATTAGAAAAATTACAATTTTTTTAAAAAAAGGGGATTTTTACACACTGCTAGCTTAATTTAAACTTTTAGTTTAAAACATAAAAAAAAGGGAAGGAAGGGCTAAGTTCGGGTGTAACCGATCTTTTCATGCTCTTGCAATTTGCCAGGATCAAAGCCGTCGTCAAATAAAAAATGTGGATGTTTGGCAGCTAAGTACAAGGTGTGTTCAAAGGAAAATACTATAGTGCTATTATGCTTCGTATATGCGATAGTGAAACAATCTGAACAATTTCTTCGGAGAATGCATTATTGCCTTAGATAGTAATCCATGCCAAATATTGTGAAGATATCTTGTCAAATGAAAAGTTTTCCAATCGTTCAGTTTGTATGGCAGCTATATGCTATAGTGGTCTGAAATCGATGGTTCCGATAAATAAGCAGCTGCTTAAATATGGAAGAAAAGAACGTGTGCAAAATTTAAGATTGATATCTCAAAAACTGAGAGACTAGTTCGCGTATATACAGATTAACGGACAGACAGACGAGCATGGCTCAATATATATTTTATAGGGTCTCCGACGTTTCCTTCTGGGTGTTACAAACTTCGTAGTATATCCTCTTCAGGGTATAAAAATTGATATCTAAAATAGTTTTTGAGTTACATCCTTCTTAAGTGAAGTCGCTAAATTCAATTAAGCTCCATCAGTTTATCTTTAAAAGCGTTTTTCTCAAAACTTCATTCGGAATTCAAAATTCAATTTCTTTTAAACGCCGCTATTTTGTCAATACTTTTTTTTTTACTGTAGGCCAATTTCTATTCTTCCAGTAGAAAGTTTTTTGTTTTTAATTTCATCCACGGAGAAGACCGAAACCCTCAGCAGCGGAGGACCTTTTCTTAACGCCGCCGGAGATCGCGTGAAACTCGAAAACTACAATACTAAATTTTTTTCTTACAAAATTCTGCGTATTCCTAAAAAATCATTTATACAATACTACAACATTTTTTTTTTCATTTAAATATATATAACTTTGGGCCTAAAAAGGAGCTTTAACATGAAGAAAACCTCAGCCGAAAGTCATATAGTTTTGGAAGAAGTTTATGGTGCGAAAAGTGATAATTTGGCTTGAAAGATAAAGAACGTCCTTGGCGGCCAAAAAAGTATTTGAAGTTAACAAAAAATTTGCTTGATTCATTCTTGGTTGGCACAATTCTTTTAGGATGGAATCCACAAATTGCCACAGAGGCTGGAAAACGCTGTAAGCCCATTCAGTACAGTATAAAAGCTTAAAAGTTCAACTCTTGGCCATTAGTTATGACGGGAAATATTTGTATAATGGTGGAAGGAGCAAAAGCCATTTAAATTTTCTTCTCTGCAAATGCAGCGGGTCCTTAATACATACCGTGCCATGAAGAAAGGTATGTCTCACATATCTATCTCCAGTGTAAATATTATTATTAATATTAGATTCTATCACATTAAAAACAATAATTTGGTATATTTTTAACAGATTTATTGAATTCAAACATTTTAAAGCGTTTTTGTGAGTGAATAGTTACAAAACACAGTCAACATATATATGAAGTATATTATTAAGCACTTTTTTTCGATATCTTCAATCAAAAAATGTTTTTGTAGACATCCCTGCGGCTTAATTCTTGGTAGCAAATTTTTGGCTCAAGTTTTGTTGCGGCATAAATTTACACTGATAAAGCGAAATTGGTTGTTGTTATTGGTGATTACTTTTATACCGCTATACTTAATTTGATGCGAGTAATAAAAGTTGTCAGATATATCCGATTACAAATATTTTCTCTATGTTGCAGTATGATAATTTTTCGAAGAATATGATGCCAAAAATGTGCCATATTATTTTCTTGATTTTTATATCACGTACATATGTGCATAGTTGTGTATACTCGTACATATGTAGATACATGTATATATGATATATATGTGGGCGTCTGCATATGGTATATCATATTTTGAGTCTAAAGTGTTTTGCTCTTATGCTGTTGGATACAAGTGATAAGATACTCGATTTCAATCGAATAACTTCTAAAAATATATACTCTATACATATATGTTATATGTAAATAATGGCATGTGTACGTGCGCTTATCGCAAAAAAAAAAACAAGAAAAAACGTTTACTTCGGTTACACCGAAGCTATAATACCCTTCACAAATACAAAAGATTTCTTGAATGCGATCGTTTAAATTGTATAACAGCTATATGCTTTAGCGATCCGATCATGGAAATTTCTTCGAAGATTGCACTGACGCTTTGAGCAATAATCCAACCCAAATTCCGTGAAGATATCTCGTCAAATACAAAAGTTTTGCATACAAGCACTTGATTCCGACCGCTCAATTTGTATGGCAGTTATATGCTATAGTGATCCCATATCAAATATTTCCGACGTTTTCTTATGGATGTTACAAATTCCATGGCAAACTTAATATACCCTGTTAAGGGTATAAGAAACTCCTATACAAATCTATGCGAAAAGAGGGAATTAAAATATAGAAAGATAAGCATAATGATGGAATATATAAACTTATATATATATATGTATTGAAGCTAAGCGCTTTGAAGACTGGCTGCTTAATAGTCTTGCTCGCTTACAACATATTCTATTTGCTGTTATTCGGCATTTAGTTTACTTATTCTTTTCGTGAGCGAATTTGGGAAAACTTAAATAAATTGGTATGCGCTTTTAAAGCTCATTTGGCTTCCATTATTTCACACCTATGGTTTATTAAAGAAAATTAAAAATAAAATTTACCATCTCATGCTTACGATAATTAGTTGAAACATAAACGTGCTATTTGTGTACATTTGCTTTATTTTTAACGCTTAACGTTTAAACGCCTTCATTAGACATCAATATTTATTAAGCAGTATAATATATTAAGTGTGTGAGAAATTAAAGATAATACTTTAATGACGTAATATATTATAAAATAATGCTAATAAAATTAATTTCAATGCGATAATTTATTTAGAATAGAAACGCTTGCTAAAATATAGAGGAGAAGGTGTTAAAGTACTGCTCACTGCATAAAAAAGTTCAAATTGCCTTTGATAATTGTACAGCAAACAAAGCTATATCTTAAATAGTGTGAAAGATGCCTTTCATTGGGTCTTGACGATTTAAAATTTACAGGAATCTCTTTTTGTTCCATAAAACCAATTTCCACATTATTGTTATAAAAATAAAACACTCGTATGTGTTAAGGTATTTTCATCTGGTAAGGTATTTCCTCGTCAAGGTCAGTCAAGGAATTTCTCAAAATCATCAGTGTCTTTACTTTTATGCTTTTTCAAGTGACCAGTAACTTATGTATTCACTTGTGCCTTGTTGATTTCTACACCTCTAATTAATTTTATTTGAAACATTCGATTTAATACGACATCCTCATAATTATGTCATTTTATAATTGTAATTTACTATGGCTCAGTTTGTTTGTTCCCGAAGATTCGATTACAAATTTTATATTTGAGTATTTTTTTTTTGAGTTGTAGATTAATATAAATCTTGAACAAAAATTAAAACTTGGAATACTATTTCTAACTTAAGGGCCATCAGTTTATATACCATATTTTCCAACTATTCGAAGGATTGAAAATATATACCATATATACTAAAAAATTAGTTAACGTTTACTTTTAATTTTCTGCTTTAAGTTAATATTATATAAAAATTTCCAAAGTTTATTTTTTAAAATTAAATATTACTCATTCCAAACTCAAAAAAAAAATTAGAGTTCTTTGAAATTTAAATATATTGCTCTAATATAAGAAAAGATAGATTTGTTCTCCTTGTTTTTGTTATTAGTAGGTATATCTACGAAATAGTTGGTATCTCTACTCTCTATAACAAGAAGCATACTAGGTGTAACTTTTTCTAAAAACTTTTGTCTCTGAAAAACTTACTATAATTCCAGCGAAATCGACGCATCAAATATTGCTAAAGCTTATGTAGAGATGTACCACTACGCAATGGGTGTGGTTTTGGGAAAGACATAAAATAAAACTGTTTTCATCTTATAGACGATACAATCTAAAAAGAATTCTGGAAATTTCATTGAGAAATTTGTATTTTCGAATTTATTTAATTTATAATAAACTAGCAGACCCGACAGACGTTGCTCTGTATCCAGGTATTTAATTCGTATATTTCAATATTTTTTGCATCAACTGTAACAATGTAGACTGTCTTGATTTACAATGTTTTCATCATTATATGTTCATTTATCACATTTCGACCATTTGATGCATGTTTTAATTATAACAGTTTTTTTTGTTAATTTATAAAAAGATAAATTTATCGTAATGCCATTGGATGTACAATATTTTTTGTTAACCTCTGAGGGGTATATTTGTATAAACATATTATGGTTTTCCTGGAACACGCAACATATTTTGAAATTAGTCAACATATACATTTTTTGCGGTTGAAGTTTTATAGTTTACGAAGCCATAAGCATAATTAGTGTAATTATGTCGCAAATTTGAAAATATACGTTTCATTGAGTAGCTTGAAAATTCATACATCGACAGTGGCGCAGTATTTCGGATTCAATATAAAAAATTCCGAAATCTACTGTAAAATAATTTATAAATTGAAAGTTAATTAAATGTATAGTGCAATATAGTAAATTGAACCGAATTGTAAATTCCAACATTTCATTTTCGAATCCACACAAAAAATTTCATTTTAATCAGTCAAGCCGTTTAGAAGGAGTTTAGTGACATACACATGTACAGTAGAACATTGTTTCCTTTTTTTTTCAAATTATTAAACATTTCTAAGGAAATCGTAGTTAAAAAGCTGCATGTTTACATAACTGTATAACTCTCATGAAAACATTGTATGCAAGAAAACATAAACACAACAAGTATAGCACTTGGCAACCAAATAAAAAATCCTACCAAAATAGTAAACAACAGAAGCACAGCTGTTTGCACAAAATAATTAATAATATTAAATACGTACTTATGTATATAGAACAAATATGTAGATAACAGCGCAAATATGTATATGAAATAATATGTCACTCATACGCGGCGTATTCCCCACGCGCAAACACTAAATGAGTACAATATCAAACAGCTAACTACAGCTACATGCATGTATATATATAAAGCGCCGCAGACAAACGACTCACCTCGCACTTGACTGGCAACAGCTCGATGATCCATTTCGCCTGTGTGTAGACTAGGTCGGTACGCTGGCTGGTCAACTACGAGTACTTGGGTTGGGTGTATGCCGTACAGCCGACAAGCAAAACGCTGATCGAGAACTGAACTGAACGTTACAATCAAATAAGGAGCGTTAGGTAGCAGGGGTGGATGTGCTGGAATTTAATTGGATAGGTGCAGGTAGAGCACAGAAAACTATGACTCACATTGAGTATTTTTCGCTGCTTCGTATACACCTTGCACAACAAATCACAGTTGGCTCTTTACACACGTACAAATGTTTGCATGTATGTGTGTGTATATAAATGTTTTCGATATTTTATATTTGAATACGTTTAGCATAAACGAATTTACGCTGCTTATTTGCGGTCAATTTACTTTTGTTGTTGTTGTTTTTTAACTAATTGTTTGTTTTCATTGCAATGTTTCTTCTTTTCGGCTATTTGATATGGACGGTCATTTAGCTACGGCGTGGCGCTCAGCTTATTTTATCGCCACTCGCTGCGAATCTTTCACTAAAAAAACCGTAAATTTCTATATCTATATATAAAAGAATGTGTGTGACTTAGTATAATTTAGGTGATTTGGCGTTTATTTGCATTAAAAACAAAAGAAGTAGATGATGATCAACGAAGAGTAAACGCACCCAAACGCAAACACAAATACACAAAAAATATCGCGAAATCGAAAACGGTAGGCGTATGCAAGTGCATACACTTCTGTATGCTTATGTAAATATGTATAAGGTATAAGCATTTAATGACTTGAGATCTTATAGCCTCGTAATAGTTGTAGAGCTCATAATACCAAGAACTCAATTCGCACTACGATTAATTGAATATAAATTATTGTATTCTTGTTGCTCTCACTTGCACGTGTCGATCTGTGTATGCACAGATATGTGTGTGTTTATATTCGCCCCACTCAACTCATCGAAAAGCGGTGCTATTGGCATTAATGTTATAATTACGCGGTGCAAAGTAATTGGGGCACGTAGAGAGCATGTGGCAGTGACACAAGAAAATGAAATATGCGAAGAACAACACCAAAGTATAATAAAATGTTATATTCCAAGAACCGCCACTGTTTTGTAAAAATTATTATTGGCAGTGGTAAGTGTGCTGACGGCTTGTGCTATTTTGCTAACCGCAATTAATTGCTGGGAATATGCGGCTGTTGACCCAGTAATTCTAGCACTTATTGGCTACCAGCACCTCAATGGTGGGAAGAGTTTTCGTTCTTGCTTTTAATATTATATATTGTATATAAATACTTTGAAAGTTTATTTTTTTTTTGAAATTATTATTCATTTAAAATAAAAAAATTTTAAGTTTCTCGAAATTTAAATATATGATTTTGGTGACCCTGAACTCTAATATATTGCTAGTAAATACAACAAACAAGGAATGCCAAATTAGTTTGTTCTGCATATTTTTGTTATTAGTGACTGAGAAAATTACTTCCTTAACATTATTTAGATATCTAGGGCATGGGATGAAAAAAGTATGATTATTCGATTACAACAATATATTTGTTCAATGACCTGGACTGTTTTACAGCAAGAGCTGAAACTACATATGCTTTTTTGAAAAGCTTAAAACAGTTATTTAATATAATTCTAATTTTATATTTATATTAAAACTAAATATATCATATCTCTAGTCTCAATAACAAGAGACCTGCTACTAATTTCTGCTAAAAATTCTTATTTCATAATGAAAAAGGCAATATGATTCCTAACCACATTGGAGTATCATATATTGTTAAAACTTATGTAGATATAGCAATAAAGAAGTATCACACTTCGTGCATATAATATCATATTAAATGTCTTTCTTTTGTACAAGCTACTTACTCAAGTTCATAAGGCCTCTCACCCGAACTGCAAGCCGACAATAGAAATTAGTGAAAAAAAATAAATCTCAACTATGCATTTTGTGAAGAGTGAGAGATGTTTGGTTGAAAGGATAAATCGAAATCCTGACCGTAGGCGGCCGCACTTAATGCCTCAAATGCTTTAAATTTGAACATTGGGAGCAATGAAAGAGTCGAGATATGATTGAGTTAGTAAAATCCTTTATATTGTGTATAGCTTTGATAACAGTAAAATATTAAATGAGATCGGTGGAAATTCTTATTACTACAATTATGTGCAAGTAGTTTACAAATTTAACACTCATCATTTGTCTTCGAGTAATCACCGCAAAAGATACAAAAAATGTGGTTTTAAAAAGCATTTATAGATAAACTGATGGAGCTGCTTGAACTGAGAGACTGCACTAAAACAGGCTGTAGTTCATAAAATACTTATTTGAAATTTTCGTTTAAAATTTTTATATGGTCCCTTAAAACACATTTTTTATAGCAATGCTAGATACAGGGATGTAAGTTAAGAGATTGTTTCATATCAAGATAATATAGAGTTGCTTGGGGTAACCTCTCTAATTCTTCGATAACATATTATAGAATAGAAGATCAAAATTAAGTTCCATATTTTTAAATGAAAAATATATAACAGTATGTGTCATTAATATAAACCTAAATTATAAATTGTAAGCGTTAACATTGAAACAACAATTTGGAGGCTAAAAAATTGTATGTGTCAACCAAAAATTTACACCGTTATATAATATTGTTTATAACAAAGCTTACTAAGATTTTCAAATGCTGATTTTTCTTTAAAAATTTCGTATTTAATTTTACCATTAACGTTCCATAACGAGCAAAAATAGAAGTGTAATATTATATTTTGAAAACATTTTCGAAATAAATTATATCGGATGTCGATGTGAAACTCTTTAATTTATATAAAACTTGTTACATTGTAAATATTTTTAGCTTTAATTGCTATTTAATCGCATTATTAAAGACCGCTTTTACTACATATATACATACTATAAACACTTGCCCATTGCATGCCGTTGAATAACAGGCACATTGGTATAATATTATGAAATATTGAGCTAAAACAAGACACCAGCGACGTTAAAATAAAACGCGCTTGTATATAACACTTATGCATATTTATGGCAAACACACACACAAATATATTTGCAATATATGCAAGCAATCAATGCAGTAGAACTTTTGCAATGGCGAACTTGTGTGTGCGGCAAGGGTTCATTGAATGACATGAATAGAAGGTCACCCAACGGTAAACTGAAGTAGAAGGTGGCCATAGTGCCGTGGCAACATGCACAATGTGGCAACAGCGGCTAGAGCTTGGCTGCGGCGATGATACGTGGCGCTGATGCTGCATTGGCTATTGTCAGCATGGTCGCACTATGATTGCAATGCCGCTATGAAGGTGGCATACCACGAAGCCACGTAGGGGCGGATGACGTTATTACGTGACGAAGGACGTGCTCTAATTTCTGTTGAATACACTAATTTTGTTTTTATTATTTATATACTATATATATATTTACTATTGTATTTGTTAAATACATATATATATATAGGTATATACCATATGAATTTACTTTGCCTTGTAATCTGTCAATTATAAAGTTTGCGGCGTTGAGAAAGCAAGTAATCTCGACAGAAAAGGAATTTCAGTTGTACCTGTATATATGTATGTATTGTTTAAAAGTTACGTGCGCGCAATATTAAGTTCAAAACACACACATAGTTATTTATATATATTATGATATATAAGCGCTAACAATTCTATATGCGCATCTTAGCCCTATTTTACCGGCTAACTGTTTCTAGTATAAAACCACTTGAACGCCGCCACTGCCAAAGGCAGCAAAATATTGGCTGCCGGCACATCTGTCCACCGCCGTCAAAATCTAGCTAAAATTCATAAAAATCGCAAGGTAAATAAATTAAAAATTTTCCACATTTTGTTTTAATCATAAAAATTTACGTGTTTGCCAAAATTTCGCAACAAAAAATTTTCAAACCACAATATTTTTCAATACAAATTTGTGTGATAATCCATGTATGAAATTATTTAATGCACCTGTGTGTATGTGTTTGCGTTTGTTATTTTTTATTTGTGTTCACAGCGCTTACACTTAGTGATCGATTGTTAAAATATTTGTATTTTGAAAATTCACATTACTTCAAATTTGAATTTTTACTCAAGAGTGATGAGTCACTTGCTTCAGTTAATTTTACGCCACACTTTATCGGTTTTGTTGCATCACTACGTATATTAGCAAAACCGTTATGTTTGAATTAGCACAGTTTTAGAGAGAGAAAATGCTACAAAAGTTGCTTTTTAAAATTGGATAATAAACGCTATGTCGAACTATATTGGTAACCAGATAGCGGGATAAGTAGAGAGATAGAGAATTTTTCGAAAAAAAAGTTAAGTTATTTTGAAAATTTAGCCTCAGTATTGTTTAGCTTTGATTTTGCTGCTCCGCTTTAGTCGTGTTGTCGAACGCGTTGTCTTTCAAACACTGAACTGTAAATGTGCAAATGAAACGCGTTCTTAGTAGCCATTGCCTTCGTTTGAAGTGTTGGTGGCGGTGGTCGTCTTCGTCGTAGACGCATTCGTCAGTGCGTCGCCTCACGCTTTTTGTTCACATCTTCCAATCATTTTATTCAGAGTAGTGACATCCATGTAGCCATATTTACTATTTACTTTCGTTTTCGTTTTCGCATTTTGACATTTTCATATTTTCGCTCGCAAGCGAGTTTGCAATTCTGTTTTCGTAACTTTTTTTGTATACAAATATATATATGTACATGTGTGTAATGGTAACTATATGCATGTGCGTTAACACCCCCAATATACGAGTGAATGTATGCATATATACAAATATTATATAGATATGTATTAGGATGCATATGTATATTAGGGTGTCCCCTATTTTACAAGTAAATTTTTATTTTCAAGCAATTTCAAAATAACAATATATTAAGTTTGCCACGAAGTTTGCAACACCCAGAAGGAAACGGCGGAGACCATATAAAGTATATATATAAATGATCACCGTGACGAGCTGAGTTGTCCCTAGTCCCTCAGTTTTTGAGATATCGATCTGAAATTTTGAACAAGTCTTTTTCTTACCAAGAAGCTACTCATTTGTCGGAACGGCCGATATCGGACCACTATAGCATATAGCTGCCATACAAACTGAACAATCGGAATCAAGTGTTTGTATGGAAAACTTTTTCATTTGACGAGGTATCTTCAGCAAATTTGGCACGTATTATTATTTAAAGCATTCATCTAATCTCCGAAGAAATTGTATAGATCGGATGACTATAGCATATAGCTGCCATATTAACTTAACGATCGGAGTAAAGTGCTTGCATGGAAAATTTTTTTTTTGACGAGGTATCTTTACGAAATTAGGCACGAGTTATTGTTTAAGGCAACAAATTATTCTCCACAGAAATTGGTCAGATCAGATCACTATATCATATAGCTGCCATACAAATTGAACGTTCGGAATCAAGTTCTTGTAAGGGGCCTTTGTATTTGTGAAGGGTATTATAGCTTCGGCGCAACCGAAGTTAACGTTTTTTCTTGTTTTTAACTCAAGTTAGCGCTTGCACAGACGGACGGATAGCTACTCGGAATTCAATTCGTCTCGTCATCCTGATCATACATAACTACATATCTATCTCGAGTAGTTTAAGGTGATAAAAACAAAAATCTACTTGAAAATAACTGACACCCTAATGTTTATATACATCCATACATACCCATTTTCAAAGCGCTCAGCTCCAATTTATATATGTAAGTATGTAGGTATAGTATTTTCTTGTCTCCTCTTTCTATTGCATGCACATCGTTATCGGTTGACAAACCTACAGCAACTCACCAGCGCCTTTGCACTAATTGTCACAAAGTGTATGTTCTGTGAGTACACATTTATTTACCATATGAGCTTACAAATTAATATTATTTATCATATTTAATTTCCCTCTATTTTCGTTGATTTTCACGATTCGTTTTTCATTTTGTTTAATTTTGCTTTGTTTTTGCTTTCTTTGTTTTTGTTACGCTGTTCTAATCAGTGCGTTTCCATTCTCAACAGTTCAATAGATTTACACTCATTTCACAAAATTCCAGTTTCTCTCATACGCTGTGGCGTACTCTTTCCTGGAAATAGTGCATTTGGTCATGCTTATTGTGCTCGTTTGAAAAAATTCTCCGTACACGTGATTTCATTGTTTTGGTTTTCATACAAATACGTTTGTGAGCCGCGTAATCGACCTCTGTGCAGTAAGTATATTTGTTTGTATGTCTTACTAATTTCGCCAACAGAAATGCTACCATCTAACAATCTCCCTGATATTTGTTTGTTTGTGCACATGTGGATTGAATAGTTTTTCTTTTTTCCTTCTCTTTGTTTAAGTTTTGTCTTCTCACTCCCCTTGATCGGGGGCGTCTTTAGTTTTCTTTAAGCTATCTTGAAACATTTTACTATTCTGAGTATTAAGTTCCATTTTATGTTTTGATTTCGGCAATCATTTTCTAACACACATTATTCATCGGCGCTATTAAGAAATTTTCCAGATACAGCGAAAGGAAAATATTGTACAAGTATATATGTACTGAAATTCAGGTTTTATTAGAAGAAAAAATAACAACAGCAATTGAATGTTTTAGGCACCCCTACTCCTGTCGTTTTCCTTGCTAATTACTTAAACTTATGTGTTTAGTAAATGAAATATTTATTAATTTTACTTAATTCTTTCTATTATCTTCAATCGTTTTTTCTTGAAACAAGTTGCACGGAGTTTAATTATTTTGTATGCCTAATGGTTCTTTGTAATAACTGAAACTAATTAAGTTAGGCTCATGATTACATACATACAAGTATGGGAGATGACTGTATAAACGACCGTCCTCATGGCCAGAAATGCAAATCATAACTAAAGTTAAAACTAATATATCTTCATGGAGCTTCGTATAGGTTTTCTTTGGTATATGTCTCATACAGAAAGTATTTAACTATTACCGCACCCACCTAAGTCGCTGGATAAACAAAAAAAAAATCGGTCTTTAATTAAGCATCAAAGCTCAAATTTCGTATAAAAAAGTAAGAGTCAAGTGTGGTTTTCCAAAAGTTAGCTCTTTACTTATTGCGCAATGAATTGGTAAAACAAAGTCAGAAACATAACTCTTAACTGTAAAACATAAACTATTTGAAACTTGTTTTCTACTATTGTCATTAGTACATTCTCTTAACATAGTTTGAAAGTGGACGTAGTACAAAAGAAAAACAAGTTACTTTGAAACATAAACACTTGAATTGAAATTGAGTTAGTGAAAATAATGCGTATATATTATATATATTTTAATTTTTTTTTTAATTGCGAATTATCCGAGCTGCCTTAGCCTCTAAGTTACACGAAATAGGAGCAGAAAACGCTGCGAAGATTTCTCCAATATACAATTCATTCAAATAACCATAATATAAAAACTTGAATTGGTTATAAAATATACTCTATGAATTATTTCTATTATCTAGATTTACTTTAAAACGAAACACGAACTCATCAATCAGTAATAACTAGGCTCACTTCTAACTCATTATCTTTATCCTAAGTAGTCTACAAGTTATTTCATTTCACATCGAAACACCCTGTTACGAACAAGCCCCCTATAACACTACAACAACGAATAAGCAAACAGTATGATAAATCATATATAAATATATATATATATATACTTGTATGTAGTATGTTGCATGCGCAAACATTAACATATATATGTATAATATAATATATGCCCATATGTATATCTACACTCTCGTATTTTACTCCACTCACACATTTGCAACTTTTGTGAATAACTTCCAATGACCTTGTTGTAGCTACATCCCCACAGCGCAATTACGCGAATACCGCAGAAATTCGAACAACGCAACCAGCAACATGGTCAACAGAGAAATTTGTGGATTGCCACCGAACCCCACTCAACTCCTCGCACCCACAACAACCAACAAATGCTACATGCTTATACATCTTTAGAGAGTAAAAGTTGCACAGTGAAATCATATTCCAGCACAACAAAAACAAAGAAATATGAAAGCGGGTGGAGAGTGAAAAACAGCAAAGAGAGTAGGGGCTTTGAGAGAATTTATTGCACAAGAGAGTAAGTATTCGCACTGAAAACTTGCATTTTGGGGATGTTGATATGTTTGCGCAGGCGCTTTGTAACTCTAACAACATGTGGTCGTTGAATGCTATAGATATAAATCACAAAAACATACACAAATGAAAACAGAATGTTAAGTGAAAACAAATCGTTGGCAGCGCTTATGCAACAGTTGCAACATGGCAACGAGCAATCGTTTGTAAGCTGGCAACTAAATGCCAAGCAAAACACATACCTACCTACCATACTCTTAATATGCGCAAACTACATGCATGCAGCCATATAAACAATTCCTGGTATAGAGGATTTAGCGAATAATCAACTAGAGGCCAACGTCTTGGCTTAATTATTCGAATTGTAGACATAAAGCACTAATCGCAAACAGCTACAAGCTTAACAAAAACCTAATGAGCCATGCGCTTTAAATGGGCTGAAACTTAAGTAAACAGATACCATTGAATAAAATAAAATCAAAGTCAAAGTTAAGTGATGCGCTCATTAAAATTCATTTCGTGCGCTTATCACCCAAATTCACATGCACACACAACCCTTGCGAGCTTGCCAAAAGCACGAACAAGTTCAATGCAATGCCAACGAAAGCCTGTGGCAATGTTGTAGCAAAGTAACTGTAAGTATAGCAGTAACCGGGCGGAATGGTCATGAATGTATGTGGTAAACAAACATGCGCCAGCAAACAAAGTTCGGGCATAAAAATCTGCCAACCGGTTTTTTTGCTCGATTTAGTGGACCATAAAACGGGCAACCAACAAAGTTATAAGGCAATGCCCAGTAAAAAGACACGTGTAACAATTTTGGGTACACGATTCGTGGTAACACATTTGTAAGCAGTCGTAAAAAGGTCGGAAGAGTTTTTATTTCAATTTTTTTTTTTACAATTATTTATATGTGAGCATTATTCTATAAAACTAATTTTGTTACATTTTTTTTACTAAAAATAAAAAAGAATCAACCTACGACTATTAAATTACGCATTTTGTAAATAAAATTTTTTTTACATACTTAAAAAGAAAAAAATAGTTTTTCTCACATGATACGCACATCCTCGTCTAAATTACACTTGCCCTGAATTCAGTAGCAAATCAAGATAACTCCTTTAATTGTCCTCTAACCGCTCTGTCTGCGTGCTGACACTAAACACACGAAGTCACGTGTCGTCATCGCATAAAGCTGGCATATAAAAAACACCCTAATGTCCTTTGTTCCATTGTAAGCAGTTAAACCGGGCGTATACGTAACCAAACTTTTGTGCGTGATTTCATAAATGGTGAGAGCGTTTGCAGTAATGCAAATCACTCCCTTGTTAGTATTTTATTTGCATTGCTGCTGCTGCTCGTGTTTGCGAATAAATTTGTGGCAACAATCTTCTCTACGCAACACATAAATCACTGTCGTTCAGTTGGTTAATTCGCATTTTTGGTATAAATTTATTTTGGTCCGCAAATTCATACTTTAAGTATGTGTGTATATTTTTTGAGCTTGCTTCACGAAGGTATGTATGTGTGTGTGTATGTATGATCTACAAATAATTGATTTAGTTCAAAAACTTTTGTTTTCTCACTAATATGTATTTTTATATTAAAAAGTACCAATTTGAGAATATAGGGAGAATATTTAAGAAAAGAAATTAACCTACGCTTTTGTAAAATTCGATGAGTTTACTTTCGCGTGAAATTTCGACAAAGCTAAAAATACTTTTTTGCACTATTTTTTTAACACTATTAATGTTTTAATATGTCCACTACCAAATGTGGCGTTACATTTTAAGGTTTCTTACTTGAATCGTCCTAAATTCCTTTTGTTATTATTGTGATCTGAATCGCAGGAGATGTAGTAAAGTTGCGCAATGCTTTCCCTAATGCTTAGTTTTTTGTTGGGCTCTCATTTTTCAACTTTTCAGGTGAATTATCAAGTATAGCAACTAGTTGATTTAGCCAATTTTTAATGAGCTTAGGAATGTTCGTTGATATATAAGGTTTTCTTTCATATGATGAATTATTAGAGATCGCACATAATGAATGAATAAATCAGTCACTTAAAACTAACATACAAAAAAAGAAAACAAGAACAAACGATAACTTTGGTAGCACCGAAGCTATAATACCCTTCATCAATACAAAATATTCCTTACAAGAACTTTAATCGGGTAGTTTGTATGGCAGCTATATGCTATAGTGACTCGATCCGAACAATTTCTTGCACTGCACCATTGACTTGGGCAATAACCCTTGCAAAATTTTGTAAAAATATTGTATATGTTAAACTGAAAAAGTTTTCCTTACAAATACTTTATTCAGAGCTTTCAGTTTGTAAGGCAGCTAATGCAAGAGTATTCCGATGGCGGCCGTTCGGAATAATGAACAGTTTCTTAGTGAGAAAATGACGGGTGCAAAATTGTAGATCGATGTCTAAAAAATTTAGGACTAGTTCGCATATATACAGATAGACGCACAGACAGACGGATATTGTTAAATTGACTCAGCATCATCACGCTGACCTTTTATAGATATACTTCTCTGTCTCTGATGTCCTTTTGGATGTTTCAAACTTTTTGGCAAACTTATTTACCCAGTTCAGGGTATAAAATAAAATAACGACATGTTAATCCTTTGCGTCGATGTATAGATTTTCATCATGATTTTTTAATTTCGTTGGATTTTTTTTCATTTTGAGTAAAGTGATATAGTTGATTATGATTTTTTTTGATGATTTTCTTAGCGGTAATGATTAATTTTGAGTAAAGCTATTATAAATCATAAGTAATCAATACCTTTGAGCAAAAAAAAAAATACTTGAATATGAGTTTTATTTTATTTTATTTCTTTTTTTAAAAGAAAAGTATTGATTACTAATGAATTATTTAAAATTAATCATTACCAGTGAAGAAAGTCATAAAAATCAATATATAATTATTACTACGCGACTTTTAAATAAAATTTAGGTATAATGATTACAGTCTCTGTGAATTATGGCTTCGCAAAAGACGTGTTTGAAACTCTCTAGTTGTGGTCCATCATCTAGTTGAGGTTTAATCATTGATTTGCGGTGATTTAGCTATAAAAGCTTGCAAACTTTAATACAACTTTTTGAATACTTTTTTGCAAAAGCAATTTACCGAGCCGATTTTTGCTCAAAAACTTCTAGGGCTCCCAGAGTGGAAGATTATACCAAAGTGCTCACAAGTTCTAACTAGCATGATGATATACGACAATATGTGATGTCATTTGGTATGGAACCGACTTAAAAAAATCGAAAGAGATATAATATATTTTATATTATTTGCGGTGACCTAGGATAAAGGCTGATTTTGAGTTGGCGTATCTTCGGAAAGAAATCAGTCTACGTCACTAGAGAATCGGGTTTAATCGAAAAATTAGAGTTTTCTTCACGTAAACCTTTAAACAAGACAGATTTGAATGAATAGTTTGTAGAAAAATTTCTGGCGCTACAACAACGACACGGAAAGCGTGCCTTCACAAGTGTGTTGGGAAGACTAAGAGTTGGCGGACTTGTCTTCTTTTGATGTTTCAAATTGTAGTAAACTTGTGAAATATAGAAATGACGGGCAGACCATATTGGACACATCTAAGTCACATCTTAATAATAACGTATTTATTAGTTAAGATATTCAGATATTAGCAGTTTCTAAAACACACAGTTTTAAGTTTCGGGTAGGTTATAAAAAATCTCAAAGACGAAGTAAAAATTATCAACTTTTTTTACCCATATTATTTTCTGTAGTACAGCATATCGACAATGTGAAGTTACTCTTATCGTAAATCAATGTCATCTTTAAACCCTATTGCCCTCGCTAGCCACTTGAACAATGACAATATCTACAGATAACATTTGACTCTTACTACTTGTTGGTAGAGCTTATTGCATAATTTAGTAAAATCATACTGATTTATCTTTACGGATTTTGTTTTCATTTGCTTCACTTTACTGCTTTGCTTTGCTTTACCGCAACAATAACAATTCATGCCTTTGTTGAGCTATCTGAGCTTGAGCCAACGCAGTATTTCGATATCTACTGCAAGCAGCTTACCTTTTGTCTTACGCTTGTTCAAGTGTATAATTAATCACGCGCCTATATAAATTAAGCAGAAATCTGATAGCAAACAAACAGTCAAGTCACAATAATCCCACAGCGACAACCACGACTACAGAATATGATCAACAAATCTCAACTAGCAACAAACATACAAAAACAAGTGACTACAAATTTATAAGAAGTGATTAATTAAGTGAAAACAGAGCTAAGCTAATACTACAATTAAGTTTTGCGCACTTCAATGAGTAAGAGAATTTTATAATTTCACCAGTATTCACCTACATATATACAAGTACATATTTACTAATAAGGATGGAGTTTACTTATGCTTATTCATAAGTTTCATGATGGTCTGCCAAAGCAACGCTGTTTGGGTTGTATTAAATGTTACGTGACAACTAAGGCAGACACCATGTCGCCTAAAAAATTTTCAATTAGACACGTCAAAATGATTAAGTACGCCCGCAACGGCGTTCATATGGCCAACCGTCTAACATGTGCTCAGGCGTGCGCTCATCAGCTTCAACGCCTTCGCTTATGCTAATAAAAGTGCAAGTGTGTTGAGCAAGAAAAATGAGTGTCGGGTGTGACTACAAATTTTCGGCAGAAGCTAATTAAGAGTCAGCTTACATTTTCGCTGTCACCAGCTACTAAATATTGTTGCTGTCGAGTTTTTTTATTCTTATTATCAGTTATTTATTAGCGTCAACATGAGCAGAAACCCACAACTACGTTCAAACCAAGTTACACGCAGACATTTTAGCACGAAACTCAGTTTGGTTTAACTTATGCGCAGCTTTAAGGCGCCATATGAATCTTATCACGATGAGCTCAACTTTCGTGTACTAAGTGTGTACTGAATTCAGAAAACATTATACGTCTGCTAGATTTTGTTGTAGCAGTTGTCGCTTTGACCATGGAAAGCATTCTTATCACTGTTGTAGAGCATAGAAGTTACAAACGTGGCTATGAATAAATGAAGCATCTACTAGGGTCGCAATATTGGAGCTCTTACTCAAACTAAGTGAAAACTGGTCTAATCATTGATATGCTTGTATTGCCTCAAAAAATTCTCTTAAAGACGACAACAATGAAATATATTAAAATAACAATCGTCTGCAACGAAATCCTCCTTCAAAAGATTATGCCATAATTATGAAGATTTTGATACTATGAATATGATCCTGTTGGCCGATTTTTTCTGTCACGTCAAGACTTATCAATATGAAGATGCATACATATTTATTTATTTTTTTTAAGAGTTAGGCAGTTATAAAATAAAGTTTAAAAGCTGTTTTACTCCATAAGGATAATAAATACCTATCATTATTTAGAAACCCACGCTATACTAACAGTATTACAATGAGGATAAACCAAGTTTTGTTGATTTTTTTATGCGAGTGAGCTAGTTGCGTAAGTGAAAAACATTGCAAAGTGAAAACTTGGCCACTAAACAAGCGGGACTTGTGAACTTAAAAATGTGTCTCAAAATCTTCTAGAGACAACATTTTTCTAACCACTGTACATAAAGTTCGGGCACATAAAAAGCTTTTCGAAAGCTATGAACTCAATACTTCAAAACACAAACAGTGGGACAAATTTGAAATAAATAATTTGTATAGGTCTCCAGATTTGTGTAGATGTGAAAGTAATAAAGAAAGTTTGTCAGTTAAATTCAACAAAAGAGAGAGATCATCATTAACGCGATGTAACCCCTTTTCTTCTATTATTATTAGTTATACCACACTATTGAATTTATGCCAGTTGTTTGTTCGATCCGCCACTATTCAAGTTTTGAATAGTTTTGACTACTACTACTATGAAATATTAGAACAAGTCTCTTAATTTATTTTATTCATCTGTTTATTCATTTTATATTACAAGAATGTGACTATTTCATCTTTCCACCGAAATATCAGAAATATTAAAAGATTTAGAATATTTTAAACTTTATTTTAAGATTTCATCTTTCATCTGCAACTTTATAACTAAACCTAGACTATACAAATAGAAAAGTAATTATTTCTTTATGATAATTTCTCAAATAATAATTTAATTTACTATAATTTGTTGCCTCAGATACTAGCTCATTTTAAGGTGTTATCATTAAATTGGATTTTGTTTTTAATTTTTTTACAAAACTTTTTTATTTCCAAAGCTGCACCTATGATAGGAGCTCTCAATCTCACATATTCATATCCATATTTGTAAAATAATGGACGGATAAGTAACAAATAATTAAAAAGTTTGATAGGCAAATACTGTGCAAAATGCAGATTAGCGAAAAATAAAGTGAGACGGTACCCATTACCATTATGAATATGTGCCAACAATATTAACTGACATATTTTTAACAAGAAATATGTCATACGATTTTTATTAGGTTTTCGTTAAAATAAATCATCATTTTTGTATAATTTTTATTTTTACGGTGTATATCCAGATTTTCTGTTATCTAATAGTCGGACTAGATTTAAAGAAAATAAGTTAGAAATAAAATATATATATCGTTTATCAAAAAAGTAATTAGCCATTTTATACGGTCATTTATTTTTTAATTTGCATCTAAATAGGTACATATATAAAAAATTTAGAGCATTTTTTATTATTTTTACTATTAATCATTACTACTGCTTGCTTTTATAGCGTCTACCAATAGGGATGACGTGATTTTTAAGCTCGTAAATTAGACAAGAAATGCCGTTATCATCAAAAGCGAGCGTTATAACACTGTTGACCGATCTTTTTTCCGGAATTTGATGAAGTCGACGCGGACGATCTCTATTTCCAACAAGGAACACCCACTGCCTAATGATTCACGTCTAAACATAGACACATTGCGTGGAAAATTTTGCGACTCGTTAATTTGGAGAAATGGCCGCCAAGCTCATGCGATTTAACGCGTCTAGATTATTTTCTCTGTGGGTACGTTAAACTAAAAGGCTTACACCAATCATCCAGTAACGCTCGACTACTGAAGTCTCTTTTGAAGCAACGTTTAATCTATGAATAATGGGAAGGAGTGAAAAGAAAACATAAAAAAGCTCAAAATGCTTAAGGTAGTCTCACCGAAAATTTTATTGATACTTTGAAGGTAAACAAACGAAAGGATGAAAATTACGTATATTGTGGAAATACGAGTAGAGCTTTAGAAAATTAACTTCAGTAAATAAGGAATTGGTTACATTTTAAATGATATAAATAAACAAGTATTTTATGTCATAAATATTAATTCAATTTTTAATTTATTTACTAAACTTTATTTATTTTTTTTTGGTTTTAGCTTTTAATTAAAAATTTAATTTAATTTAATTCTATCCTGAACAGAGTATATTATTAAGTTTACCACGAAGTTTGTAACACCCAGAAGGAAACGTCGTAGACCCTCTAAAATATACATATATAAATGATCAGCAAGAAAAGTTATTTTCTTGTTTTATTTACAGTTTGAATAATATATTAAATTATGCAGTAAATAGATATAATTAAATAACATATTTCAAATAATTTGGATCACCCCAATGTATAAGCATGTAATACCTATAAGCATACATTACAAGTATACTACAATAACTGTACATAAAAAATTAATGTAATAATAATAATAATATTTGGCATTTGAGTACTTACAAATATCATCATTGCTCATATTTATAAATGCGGTCACACTGTAAACCTTATCAGAAAATACACCGTTATCACAGCGGTCACACTTAACTCGAAAATATGAAACTTAACAAAAACAATGTTAAATGAGAGAGATATATTTGTCAATTGGCCACTTCAACGGCAAGTTATAACCAGTAAAATGCGACAATAATTAACCGTTCGGCTTCTACGCAATAATAAACAAATATATAAGTAAACAGTTATTTCTACAATAATTATAAACTATCAATCAAAACGTCTTCAACTATGATAACTTTGATGAGTCAATTATACACACGGAAAAGAATTTCGAAAAAATACAATATAATATATGACAGTTGGAAATAACGGATTTAGTGAACCAGTTTTAAAATCACTATATTCCTTTTTATTTAATTGGTATGACAGAAGACGGTTAACTAGTTCAAGATTAAATCTTTAAACTGTTAACGGGAACTTTAAAATTATTATTATTTTTTTTTTTTAATTTTTTTTTAAATCTTATGTGCAAATGATTTCATAGATTATACGCGAACAAACACTTTTAGCACATCTTTATGCTGATGCGTATATATTTTCTTTATGTACTCTGTCCGATCTTCAAATCCGTCAACTACTGTTAAACGCTATTCCACGAAAACACGACAATTTACAACCGACAAAACAAAATTTTAATATAATATCGAGTAACAACAGTTATCACGTTGTTTTGCCAATGCGCCTCTTTATAACTGTGAGAAGTTCGGTGTAGGTTGGCTGCTTGGCAGTTTGATTATACGCTTGTTTTTGGCAACACCCGCGCCGCTTGCTTATCTACCTATATATATCGAGATAAAGACTGTCTTCGTTTGCTGATTTCGTGGTCGAAATAATAACTGTTGGCTGCAGGCTTGTCAAGTGCCAAGTGGACCGACCCATGCGACTAGGCGTTACGATCGTATCATAGGTAGCGGCCTGAGTGGCAGTGTAAATATAATTATACATACTTACATGCCTAAATATAAATTATACATATATGTATTTACATACTTATGTATATACTTTATGATATAAACTTTATGATAGTCAAGTTATAAAACTAATCATATCATAATATCAGTGTGGGTGTGATTAAACTCAAATTCATATGGTTGATATATGTGTGTATTTATGTATAGTTTTTCGCAAGTTATCAAATTTATGATTGTCATGCTGTCGCAGCCTGTCAAATACTGTAAATATTCTATTCACGCTCACACATATACACACACACATGAAATTTATTTCACTAACAAATGGTTGTAAATAAAAAGAAGATTATTGTAATACTAATTTAACTATCAGGCGGCGAACGGATATCCCATTATAATTACTTGTTGATTAGATCGTCATTGATGCATGTTGTAGTGAGTGATTAGAGAAATAACAGTAAATATTTTTAACTACTAATCATTTCGTCAAAATGTTATTATAAGGACTTAGACTGATCTCACAGCGCACTTTTATCTAAAAGTGATCTAACGAATCTCTTTGGCTAATTTAATACTTTTGTTCGTATAAATCATCTTTGCTGTGGGAGTCAAGAATTCTTCAATATGATAGTGAACTCAATTTCGCAACGAAAATATAGACAAGTTTTGTACCACTTGTCCCTTTGAGACGATGAAGAAGAAACAATATTTGCCTACTACAACCAACGAACGTGTATCACACCTTAACCTTTAGTTATATATATTTATATCTGGATAAATGACTTGATTCCTAAACTTTTGGAAAAATTTAGTTATCTCTCACTGTACTTTAATACTAACTCACAATACTTTAATACTAATACATTAAGAGAGATGCAGAGACTTGTTCCAATACCCACGACAGTCGGTTCTATGCCACCGGAATTGTCGAAAGTTTTATACGACCAAGAGACGTCCATTCGGCGAGTTCTCCTTATTTGTATCAGCAAGTAGTAGTAATGATTTTTGTAATTAAATATATCGAAATTTTGGAAAAATTCGCGTCATCTAATATATTTCAATTTAATTTAAATTACTAAAGTATCGTACCTCTTTAAAGAAAAAATTGTTTTTTATCAAAATGTGATTTTAGTATTTATTATTAAAGCACTCTTGCAACAGAGTATAATAGTCTTTTTCACCTAACGCTTTTTTGTAGTTACAAGACCTTAAAATGTTTCAAGACTTTAAAATGTTCGTTTACACCTGAAATTAGCCCTTCTTTGCCTGTTTCTTTGCCTTTTTTTTAGCTCTGTGGACAGACCTAATTTGAGACAAGATGCATTGTCTTGATTGTGAGTCCATATGGTACTCACTTGGCACAAAGCTTTCGCATTTCTGAATACTCATGAATATGGGGAATACGTTGCTTTAACATCTTTAGTATTAGTTGTTTTTGGCGATGCTTTTGTCATAATATCCTCTATTGAATTCATCGTTTTCCGTGCTTACATATATAGCGTAAACGAAGTTTACTAAAAATTGTCTCTCCATAACACACAGAGTTCAAACTACAAAACATATGGATTCAATTGTAGTGACACTTTCCGTTAGATATCCTATGAACTTTTCGGCAAATTCCCGTTCGAAAACCAAAATATTTTTACACTTACTAATTGGTCGCAATTTTCGGGGATTTTTTGCTGTATATTTAGATTTAATTAAAATCAATATTTGTACAGCACTTAAAATTCAACAATATTTTAAGTTATTTTAATTAACTAATTTTATTTTCTAATAAATCAAACCCAAACTAAATATGAATATTTAATTTAATAGGTATATGGAATCGACGAGGAATTTATTTTTTGTACATAAAACCGCACATATCAACATATCAGTTAATTAAGTTATCATGTGCAAACTTTGTCTCAGAAAATTACGCACCAAATATTTTCGCAAGTTATTGTTGTGAGAGAAAATGTTCAACAAATGAAACAAAATTACATCGTGAGCAGAGAACGTATAAAATATTAATAGTACTTAAAAATAATTAGTAATAATATCGAATAAATAAACTCATAAAATCGGAAAAACAGTGAAAATTTCAATTAGGAAAAATTTTTTCCTTTGGCAGAACTTCGTTTTATAATGAGACAAAACTCTCTGCCAAAATTCATCCAAATCGGTGAATCAACTGTTTACGAACTAGTCTACGATTAGTATAAATCCGACGCCCAACTAGTCAACCGACTGTCAGTCAATTCCAGTTTCCAAACACTTAACTGTTATGTTTTACCTGTTGATGCAAAATTTTACTATCACATTTTGATCAGTAATATACTAGTTTCATACTAGTTCGAAATAGATACAAAAAACTATAACCAAAATCGTTAAAATAAATATTTTATTAAAAATTAAATTAAAACAATTTTAGGCATTAATCGTTAAAGACAAATATAAACAAACTAATAATGAACTGGTTCAATCATTTAGGGTCAGTTTCTTTTTCTGAAAGTTTAAACTGTTTAGTAGTATTTTCTGCGCCAATTTCACTGCCTGGTTCAATGGATAGCCTGTGGGCGGCAGAGCCAGCGACGTAATCGCAAATTCAAATTAAAAATGCCATACAGCACATACTTACACATATTATCTGTGGGTTTTTACAAAAAATAAATAGTAGCAATATCATTGTTATCATGATTAATCATACGCCCCTATAACTAAACGACATTCGTTTCGCCACGAGTTCTCGCAATAAATATGAACAATTATACTTCTTTACATATGTATGAAACCAGCTGTTGTGCTTCAACAATTTATTTTGACATAATAGTATGTAGTAAAGTATTTGTACCTGTGTATGTTAAGGTACTTTCTTTTCAACTTTTATTGTCTTTAATTCATAAAAAGCAATTGTTCTAATCGAACTTTACATATTGTACTAAGTACTCTCATATACATACATATGTACATACAAACATGCATACATATATCTACACCTAACCTTTATTCTAAGTCTAAACATTTTTTTTTTACTCTCTATAAGTGAATTTTATCAGCACTTTCTTATCGCTGTTGCATTTTTTTTTTGTGAACTAAAATAAATCAATCATAATTTATTTCCCATAACACACGAGTGGTCGTTCGACGTAGTCATGCATGCGTCGCCAGCACAGTTTCTAGTAAACGCAGCGTAGGACATGTGGGCAAAAGCCATGAGACAATGTAGTATTGAACAAAACTTTGTTAGGGCGGGTACTTTAAAATTACAGGTACTTACTTGGAAAATTTAGATTCGTTTTTTAAGTAATGATAAAATTATTGAGGAATAACGGGCTAGACTTTTGTGCACTAGTTAGGTGAATTAAATGAATGTAAGTATATGTATGTTTTTTACAGATTTTTATACTCTTGCAACAGGTTTCTACAGAGTACTTGTACTAGTTTTATTCACCTAACGGTTGTTTGTATCATCTAAAAATAATCGAGTTAGAAATAGGGTTATATATATATAAATGATCAGGATGAAGAGACGAGTTGAAATCCGGGTGACAAGTAAACGTCTGTCCGTCTGAGCAAGCTCTAACTTGAGTAAACATTGTGATATCTTGATGAAATTTGGTACACATGTTCCTTGACGATTGACGCTGCCACGCCCACAAAACTCCATTAAGGAAAACCGCTAAACTACCATAGTTAAGCTCCATAATAAGATACAATACCAAATAACAGGCACAACGAATCCCATTAAGGAAAACTTTAAACTTTTAAACTTCAGTTTAAAAAAAATTGTAAAGAGTGGGCGTGGCCTCGCTCTATAATAGGTTTAATGTGCATATCTTCTAAATTACTAAAAGTTTGATAACTTATTAAATGAACAAGTAGGAGACTTTGAATGTTAGCTTTATAGGAGCCGATACAAAAATTGGACAATGGGTGTGCGCCGCCCACCTTGAAGGAGTTTTTATTATAATTTTAGCTGACGCGAACTAAAATAAAACAATAAAACTGAGTCAAAGTTTATGGTCTTCAATATAAGTCAAGGAGATACCAAATTTGATTGTAGTTTATTCATGATTTTATCGAATAAGGAATGTTTTATTCTTTCGTATTTTGAATATGCCATACAGTTTGCTAGCACCTGAAGGAGTTTAACGAGCTTTGATTTTTTCAAGTTGCAAGAATATAAAATGTACCCAAACTTAGCCTTGCTTACTTGTTAATTTTTTTTTCAACATATTTTTAAATGATTTCAAGTACAAGGTACTTGTCAGGAAAACTTTTGTATTTGACAAGATATATTCACGAAATATGGCATGGGCTATTGTGCAAGGCAACAATGCAATCTTCGAAGAAATTGCTTAGATTGAGTCACTATAACACTTAGATTGTGAACGTCTTTTCTTGTTTCTAGGTTATTCATAGAGAAACGGCCAAGTGGGTTTTAAGTTTGCTGCACAAAACGCCAATTTTAGAAGTAAATTGTAAATGGTATTTTTCGCAAATCAGCCTAACAATTTTTATAAAATTTGACCTCAATCATATAGCGTACTTTTATAATAATTAAAGTATTTTTGAATAAGATCGTTATGTTTCGTGTAAATGCTCATATATTACAAAATTGTAAATTACATAGGTGCCAATAATAGCATGTATCTGGTTCCATAGTTAATCAACTTGTTCGTTGATTGGATGAGCGTTTGAGCAAAAATCGAGTGTCCTCGAGGTCCAAAAAAATATTTAGTACTCTATGTAAAATGTTGCCAGTTAACACATAAATATAGTGGCATAGTAGTGCAAATACCATGGCTATTGTTACTATTTACAATCAGCTAACAGCTTTTCCTTCTATTTTATTGTCGTAAGCCTTAAGAATAAAGATTAAAATCAAATATATACAAAAAATTTTATATTATGAACTTCCGGCAAACATAAAGCATAATTATACATCCAACAGTTTTTACGATATTCACTGCACCCTAGTTTAACGAATAAGGATAAGTTTGCGGCTTCTATGTGGGCGTATTTTATTCTGACAGTTAATTTTTTTAAAAAAATTAGAGATAGCTTTTCCATGTCTGTATTCGCTAAGAGAGCATACACAAAACGGTATGTGTATATGTAAATTATAAATATTCCCCATATCTTATATTTAATACACATATATTGATCATAGAATATGAGAAAACTCGTATATCTTGTACAAGTATATACATACATATATATTTCCCATACAGATTATAAGTCATAAAAAATTTGAGATTTTATGTTTTTAGGGATTATTTTATGAAAGACTGTAAATGTAATGAACGACTCGACTTATCATAAAAAAGTGCAATTTTTTTCTTCGTCATTTCGGACGCTATTTCCACGGTACCTTAAGAAAAAATATTAAAGTTTTGCTGGCTCCTCCTAAAAAACCAGGTACGGCCTATTTAAGCATTAAAATAGTAAACCAATTTACATTATTGTGTGAGTAAAATTGGTTTTTTTTTTGATAATTCTGCAAACTTTAAACAGCCACTGAAAGGTACTAATTGAATTTTAAGGTATTTGAACTAACATTTAAATCTTGTAATTATAAACGATATGTAATAAATGTGTATCTCTTTTAACAATAATGTTTTAGTTTTGTTGTTTTTTTTTTGCATATTTATTATTTCACACATCATTGAGTATATCTAAATACTTGTATAGCCAACTTTTAATCAAAAACTTGTGACTTCGGGCTACTACACGACTTCATTATAAAACGAGGGAGTCGCCACATAACGGTATCTGATGTGAGATTGAAGAATTGTTTATTTGCTCTCATATTTAATGCACAAGTTTGCAAATAAGATAAATATGTTTATCTGCACTCGCATTATTTGACTAGCGATATTATTCATATACGTAGTAGGTTAAATGTGCTATACTTGTATATTTCATTATCAAACTGGTTTATAAACATATATTCAGTTTTTACCACACAGTATAAATAGAGATAAATGAAAATTTTAAAATTTCGAAATGAAGATCTAATAGTTTTAGTATTCATTTTCTGGATCTGAGTACTCTGAAATTTAAACAATTTATCTGCATCTTCAAACATTCTTGTTCGGCTTAAGCGCCTTTCCAATAGCCATATATGTACACACATAGGTATGTACAATGAACAATGAAAGCATGTACAGGGATATGATTTGTCTTCAAAGTAAAAAGTTAATAGTTTAGGAGACCTTTAAAAATTTTGAGTTCAATCCAAAGGTGAGAAAAAGCTATTTGATTAATGTAATTGAAATTTTTTCTAAATCCAGTTTTCTCCTAAAAATTTAAAAAAATCCAAAATTACTACATATTTGAAGACAAAAAAAAACTTGCACAGTTTACATAAATTGACATTTTAACACTCTTTAAGGATAATTAATACTTTGTATGTGCAGCTTTGCCTACTATCCTGGTGTGCAGTATTTTATTCATGGAATACACCATTTTTGTGTAAGTTCAGGAGGCATATTTGTACATATTTCCGGACAAGCAGTCTTAACCTCATTTTTATACTCTCGCAACATGTTGCTACAGAGTATAACGTTTTGTTCATCTAGCGGTTGTTTGTATCACCTAAAACTAATCGAGATAAATATAGAGTTATATATATATATATATACAAGATCAGGATGGCGAGAGGAGTTGAAATCCGGGTGACTGTCCATCCGTCTTTCCGTGGGAGCAATAACTTGAAATATCTCAATGAAACAATGGTATACATATTCATTGGCACCCAAGGGAGGTTGGTATTGCAAATTTGCGAAAGCGAACCATTTTCACGCTCACAAAAGACCATTAAACGAAAAGTTCCATAACTAAGCAGCAAATTAAGATGCATAACTTCAATTTGGTACAGGAGATCGTAATAGGCAGGAAAGAAGTTGTTTTAGCACCTTTTTAAACTCTGTGAAAATGGGTAAAATATAATAATAACCACGCCCACTCCCCATATAATAGTTATGTTGAAAACTACTTAAAGTACGATAACTCACTGAATAAATGAGCCACAAGCATTAAATTTGACAACGAGGATGGTAAAGGGCTTTATAAGATCTGGTGTGCAAAATTGGATAAGAGGAGTGACAACGCCCACCTTTAGGTGAAATCTTATATCTCAAATAGGATGTGTGAGGTTACACAAACATTCCTATTAAATACTGCAAACATTGACGAATCGGATGACCACGTCTAATTATCATATATCGAACTATTAAATTCCGTCTGAGTCTTTCACTTTACAGTATACAAATCAAAAATTAAATTTTGACTGGTATATTTCATTGGGTGACTATTGTTGTAGATATGAAATTTAAAACTAAAGTCCCAAGCCAAATTGAAAAAAAAAACAAAAACGCTCTTCTATAAAATTTGATTTTTGTAACATGCGATAATTTCGCAAAAAGTTGACGACATCTTTGTATAAGACGAGTAGTTATTAAATATAAGAATTTAATTCAATTACAATTTTTCATACATTTTAAAAATTTAAATATTTCAATATATTAAATGTATATTGGTTGTAGTTATTTAATGTTTAATTTTTTAAGAGTAAATAAAAACTTTTGAAATGACTAACGGCGGTTCCGGTATAGTAAGACGTCTGGACATGATCTTAATACGAGTACATTCAATAAGACGGCGCCTTTTTCGAAGCAAAGCAAGAAGCTTTTATGAATAATGCTAAGGCAAATACTTATCATACAAACATCTGAGAATCGAACAAACAATGATTATAAATTATACAGACTGGCATAAGCCAATAACGATGAGAAAAAAATATATTAGTAACATGGGAAGAGCACTCTAATCTCTCATACACAACCTTACCTTTGCTTTAAAGATGTTTTAGTGGATTATACAGTAAGGTTTCGTTTAAACCATATTGAGTAAATCTTTTAAAAAGTAGAAAGAGATAATGGTGATATAAAACTATGGGCAATTGCGCGGTAACGGGAAATGGTAAAATCATAAGATTAGGATATTATATAAATGGAATTGAAGTTATATTGTTTAAAATTTTTATTAATAGGCTTAATTTCATAAGCATTAGTATGATGCGTAAGAATTGTTTTTTTAATTTAGATCACTTAATATGCAATTTTACATTAATTTAGACCACCTTCAACCGTTTCATATGTAATGTCTTCAAGCGTGTTTACCACCAGTGTAAGTACACATAAATTAATGCCTTTGCTAATCATTTACCGCTGTCACTACAAAATGTTGGCAGGAGCGAAGAATAATTACAGAAATATATGTATTACACACATTTGTATGGCAGCATTTTATATATAAGTACAAGCAATTTATACACCGTTTCACTTGGTGCAACTATCAACGCTAGGCATCGCGCATCGTTTGGCTTATAGCAGGCGATGCAATGCTAAATTTATCACGTGACATAATAACTCTTGTGACAATCAGCCAACCAACAGCTAGGATCGCTGTGGGAACAACAACACTGTACGAAAAAAATATTTCAAATATAGTGCTACGTCTAAAAATATACAAATGTACACATACGCGAATAGGCAACGCAATCGCATCACACCGCGATCGATCAACAAACGCATAAACATGCTCGCACACACTTATAATGGGCATAAATGCTTAAAAATAGTTGTGCAATCCGATGACAGCTACATAGCCGGTCCAAGCGTTAAAAAATCGTCCACATTTACTTGCTACAGAGATTCTATTCCTATATTAATTTTATTGGGTAAATAGTTTTAATGATCACGCAAATATGATAGATAAAAGAGAAAGTGGCAAAATATGTGCCCAACAATTTAGGTGTAGTGTGAATAACCGCAGCATGAGCAGTGAACGCATTATAGGCTAAAAATATCTGTAGCATAGCATCAAATGTGTATATATTATAGTTGCAGTTGTTATTTATAGACAAGAGTGCGAAAGTGCGAGCATAATTTAGGGATTTTCATATGTCATTAGTATCACATTACCCTTTTTTATGGTAATTCACTCTTATACTCGACTATATCTATTGTTTTAATTGTCTCGTCTATTTCTATATCGTCAGTTGGTGTCAACATCTTCACTTTCGTAAAAAGCTCAATTTTTGCCATTTGAAAACTACCCGAAAAAATAATTATATTAGTTGTCTCAAATCACTTTTGGTGCCACAGTAATCCTAATTTAAAGCGAAATGATATTACTAAATTCATACCTTCCATGAAATACCGATATTGACAAAAATGTATAGTATCTTTAGAAATATAGTTAACTAGTATATAGAAACATATACATTATACTAATATTGAATAAAATACTTAAAAATAAATTATTTCCTGAACCGTTAACACAAGGAATTCAATTTAACTGCCATGAAATTAAAGCCGAAATAAATGAAAAATATTCTGTAATTAAAACGGGAAGATAAATATTTTGTGCTTACCGCTTATTTCCACTTCTGTAAACGGTTTCTTTTTCACAGACTGCAATTAAATAAATTAAAATATTAATTTAATAAATTTAACATCAAAAATATGTAATATTTCTTTTTACATTTATATTCTCATAAAACCATTATAGTCAATAATTATACACTTACTTTTGTAATACGTTTCCCCAGCAATGCTGTTCCCAGCATCTGGAAGAGAAAAAAGTTATAATTATTAAAAAATAATTACTACACCGCGAATAAAGTTCTCTAACTTATATTATCAACAAAACATCAAAAGCTTTGTCTCAAGAGAATACAGATTTCAACCAAGCTCAATACAAACGCACATAACGGTAAACATAACAGCCTCACCTATGGTAACTCATATTTGGCCAGAGTTCTAGGGGAAAATATATGTGTAAAGTGATTTCTTCCATTTAGAGAATATAGAATATACTCGTATACTGGGTCTATAACTATATTCGTGCGTGTTTTTTCTTTTTAATTTTAACTTAAATAAATATATTTAAGAGAAACATACTATATTCATACAATAGTGGTATTCACAGTATTGTTTATCTGCAGATATAACATTTTCCCATCTTTCTGGCGATTTCGGCTTTACAGCCTAGAATGTATGAAGCCAATTTTTGATTCTCTGCTCTGGTGTGAACCGTGTTACTCGTATCTATTCGTATTTCCGGGCATTTTTCGGAAATTGCTCGCTTCAATATGATGAGGTGTAGTCGGTTCCCAGTTTTAAGAGCTCATAATACAGTACGCCTTTCTGATCCCCCCATCATAGATACTCGGATTCAGGTTTGGTATATGATTTTTATACCCTGAACAGGGTATATTAAGTTTGCCACGAAGTTTGTAACACCCGGAAGGAAACGTCGGAGACCCTATAAAATATATACATAAATGATCAGCATGATGAGCTGAGTTGATTTAGCCACGTCCGTCTGTCTGTCTGTCCGTCTGTCTGTATATATACAAACTAGTCCCTCAGTTTTTATGCTATCGATCTGAAATTTTGCACCTGTCCTTTTCTAACAAAGAAGCTGCTCATTTGTCGGAACGGCCGATATCGGACTACTATAGCATATAGCTGCCATACAAACTGAACAATCAGAATCAAGTGTTTGTATAGAAAACTCTTTCATTTGACGAGGTATCTTCATGAAATTTGGCGTGTATTATTATTTTAAGCATTCATTTAATCTCTGAAAAAATTGTATAGATCGAATGACTATAGCATATAGCTGCCATACAAACTGAACAATCGGAATCAAGCGCTTGTATGGGAAACTCTTTCATTTGACGAGGTATCTTCATGAAATTTGGCGTGTATTATTATTTAAGGCATTAATTTAATCTCTGAAAAAACTGTATAGATCGGATGACTATAGCATATAGCTGCCATATTAACTGATCGGTGTAAAGTGCTTGCATGGAAACTTTTTTTATTTGACGAGGTATCTTCACGAAATTAGGCACGAGTTATTGCTTAAGGCAACAAATTATTCTCTACAGAAATTGGTCAGATCAGATCACTATATTATATAGCTGCCATACAAATTGAACGTTCGGAATCAAGTTCTTGTAAGGGGCCTTTTCTTGTTTTTATTTCAGGTTATCCTAAAGGATCCATTTTTCATCCTCACTCACAATTGCATGTAAAAACGACTCCTTTTTGTATTTTTTAAGCAGCATTTCTGACAATCAAAATCGTCTTCTAACGTTTTTTGGCTTCAGTTCATATCCAATCTCCTTGCTTTTGAGTGTATTCAGTTGCTTTTAAACGTTTTGTAATGGCTGCTTGAGTGACTACTAAAGATTCTCCGAGTTTCGAGCTTCTTTTTGTATTTGGCAAATTAATCTTAATAGTGTAATACTTTCAGTAGCTCATCTTAAAACTTTTTTTCAACCGACATGTGTCTCTCTGTTCGACATGTTTCGAGAGTATAAATAATGGATTGTTATAGCGGTTTTTATAGAAAATTATATTTTCTATTTTTATATAAACCATCAAATTACATTTCAAAATATTTATTTAATTAAAATACAGCCTTATGCACTGGGCTTAACAAACACTGCGAATTTTATACACATTTTATAAACATGTGGATATAGGAAATATGCGCAACATATATAAATATGTAGCATCATTAGTGAGAATATGTGATTGAAATAACTTGTCGTTATTGCAAAATACTTTCGAAATTCTTTTAAAGACTTGTTCTGCAATTTGGGTACAAAATTCTCAAAATTACTTTCAACATTTTTCAATTTCTTAAGTGAGTTATAAATATGAGAATTGTTGGGTAAACAAATTTTTAAGTAGCATCCAAAATTTTTTACATTTGGCAGCCAAAAATGCGAAAAAGTAAATAATATTATTTCGTCATTATTAGCGGTGGAAGTCAAATTTCGATATTTCATTGCCTATGACATGACAAGGCACGCCTTACAAATCATGGGGTTTGAACATAATATATTGTTTTAAATATCTGCATATGCCTTTTTTACTTACATACGAGTACATATATGTATATACAAGAAAATCGTACGAAGTGTACTGGATAATGATACTGGGAAACTACAGTCAGAACTTCAGGTGGATAGTCTTCGAGTACCACCGTCGCCCGATTTGAAAACTACAGTTTCAAAAAAAAAACGTGCTTAACGATTTTTATCAGATGACCTGTCCTGCCACAAGTTAATTCATTATACACTTGCGATTGTACATTGGGTATAAAAAAATTAATTTTGTTTAAGCGCAAAATAAGCATTTCATATTCTGCTCGTGCATTTATATTTGGCGAAATTATTTTTACATTTAAGCATTTAAGCATTTAAAACACTTTTATTTGATATTTTTCTAGTAAACATGTGAGCTTTTGACTAATTGCGGGTTTATCATTTTCGTCTCGTCTTTTAATAAATTAATTGGCATAGCCGCCACTGAGGAAAACAATAGAATAATTTATTTTAGTTAAATTACACACATATGTGCATACCTATGAGCTATATTATATATAATTATAATTATATATAATTTAATATATTCTTGAAGACTACCAAGATCAAGTAAATCGAGTTGCTGACAAGCATTTGGATGTTCATAAGTTTATTTCTCACCTTTTCTATCGCTTGTCATGCAATGGTCTATTAAATATTTCTTTTATACTGTGGCGTTTGCCCAAATATCTAAAACTACTCTGAAGACATAACTAAAACGTTTATTAAATATTAAATCCGTTTTGCCTGCTAACATTACATTGTACAACACACTTTTGGGGAAAAACTCGGCCCAAAATCTGTCAAAGTATTCTTCGTTTTATGAAACAACCGATTATGCACGATTATTAACGCTTTATATCTATTTCGTACTACCCGAGATTAATCTGTGTATATTTGGTATGTATGTACATATAAAATGTTGTTGGCGCTGAAAAAGGAAAACTGTCTGTAGCATTTGTAAACATCGAAAACACGAAAATTTCAATTTCGACTAAAACAGCGATAAAAACAAAACATTAAACTGTACATGCTACAAATGAGCTAATCAAATGTTTTGATATATTAACAAGCGAAGTTAAAAGCTCTTTTGGCACCTTGACATCTACAAGCGACTAGACTGTGTGTTCTTCTCTAACGTTGCAAGCCTCCATATACTCACACTTGAGCGAATAAATTTCAATAAAAATTCAAACAAACGCGCTGAATTTAAATTTTTTTTTTGTATTTATTCCACATTAAATCAAGTATATGTACTCAAATAAAGCGTAAATAAATTAATAACTCATAAAAACACTGAAATCACATTTCGAGTCGCGTGTGAAGAAAAGAAAATAACTAAATTTGCTTGCGTTGTGACGCAGTATTTCAAAATTATTAATTCTTTTTGATAACTTTTTTTTCATTTTTGTGTTGATAATTAAGTGAAGTAAAAATAACTAAAACAAAAAATTAAATGAAATAAAATTAAATAAAACAAAAAATTAAAACAGAATTTGGGAACATTGTGTGGAAATGTAAACAAAAATTTATTTTTTTAATGTCTATTTTCTTTTTTGTTAAATGTGTAATTATAAAATTTTCTTTGCGCTTGCTTTTTAGTAAATTAATTAAAGCAAAAATAAAATAACACAATTTTCGCAAAAACTCGAAAGGTCTAAAACAAAGAACACTAATTTGTTTACATTAGAAAGATAAACAAATTTCGTCGACAGATTTACAAACGAGCCCAATTCAATGAATTCGTGAAAGAGTATATCTATAATAGAATATAGTGATTGTAAATTTCATACATGAAAAATAATTTCTTTTTAATAATTTTTTTTCTTGAAAAAACATATAACTTAAATTTGCTCGTTTAAAACAAAAACAATATTATAAGTTTATTATTTGTATCAAAAAGTTTGTAAACTAGTAATTATAAAAATGTGTTAGTATAGTAAAAAATTAATTGAAAAAGGGTGGCATCACTAATTTATAAGCTTTAGCATAAATAAATAGCAAATATAACAAGTGAAACTCGGTGCCTATAAAACTGCTGACATTTTTCAAGCTTCAAGCGTACAACAGAGATTGTTTCGGATGCACAACATGATTTTGAATGACCATTAAATACGATTGGCACTCTAAAGATAGCAACACAGAGTGTTTGAAATCCTCTTCATGAATATTTGGACAGGCGAAAGCCCAGGTGGAAAGTGGGTACCGTCACAAATCTATGAAGACGATGCCGAATTCGCATGATCCACCCATTCCATCCACCGTATTCTAAGCATTTTGCTCCAGCTTCCTTCTCAGGCATGAAAAGAATCATCGCTGGAAGGAATCGCCGAGACTATTTTAGAGCAAAAGATCTATCGTATTACAAATCTCGTATGGTACCCAAAAAAATAAGAAGATAGTTATAATCGGTTTATTTTTTTTAATAGTGATCCTATGTACTTATGTGTAAATAATAAAATAATTTGTTTTAAAAGAAATGAGCTTATTTTAAATTACACGAAATCGACGCTCTTTTATTTCATCTCGCCTAATGTTTAAATACAGAACAATATAGTTGGCTTGTGTAAGACATTAACATGCAATTGTTATATATTTACAGTAACATTTGCATACTCCACACTTACATGCTAATTGAATTCTTATTTATTAATAATAAACAATAATATTGTGTCTTTATCGTGATTTTTAATAAATCGCTTTTAAATTTCCAAATTAAATTGCGCTTTCGGATTATTCGATTTATTGCGTTAATATGTTAATTAGATATTTAGATAAGGAGATGTACGAAGCCATTAGTACATATCTAAAAATACATACAAGTATTTATCCACGTTTAACTACTTGTGGTTATTGATGTTTATTTATGCCAATATGCAAAGTAAACAGACATTGTGGCCATGAACGTGTGAAATGAACACGATTGAGTGTGTTTTGAATTTCAATAGCTCTATGATTGTGTCGGCATTGTCTATAAAGCGGTAAGTGTATTTACAAATTGATTTAAATGTCATTATTTTTTTTAAGTTTCTTCTTGAAATTGTTTTTGTTATCGTTTCAGACGAGACTTTTCTTCAACAATGACGACACTGAGTTCAATACCTAAAAGTAAGACATTTTATCAGCGGTAATAACCAAAATTACAGCATAAAGTAGCAACAGAATTAAAACGCATCCCTCACGCTACCGAAGTTCGAATTGAGAAGAAACTGTTTTAGAATTTTCAAATTTTCATTTGAAACAAAAATATTTTCCCATTTATGCTTTGGAATGACACATGAGTATGAATTCATTTAACTGGAAAAATATTGGTTATTAAAACCGATAGTTTTAATATACTATGTAACATACAACCGCTAACTGCATGAATTCTGATCGTCGGGTATAAATAGTCCCCTGACCGTCTCAAAGAAGCTTGGATTATACTTTTCATGAAGGTTCAGAGGTTGAAAACCAAATATTATATTTGGTAAGTCGAGTATTCGAAAAATGAGGAATATTCTTAACAAAAACCTCAGTATCCTCAGAATATTCATCTCAATTCCGTTTTTAAACAAAGCTATTTGACTGAAGTGAGTAATCTTGATGTTTGTATTTCAATTTTTACGAATACTTGGCATATCTTATGAACTTTTTTTGAAGCGGTCAAATACAACTCTGAGCTGCTTTCATACATCTAACATACTGAACTTTCGATGCCAAGGTCCTAGATAAAATTTAGATTTATTGTCATTCTTATGGTATACAAATTCTCATTAAATTTGTTTATCCATTAAATATTGTGTTAACGTTTTTATATTTGCGTAAGAACTGAAATGTTGAAGGGTTGAAGATCATAAAGTAATGCCTGAAATGGCACAGTTAGCCGTTTGAAATTTAAGTAAATAGCTAAAAAACCATTTGATTAAACTTTGTATTCGTACTCCCAAAGTTTTCAATTTCGGTGACATATAAAATTTATGTCTGCCTGTACATATGTACAAGTATATGATATATATATATATATATTTTCATACATTAACGTATAGCAGATCAAAGTTTTCTGTATGATGAAAGTAAAAATCGTTTTTTGTACAGATATCATATAAGAAAACAACGGTAATAAATCAATTGATCACATTAATGTGCACGATGTAAGTAATAAACAAACGTCAATCTAAACACTATTTCCGGACTTTGGAAATATATATACATAAAAAGCTAAGTCTTTACAAAAAAGTTCACTATTAAATTGAAGGGAAAACTATTTTAAGTAGTATTAGTGTCACACTTTTTAATTTCCTCCATATTATTCTTCGTAATTCGAACTTACATTCAATACTTAGAAAAAGTTTTTATGAGATTCAATTACAGTATGTATAATCTAAGTGCTTAATAAGTTTTTACATCGGAATTTCGCTGAAACTCCGTCTAAGTTCAATTTCTTTTGTTTGACTCGCATCCGACCGACAAACTGAGAAATTTACGAATTTTAAATCGCCTCTACGGTTATTAGATTTTACGAGAAACTTTTCTGGCCGGAAATACGGTCGGTGATTCTCTATTGTCAACTGATCTCCATCAGAAAAATTTTATAAAACATCAACAAAGAAAGAAATGTATACATGTAGATGGAAATTTGGCGTTTGAATGTTAAGAACTCTGTTTTTCTACCGATATTCTTTAATAGGAAGCCCCAGCACCACGTTTCGTATATATTTATATATTTGTAACTTATTTTAAAATAAAATGTCAATCTGAGTTTTAGAGCATAATTAAAAATTTGAGGTGTAATTCATGAACTATTTTAATTTTTCTATAATATATAAGTTCACTAGGATTAGCGTATGTTGTCAAAGGGAAAAAGGTTTGCCTTATAAAGGTATTCAACCAAAAATCAATTTTATGCCGCCAAACAATAATTTTTATATGAAACTCCTCTCATCTTAAAGTATATAAAGTTTTATTTGTTTTCTTATTATTACCATATGCCCTGCCTTACCATTCTTCCGATTGCTTATTATATTTGTTTTATTTATGAGAAGATCGAATTATTATCAAAGATCGTATTTATGCCCGATTTGATTTATATTCGAAACTATGCTTCCAAAAAACATTTCTAGAAGACGACGAAGTAGAATTACCATATTATCGGAAATATAGCAAAACTTTTTATTATCCAAGGTTTTCCTGTACATTTTCGAATTCAAGAAATCTTTATTTACTATTAATTTTATAAAAACCAAACTTCGTACTTAAAAAAAAAAAACAAATATTATATAATATATAAAAAAAGCAAAATATCATAATGTAGAAGATATTAATTTAGTTTATACTACATCTACGAATATAGCATACAACAACCGATTATACCGGAGATGAACCAATAAAGGGGTTTTAATCCCACTTTTAAAATATGATCATTTGAAGTACACTACGTATCATATTAATATTCAGGTTAGGTACGGCTTTCCAAATTTTCTGATATAACAAAATAAAATGAGCAATTATTGAAATTTTAAGATAATTTAAGATTTTCTCTTACATATTTCCTCTTCAACCCATACACCCACACATACATCTGTTGCATGGAAAAGGGCTGCCATTTGTAAGTAAAATTTAAAAGTGAATAAAAACTTTTGACTTAGCACTCTTCAATTTGATAAGCATGCATATGTGCCACATAGGTATACGAGAGCTTTAGGTCCAAAATCAGTAAAAATCCGTTATTTTCCCAATATATGACTTTAGTCATTTGTATCTCGCATTTAATAAGTGTGATCGAGTTACGCTATATAGCATTAGAAATATAATATATCGAACTAAAAAATATTCTCAGACTTTTTTATGAATGTGTTGTGACTAAGTATTGGTTGATCGCATGTTGGACCTAGAAAGAGAAAATACGCCATATTTGACAGTTCACGATAATGGCGAAAACACAAGCCATGCGGCTGAAAATGTGCTTATTGTCCTGATACTGTAATTTAGGTTTTGTCGATTCCAATTTTAATGCAAAACGTGCACCATGCTTTCGAAAATCAATCATTAAAAACATCGATAACATATTAGAAATCGTCGAGTCTAACCGTATTGTAACCACTATTTGATTGTGCAGGAACTAAAAATTACACAAAAATTCCGTTTAGAATCACTTAAATACGGTTGGATACGAAAATAGGTCGATGTATGGATGCCTCAGGAATTTATCATCACCATCAATCAACCATTATGGATGGAATTTCCAACTGCAAATCGCTGCTGATTAGCAACAAAATCGATCCATTCCTCAAGCCAATGGTTGCTGGTGATAATACAAACGATGGCCAAGCCAGGATTGAGCATTAGGAAGGTTTCATTATGTGTTTAGTGGGATTGGTAGGTAGTCATCTTCTATGAGCTGTTCTCCTACTATATAACCAAGCTCTTAATTCGCCAGAAGCTCCAGGAGCTTGGTTAGAAAGCTCTTATGCATCCACCTTAAATTCCGGATGTGACACCAACTATTTTTTTATTTTACTTGACCTTATATTTAATATCATAAAATTAAATTATTTAAATTTAGGCTCTGTTTTGTTGCAATAATGTAAACATTACAATTTTCGTTATTAGAAATTTTTTCGACCTATTCACATATAATATATATTCGTATGTATATAACTATAACTAAAGAGAATTATGAAGTATTTTTTACCTTTAATTGCTGCCGTAGACCACTCATTGGGCTCATTCAATTTCAAATTAACTTAAGCAAACTATTCACAGATATTTTATATTTTTAAGCGATATTTTAGTTAGCTTTAATTTTTTGGGATATATTTTTATATATATGTGTCTTCAATATATATTACATATATAATCATATAGTTATAATATATTAAGTACTTGCTAACTTGGACCTTTTTATGTAAAAATTTCAAATATTTTTTACAGAGCCACTAATTTCAATTCTATTAACGTACGTCTAATAACTAACTCAATATTTTACACTTTTAAATATGGTGATTTTGAGATTGTATATATGAATTTAAATATATCTTATTTGCAATCATTAGCAATAAAATTGCACATAAAATAATATGCACTCGTTTGCAGTGCTCCTTATATCATATTTTAATATACATATGAATGTATGTAGGTATGTATACAAATAATTTATTTTATTATAACGATATCGATATTGTTTATAGGGAGTGCAGTTTTTCAGCTGCCTAAATGTTTTGACGCGAACGCGCACATTTTCACGAACTAAATGACTACGACGACGAATGAGCAGTTCTTACGCTGTCATCTATGCAAGTTTGAGGGAAGTATATAAAAAACACATGGCGGAATGTGCGCCACTGATCACGATTTTCCTATAGAACTGTTACACTTTGGCGCTTTTAAGCCGCTAACTAATGCAGACACAGAACGCCATACACCGAAAAATAGTAAAACATAAGAAATTCAGTGTATAATGAAAAAATATAATATAATTTTCGAAATTAGCACAATTCTGTACGAAATACACACAACCGATTATGAGAATAATTCAACGAAATGAATTGACGAAATATTCGCACTCAATAGACAAGTGTGCACCGAAAGTACGCGCTATATTTTTCGAATGCTAACCGTTTCGCAGCGTATTTTGAAATAAGATTGGAAATTGTACGGCGAATAATGATCACCAGCACTACGGTGACGGCAAAGTCAAACAAATAGCGTCAACAAAAGGCAGCGGCAATTGCTAGGTACAGATTGAGATCGCCCCTTGTCGGAATACAAACAAAAGCACAATGTGATGGCGAAGTCGAAAATGAGTCGGAAACAAAAATGAAAAGTTAAACATGTATGAACCAAAACCAAATTGTTGGTACAAAAGAAAAAGAGACAATACAAAATTGTATTAGAATCACTGAATAATAATCTACGAAACATATGGTAAGTCACTATGTCTCCTATTACTGCGAAAACATAATAAGTTTAAATAATAAAATACCAATCGAACTATCGAACTGTTTTGTTTGGAAATTCTAAAGTCCTTAGGGGTTTTTAGTTGATTTTATATATTTTATTACTTTCAAACAAGTATTCATTAAAGGTTATTTTTAATTCTAAAACTTAAGTTCGTTATTACAAGAAACATGTGAAAAACGAATGTGATTGCGAAAATAAATGTTTCAAGAAATATAAAATTTTTAATAATATATCTATATCCCATCAATCATCTCGAAGTAGTAGAAATTTTTACAAAATAGAGTAACCACCAGAAAAAAACTAATTATGCGTCAAATGTTAGGAAACATGTACCAAACGATATCCAAACGATTTTTGAATTGAGTTGCAACATTCATTGTGTGATCCAGTTTGCAATAAAGTAAGGCTTTTAAATATTTTGTTGCATTAAATAAATGCATAATAACTTAAAAGAGTTATGTCTAAATTTCAAGACGATCGGAGCAAAATTGACGAAGTTATGAGTACTTTTATACCTGTCTGTTGAGCGTGTTACATCAGATTTTAAAAGTTTAAAGCGTTTTCCTCACAATTCAAAATCGGTGGCCCTCATAACTTTAAAACTACTATACCGATCGTTTCTTTACATAACTTAGATAACGCTTTAGAGTTTTTTTTCAAGTTTCCATGTTGCACCTAAAGAAAAAAGTTTCATGCGAAAACTACTCAAAGTTTAATTTTTTTTAAGTATATTTTAATTATGTGTAACATATTGTGAATACCCCTACAAATTGAATTTTCAAATTAAGTTTCATAATTGCACGGACTAATCAATCAAATAAAATATATGTAAATATGTTTGTATGTATCTACTTGTAGGTAAGCATAGTAAGCACATGTGTGTAAAAAATAAATATTTGAAGATACACAATTGAGAAAAACAAAGAGCAAACGGTAATTTGAGCGAATCAGATAGTGTTGTCGCAGCAATATTTACCGCAAAATCTGACCGTAATTTTATCTAACTTTTGGCTTGCAATTTAAGAGATTTACGCTAGAAAATTTAGTTAATCTTAAATTAAAGATAATAGTTGCAGCAGTGAATTATAGGTAGGTCGGTTGGTGAACGAGGATCAGACCACATATATATATATTTCCTGCTTTCACTTTCATGTCACGCTCTCACTTCCGCGTCACTGGGCACAGGTACATATACCTACATACCCTACATATGGGAACTTTAAAGTTGTATAAATTTTTCTCTTTGATAATAGCTTACATATCAATAATCATGTAAGCTTTGAGGTGTCAGATCGAGAATTTCAATCGAAAATATTAATCGGGTTCAGTATAGAAATGCACTGCAGGGTTCAATTTCAGAAGAGATGGCAACACTGAACATAAAGCCGGCAAAAACAAATTAAGCTCATATTTTGCTTCACACAGCTGTATAGGTATTTCAACACACACCTACATGTAATAATAACAGATATGTACGCACATTCATATATACAATAATTGAGTACTTGAGAGTAATTTTATTTTTACTTCATATTGTTTCATTGAAAAAAATAACAATTTCTGTTCACCATATATATGCACAGCAAGCTTTAGAGAACACTATGTTCTCGCTTCGCTGAGAATTTCCACCATTGGGTAGGATAGCGTAAAGAAAACCGCCAGCAAATTCAATGTTTTCATGCGAAACTTGTGCTCATGCGAACTTTAGGCGGAAATTGGCGATGAATGTTAACTGATCGAAATTCTAACATGTGTATGTGCATATATATATATACATATATATATATAGATAAATATACATTTATATATACAACTATATTATCTGTGTGTATATAATATATAATTAGACATTAGAGAAAACATTACGCGATATAAATATTGAATTGTCTATTTTTGTATTTTCGTGTTCAGACTACAGCTAATCAATCCCGTTGACGATCCCTCCAGACTTTGTATGTTTCATCACACACTAATTTACAAATAGACACTCATTGTGTATTATTAAACACATATAACACATTTATTCACTATATTTACACCCGTTTAGTCGTTTATTTTGTAATAATGTGTTAATCTTTTCAAGGAAAATTAATGTTTATAACGTCGAGAAGACTTTTTAATTAGATAAATGTGTAGATCTGAAGGTGGCTATGCAAGTATTGGCATTTATCATAATGGACAAATTGCTTACAACAATGTACACGCTTATAGCTCGCTTTGTGCTCGAATTTTTGTCGTGGCAGTGTATTTCCAAATCTGATGGCAGGTGGGTTCATTGTGTGATTTATTTTATTTTATTTATTTTAATTTTGTATACATTTTCATACATACATCAATGGCTTCCACGAAAATTGGGTTCATTGTAAAATAAACATTACAAGAATTAAGTGATTTTTATTAATTCGCAAAAATATTCAATTTAGTTGATTTTTGGACTATTATGAATGCATAATTAAATATTTGTATGTAAGCATATTATTAACACCCAGAGGGTAACTCAACGATCAGGGGATTATTGCTAAAGGCATCGCTGCAATCTGCGAAAATATTGTTCAGATCGGACCACTATAGCTTATAGCTGCTATTCAAACTGACCGATCGAAGTCAAAATAAAGTTCTTTTTATACGCTTTTATGCCATAAAAATTACACCTGTCAAGGTGATTACTATAGCCAATTTAACGTTTTTGTTTCGTTATTGGTCAGTTTAAATGGCAGCTAAATGCTAAAGTGGTGAACAATGTATTCGGCGATCATAGCGTTGCCTGCGCAAATAACCCTTGCCAAGTATCGGAAGATATATTGTATAAAAACTTGCTCCATATATCAACATAATTTTGATTGGTCTGTAATATGCTATAGTGCTATAGTGGATCGATATCAGCAATTCCGACAAAATGAGCAGCTATTTAAGGACAAAGAACGTGTGCAATATTTGTGACCACTAGTTCGCGTAAAAACAGACGGACATGACTACATCGTATTAATTCGTCGAGCTAATCATTTACACTTACAATTACATATGTATGTACTTTATAAGGTATCCGAGGTTTCTTTTGGGTGTTGCAAACTTCGGGACAAACTTAATATACCCTATTCAACTCTGACAGCACAAATTTAAATCACGATTTTTGTGTACCTGCGGAGTCTTCGTATTTTCAAATCATAATTCGTGTATGTGAGAACTTAGCACTAGGCTGTTTTTGAAATAGGCACAATAAGAGCACATGCCCACAAAATGATGTAATCCAAATTTAAACTGTTATAATCCATAAACATATTAAGCTGAACATTTTCAAGTCATGCACATGAGTTCACTGGAGCAAGAAGCCCTTTTGGCTTAAAATAATATAAAATGGGCGTGGTACCGCTTTCTAAAATAACTGTGCTCGTATCTCATGGACTTTTATATATATATATCTGAACAACACTGGAACAACGTGGGTAAAATACTGTTTTTAAAAGTGCAATAACCCTATGAACAACGCTGCCAGAAACATGAATTGGAGGCGAAATGTGAGTCCCCTAAATTTGTCGCTCAATTTTGAAAATGTTGTAATGAGTAATGATAAACCAAATTTTAAACTGAGTCTTATAAAGGACTCACTGCGCCCACTTTCTATAGCATTAAGACAACATTCAACAGTCGAAAACGTTATATAGCTTTACCGGCTCCCACCTACAAAAGTTCTCAAGCCCTCCTGTTGTCTTATATTGTGTATATAAATTAAGAAGATATTTTTATGCAATTAAATACTGGATATACATACGGTATCGCTCCAATTTGGTACACTTTAACAATTATTTTTAATTATCTCTCTTACTAATCGATATGGTGTTTGATATGTAGATTTTTAGTTTGTGAAATATGTGTGGACATTAAGCCTATTTTTGTAGACGTGGTGCGATTTCGCCCATCTACATTATCTATCTCACCTAAGTGTCAATTTTTACTCAAGTTATCGCTTTTGGATACAACTATTATACTCACTCTATGTAAGATGTTGCTATAGTATAACAACACAGTTCAAACGCCTCAAAGAAAGATTATGCACCTTATACAAAAACATTAACATAGGTATATACCTAAATATATATGTATGTATAACATGTAGGTAATTTATTTTCGAAATATAAAATTGTTTATCATGCACAAGGACATGTTTATATACAATAAATACAAATTCTTGTATCTACATATAAATTATCTGCATATCTATGGTTCGTTTATTTATATGCAAGTATACACTAATAAAATGCAAGTATATCTGCCACCAAAAAAAACACATCTTATTTAATTAATATCATACATTTTTAAATGTATTTTGAAAAATTGTGTGGTCTGAGCATATCATCGCGAATTTTACATTTCTCAGTGATGTGTATAATTTATTTGGCAATTTACGCCGTCATTTGAATCATATGATGTGTATATTAGCTATAAATACTTTGTGAATGTGATAAAGTATTAATAAATTAATAAATAAGTTCTTGTGCACAGTTGAATGGTATTTAAAGGGTGTTGTTTTTGGGTTAATCTTTGATATATCGGGTATGTGCATATTGTAAAGTCAATAGAAGACTATAAGCATTTATGTATGGTGTACGCTAAATAGGGCATATTAAGTTTACTACGAAATTTGTAATCTAAGGAAGCGTCGGAGACCCTAAAAGGTGTTGTACACCCCCTTTCCTCCCCAAGAAGATGCTGATATATCGGACCACTATAGTATACGATATAGCTGTCATACAAACTGACCGATCAAAAAAACATTATTTTATGATAAACTTTTTTATTTTTTATCTTTTTCCAAAAAAAAAAAAAAAACAAGCAACATAGCTAGAAAGAGCTAACAAAACTTTTTTTTTAGTTGAATTCGATTTGATATTAAATTGTATTATCAAACATGTTGCAAAAAAGTAGTGATAAGAGAGAGGAAGGATTTTGTTTTTGGAAATTGCTTTTAAGAGAATAAGCAAAGATAGTTTGTCAATTAAGAACCTTTCTGAATGGTGAGATTCATCCTTGCACACGATGACTCGAGTAACATTTGAGACAACGGAACTAAATAAAGGAAGTAAAGATTTCAAACTTTTTGGATAATAATCTGCAGTTTAAAGGTGCAATCTATAGCACCAGCTATGTATATTATAAAATACAAGAAATTTGTCAAACAAAAGAAATTTCTGAGGGCATATTTAGTGTAAAAATAGATTAAACTCCACCAAAGTCTAGCCTAAATTCCATTTAACCACCTCTCGAACCTGAACTTCAAATATTCATAAAGAAGATTTTAATTCGTATTAGTATTTTCATACCTTATTTAAAATGTAAGATAAGCATTCTTAATAATACATGATAATTGATGGTCGAAAACACCCAGATATGGTATCTAATAAATGGATTAATGTCTACTGCTTCTTAGTGAAATTTTTACAGACTTCTCAAAATATAATATTTACTCGTATATTGAATTTTTTTTTTATTAAAAAGTATTTAATATCAAGTTTCTCCGGAAGAATAAAGAATAGCAGTGTTTATATGGAAATCTTTTTCATTTGACAATATTGTCTAAGACATAGTACTATCTCCGAAGAAATGGTTCAGATCGGATCACTATAGCGTGTAAATGCCATAAAAATTGACCGATCAAAGTTCTTATAAAGAATCCTTTGCATTTGTGTGCTTACGAGGCTTATAGACTGGTTCTACAATTTTGTAAAGGAAATTTTACAAAAAACTATAAATCACACATGTGACAAATAGTTGTCTTCTGTAAGAAGAATTGTAAATGCTAATTAAAATGTCACACTGTATTCATCAGGTAAAATATTCTTCAGAAATATTCAATACGTGCGTTTTTGGGATGGAATTAGGCTGGTGAATCAATTTCGCATTAAAACTTTACATTTGAATTAAAAACTTTCACCGTCCATAGCAAAACACCCTATAAGTATGTATTGTAATACATCATCCATATATACTCATCTATGTATGCTTTAGATATTTGCAAATTCAACATACGTATATATGTTGTTATAAGCTCAAAGTTTTTTGGCGGAAGTCAATGTTTTGTGAATTCTCTATTAGCCTTTTGCCAAAATGTTAATCCAGTTAAAAGATTTTTTGGAAATACATACATATATGATTTTGGGATTATAATATATATATATTGTCGGACAATAAATAAGGAAAACTACCTGTAGCTTAATAAAAAATATATGTTGTAGATATTAATTATTCAAAATATACGAGCAGTGATTAACACCTAAATACAAAAATAATTGTCAAATCTGTGACAAAAAAATTAAAAATTAAAGAAATAACAAATAAATCTTTTAAATAAAATCAACCTAAATGTATTTTAGAAGATTAATGTAAATATAAAATACTGTGAGGTATACATATGTATATCGAAAAGCAGAATTTTAAAATATTTTTAAATATTTAGCAAAGAAGAAGGCAAAAAAAAATTGTATTGCAGTTCTCACTAAAATTAGAATCGCTGAAGAGGAACAAAATATAAAAGGACCCTAGGTTAAATTTTTAGGCAGAAACGTGCCAAATCTTTAAAACCTATGGTATAATAGTTTGTTTGTTGAATCAAAGCTTTAGCACCGATGAGTTTTTAAATGACTCATCTAGAAAGTATACTATGTTATTTCGAAGAAGATACACCTATTATTGTGAGCCGGTCCACATCACCTAACTGTTGTTTCACATAATCCTAATCGCGATATACATATATATATTTATATATATATTTATATATGTATATATAAGGGTGGGTAAAAAAAAAATGTTTTTTTCGCTTCGTACTCTGAAAAATTGGTTGATAGACACTTCTAAAAAATACTCTGCAAATATGAGCTCTCAATTGTAACGGAAAGGTCCTCCGTCTATCAGATCAAAAAATTCATATATCGCTTCCAACTACTTGAAAACATATTTCGTTTCATAAGAAATTGAATGCTCCTCAAAAAAGATTTAGTACTATTATTTCGTAAACCTAACTTAAATGGTTAAAGATATTATCGGTTGAAGTTTGACTCTGGGAACTTTGTTATTTTGTACTAAGAAAGTATTAATTAAAAAACCACGTCTTTTTTGCACCAAGAAGCTGTCGGCACCATCAATACCGGACCACCCTAGGATATAACTTCCATACAAACTGACCGATCGAAATGAAAATAATGATATTTTTTCCTTGATTAGGTGATCTCACTTCGACTTAAAAGTTGTTTATATCAAACAGCTGGCTAGAAAGAACTAGCAAAACATTTTCTGTTTGACGCAAGCCGTTGGCCGTTTTCTTTTGTTTTTATACCCTCGCAATATGTTGCTACAGAGTATAATAGTTTTGTTCACATAACACTTGTTTGTATCACCTAAAACTAATCAAGATAAATATGGAGTTATATACCTACATATAATATTATATAATATATAGAACTGTACAAAATACCAATTTATATATACGGGAGCCAAATGTGCACTGTAAAATATGGAATATAAAATATTTTCATTTTAGCGTCAATTTTATTACAAACAAGATTGTACATACAGGTATGTATATGTGTACAAGCATTTATCAGCAATAATTACATAAAATTAACGAAAAACAAACAGACAAATAAATTTTGTTTAAGCACATTTATGTAAATATGAAAGCAGGCAAATAAAGGTCCGGACGTCATGACGCGTCAGTGAGAACGAATGTGAAGCGAATATAGATCGGTGTTATGATTACATACATACGTACATACATATATATTGAGTATCAAATGCATATGTGTTTGCCAACGCATTGCAAGAGTCCGCCAAAACAAATTGTCAATATTTATTTCAGGCAAAAATGTGAATTTGTTTTGACTTTTTTATAGATTCATGCAGTTGCAGTTAAAATTAAAAAATAGGACAGAATTTGTTGGACAAAAAAGATAAAGATGCGTCATAACAAAAATAATACACTTATATACAGTGATTCAAAGATCGTTGACGTTGAACAGCTTATTTATTATTTTATATCTATAAACAAGCTGGCGATCCTCTATTGAAGCTCCAAATCGATTTTGACTAAATTCAAAGTCAAATCATTTTTTGTACATTAAAGATGTTTTTGCAGAAAACAGATTTTTAAATCCATTTCCTGTGAAGACGCGCTAGTAGATCTAAAATAACTGCGTATTATTTGTAGTTAGAACTTTTGAATAAAAATCTGTTAATGAGGCCCAATACCTTATTAAGTAAATTATTGTTACTACTACTTGAAGTTTTTTATGTCAAACAACTTGACTAGAAAGGACTATCAAAAGGGGTCCCGTTAGATGCAAGCCGTTGGCCGGTTACGTTTACATACAAGTATTTGCCTACGCATACCGTCACTATAAGAATTGCACCTGTGAAGGGTATTCTCGCTTTCGTGCAACCGAATTTAACATTTTTTCTTGTTTTTTAAACCACTGTAAATTACGTGTACCAACATTCAAATCATAATAAGAACCGAAGTAATATTAAGTTCAAAGCTTTCTTTTAAGAATCATGAAGTAACTTTAGATAAAATTTTACCCGCTACAGAGGTGAACAGAGAACCCTAAATTTTATGAGAATTCCTAAATTAGGCTCAAGAGTCTTGCGCCATGTTTTAAAAGAAATCATATTGAAGTTTCTCTTGTAATGCTCGCGAACTGAAGTGTGAGATAAATAGATTTGAAAGATATGTACTCGTAGTTCGAACAACTGACGAAGAAGATATTTGATATAAGCGGTAATATTCATGTTTGATAAATATTTTCTGTACAACTTTGAAGCGATTTCCATTATACATTTGTACGTATGCCGTCTGACACATTATTTCCACTTTTTATTAGGCCCCATAAATTTTTAATGTTTTCGTTTTTGGTGATGTCGCGGATGAAACACTGTATTGACCATAATATAGAAATGAGGTAATTGTTTATAGCATCAGCTAGGTTATAATATTTAAAGCGTGTTTAATATTTTTTAATTGCCGAGACATTTATAGGTTAAAAATATTACCTGAAATGTGCTTATATACAAATACATACATAGTTGTAAATTTTATTTTCTTACCTAGGAACATGTACCTAATTTTCTTATATGCCTAAAAGCAAAAATATGATTCAAAATAAACAAACCAAGGCCATTAAGTGCACAAGTTCATCGAATAATACGGAATTATCACGTCGTTGTGATCATTAAAATAGTACCAATACAAACTATTTAAACAATTACTTTTGTTATTTTGGTAACAAACTGAAAAAAGGCAAGAATAAACTTCGGATGCACCTAAGCTATTACACCCTTCACGGGTGCATTTCATGTAGCAATATTATATGTGACTAAATCTGAAAATGTAACCAGCCACCGGTTCGTATTCAATGGAAAAGGCTTTGCTAGTTCTTGCTAGCCATGTTGTTTGACATAAACAACTTTAAGTTAACGTTACTTAAGGAGGTATTCTAGTCTAGCGGCCCGAATTTCGAGTATATTTTGGGAGCTGATAAAAAAAAGCAATAAATATTTTTACTATCCATTTTTTTACTATTTATTTATTCATGTTTAAGGACTACAAAAATAAATTTAAAAAAAAATGTTTTCCATGAACTTCTGTGTCCTTGAAGTGAAGGGGGAAAAAAGACCGCGACCTCGTCGCCATCGACTTTTTCACTTATTTTTAACTTTCTTGAATTTTTTAAAAATATTAATATTTTTAAATTTTTTGGTTTACTAGATAGAGATATATTTAGAGAATATTCATGCCGAATTTCATGTTAATCGGTTGATTAGAACTTGAGATATCGTAGCGACTGCATCGAAAAAAGTCGTTTCGAGAAAAACGCGTTTAAAGTTTTACGTTGAGTTTCAGGCAGCTTAACTGATAGAATAGTAGTTACATTTTCTAATCAGCCATCCCAGCTACGTACATTGGGCCTTCCTCTACTTCTTCATATTGATATATTTGATCATTTCGCTCCTGGTAACGTGCAGTTCGTTCTTCTTTTGACGCATCTGAATCTCGAACCTCTGACCGTTGAATCCGTACTGCGTTGCGCCTGACAGTAAACCCATGGGATTTCAGACCAATTTTCATTCCCATCAATTTCATCATATTTAAAATAGGATAGAACCTTCGTTGAAAATACAAACAGGTTAATAATTAGCTATTTCAATTGTCTGGGATCTGGCATGAATATGTTTGGGTGCAAATGTCCAAATCAAAGAATTTAACAACTCATTATTATTTTGAGTTTCGCAACCCAAACAACGTTTTAACAGTGAATCATCCGATAGGCTTTCGTAAATAGGCTTCAAAACTTCCAATACCTTATCAGCTAGAGGTGGATCCTCGTGGGTAAACTCTTTCAGGTGGACAATTTGTGTGCTGAGGTTTCTTATCTGTAGAACTTTTATGAAAGTACGTAACCCATATTTCGCGATTCATGTCTTCTACATGTACTTCTCCATAATACAAAGATAACTCATTAATTTTTTTTATCACGATTTTTCAGCGCCTTTGCCACTTATTCCCTTATTATCTTTCCAATCTTGATATCGACTGAAATCGGCCTTTTTTTATTTTTCCAGTAAATGCAGCCTTGACAAATACTTTACTTTACTATAGTATCAATAATATTCTCATTGAACTTATAGAAAGAAGGAGGGAGAGTTATTCAAACGCAGGAAGCCTGGGCCTCCAGCCGTCTATTGTTACACTCGTCCGCTCAACCAGTTTAGTTGTCACGACACCAAAACGATTTATGAAAAAAGAAATTCTAAAGGCGGAATAAAGTTGTATGTATCAATTACACGAATAGTAAGGCCATTAATAGCAAAGTTTGTTTAGATTTTTACGGTTATTGTATGCCTCATTAAAAGCCTCCTTTTAATAACACAAGTATAAACTAAATATGCAGAGAAATTATAAATTAGGCGAAATCAAAATATTTCAATTAATTTAATGCCAATTAAGTGGGGTATACAGTTATATATTGGTTGCTATATTCTGGTTTGCTTTATTTTTAATTTTTCGATCTTTGTGATTTTACTACTTACATATGGTATTTATACAATATTTTATTTATCTACAAGATCTTACTTAAAATACATACACACATTTGAACCTGTGTGCTTGGGAATTTTCGAGACGCTTTTATTGTCATGCATTTAAGCTAACAACTGAAAATGTTTATAACCCAAATATTATTTGCAATCACTAGTTGTAAATTATATACATACATATGTACATATATACGCTTGAATGCAAAATAAACAAGTGACATAATCGGGTTACATTGTATTGCCTCTTACATTGTCTCTTAGTAAAATAATTCAAAGGAATATACTGCACTAAATTTTTAGTTTTTTTAAGCACACTATTGACAGCCTATCTACGTATGTTTGCAGATATCTCCTAAAAAACAAATAAACTGACACAAGAGCCCTTACTATGGTCAGAATTATTGTCAATGCAGCGACTTGACTCTGTACAATGAATTGGTATAAAATTATAGAAGTCTCTTATTTGAACTTATTTGAAAAGAACTCTTGCTCATTGAAAAATAACGTTTTTATACTCTTGATAACGTTATTAAAATTATTTTATATTTTTATACCCTGAACAGGTTATATCAACTTTGTGAAGTTTTAACACCCAGAAGACAAAGTCGGCAAACCTATAATATATATATAATATAACACATAGCTGCCATACAAACTAAACAATCGGAAACAAGTACTTGTATGAACAACTTTTTCATTTGAGGAGATATATTTACGAAATTAAATCCGAGGAAATTGTTCTGATCGGATCGCTTTAGCACATAGCTGCTACACAAGCTGACCGATCTAAGATCTTGTAAGGAATATTTTGTATTTGTGAAGGGTATTATAGTTTAACGAAGTTAACGTTTTTCTTGTTATGTATATTTTTATACTCTCGCAACATGTTGCTACAGAGTATAATAGTTTTGTTCACCTAACGGTTGTTTGTATCACCTAAAACTAATCGAGTTAGATATAGGTTTATATATATATATAAATGATCAGGATGAAGAGACGAGTTGAAATCCGGGTGACTGTCTGTCCGTCCGTCCGTGCAAGCTGTAACTTGAGTAAAAATTGAGATATCTTTATGAAACTTGGTAGACATGTTTCTTGGTACCATGAGACGGTTGGTATTGCAGATGGGCGTAATCGGACCACTGCCACGCCCACAAAACGCCATTATTCACAAACAAATAAATTGCCATAACTAAGCTCCACAAAAAGATACAAGACTCTTATTTGGCACACAGGATCACAATAGGGAGAGGCATCTGCAGTTAAAATTTTTTTTTAAAAGTGGGCGTGGTCCCGCCCTAATAGGTTTAATGTGCATATCTTCTAAACCGCTAATGCTATAATAACAAAATTCACTGGAAGCAAATGTTTTTAGAACCTATACCTACAGTGTGAAAATCGGGTGGCAACTCCGCCCACTCCCCATATAACGGTACTGTTAAAAAATACTAAAAGCGCGATAAATCAAGCACTAAACACGCCAGAGACATTAAATTTTATCCCTGGGATAGTATAAGATGACTTTATAGGAACCATATATCAACATTTTCAATTCCATCTGATTCTTTCACTTTCTACTATGCATATCAAGCAACAATGATTATATCGGGGTTGTGACCAAAAATTGTCTAAATCGAACCAAAACTATTCAAGCCCCTAAGTACTAAATATGTGGACCCCAGTGCCTATAGTTGACCTTCTACCGAAAATATCAGTCAATCCACAAAGAAATCTCAAACGAGTATACCATTAAACTTTGCGAGAGTATAAAATGTTCGGTTACATCCGAACTTAGCCCTTCCTTACTTGTTAATAATAACACAATTTTTATTAAGAATGATATTTATATACAAAAATAGATAATGATTAATTGTAAGCATATTTTTAATCAGTTTAGTTTGATTCATAAAAATTTTCGGAAAATTGTAGACCAAATATACATATGTATGTACATTTTATAACAGGAGAACCTGTTATCGTTGTTTTTTATTTTGCTTTGGTACTCGCTTTTAAGATCTATATACTGGCATTCGAAAAGTCAGTTGTTCCTCACCATTGGGTACCAAAGAAGAATGATTTGTGAAGACTTTGAAAGTGTTTTTTAGAAATTCGCTTAACTTTTCAAATCTTACAGTTCAATTGTTATCAGGTTTTTCATCACCAAAAACCAAATGATTAGCATGTAAGATCATAGCAACGGAAAACACATAAAATCGTAAAATTTTTTTAAACGAAAATATTTTGTATTCATCTATTAAAAACCCAATTAAATAACAACTATTACAAATATTTTTATGGAAGTGTTGATGGTCTTAACAAATATAAAAATTGAGTATCAAAGTATGATATGTGTACATAGTATGTACTGGTACTGGTATTGGTGGTGCAAACTTATAGTTGAATCGTATTATTCAGTTCCAATCAAAGAAATTTATATATGTTTACTCATAAATATATACTCGTATTAACATATGTTTTCCATTATCGGTCGCCTCTCTGTCGGTAATACCACGCCTTTAATTATATAATATTACCAACATATGCGACCATTTCGGTTTATTTCTGGAATAACAGAGAAAAGCACATAGCAAAACAGATGAAAAGCTGATCAAATATCTAGAAAACGTGTAAGTATCTACTATATGTATATCTAATTGTATATATAATATAATGCCTTAAATTTTGTATTAGCCTCAAACATTTTTTCACTTTTTTTCCTATTTTTCCTTTACAAAAAATAAATCGAATTTTTTAAAACAATATTTAAATTTTTGTATGCTCAAATATAGTTTAGAAATTTATTGCATATACAAAATTATTTGGAGTTCCATATATGATCGCATTGATATATTTTTATATATTATTTCACATTAATATACGAGTACATATGTACATTTATTATTTAGAAATGCATGTAATCCGAGTAGGTTATATGCTGTGAACTCCAGTACACAGCAATAGTGTAATTAATTAATAAACGCAAAAACGCTTAAGTGGTTCAATTAATTATCTGTGTAGCTGCTGTAAATTGATAAAGAATTTACAGTGCGGAAAAGCATATAATTTATGAGTAATATTTTAATATTGCTATAAAAGTCCAAAAGCATATGGAAAATACACATATTTCAAAGTTGGAAATATTTGCTTCTATATGTGTTACTTAAGCTGTACTTCAAATCATAGTATGTACTTATTAATAAACTACATTACATGTGATTATAATAATATATAAAGCATCTAATGTTATGTATGTCTCAGTCAGTTTGTGCAAAGAACTCTACATCACGGGTAAATACCAGGTATTATTAAATTATCTACATGTCATTAACTAACACTACAAAAAATTGCGACCAAAGATTTTTAATGATTTTTGAACAAATTAGCTTTTTATATACATACGTTTCAATTAATACAAATTAAAATTACCTGCCAAGTAAATATCCTTAAACTAAACCGATATGTTCTTTGAATTGAAAGCATATATCGCTCTTACTAACGAGTTTTAGTTCACGTTGTGTTATTTCACATAAGATATACGACACTGGTTCTATATTCTACATACATATATGTTATATGTTCGTCGACCGATGAACGCAACGTTTATAATAATTATAAATAAGGACTATCAATACACAGGTTTCGACTTCGTTCCTGAGTAATATCAAAAAGTCTGCCTTTGGCAGGCCCTTCAGCGGTCACCGGCAAACATCCACATTTCATATCTGATATATAACGTGTACTCAATTAATTGGTTAGCATCAAAGAGAAGCTTAGCTAAGCATCCAGGAAATCTTGTAAAACTCAATTATATACCTATATAATTATATATAATAATAATATGAATGTAATTTCGACGACCTGAGTGAGAATTCATACACCCAACACACTTCATACAAAATATGAAAACAAAAACCAATTGTGCCAACTCAACCTGCTGATGACAGCTTCAAATTTTTTATTAATGCACTCAATCAATCCATCCAATTTATTACCTAATTAGTACGAACATTTGAGCAGTCGTTAAAAACGTATTATTTTTATTTTTAGTTTTTCTAATTCAACACAAATAATTGAGTAATCTTCTTATGAATTCTGTTTAAAAAATGTAAATATATATTTTGCATACAATTTTCAGCTTAAATTAGGATCTACACTTCATTTTCTATGTATATGTATATATTATTTAAGTTCATACCTACACACACGTATGTATATTTGTTTGCATGGATTTATCTACTTACTGCAATGGGTTCGAGATCTTCCTCTTGATCCGAAATTGTGAGATTTTCAAAACTTGAATTTAACGACGAAATTTTGTTGGTTTTTTTAATTTCGAACTTTGCACTCAATAATTTATATTTTAAATTAAAAAATCGATTTTTTTCACTAAACACACAAAATGTAAAATATATATATTCACTTATAACGGTTGCTATTTTTATAGCGATTTTTGTATAGACTTCTTTTCAACGGTAAAATCACAACAGAAAAACGCTGGAAAACCTTTCCCAAACACTGGCAACAAATAATTATAAGCAAAATACAAGCCACCTCATAAATGTTCTCACGAAAACCGACAGACAAACGAACAGTCAGCTGAGCGTGCGAGTTTGTACGCGACTGTCACAATGACACACTGAGTAGTGTAGTTTATCACACACCAAGCGTTCGATTCACCACCAACTAACCAGCAGCTGACGGGCAGCAGCCAGCAGCCAGCAGCCGGTAATTACCTTGCTATGTGAAGCGCATAAAACCCCAGAATATTGCGACAGAATGCGACACTTTTGTGGTTTTCGTTCATTTATTTGTCAGCTTAATGAGCTGATGATTCTGATTTTTTTGTTTATTAGGTTTGCTAATGCCTGTTGTTGTTGAGAAACCGATCGTGGCACAAAACATTGCTTGGCCGTTTGTTGTCTGCCGTTAGTAGCAACTGATGACTTGTCGTGTCGATTATCACTAAAACTCAACGGGTGTGCAGCGGATTTCAATACATTTGGTTGATATTTTTGTTGGTGTAAAATTATGTACTTTTGTGTGTTAGACTAGAGGACACATTTTTGTTGCTTGGAATTTTGTTGTTTTGCAGTTTGATTTCCACCAAAAATTATTGTCTAAGAAATCACAATTACAAAATAACTTCTGGATTATTTAAGCTAAAAACATATACTATATTTTAGAGTTTATTGGAAAGAATTATCCTACATCTCTCTACGTTAATAACGGTAGAAATCGTATAAGTCGGAGTGACGAACATCGACATAAATATCCAGCGAAGATGTGACTTGAAATGGATGCAGTCCCTCTAGACTTGTTCGTATTCAATGTGCTGCACTTAGTACTGTTTGGATACATGAAAGACAAAGGATACATCTGGATGGGCCGCCATAATGTTTCGAACTGGCGATTCTGCAGACTATTGGGGACTCGCTGAAAGTGACTTATGCGATAACGGCAACATCCAAGAAGAAGGAGGAATCCAACATCAACAGTGATATTACAATTTCCGAGAGTAGTTTTAACATAAAAATTCATTAGCCATTTGGAGATAGTTTATTTTTTTTAGGACCAACGGTTAAAAGCTACTTGATCAGCTAACTCCATTAAATATAGTGGATTAAACTTGTTTGTCAGGTAAAAAGAGCTCAGCGTTTAGCACCTAGATAAAATCGAATATCGAAGATACCAAGAAGAGAGTCCTAGCAAAATTCATTACGGGAAGTCTAATTTATAGTTTTGAAATAGTTGGATCACTTGCAGGTGTCGTTTTGTCACTGGCTTACTCCAAAAGCTCGTTACGGCAACCAACTATTCTATTCTACTTAAGAAAATCTAGAATTACTAATTTGCCTTGTTGGCAGTCTGCATATCCTGAATAAAACATTATGAAAATAGCTTTTCTCAATACCTTTGTGGTATAGCATTTAAATTCCTCCATTCAAGGGTCAAAGACAAACTCGCAAATATTTACACCAAAGCCTAATTTTTGTTAAGGATTCATTAAATGTTTCCATGTATCGCATAGATTAACCAATATTTCCTAGCACTAGAAATTACAGTAAAAATAAATTGGTCAACGACAATACAAACTGAAACAATTTGATCCAGACTGACAAAAAAAAATTCACGTATTTTAATAAAAATCTGCATTTTCGCCTTCAAAATAGGGTCCTGAGCGAGTACAAGCATGACAACAATAAATAGAATTACTCATACAGTTGCTATTAGCCTCGGCCATCCTAGCCTTAGTGCCTTCAGTGATGTTTAGTTTTTTTGGGTTTCGGCTTGTTTTTGGAGCACCATTCACTAGGCTGTTGGACAGTTTTGACGACATATTCATAAAACAACGTCTCGTCATCCGTAATGATACATTTAATGAATGTATGGTTCTCAGCTAAGTTGTAAAGCGATCTCTACTCTGCGTCGATTTTGCAAAAATTTAAGGTCTTATGGTGCGGCACACTTCATACCCAAAACATTAACCAAAATGTGTTGAGTCTATCTGCAATGCCAACACGACGATTTTCAAGCACTCTTTCTTTACCTATTTCGATATTGTCATCCTTAACATAGGCGGATGGACCTTCACCGAATGCTTGTTGCCATGCAAATACTTTAACTCATGATAAATTAAGCTCTTCAAAATACTTCTGCAACATTTTCAACGATACCGTAAGCGTAATTTTGTTAGAAACACAAAAATTCAAGCAAAATCGTGGTTAAATTATTTTCATGATAAAAATAACCAACAAACCATACGTCTCGTAAACAATCAGTTGCCAAACATCAATCATCAGTGATGAAACTTCACAGGAACCTAAAAAGAGGTGTACCAGTCTCAAAATTTTTTGTTTCTCGAAATTAAGAGGTATACCTTGTTTGACAGCCTAAATAAAGTGATTTTTGGATATAAAAACGAGAAAAAATGTTAACTTCGGCTGCACTCAAGCTATAATATCCTTGATAGGTGTCGGTCGGTTTGTATGGCAGCTATATGCTATAGTTGTCCGATCTGAACAATTTCGTCAGAAATTGTGTCGTTGACATAGGCAATATAATTTGCTAAATCGTGAAGATATCTTTCCAAATAAAAAACTTTCCCGTACAAGAACTTGATATTTGTTGTTCAGTTTGTATAACAGCTACATGCTATAGTTGTTCGATATCGGCGGTTCCGACAAAAGAGCAGATTCTTAGGGAGAAAAGATCGTGTGCAATATTTCAATTTGACATCTCAGAAACTGAGGGACTAATTCACGTTAATGCAGGCAGTCGGACAGACAGACGAGCATGGCTCAACCGACTCAGGCGCCAAGCTGATATTTATATATATTTTTTATATGTCTCCGAAAACTTAATATACCTTATTCAGGATATAAAAACTATTACATCAATTCACTTAAGAGCGTATTTACATATATTACAAGTCACGGTTGAAAATAATTTAAAAATTTACAAAATTACGTCGTTTTAAAAAAATTAATATATTCTAAATTTTTTGTCGTTTTTGGTTTGCTTGGTCAGAAAAAGGTAGATCTTTGTATGGAGAAACATGCAGAAAAGACGTGATAGTGATCGGATCATTTCTCTCCCAGTAATCACTAAAGCAAATTAGAAAAATATAGGTTCGAGAAAAACACGTTGAAAGATAAACTAATTGAACTAAGCGACTACACTTCAGAAGGCTGGAACTCAAAAATTATTTGAGGGTAGATTCTATCAAAATATGAAAAAAAAAATTTTTTTTCACATTAGGTGTGCTCCTTAAAACAAACATGCGTGCATACATACATAAGTACCTATAGAAACAATAGTATATATACATATATCTATATATATATGGCGATAATCTCAAGCATACTATGACTGGACAATAACAAAAAATATTTTTATTCGGTCGTGGGCGCGTGCGAAAAGCAAAAACAATGAAAATCGCAATAACAATTACTTGTTGAATATTTGATACAAAAACATTGCAATATATGTTTGTATTATAAGATGGTAAATAAAATGCAAAAATATAAACATTTCGCCAATGTTTCCACTTTATCGGAAAAGCACCAGCGGAGTGAACATTTTTTAAGTACAAAATATTTTTAATGGCGAAAAATTGAGATTGTCTATATAGTTTTTTTTTTTTTTGCTTTTTGTAAAATTTTCGTTATTGCCTGTAGTAAAACAAGAATGTATTCCTGCAAAATATTAACAACTCGCCCACAAAGGTAATAATACCCACCATAAATTTATTGCACTTTGCTTTTACGACCGATTGTTGCACCGCTGTCATGCATTTGTTACATGCAACAACGTCAAATTCTGACAGAAAAACATTTTTGACAAAATTTCTCGTATTTTTCTTTTTCTGTTGGATTTTCGTTTTACGAGTATATAAAAGAAGAGACATTTTCGTTTTAAAATATACATATGTACATATGTTGCAAAAAACCAACTTTTTACACTATTGCAACATGTTGCTACAGAGTATAATAGTTTTATAAATGATCAGGATGACGAGACGAGTTGATTCCCGAGTGACTGTCTGTTCGTCCATCCGTGAGATATCCTAATAAAACTTGATACACGTGTTTTTTGGAACCAAGGGAGGGTCAGTATTGCAGATGGGCGGAATTGGACCATTTCCACGCCCACAAATTGCCAATAAACGAAAACTTATAAAGTGTCATAACTAAGTTCCACAATAAGAAACAAGGCTGTTATTTAGTACGACGAATTTCATTATGAAGAGGCATCAATGGTTGAAAAACTAAAAAAAAAATGGGCGTCGCTCCACCCTCTAATAAGTTTAATGTACATATCTCTTAAACCATTCAAACTACAAAAACCGAATTCACTCAAGGAAACTCATTTTGGCGGGCGGGGTTGCTGGGGTTCCCAATATAACGCCATAATAAATGCGCCAGATACACAAAATTTTACATCCGAAATGGTACACGAGGGCTTATAGGAGCCGGTATCACATTTGGACGATATGAGTGGCATCAACTTCATCTTATGGCTAAAAATTTTCGAAATCGGACTATAATTTTTCAAGAACCTAGACGCCAAATAAGTAAGCCCCAGTGAGTATGGCTGTATACCCTTGTACCAAAAATGGGTTGAATCGGATCAATACTTCTCTAAGCCCCCATATACCTAATATAAAGATTTTCGAACTTCCGGGTGACTTTATACCGCATACATATGAGTATGTATATCGGCCAAAGTGCTAGTTATTTTAATAAAATTGAGATATTGTTTTTATACTAACAGTAAATTTTTGTACCTAAAATATATATAATCGGACAAAACTTGCCTAGCCCCCATATAACTGATAATAAGAATTTTAAAACGTCGGCTGACTTTACTCCATAAACATATATGTTTATATGTATTTATATAGTTATAAAATTACTTGAAAATAAGTTCTCAAGTATGCTTGGGCAATGTCAAAAATTAATGCACTCAGCCCTTCCATTTCTCTGCTTCCAATATATCCTATATAATGATTTCCGACTTTCCACCTGACTTGAAACCATTTAGGTTGGTCAAATGTGTGATATTTTAATGAAATTAAGTGGACACGTTTTCTTAAAAGTTATGAAATTTTATTAATGGTTTGGCGATCAATATATTTATATGCATTGGTCTTGGTCTAAGCCTCATATCCCTAATATAATGAATTCCTATCCTCTGGTTGACTTTTTCCACACCATCTCAATATATTAAATTTAAATGTATATAAATAAATATCGGTTACACCCGAACTTAGCCTTTCCTTACTTGTTTCAGTTTATTTTCAAGGGAGAATACCTGCATACACACATACATTCATGCATTTACATGCATTGCGAATAGACTCAAAATGCTTTGCAAAATTTATTTTTACGAGCGATAATATTATTTGCGGGCAGATGCTGCTTTTTGCACAGATAACACATACATATAGATGCACACACTGACATTTATTTTAGTATTTTACATCAATGACAGTTTTGTAAATTGATTTTTATACTCTCGAGAAATGTTGCATGTTGATTTCCCTATGTCTGTCCGTCATTACGGGCAAGCGTTAACGCAAGTACCACTGGAGATACCTTGATGATGGCATGCAAATGTGCTCAGTGCCACCCTACATACATATGTAAGTTGATATTGCAAATGGCGAAAACTGATCGTGGCTTTTGGGCAATGGGCGTGGTACTATCTACCTGGAAATTTTATAACTCAAAAGTTACTTAACTAATTTGAAACAAATTTGGTGGTATCGACCCTAATATCTAAAGTATATAAAGCCATTTCAAAACCCATTAGCTTGTTTGTTTTTATAATAGATAGTTCGAAAGTCAATTCCGATATAGAAACAATTATGATATGCCGAACCAAAAATGGATGGAAACGAAACCCCTTGCTGACTTTAACGGCTAATGTAGGAAATGTCGTTTAAAATTTAATGTAAATAAAAAAATATGTACAATATACAAAATTTTGTTGTAACAATTATACTTTTGCCTTTTATTTATTATGACAGATTTTTTAATTAACAAAATTCAAATGCACTTAGCATTTATTTCGAATTTGACGCTTAAAGTAGCACACTTACATACATACATATGCATAGGTACTGTGCATATACATATATTATTTCTTTCGATTTTTGCGCCAACTGCATTTGGAAAATATTCTTTAAGTTGCTAATTATATTGAATTTGTGAATGTTATGTAGTTTGTATGTATGTGTGTATGTTTGCATAGCCAAAATTGATGTTCATCATACGTCCGGGTGGCTAATGGTATTCGCTAGTGAGACTATTCTAATCGCCAACAAGCATTTTTAGAAAATATTTCTCTCATATTTCGATTCACACAAAGATTTTTCTCAGTAGAAATAAAAATGATACAAAAAATGTTGAAGTGTTCCATTCATCTATATCAAAGAAACACTTTAAAAAATTGTACACCTATTTATGGTACATACAAAAAATTGTTAATATAGATAATACGCTTTCTTTTTGTTACTTTCCCAGCTCGAACACAAACCAGACACAGAATGCTTGGAACTCAATAGGCAGCAAACCTTGAATGCCTGTCCAAAAAAGCATAACGGATATAAGTAGTTTCATTGAGAGCACCGAATGGTTTGATGAAACGAGATAGCTATATTATAAAGGTCCTATGATGGTGCATCAAAATGGCGCATTCAGGGCTCATTGGGTCCAGAGTGGCCTACCTTTTATTCTTTTATAAGTAAAAAAACAAACACAATAATATTCCGGTCGAAATAAACATTCGAGGTTACATAAATTTACACAATTTGACAGGTAACAAGGTTGTTGTTGTTATTGCATAGGTTATCTAATCCCCGCTTGGGTGGTCAGGTTCGGGTTGGTTAACATCGGAGTCATCTAACGGTAGGCGCAGGAAACATGCTGTTTTGACGAGGTAGATCTCATTGGACGCTGGACATTATATGAAATGTCGGGGTCGATTTTGGATAAGTAAAAGTTTAACTTGCTACAGTATCCAGAACGAAGTTCCAAAAGGGTCACTCTAGATCCTCAAGGCAACACGGTCGCTTCGTCTGTAATGTGTAGTGGTTTGACTCTAAGTGCACCATTCACTGAGAGGGAGTCGGTGAAGGTGTTAATGGCTTCGTTGTGAATAGCGGTCAGTGTGTGTCTAAAGTTAGTTGCGTTTGAAATCTGATCGGCGTACTGTTCGATGTTGTCGACATAATCAAGGAAAGGCCTCTTGATGTTCCTAAGAGACGGCTGCGCTTCAAGCAGACGACTGCAAGGATGAAAAAATCGCAGGGTTATTGACAATCGGAATTTTAACGCAATCGACTGCAATGGTAAGATCTAGTCTGTATTCCTTCGTCCAGTTGGTCAGTCACCCTGTGGAACCCCCCCGTTAAATCTTATTTATTTAGAGTTTTGACTTCGAAACATTACGGATGCCGACCGCTCAGATTACTCATGGTGCACCACTGAAAGGAGCGTGGATGGTTTTATGTCCCCAAGTATAATTGAATGTGTCCAAAGCTTTTGACAAGTCCAACCCTACGAGGGTCGTCCTCTCACAGGGTAGTTTTTGATTTAGGTCATGAACTATCTGGGCGTTTATGATGCTAAATGTTGTGATGGTGCTGTGCACTTTGCGGAAGCCATGTTGATGGTCTGCTAGACTCAGGTGACGAGTGAATGTCGGGAGTAGCAAGACCTCAAGTGTCTCAACTACTATGGGTTCCACATGTTTCAGTAGTGAGATCACTCTTCCGACATTCCATACATCGGATATTTGTAGAATGGTCAGCGACAGGATTAGGTAGCTTACTCCCGTCGAGCCTAGATGCTTTAGCGTCAACATGTTTAATCCATCTGGGCTAATGAACTTGGATGGTTTAGCCTAGTTGATGACACTCCGAACCTCCTTATCGATGAAAGTAAGAGGCGCTCTCTCTTGGCATTTTGCGCAGCTGTCGGGTAACACATCGTTTGGCCTTGTCTGTTGTTGTAGTTGTTGTTGTAGCGGCAGAATTCTGCCGAGTTGACAGTCCTTGGGTGGAATAACTCCGGGTCCGTTCCGGTCAGCCTTGTCTGTCGTAGGGTGCAGTGTAAACGGATTTGAAGTTCTCCAACGATTACGTACGTAGAAATGGGTGCGGTAAAGGTGTTCTTGGTAGATTTTGTGATACCGATCGTGGTGCGCGTTTAAGCCGCTCAGTACCAAACGGTTTTTACCACGAAGTAGGGGACTTATGTTCGGATAATATCCTGTTGGGCAATATTGTCTGATAGGATATATATGTCCTGAAGGATAGTATCTCTGCGGTCGATGTCGTCGCGGTAACTGGGTATAATTTACACGACCCTAGAGACTAGTGTCGCAGTAGCGCGTTGGTGGTATGGGGCCACGTAACTCGTGGTCCACTCCCTATGTGTCTTAAGGCCATCCGTTGCATGTATTGCACCTAACCGAGGTGGAGTTTAGATGGAGCCTTTTAGCGCATGTGCGGCAGAAAAATTCCTCAGGGCTCGGGTTAAACCCAATGCCAGCATGGGTCAGCTGGCAGTGATCACAAACTTAACCTAAAACTTACCGATCCAAACAGGGTTAGATCGCCGAAATAACAGCCCTTGGCCGAATAAAATCCGGGTCAATTCCATTGCCGTAAACTCGGCTGTCGTGGGAATTGACAGGTAACAGGGTCGATATCGGCGGTTTTAATTCGATTTCATCTATTTTTACACTGTCGGTAGGGGTTCTTAAGGTATTTGTCCTAATCGAATTTGGTTATTGTAGCTTAAGTGGTTTAGGAGCTATGTAACTTGTTAGAGTGCGGGGCCACGCCCATTTTTTCAAAATATTTAGCCCACAGGTGCCCCTTGCTACTGCAATCTCCTGTACCAAATAGAGATTTAAATCGTAATTCAGTGCTTAGTTATGGCATTTTATAAGTTTTCAATTAATGGCGTTTTGTGGGCGCGACAGTGGTCCGATTAGGCCCATCTACAAGCTCACTGTCATGTCAAGTAACATGTATACCAAGTTTCATTAGGATATCTCAATTTTTACACAAGTTACAGCTTGCACAGACAGTCACTCGAATTTCAACACGTGTCATCATCCTAATCATTTATATTAATATAACTCTATATCTAAACCGATTACTTTTAGGGGATACAAACAGCCATTACTTGAACAAAACTATTATACTCTGTAGCAACATGTTGCAAAAGTATAAAAAAACTGAAAACATAAAAGATACAATACTGGAATAGGTATCCAGTATCTGATGTTTAGACACAAAAATTATTGAAAGTACATATTATTCACATTCAGTTTAAAAGCATTTTATTTATTATTTAAGGCAAGCTTTAATTTCTTTGTGGAAAATGTCAATACATTGTATTTAAAAACGTTATACGAAAATCCAATCATAATTCGTTGTTGATTTGATTTACATAAACAAAAGTTGATAACTTTTTTTTTTGAATTAATGCCATATATTGAATCACAAAATTTAAATATATTAAAGATACGTACATACATATACTCCATTGCAAACTTGTTTAAAATGTGTATTGACTTTCAGACTTGTTTTTTAAACTTTGCGTAGCAATTAATAATTTTGTGATTTTATAATTTTATGTTAAAAATGGAAAACTACGTTTTGTGATATAGTATATATTGACTTTATTATTTATTATTTTATTCGTGTCATATAATATTGCCTAAAGTGTTATATATGTAAGTATTAGTGTATATAAATATGTATTATTTAATGTCTTATATATCACAATGTCACGGATATCATTGAACGTAGTCAATCTAATTCGAAGTAAAATATAGTTTGTGGAGCAACATGTTCACTTTTGTAATTGCTATTGAATACACTATTTTTAATTGTTTATATATATTATTTTAAATATTTAAGTTTCGTCAAATTTATTTGACTGGAAGATGAGCGTATTATTCATTGTTCAATAGTGTAACTAGTTATTTCTGTGGAAAACGTACTAAATATCTCTAGAGCTACTCTGTATTTCTTTACATAGTAAATATTGAAATGTAAATAATAAAATTACTATTTAGTCTAGAAATATATAATTAGCAGATAATTATTATACATTTTATAATTCGTTAGATAAATAAGCTAAGCTTAAATGTGTTGTGCTATCACTGGTTTTAAGTTCGCCACGAACCTTACGCCTGATTTCAACTACTTTTGTATATTGTTACGACTAATCAACAATTTTAACAATTAAATATTAATTTTAAAAAAATTACACATTCATATAACGGTAGCCGCCACTTCCAACACGATAATTATCGCTCAGCTTGATATACTGACCCAGGAAGTATTGCACTGGTCCGCTACGACAAATGCCATGTAAATATGCCACCAAATGTGGCGTCAAAACGGTTATCACAATGTAAGCCACATTCGGCACGCGGCCAGTATGTCCAATCGGGCAAAACCAATAACCACGACGCACGGCATCACGGGTATGATGTGTGACAAAAGCGCAAAACAACACTCCAAAGGTTAAAGATGTCTTAAAATAGTTTAAACTCGCTGTGCATATGTAGAATATGAGTAGTAGAAAAATTATACTCGAACAATGCAGAAAAGGTCGCCGTGGTAAATTAGTCGCATCCTGCGAATTTTAATGTAATATTGAATATACATATGGTAATTTACATTTCCAATTTTAAAACTTGATTCTCTCACCTCTAAGTACAATGAACGCGCTTCTATAAAGTGATCCAAATCAATCAAAGAAGATACGGCGAAACAGGTGAATATCAGGAACCATCCCAGCAAATTGCTGGTACGCTCGTGAAATTGTACAGCGAACGCAATGCCTGTTAATGCACCAATTATAGCGTGTGTAGCATTATCGGCCAATGCTTTTAATAAAGGATGTTGCGTCAGCTCAACAAAATTATCTCCCAGCAGACAAGTGATAGTCAATAATGTTGTAAGTACAATGCGTACGTAGACCATTATATGGCAGTGCATTTGCAGTTTATAAAAAACTGATGTCACCAAACAAAGTAACAAAAATGTGATACAAAGATATTTTGATTTTAACTATTGTTTTTTTTTCTTTTTTGTGGACGGATCAAAGTTATTGCCGTTCTTATATTTTTCGACACTCAATTTATAGTTGTGATCAAAATCGTAATTCACAATTTGTAACTGAAATGTTGTGCAAGTTATGCGTTAAATTCCATAAACATATGCTTTTAAAAGAAAAGGCACTATTGTAAACCTACAATTTATGTTCACACTCCAAAGACTCACATAATAAACAATACATATTATGAAATTCAATATTACCAGAAAACTTCTCAAACAAAAACGTTTTACCTGTGTCGATTTTTCAAAGTTGTGCACTCGTCACCTTTTGATTTGGCCATGTGCAAACTTAAGGTGATGAGGCGGTAATTCTCAATGCCCTCCCACTACTAATAACAATGCCCTAATTTACTTTACACGGTTTGTGTACAAATTACCGCATTTACCACATACTCTACATTTTGTGTTGTTTTTTCACCGGTAAGAAAATTTCTTGAACCTTGAACTGAACAGCTGTGTTCTGTTTTCATTCGTCACGGTTGCATTCAGTAAATAATAACAAAATTTATTAAATCACTTTTCGAATAAATTTTGTTTGCGGAAATTCTACAGGTTAGAAGGATACATGATGTAGCAAGCTATACAATAAGTTTCATCAGAAAACATCCTTGTTCCTAAATTTAAAAAAAAATCCGTTCTCTTTCTAAATAATCGATTCAACTATCATTGGATTCAACCAAGCGCTTATCTCTACTTACATTGTGGCGCCAAATCTAATCAGCTGTTTATAAAAGGATTTAAAAACTAAATTTTAACTATAATAATATGAATGTTAAAATTAAAAAAATGAGAATCCCAATTGAACTTAAACAATTGCTGAAGAATCAGGCTGATCATGGTAAGAGTGTAGTAAATGAATATTCTCATTTTATATTGGAGATCCACTGATTGAAGGTATTTCTTGTGCGCCGGAATCAAATGAGGACGATTACTCAAACTTATTGGCGAGAGTTCCAGGACCAGCAGGTTCACCATACGAAGGCGGCGTATTCCAAATTAAGATAAGTTTTGGCACCCAATATCCTTTCCAACCACCAACTTTCAAGTTCTCTACGCCCATTTATCATCCAAACATAGACAACTGTGAGTTTATTGACATTTTTGATTTAAACATAACTTATTTTATTTAAAATAGCGGGCAAGATTTGTTTGGATTTGTTACGTATGCCCCCAGCCGGTTCTTACAATCCTGCTATTACACTAGAGTCAATGCTACTCTCCATTCAATTACTATTAGCTTCTCCTAACCCAGACGATCCGTTGAATAGCGAAGCAGCGCAACTCTACAAAACTAATCATGAGCAATTTATTATTAAAACACGAGAATTAGTGCAAAAAGATTGTACAAACTACAAAAATGGCATATAAAAGGTCCAGCCACAAAGCGATTTAAATAAATCACCGATATCACCCAGAAAAAAAAAACAGTTCAATTCAGCTGTCGTGCAGATATACAATTCTATTTTAATGTCTTCATTTCCAAGTTGGTCATCACCGTTACAATTATTTATTATTTAATCAATACATTTCATTTTATTTCAATTAATTTTATGTTGACAATTATTTATTTATTTAGCAATTTAATTTATAATGGGCATCATGAATTATTTAACTGTGTATTCCACTTAGACGCTAGGTGCGCTTGTTTTGCGTGTCCTATAAATGAACATCACATCTAAAATGTAAAATCCACGAAAAGGAAATCAAATATGAAACTAAACAAATAAATAACAAATAGACATGTTGATTTTAAACTATTTGACTGTTTCGCTATAAAACCGCCTCACAAGTGTGTTTTACAGAAATATGAATAAGTCTAAATAAGAATAGTTGTGTTAATTGAGTCATGTAAAAGTATGAACAAACTTTTAAATACTAAATAATAGCAAATAATTACATGAAAGCATTGTTAAAAAATTTAATTATACCTACTTAAAATGTTCTTATAAATAGCGCATATGTATCTCTTAATAAACGACTTAACATGTTTTGTGTTGTGTGGTTGCTCACAGGCTTACGATGGCAGCGTCGGCAGTGAACTGACAACAGATCGTAGAAACTTTTTAAACTATAAAATAAAATCGATTACAGATGAATTTCATAATAATGCAGTTTGATGGTGTATTAATAATGTATAAATGTGTTGTATGAATCAGCACAGCGAAGACACTTTTTCGTTGACTTTGACCATTCTGACGAGAACAACACCACGACCCGACAATTATGAACAATGTAACGTACTTTTTCTGTATTAAAGCGTCTAACGCTCTGCCTTTTATTATTCCAGGGTTTAAGAATTTATGTGTCCTTGTGTTTTTCGTAAAAGGCATCCAGGTATTTTTTGTACTCGGCTTGATCCGCCCACATCATTGCCGCCTGAGCATTTAGCGGACTGTCATTATTGGGTTCACCTAATAGCGATTGTATGGACAGCAGGATTGTGCGTACATCATATAGTGCCGACCATTTATCTTTCAATATATCCAAACATATACAGCCAGCTAGATCTACGTTTGGATGGAAACAGGGTGTCAAAAATTTTACTGCTGGAGGTGCGTATGGATATGAATTTGGAAACTCCAACGAGAGACGATACTTTTGACCCACATATACTGTATTGGCTGGACCAGCAATCGTACCAATCCATTTAAATATATTTTCACCATCGGGGAATGCTGATATACCTTTCTCTGTTGCCATCATTAAGTTCATCAACTCTTTTTGGAGACTATTATAAACAGAGAAAATATCAATTATTAGTATATACATATATATATATATTGGGGGTATGATATCAGCCATACCGTTTACTAACTGCATGCCCATGCTTTGCTGCACAGGAGTTGGCACCTTGTTTCGCAGAGTCTACTCCACTATGCTCTGGACTGATGTTCTGAGCCATTATATTTTAGAAAACTGGGAATTTTTATTAGATATATGTAATTTAAGCACTGGCTTAAACGATTGCAATATCTGCAAAATTTTTTGAAGTTTTCGTCGCCAATAAATATTTTTTTTAGTTGTGATAAATTTTTCCGCAACTAAGTTGTTTTCTCTATTTGATGACTTTTTTATTTTACTTCTTCTCGCATTCGCTGTATAAATTGACAGTTATAAACAAAATGGAGATTTTGAAAGGAGACAAATTCAGCAATTCAGCCAGAGACGCCTACTGGGCACTAGCGAATTAACTTGACAAGCCCAAAGAAATAAAAAAGTTATTTTAAGTAATAATAAATCGAAGATAATATTTACATTACTTAAATATGAGATTTAATAATTAAAAGGATATACTTATAAATTCACGACTTAACAAATATATCTATAGTTTATGATTATAATTGCTTTGTGGGGTGTCCAACCAATTGAAATGTAGTAACATCTCTGGCAGTGCATGTATGTTAGGTTTATCAAAGTAGAGTGAAAACAAAATCAATAAATAACGTAAAAGAAAATAAAGTAAATCTTTGTTTTCAAACTGGACATCGGGATTCAATGGCTCAACCTTTTCAAGGAGTGCAATCTCCTTCCGCAAAGAGTAATAATGGTAACGCAACGGAGAATGTTACGCCCGAAAGTGAATTTGAAGGATTCCACAACTATACGGCTGCTGAAGTTTTTATTCAAGGATTGGCTGGATTAGTCAATCAAGGAGACGTTGAAACTATGATACGAGCGCAAAAGCAAATGTGAGTCAAATTCCAGCACTATTATTGCAATCTCTAAATGTTGGTTATTACAAATATAGGCTGCAGCGGTTTGAAAAAACGAATGAAATGATGTTAAACTGTAACCAGTTATCGCAAAGTCGTCTTAAAAATGCGAATGATGATTTCAAAAAACATGTGAAACTATTAACCGAAATGAAAAAGGATCTGGATTATGTTTTTAGGAAGGTGCGTTCCATAAAACAAAAGCTAAGCCAACAGTATCCTTTAGCATACGCCGAGGCTCAGCCACAGCGAAGCAGTTTAGCAGAGGAAGCAGAAGATGAGACCGAAGCGATGAGTTCCAAATCGAGTATAGAGAAACAAAATGTGGAATGTTATGCTAATGTTGATGACACATCTTCGAAAACCAACAAAGATTCTTTAAAGAAAAGCACAACTGTTGAATATGTGCAAATGGAAGAAGCCGTGGATAATGGCAAACCCATTGAAAACGAGTTAATCAAACGTGTATGCTCCATTGAAACCACAAACCCGAATGACTCATCAGACTGTACATCTGAGGACACGGGATAGGCAATGGTGTTAGGTAATTTAGTACATTAATATATTTTATTTAAGATTAAACTAAAACAATATACAAAAAGTATAAGTTCAATAAATACAACTTACAATATTATTTGATATTTGTATTGCTTTGGGACTTTTGAGATTAAAACACGTCCATCGTAACTCAGAGACGCAAATATCCAAGGATCGACATTGCTCCACTCGACGCAATACACCGAATCTTCATGTTGGTCAAAAGTTTGTAATAAACCATCAGAGAGTACACGTCGTCGTTCCTCAGGTAGTGCATCAGTAGATGCTTCTGAACTTACCGAACCAGCACATGTCAGTAAAACTTTACAATCACTTGAGCTCGATAATATTAATTGGTCATGGAATGTGTTAAATCGTACCGACCAAACCCAATGAGCGTGGTCATTACGTGAAAATACTGCTTCTTTTGGCATACGACAATCCCAAACTTTTACTGCACCATCATCACCGCCTGTTACAATATGGCATTGCTTATTTGGATTGCAATCCAGATCACGAACTAGTTGATTATGTGCATCCTCAATGGACCACGCACAGTGTTGGGTGTCACGTATATCAAACGAGCGCACATTACAATCATGTAGTGTAAAAAACTGATGACCTTGATGATGATGGGACCACTTTCCTGTTGTAAAAGAAGGTGAATTCTTCTGAGCATTTGATGCCGCAGCTTCTGCTACAACACGAGTCTGTGACTCAGCACGATCAAAAATAACAACTTTTCCATCTACTACACAAGCTAAAGTATTTTTCTGACTGGGATGAAACTCAACAGTTTTCACTTTATCACCATATTTCTAAAAGTAACTAGTATCAATATAAGTTGTATACATGTATTTAATAATTTTTACCTCCGTATCGAGTATTTCAACGTGCTGCCAAGGTAGAAATTCCATTTTTAAATTTTGTTCATCCACTTCAGCAGGCATTTCAAGCAATGCCGCTTGTGTTTGCACTTGTGAACCTTTAAGTACATTGTAACAGGAGGCAATCAAATTTTCATCATGTGGGCTACTATTTAACTTCCACACTTCACCAAGCGAATGTTCGTAGATCTATATAGATTAGAAGTAAATTGAGGTGCTACAGACATTTTTTTTATATGCATTTACCTTCGATTTTACATTTGCTTGCTCCTCATTAAACTCCAGTAGATGAACTTGATTTGTAGGTTTTAATGAGTTGGTCGCTATAAAAAAGCGTACCTCATTTCCTTCGCCGTATTGAGGAGTTAATGCCCGAGCCTATTTTGTGAACAAATAGCATAATAAATGTATTTCAACGATATTGTTTTAATGCTTTTTAACATCGTACTTGCAATTCTAAGCCATAAATTAATCCATTAGACTCGTCCATTTTTAAACAAGATGAGGAACAGAGTTTTTAACTATCTTAATATAATCAATTTCTTTTTTATTATGATCAACAAAATATGTACAAATATATTGTGACAATGTTTTTTTTTATTTTACGTATCAGCTGCTACTATAAATCGCTGGCGGCAACCGCTTATCGCTAATAGCATGATAGCTTTTGCATGCGAAGAATCAATAAATCGTTTTGTCAGTTAAATTTCATGTTTTTATTACAATTACACATTACACTATAGTGGGGGAAAAAAAACATGCTATAACAACAAAGTAAAGTAAGATAATTTCTTTAATACAATATTTGGGATAATAAGCTCACGTTCAATGATGGGCGGATTGCAGCGTTCGCTAAAGTCTTTCGAATAATTTTCAATAGATATGGCATCAACTAGTAAACTTCAAAATTTGTAAACAGAAACACACATAACTTTTTTCGGAACATTTCGTTTTTATCACATCTTTCTTGACGAAGTAAAATAAAGTGTAGAGCTGATGACGAGGTCGCAACAAAATTTTCAAGAATATTGATTTTCTCTCAACATCGGTTGCAATCAAAACACGCAAATTATCTTAACATTGACTTGGACGAGTTTTGTTATGTAGTAGAAGATAAATATACAAATACTTTTGGAAATTAAATTTAAAAAAATTAGTAACAATTAAATCGTATACACAGTTTTAAAAGCGTGTTAATAACAATTTGTGAAGTACCTAGATTTTGAAAAGGCGAAGGCCTAGAGTTTGAAATGTCATCTCGCGCACTTAAGAAATTGCAAAGTGGTATAGAAAAGGATTTAATAATCGATGGCAAAGTTAGCAACGTTGATGATCAACTTAGTGAGGACGATGATGAGCTGGAAACAACACGGGGAAAGCACTTGAATCCCTTTGACCTGGTAAGTAATTATAATAACTCATTGCACAAGCAGATAGAAAAATGGAGCAACTGAATGGTAACAATCGTCAAAGTATAGAGACAAATGACACGCATTCACAACAATTATATGTGACGACAACTAGCAACAGACACCTTTAAGATTAGTCACAGAAACGGATGGAAGCTGCTATTAATACGATATACAAGTGTTGGTGCTAAATATCATTTCTCAAATGTTATATTTTACTCTGACACTATAAAGTGAGGGAAACTTTTTGATGCATATCAATTTTGTTTTTATTTTCGTTCTATATTTTCACATTAACTTTCGAACATAACATTTAAATGCCACCTACATCACACCAGTTGAATCAACAAAGTTTCTCGGAGAGCGAAGTTAAAGAGGATGACAACGAAACGGAGCATGCTTCAACGGCGGCAAATCTACCAAGTGGGGCAGGTGGTGGTGGTGCAGCCAAACAAAAGAAGAAGAAGAAGCGCAAGAAGAAGACAAAGTACACCGGCAACCACATAAGCAGTGAGGATAATGAGGTAAGATAAAGAACAGAAAAGTGTGAATGAATGATTGTTTATTTTGAACTGCCTGCCGTCGTTGCAAACTGATATTACTAGTGCACTAGGTCAAGTAAGCGAGCATAATAAAAATAAAAAGGGATATAAATACAAAAAAATATGAAGTTTTTATATGTGACACTAAAATGTTGAATATTGCTTAGTATTACACAGTCTGAAAATGTACTTTCAATTCAAAAATATATTCTAGCTCACAGATAAATACCTAAGCGATATAGATTCCTTTATCGGCAAAGTAAATGATGCCACAAACCAAAACGAAAATTTGGAACCTCCTAAAATAGAGGTCGATCATTCATTGCTGAGGGTAGAAGTAAGACACTTAAATCCACAAAATGAGATGCGTCGAACATTTGGTAAACGAGTTGTTAAAATTGAGTAAGTATTACTATTTATTTGTTGCCTTCTACATATAAATAATTTTTATTTCTCACTTTAGGAACAAACGTGGCCGTCAAAAATCGACATTGAAGTGTACATACATGGTAACTGCCAAAGATTCATGGCCTCGTATCCCGAAAAACGTTATTTCGATGAAAGCTGTACAGCCACCGGATCAGTTGGCAGGCCCTAGCCGTGCTCACATTAATCCTTTAGAGAAAATTCAATGGTTTGCTTTCGAACACAGCGCATACTATCAGGGAATACAAAATTTATTTTTGCAAGCAGTTGAACGCACTGATTCAGAATTCTTTATTAGTTTGATAAGGCGTTGCCCATATCACGTGGATTCTTTAATACAGCTAAGTGAATTATGTAAGTGATAAGCGAATATGAAAATTTTATGCACAAACGTATAAACTTTATATAAAAATCATATATATATATATATTTATCTATAATAATTCCATGTATAGGTAAAATGACAGAGAACTATAGCTTAGCAGCTGAACTTATTGAGCGAGCCGTACTTGTGCTAGAGTACTCACTACATCCTTGTTTCAGTTTGACATCGGGCAATTGTCGCCTTGATTACCGTCGTCAAGAAAATCGAGCATTCTTTATTACGCTGTTTAAATATTCGCAATATTTGGAAGCTCGTGCTTGTTGTCGCACCGCTTTTGAAATTTCCAAGTTAATATTGAATATGAATCCGAAAGTTGATCCGCTTGCTATTGTACTGATTATTGACTACTATGCTTTGCGTAGCAAGCAATATGCATGGCTTATAAAATTCTACGAGGAATATGATGTCGCGCGCAACTTATCTCAGTTACCAAATATGGCATACTCATATGCTTTGGCATTATTTTGCCAATCAGGAGGTGGATATAATTTTTCATCCATAAATATTTTGTACTAATAATTAAATTTTTACATTTCTAATAGATTGTGAAAAATCAAATAAAGCTTTGCAGTATGCACTATTAATGTTTCCTGGAGTGCTGCGTATGCTTCTGGATGAATTATCTGTACAGACAGATATGCGTGTAATAACATCATCTTACTTTAACTCTTCGATATCTAGCAGGTAAATTTGATAATTTTTATTAACATAACCTTGTATAAATTGTAATAATTCCTGTACTCTCTCTCCCTCGCTATTTCATAGCCAATCACCTTCACTGCATCAGCTTGTGTCATTATACGTCTGTCGAGCCAAAGTGGTGTGGCGTGTGGATAATATGTTGCCTTGGTTGGAGCATAATGTTAATGCAGTTTTGGATCTAGTTGATAAAAAGGATGAAATAATTAACGATTACAATAAGAAGCGTGCTGTGCGTTATGTCTCGCCGCCACGCCCCATTTTACGTCATGTGATACTATCGGATTATAAGGAAAAAGTACCATTAGCTCCATTCCTCAGCGCGGAGAAGGATCCGATAATGATGTATGACCCTTTGCCGCCACTGGACTCGATGAACTGCTATGAGCGGTATACACAAGAACAATTGGATAAATCCTTATCATAATGCAAAGTTTAGATACAATGCTTGTGCGGTATTTAAACTTTGTACACAAGTAATGTTAGACTTTGTATACTATGTACAGTACAGTATAGTAAAGATGTACAGTTACATAAAACTAAATAGAAATACTTTTTGATTTGCCATAGTTTAAAATTAATGTAATCAATTCGGAACAAATCTGAAAATAATGGATTCAAAACAACAACAAAAAACTAGACATAAGCACACAATTTTTAAATTATTGAATTTATTTATTTTATTTTAATCCGACATTTGACAAATAACGAAATAAATAATTATACAATTACATTTATAATTTGGTTTGCAACATATCCTTAAAAAATATTAATATTTTTACTGTTGCACCATTGACATTTTGTATTTCGGCAATATGACTTTGTATTATCTTTACGTATACATTGTGATTAACATTCTTTTTAAGTCAAACTCTAGTATCTTAATGTACATCGTGCCTGCGCCAACAAAAGGAGTTTTGTGATTATTATCAATTTATCTCCTTTTGCTTTCATTTAAATTAAACAAAAACTGTAGTTCTTTTGTTCGTCTGAAAACATATAAAAACATGCACACTGTTTTTGTTAGCGCAGCGACTTTCATTGAAATAGTTATTGATAATATTCTTATATTATAGAAAATCATCGTCTAGCAGCCCAACAACTGGTCCAAATCGATCGGTTCTCATGTTTTTTGAATCGCTGATGCCGACCTTCAATTTAAATAATCGTGGTGGTGAGCAACAGCAACAAAATGCCGCAGTAGAAGCTGTGGCCGAACGTGCTCATGCTTTGCCCGCACCACAAGCCAATTTAGGTCATGATGATGATGAAGTAGCGCAGGTGGATCGCCATCTTCAAGCATTGAATGCGAATTTGGAAAATGCCGCAGGTGAAGGTGTGTTAATTGCAAAACAAAAAAAAAATTGAAGTTTTCATAGAGTAAAATATAGCAGATATATATAGATATCAACTCATTGGCATGCCTAATATGAAGGAAAGCTTATTTTTCAAATAACGGAAAACTTTAACATTATAATTAGAAACAGAAAATGTGTTTTTATTACATAATTAATCACACATTTCGAAATGCTTCAAAATATTAATCTATCTTTTCAATTATTTTAGATCCTGTCGCCAATCCTGAAGGTGGCGCTTCGTATCGAGAACTCACACAATCGCTGACAAATATCGTAGATGCTATGCGTGATTTTTTGCAAAATTTCCGTATTGTCGAGCCCATGCAGACGGCTGATGGTGAAGAAAATGGCAGTTCCGAAGAAGACACTAGTGATTACTTTGATTGAATTGATGTGTCGCGCCTTTACTTCTTTTCCCTTTAATTTTCTACTTTTCTGTTAAAATTCTTACTACAATTCCCCTTCAATTCAATTCTAATCAAAAACTTTACTTCAATTCACTTCTATCAAAGTTTATAAAAATCAAGCGGAGAACAACCTCTTAAACGCAGAACAAATACCCGTCGAATGGAAAAGCCTTTTGGAACTTACTTTTTATAAAGTATATAAACTAGAAAAAGAATTTAAATTTGATAAAAAGAAAAATTATGAACAAAAATTGTTTATAACTAAACAAATTTAATACTTTAATAGGAAAGGAAGAGAAGTAACATTTAATGTAATCGCACTTTTACTTGATAGTACACATGCGTGCGCTAAAGTACACAAAGAAATATGCATAAATCAATGGCTTTTAGAAATATATGTAAAAGAAAAATAAATGAATTACTGTTAACAAATATAAATACATTTTAATTATAAACTCGCAAACAAATTTATGTGTGTTCTCTAATCTTAACGTCAGCACCACCAATTTATTGACTTTATTACAACACTTTTAATAACTATTCATATACATACAACATACAAACATACATAATTATTCTATTTATGTGAAGAATTTAAAATTGCAATTTAATTCAATTGCTGTCACTTTGACATATTATAAACAGCTAAATAACATGAAATAAGTGTACTGTTATTGCAAAATTGCATTCGAAAGAAAATTGTGTGAAGCGGCGCTCAAAGAAATAGCGAGTGACGTTTATAATTGACGAAATCTCTTTTCGTCCTGTTTTCTAACTAAAATTTGTTAAGGTAATATCATAACATCAAATTTGAATAAAAATAAATACTAACCCCCCCAAAAATATATTTTTATTTACGTGGAGAAATCGACTCTGTATTTCGGTTCTGGTTTGTCAAGCCCTAAAAGCTTAGCAGCTTTTCTTGAACGATTCAGAGGATGCTGCATGCCTGTTTTGGCCTACAAGGACACTGAAGGCCTGAAGAAATCAGTATTTTCAAAAAATCCATGCTGGGACATAATTGTTGGCATTCAAGTTATTATGTTTATTATATTATCAACGACATCTTGTTTAGGAATTCTCAAAACAAATCGTTTTAAATTTATTGCACTAACTTTTCCTTTGACTTCAGTTTACAGTAAGCAACGGAATATAGCATAACTATACAAACCGTTGTATTATGGAATTAAATAAATCACAATTGAATAAATGAAACTTGCATTTTTATTTCACATTGATTTTATTTAATTCTCTTAAAGAATCACATTCTTCACACAATATATTTTTTTCAGTGTATTCGCACATTTCTATTCATTAATAGTTTTTATTCAATTTAATTGTAATTGGCCAAAATGTTAAATATTTAGTTATATACTTTCTCGTACTATATTGTTTCACTTTTTCATAGCTGATCATAAAAATGAAAATTTAGGTTAATAATAGAATAACATACACTTGCAACGCTTGCATAAGTAATGCAAATAATGCAATTAAATATAATAGTTTATTAACTTCGTAGAAAAAATGAACATTCAACTCAATTGCAACACTTGCACTTGCGCTCAGCAGCTGAAAGAGCGTAAATACATATGTATGTGTATAAAAGTGCCAACATTACAATAAATGCGTCGGCACTATTCAAATAATTATCTTTTATGTCATTATAATAAGCAATAATAAGACTTTTCTAATTATAATAATACGACAAAAAATGCGGCTTGATCATTAGTTATTGACTTTAAGTATTACATACGACGAGTTACATTACAACTTAGCAACATTACACAGATATATTTCATTGTATTACGAAGATTTACACATAACATTTCATCCGTAAAAAAAAGTTGATGTGTGCGTTAATCTCAACTTGATCTGGCTAACCGTTGTGAGTTTTCGTAAACGATGCCAAATTGCACGTACGACGTACTTAAAACGAAATTTTAAAATAAGTGGAATTTTATAAATTGCATAGTAGGTAGAGGTGGAAAACAATTCTGCGAGCACAGTCTGATTCATATATGATTATGTCATGGTGCCAAATACAGGATTATGACGACAAATTCCTGGACCATATTCCTCATAAGCAGCCTTTGTGTGGCACACTTGATAAAACTCAGGCTGTAAGTTAAAAAAGAAGCATATGAGCATAGACAAGCCTTATATGTGTTAGCAATAAAGAAAAATTACCGTGGATGCCAACATGCTGCCGCCAAACCACACGGCATATCGCTGCATATGATGTGTTATGACTTGAACATCGATTGGTTTTGGCTAAAAATAGGAAAAGTGTCATAGAAGTATTATGTTTTATGAAATTTTCAGCTATATATACCTTAATGCGGCCTTCTGATAAGTTTTCGCTGATTCGGAGGCGTGTGTCAACGGATCGTTTAATATCACGCTGTAAACGACGTCCGAAATCTTTGAACATTGTCGAACCGCCGCTCAATACTATATTATTGTATAGGGGTCGTCGTACATCAATCGGGCAATTTTGTATGACATTGTCTACGATTTCTGATAGTGGTGTGGTGAAATCGGGGTTTGAAAACTCGGGATGGAAGAAAATCTCAGGTCCTATCATATGTACAAAAAAATTATATATTAATGTCAAATTGACCATTTATAAATATATGTAACATATATTGCATACCTAAGAAACGTTCGTAGCCTACATCGACACTGAATGGATTCTTGGTGACCGCGTTAGTACCCGTATAGTTGCGTATCCATTTGCCCGGCTCCGTATCATATTTGGCAAATTCTTTGGCAATGTCTGGACAAATATAACAGTGCTTCTCCTTAATCGCTTTGGCAGTTTCTAAACTTTGCTCAGGCGGTATGCCTACTTCACGTTCGCGCAATAAACTCTGTATGAACGAGGTGATATTGCGACCAGCAATGGGAATATGTTTAATACAAGAACCAATTACGTAGCCCTCAGCCTGAAAAGTATTAAATATACGAAAAAATTATACCTTAAAGTTTCAATTGTGTATAGCAACTTTTTCCATTAACAATACAATAAATATTGACATATAGAACGTTCAAATCGAATGCTATTTTGCTCAGATAAGATAAAGGCACTAATACAATAAGTCGCTGTTAGCAATTGAACGACCATAGCTACATATATATCATTTGAACACATACCACAGGTATAACGTGTGTTACACCATCACCGCTATCGACAACAATGCCTGTTAGTGTGCGTCCTTCTACAGGCCTGGCGGCCCAACTCGCGGCCAAGGCAAGTACAGCCTAGAAAAAATCAAATATGCATTCATATATGACCACATTTCCTTTTCTTGCAAAACATATACACACCTGCACAGCGATATAGAGACCAGGAACATTAAATGTTTCAAACATAATCTCAGCGGTATATTCGCGATTCTCTGGTGTATTGAGCGGCGGTTCAGTTAGCAAAAAATGATGATCTTCCGGTTCTGCACGCAGATATTTAAAAATGCACTGCTCCAGAAAACGTTCCATCAAGTCCCAGTCTTCCACCAATCCATGACGCACTGGGTACTGTAAGCGAAGTTAACATTATTAAATTAATGAATTCTTTGTAGTGTTATCTCAAATGGTGCTATTAGTCATCATTAGTCATTGCGTTAATTTTTTTTTTTACTTGCCTTAACTGAGTATCCGGTAGCATCGAATGCTTCGTCGCCAATAAAGAAATCTAAATCCTCAACACCTTTCGTTATTCTCCGGGTGTTAGTGTCACCAACTCGCGCTGTCTCCTTAATTGCAATGGCCGAGGGAATAATAAATTGCGGCTCTTTGTTGCCCGCATACCCCAACTTTGTATAGCTGTAAAATGGAATTTTTTTAATTTATGAGAAATGTGCGAAATATGGAGTATATTTGCATGTTTTTTTTCTTTTTTACATCGCTTTGGTGGGGGCCGCTTGTACACCACTAAGTACACATACAGTGATCAATGAACCAGCGACCTCCTTTTTTGCAGCAAATGTTCGCTCACTCACCCTGTGCCAACATCGATCACACAAGCCGGTAGACGTCCTGCCATTATGCTGTTACTTTAATCTTTAAATTTTACACTTTCTCAAATAACTTTAACAGTTTTTTATAATCTAACGCATTAATCTAATAGTAAAATTTATGTTTTTCAACCACACCTTATTTCTTGTTCAACGCACTTTTCCTTCTTTTATCGAGAAACGAAAAAAAATCGCTGACATTTAATGATTCTGTCAATGCGTCACGATGACAATTGACAACGAATGGGAAAAAACAAATATAACAGTTTGAAAGCATTGCCAGAAGACTTTGAATTGGGGAGGAAAATATTTTATTTGCAAAATATAAGTACAAATATTAACTAAATCTATATTTAAGCATTACAAAAGTTTGTTTTTCTACAAGTTATTTTTTAAAAAGGGTACAAGTAAATTTAACACAACAATTTATCGAAATTATATGTATTTTAATTAGGTATTATTTGTTACGAATTATTGGACTAGGTGTAATGGTATCTCTATTCAAAATTGACAGTAGGCAGTTGACGAAGTTTTTTGCAAAGAAAATAAAAAGTTTTATCATCTGTAAAAAATTGAAACTTGAATATAATAGACAGTGATTCACTTTTATATTGAATTTATTGCAAATATAAAGTTAATTGAACTTGTAAATGCAGCAAATTGTAGATGCGTTGCAAAATAAATAAAGATTATTCAATATTTGGCATTGATTGTTAAAAGTTAGGGCTTAAAAGACAGCAGTAGCATAGTACCAGTGGTCGTATGATACCAAAAAGCAAAAACATATAGAAAGTGGGCGACGTAAGTGGTCTTGAAGGAAATACCCCCACCATAATTGAATTTTGTACAACAAAGAAAGGTGTGTGCGACGTAATATTGTGAGGTGTAATTATAAAAAGCATAACTGCTTTAAATAGCTTATCTGTACACCACAAAAGGAACAGCAATAAAGAAATAAAGACAAGGCTTCCATTCAAACAAAACAAGCAAGCAATTTTTGTTTCGTACGCGCTTACATATAATATTCATTGCATTGCTGGTCAACTAACACTCAACCACAGTGTCTACTTACGAGAGCATGGATTTGCAGCATATGGAGAATGGCATCAGTGGCGGTGGCCACGGTGCTGTTGCTGGTCAAACTGCTGGTTTCAGTGAAACCGACTTTCAACGACTTGCCCAAACTATTGCAACAAGCATACAAAAAATATTACAAAATGGTAAATATAACGTATAAATTTTTTGGAGTAAATTTGTAATTAATGTGTGTAAACAAATTGCAGTGTCTACCATGCAACGTATGGTCAACCAATTTAATACCCCACAGGATTCACCCGATTTGAAGAAACAGCTGTGAGTTTACCAAATTACTTTAACAACAGTTTATAAATTTAATATTTTTCTTTATTTTAATGTAGACATCAAATAATGACCTACACGCATCAGCTGGTTTCGGATACAAATAATCACTTAAAAGAGGTGGATAAGTGCAAAGAACGTCATTTAAAAATACAACGTGATCGTTTGGTTGACGAATTCACTGCTGCTTTAACAGCATTTCAGGTAAAAGCAATGTACATATGTATGCTAGCAAGAAGCACACGAAGCAGTTGCTCATATTGCATATACTTATTAAAAAAGCAAATATGGTTTCATTGTTTTCAACGTTTGTGTTTATGCTTATTATCGCTTTTTTCCTGTACTTGGTCTTCATTACTCATTCACTATCTGTTTTAACTTAATTCGCTGCTATCTTTATTGTGTGTTTTATATATTGGCGATAATTATTATACTAATAAACAAATAAATTATTTCATTAGACCATAGTTTATTCACATGAGAGAACATCGAAAAATGTAACTTCGTAAATAAAAATACACCACACAATAGAGGAAAAAACCAGAAATTTTTTTTTAGAATTTACATTATATCACGTTTGTGTTCTAGCATTTTAATTATCTTTTGAAAAGGAAAGCTTATTTTTAACAAAATATCAACATAGTTAAGCTATTTTTGTCTTATTTGTATTAAATTGCTATTAGTTTTAGTCCTTTACCATACCGCGTTTTAATTTGAAAAATATTTTTTCCATTTGTTACTCCAATTTTAAAATTTAAAAATATGTTCTCAATTTTCAATCGAAGATGTTTGGAATCAAAAATCATAATTTATTATTATAAATAAAATTAAATTTTTAATCCCAAAAAACTTGCTCTAATTACCTTTCGTCGTCATAATTTAGATCTTATAAGAAATCAGTACATACAACAACAAAAACATGTTTTATATATTATATATTTTCAGACATTAGCCATATGGTTATCTGAAAAAAAATTGTTACAAGTTTTTTTTTTGAATTTTAAATAAATAATTCGATATATAATTGTTTTTAATATAAATTAACTAAAATCATTTATAAATCTTAAAGGGCGTACAACGTAAGACGGTCGATATCGAAAAGAATGCTGTACGACAAGCACGTGCACACAGCTATAATATTAGTAAACCACCGGGCACGAATAGCAGCAGTGGCAGTGGCGGTGGCGGTACCAGTGGCAGCAACAATAGCGGTTCATTCTTCGAGGATAATTTTTTCAATCGTAAATCGAATCAATCACAGCAACAAACACAAATGCAGGAAGAAATCGATTTGCAAGCGCTGGAAGAGCAAGAGCGACAAATACGTGAACTGGAGGTAAATGAAAAAATAAAGCAGAAAATTTCAACTTATAATTTATACTAACTTATATTATACAGGAAAATATTGTAGGCGTAAATGAGATTTACAAGAAACTGGGTGCTATGGTATACGAACAAGGTCTAACCGTCGACTCGATCGAATCGTCTGTGGAGCAGACTAGTGTATTTGTATCACAGGGTGCTGATAATCTGCGTAAAGCCAGTTCGTATAAAGTAAGTCAGTGGTTGCACCTATCGCTGAACAGGATATATTAAGTTTGCCACGAAGTATGTAACACCCAGAAAGTAGCGTCGGAGACACTATAAAATATATATATCAGTGGTCAACATGTTGAGCTAAGTCGATTTAGCCATGCCCGTTTGTCTCTTCATCTGTCTGTATATATGCGAACAAGTCTCTTAGTTTTTTTGATATCGATCTAAAATTTTGAACCATCCTCTTTTCGCCATGAAGCTGCTAATTTGTCGGAACCGCCGATATCGGATCACTATAGCTGTAATACAAACTGTAGGATCAAAATTAAGATAAAAATTCAGAAACTCTTTTATTTGAAAAGATATCTTCACCAAATTTGGCATGCGCTATTGTTGAAAGTGCAATCTCGGAACAAATTGGCATATAGCATATAGCTGCTATATAATAATATAAAAATCATGCTTTTGTATGGAAACTTTTGTATCTGTTAAGGTTATTAGAGCTTAGGTGCAACAAAAGTTAACGTGTTTTCTTTTTTTTTTAGTAAAGATTTGAAAATAATATTTTTTGTTTTTACCAATTTCAGAACAAACTGCGCAAGAAGAAGCTCATATTGATCGGCGTTCTCTCGGTAATACTTTTTATCATCGTTATGATACTTGTATTCGAGTTTAAAAAATAATTGCAAATGTGAACGAAAGAAAATATTTTTTGCTGGCAATGTGTTTTTGTTTTTGCATTCTATCACACGCTGCTGCAAAGTTGCAATTAAAGTTTGTTTCGAACTTCAACATACATACATATATTTAATAGTTCAGGTGATATTTGAAAGCAAGAACTTTCCGTGGAAGTCTAAATATATTTATAATAATCGATTAGAACTTATTGAAGTAGACGAAAAAGAAATCGTAAGTGTTGAAGAAGGCGCAACCATTGTCAGTTCGCCAATTTGTACAAAATATGTATAGTATATGTATGTTTTCCAGTTTGAAATGGGTTGCATCACTTAATTTGCCACTGAAAACAACAATAAAAATGAAAAATTTCGAAAACGAGACCAAAAATTAAAAAAAAAAAAATTAAATATTAACAATGTACATTCTCATTTAAAAAAATCACTTTGTGGCGGTCGATATTTATATACTATATATGTATAATATTATATTGTATTATTTAACCTTAATATATAAATTTATACTTTTATGCAAAAAATTATATACATATTTATTAACTCATTTAAAATATATGAGGCACTTAGATTTGTATGAACTTCAAATACGTTCGTATCTGTATGTATATGAAATTGTAGTGTGTAATTGTTAAGCAGACAACACGCTTTGAGCTAAATGGCCGAACGCTTTTAATATTTATCCATTGCACTGTGCTACACAATTCTTGTTTTCTCAAATTTCTACAAAATTTATTTAATCAATTTGATAGTTATTATGTAATTTGTTGCTGCATTCGATTTGTTTACATTTTGTTCAGACTTAAAAAGTAAATTATTGCTTGCTATTGCAATGAAAGAGAAAGCAGTTATTTTTATTTGGTTGGGAATGGCAAAATATGTATTAATACAAGAGATAAAATACAAAAAATACTTACGAACCAACTAAAAGAAATGATGTGGACACAAATAAATGCGTATAATAAAATGTAATTTCTCGTTTGTTTGTAAGGGAAACGTTTTGGAATCAGGGTTGCAATAATGCAAATAATAAATTTAACTAACATTGAATTAAATTTTTTATTTAAAAAAAATAATAATTTTAATGCGGCATCGAATTAAAAAATATATATAAAAAAATTAAATCCCAGATACCGGATTAGCAAATAAAAAGGAAAAATTTTAATTTCAAGCAGATTAAGAAAATAATTTGTTTTAGAATTGACATTTTTTCACACTCATTCAAAGCAAAAAACAAATATACAAATTTTAATCCCAAACATCTTGGATTAAAAAACCAAAATTTAATTTTTCTTCTTTGTCAGTACATTATGTATGTATGTATATCATTAATTTAAAGTGTAAACAATAATAATTGTTTTCATTCAAATATGTCGAACTTTGTGTTTGAAAAAGTGTTTTTGCTGGGAGTTTTTCATTACTTTTACATGAAGAAAATTTCAGCCAAAGCCCAATTTTGCTCGTACTTCCACCACGATTTCGTCTGATTGGCTTATCTGAAACAAAAGATTAGCGTCGTTTTAATCTGTAAGCCTAGATGCACGGAATGGACTATTAGCTAGTATATATACTAAAAATTGGACTTTTGGTAGACATTTGAAAAAAAAAGTTGCGAATTGTCCCTTATTTTATTTTTTACTATAAAAAATCGAAAATTTGGGAAAAAGTTCATACCAAGCGTGTGTGCCGTTTTTGAGATACAATAGAGGAAAGTTTGAAAAACACAGTTTTGAGAAAAACGCGTTTAAAGTTTCAAGTCTAACAACTCAGCGCTCCGAACAGCTTCTTCTAACTGCTGTGTCTTTAAAACGACTTCGAATTTTTAAAAATCAGTTCGGAACCTATTCTCGACATGTTAAGAAAGCAATTCATGAAAAAAAAAAATCGATTTTTGAGCCTATCACATGGGATGAACCCCTTAATACTTGTAGTAGTTGGTGATTAAACCAAAACAATATATCTTGATATTAGGATTGCTACTTCTGCGTTTTATACGTTGCGAAACCTTCAAGCTTGCTTTGTCATCCAAAAAACACCTAATCTGAAAGTGGCACAAGCGGTCTTAAAGTAATTACTGCTGAGATTTGACCTACCCTAGTATGTATGTAATTCTTCGAAATCAAGAAGCGATGAACCAACAGAGCGATAGAAGTGCTTTTTTGCCATTTTTACAGCTGCCTCCCACAGACCACCAAAATATGCTGATCGAGATGGTATAAAACTCCATTATTGAGGCAGTAAGCGTGAACCTGGTTGCAATGATTTTAACTAGGAATAGATCGCGTTCAGCTCGCTCTTGGCGCCAACAAAATTTGTAGCCTTCTCCGACCATATGCAACTTGGTATGCCACGAGTGGCTTTAAAGCGCTTAAGTGCATCAAGAGAAGAGCCCGTTGAAAGATCTTATACTAGTTCCAGCTCTACAGCCTTTGTGGTGAACCAAATGAAGACGCGAACGTAGCATTTTTGAGAGTCTTTCTTATGAGTATCGGGTTCGAAATAAAATGGTCCACAGTAGTCTACACCCATAACCCTAAAAGGCCGCGATGCGTGGATGCGTTCTTTAGGTAAATCAACATCTCGATGTGCTCGACATTATACTATGTTATAGCGCTGAATGTTCGGTCGCCAGAGCTTCTTCAGTGATAACAGGGGTCTCCGCGAGAAGGCAAAGGTTCGAAGAGGAGAACCATAACCATATTCTCCAGTGCTAAGAAAGTGGACGAAGAACCATTTGAGCGGTCGAAAGTCATTAGTAGTTTTTAGAGATCAATCTTAAAAATACACAAATATTAATCAGGGCTATTTGATAACACGACTAAAGGATTCAAATCCTTCGAGACTGATTGCAAATGGATCTGCTAAAAGAACGCTCTTCAGATGTCTCTTGATGCATGCTTAATATATTTACTCGAAGACGACGACTTCCCTGTAGACACTTGCTTGAGAAAGCCTAGCGTGTCTGGAATCTAAGGAAGAGATTTCGGATTGAAACCGACAACATCTGACATTTTAGATAACATAATCGGCAGTTGTGTGCTAGAAAAAAAAACATTTATATTCATTTACATTACAAATATAAAATTCAGAAAACTCTTTCGATCAATTAGCCCACCTTCTTGCAGCAGAAGGAGTACCAGTTAAGCCGGTGATCTAAGCAGATTGTTGATTTTTACAGATTTATCTAATAACCACGTCCTTTGACAGCATAGACCTGAACAAAGCCTTCGCGACAGTAGCATTCAATTTTTTAACACAATATTTAAGAACACTAACAAATACATTGACACATCGAGAAACCATCAATCATTAGTGGTGAACACACAGGTCATCGCGATAGCAAATACCTGCATAATTTCATATTTGTACAAGCCCATATACGTTTCTGGCAACTATAGGAATGTCTAAATTCATTTCTGCATCATCACTCAATCCGGATAATGCCACACTTGACCATTTTGCCGCAAGACTTGAATGTGGGGGAAAAAATAAAGCTGAATGAATACGCAAGAGCGCCGTAAAGCACTTCGGCGGATACCCCAAGCCAAACTGCCAGATTCGGAATTAGGATTATGTTAAACACCTTGACTCGCTTGCGGCAGGATCCTACCGAAGACAGCGACACTTCATGGCTCGAAGTTCAACTAAGCGAGCGTTATATTTACGATTATACTTGTACATTTGTATATGTGTATGATGGTTAACAAATCAACCCAGCCATTGCGTCTCTACGGTGTGGCAAGTGAGAGCCTATTTGCTTGATCACTCTGAAGTGTGTAGACGGGATCACTTGCACTTAGCTCGATCGAGTGCCATATTATTACCGCCTATTTGGTTGGCAACTTATTTAACTGAAAATTTAAGCCGAATCACGTTTCGCTCAACAAAGCAGCAGATCTCGCTACGAGCGTGTAGAAAAAGTTGTACACTTTCAGAAACAAATCCAAAAAATTATCCAACTTCATTTCAGCACGATCACTCTTAAACGCTTGTTGTAGTTATTGCTGTTGTTGTTGCACATAATGACAGCATTGAATAATTTGGTAAATTTGTGCCAATTCATGTGCATTGATAGCACGAATGCGTTAATTGTCAGTGGGACAAGTCATCAACGTGTCAGCGTAACTGCGCCCCTGCCCCTGTACTCAGTCCCAGCAGCACATCCCACACAACAGCGACTTGTAAGCATTGAAGCGTTCAACGGTCTTCATTCATTCATGCAATCCATCCGCACAAGTGCCTTAGCGACTGCTGAGGGCTTTAGGCTGTTACAACGGTACGCATATCACTATGATCAGTGTCGATGACGATGACTAAGCCGCGAAGTTGGTGTGTTAGTGTGGTTGGTGATCGCCACGACACTCGTTTGCAGTCATTTGTGGACTTAAATGCACTTGTTCGGCATGAAGTGGATTGAAGGCAACACTTCATCGACCCAATGGCTCAGTCCCTTTTGGGGACACCCGCCGTATTTACGTATTTACAAAAACATGTAGACCCAAGTGTGTCGATCTGTACTGGCATTACTTAGATATTTGTTTATTTGTATTTGGTTTTTATTTCGTTCTTAACAGATAATAGGGTAGTTCATAAATTTTCGCAGCGTCATCATTCACCTCCAACGATCGTGCCATTGTTCGCGCAGATCGGTCTTGTGTGTGGCATTAAACGAAAAGGCGTTAAATTGTTGACTGCCAAGAAGCTATTGAATGAAATTCTACGGCCACTTTTAGAGCGTCGTCCGCTGATCCACTATTATATGGAGAAATAAAGCATTTGAATTTACTATACTCGTGAAGGTTATAATAAAATCTATGAATTGAAAACGTTCAAGTGTTTTCCTTTGCCCTCTACTTAGACAGTCTTCAACAGTCATTCAGTTGCAGTGCATTCCAAATGTGTTGCTAATTACTTTGTATTGTTTCAGTCATTGGTTTAATTAGAATACATGCAGTAATTAGGAGGATTAATTATAATAAATTTAGTAATTATTTTTCAAACTCTTACGCCGTCTTGTTGCAGTTATAAATGCTTCGATTAATTTATGTGAAAAATTTCCTGCAGGTCTAATTTAATAGTCCCTTTTACTATTCCGGTTTCTCTCTATATCTTTCGGGTATGATAACGGTTTTGTGAACAATTATTCAAGGTTTGGTGCCTGGTGGGTTCTAAGTATTTTGTGTCGGGTTTGAGATAGAGCTGGGCGTTCACAGAGAAAGTGGAAATCCGTTACCTTATTTCCTTCTAGCTTGCAGCTGCGGCAAATACTGTTATAAAGCAGGCTCATTTTCAGCGCATGCTCCCCAAAAGGCCAGTGCTCCGTTGTGTTAGCTGTAAGTCTGTATATACTGTTTTTGGACCTAAAGTGTAGGTTATAAACATAAAAACATAATTATAAACCGAACATGTTTCTGTGACCCGGAACCCAAATTATGGATAAGTGGAGTTGATTATTGAAGTATATCCCCGCCCCTACTCCGTAGTCAAAAGGTTTGGAAAAGGACGTGTGCAAAATTTTAGATCGGTATCAGAATATCTCAAAAACAGAGACATGGATAAACGGATATGTCAAAATCGACTCAACTTGTCACACTGACCAATTATATATCCTTCGTGGGAAATATTAAGTTTCGCTCTTCATAGTATAAATAAGAATAAGGTTTATTTTCACAGACTTTTATTTCTTTTGATGAATAAAGTACTTTTTTGACTACGTAAGGAAATAAGGATTATTTACATAACCGCACGCCAGTTCTCTATTAATTATAATTATTTATCACTAAGAAATCGGCCTAAGAGACTGGTAAGTTTTTATAGGCGGGAGTTCACTACAATCACAAGCAATCATAACAATCAAACGATGATGGAAAAAATGATTGATTCCTTTCATTTGAACATTTTCATTTGTAGAAGTCACACATACACGTACATACCTATATTGAATACCGATACCTAGGTACATATGTAAGTACTTATTTACCCCGTCGTATTGGTGGCATTCGTTAATCCCTTTAAGCGGGACAAAGCGACACATAGCACACCATTAGACAGTCATAAAGCCACCTACAGTAGCAGTGGTCACGTTGCGCCCGGGTCGTGGACTTACACACCTTATGTCGGTTAAATGGAACTCATATGCGGGCAGATTCATACATATATACATATGTGTACATATGTTTTTGCTTAAATATTTATGCGATATTAAAATATGAATTGATACCTTAAAAGGAAGATCCTTGCGGTCGATCGCCAACGCTTAGATAAACAAAATTAACGCCGCAGGCATCTTTTTCCGCTGCCAAGAATCCTGTCTGTACAGCGGCAGGGATTAATATCGTTTTCACATTTGCAAAACTGTGGATTATGCAAGTACAAACACATATATGTACATATGTATGTGTATCTGTGTTGGGCCGCTTGGTCAACACTTCAATTCTTAGCGGGAATCTTATTTGTAAGGTCATTTTGTGCAAACAAATCTTCTGTTTTTCTATTTTCATGGCTTAAGGATTTGACTGCCAAATTTTCATTGTCCTGATACAGACATACATACTTACATGTACTGAGGTCAGTATGTGCATATTTTAATGCCATTTGCGTGTCTATTAGAATCGACTGCGAAATGCCAAACGTTTTGTCCGAACATAAACATATGTTTTGACTTTCGGACAAGTGGGAATTTTCCGCATTTTAATTTATTTGAATTGGCAGTGTTTTGGATTTTCTAAGCTTAGCTTGGATTGACTTTCAACTTTCCAACTTTATTTAATTTTGGTAATTTCCGTTTTATGGATTATGAGCGATAGTTTCATATTTTCATTACATCTGTGATTATAAAAATTTTGTGAAATTCGTACAAACGCTATGTATATATATATATATATGTATATGTATAGGGATTTTTTGAATATATGGATGTATTTCAAAAGTCATAGGTTCAAATAGCTTTTCCATAAGCTTCAGTACATTGCGCTAAAAATGCTGAAGCTTTCCTACAAATATAAGAGCCTTTAAGATAGGTTTTTGTATTATTATTATTTTGTATTAAAACTTAGGTAAGTCAAGTATTGGTTAAGAATAATATAGTCAAAATTGCTACAGGAATCGTCATAAACGAAGGGAACTGTCGTAGTTTTAAATTAATCAAACAGCAGCAATGATTAAAAAAGTAAGTTTCGGTAAATGAACAAGAAAAATTCAGCTTTGGTTGCACCGCATCTTTAATACGCTTCGCAGGCGCATTCCTTAAAGCAACGGTTCTCATCCATCGGAAAAGGTTTTGCTACTTCTTTCTAGCTATGTTATTTGATATAAGCAACCTTCAAATCGAACTAATGTTACTTAAAAAGTACAAGAGATATTTTATGAAGGTCTTTATCTTGATTTGGATATGTTAGTTTGTATGGCAGCTATATGATATAGTGGTCCGATCTGAATAATTTGTTTGGATATTTTAGTGTTACTTTGGACAAAATTCTATGCCAAATTTCGTCACGCTTTTTCTTCTATTATAAAATTTTTTCATTAAAGTACTTGATTTTGATCAATCAGTTTTTAAGGTAGATATATCCTACAATGGTCAGGTATCAGTGGTTCCGAAAAATTCAGATCAATAACTCGAAAATTGAGCGACTAGTTCATGTATATACAGACATATCATATATATATATACAGACATATCATATCATATATGGACAGCCGGAGCTACTCAGCTGGTCACGTCGATCATTTATATGCAAATATACTTTATAAGATCTCCGACGTTTCCTTCTGTAGAATGATAGAGACATGACAGGTAATATCATAAACGAAGAGAACTTCTTTATATTGGAGAATATAATTAATTGAATCAAAGTCTGTCGGCAAACGCCACCTACTTTAAATTAAATAAGGAAGTAAGTTATATGGGAATAGGCATGAGGGACAAGCCAAAGAGGGTTATATGCTTAAACAACTGTGTATTAGGCATATAATAGTCTTGATCTAATGACAATGACTAAGAAGAAAAAGATTTAATTTAAACGGAAGTATGGATTAATGAGTACTCGATCTATGATCTTTTGGAAGCAATTAATGAGAGCAAATTAAAATTCAAGTGGATTCATTGTTAAAGCTCTCTCTTCTTTCAGCTTTACGGGCTTTTAGGTAATGATATTAAATTAAATCAAAATCGAGTTACAACTAAAGAACTTGCACAGATTACATAGTTAGTTTTATGACATCTTCTAATCATTATTATTTGAACTCGTTTTTTGCGTTCTGCTATGGGCTTCATCGGCTGCAACAGGTGCTCTATTGTAATGGCATATATAAAATTAATTTTTTTATAAGCGTAAGAGTTAAAAATTTTGCTGAAATTCTCTAAATCAGGGTTTATTTAAAGCTGTCATAAGCAAGGACCGCAAGTACCGACAATTTGCATTATAGTCTTATGAACCAGATTCACAAGTGTCGATGATGTCGTTCAGATGCTTGCAGAATATATATTTATTCTCTATGACGTCATCGACGGCATAAAACTCGAAAAAGAGTGGACTTTATACAAAATATCAGCACCAATTATATGTTAGATGGATCATTTTCGACTCAGACTAAATGAAACTGAGTAATCTGCAATCCTATCTCTTAACCAACTTCTAAGTAATGGAAGCACAACATTGGACAATCTCAAGTTTAACCATCAAATTCGAATTAAAATGTGCAGTCCTTTACATTGCAAACATTATCCAGCATATATTGTAAATTCATATCATAGAAAAATCTTTAAGAAATAGCTGTTAATCGCTGTAAAATTCCAATGACAAGGCAATTGGAGTGTTTTGCTGCAAGCATGTACATACTTGTATGTCACTGAAGGTTACTTCTCTCCAATTAATCTCTACCTTAAATTACTGTCTTAACCTAACTTAGAAATATAAGCTTTTCAGCTCAATATTTTTTCTCCAGCATAGCACACATTTATATTTTTATATGTTTACTGTTCACGTATTTATATAATATAATATTCTACAATATATACCTTTCACTTGGAGCAAAAGCTCTGCCGAAGATTTTCAAAAATGCACTTGCCCAATAAATATTACAAAAAATAACATCCGGTTTATAGCGTTTTAGCACAATCAAAACAATTTCAACTTGCCAACAGAGAAATTTCATAGAATTCGTTCGAAAAAATTCGTTCATTCAAGAGAATTTACTGTAAATCGAAAAGGTGGGCTATGGGAAAACGCCAATCTGTCAATCAATGTGTGTGAAATGTTTGCAGGTACATTAAAAAGGGTCGATCGCCACACATATACACACATAACATATATGTAAATGTATTAAAGTATATTTTTCAATATTTATTCGTACGCTCAAATGTATATTTTCGAAATACATACATACATACATAAATACAATAGTTGTTTGGTTGTTGGTGGCACCTGCTTGAAAACACTTTCATGAATGAGCTGGTGGTTTGTGGCCGCATTTTCGGCAATAAAATAAAAAGAAAGGCACAATTTCAATTCAAGTACTATACACCTATACATATATTTATATATGTACAAGTATATATGCATATTGTGCTATCTGTGATTTAATTTGTATACGCGCTTGTGTTTGTACTTTTAAAGACAACGCACATTTTAAGTGGAATTTTTTATGGATCTTTCGAATTTTTCTTCAAAACAAAAACGATTTTTATTGATTTTTCCTTTGATTGATACACTTTACTTCTTTAGCGGCCTAAAGTCAAAAGACAGGCGCGCGAAGTGGGTGTTGGGGACCATTACGCTTCAAAGCGTTTTCAAGGTGAAAATCGTGTGGCACACTTCAAATCGCTAAATAAAAATTAAAAACTGAATAACAAAACAGAACACTTTTGCTTAAAAAAAGCAAATCTTTTAATGAATAAATAAGAAAATTTACGAAGAGCTCTGGAGTGAAGTGTCTAAAACGGCGGAAAGGAGCTAATAGAAAAACAGCAATAAGTATGAATTCGCAGAATTCACGAAACGTGCTGGTGTAGGAGAGTCGAGGCAGTGTGTGTGTTTATGTGTATGGAATTTAGCGCGTAATGATCGTCTTCGATCGCTGATCTACTGGTGGATCTCTATGATCCACTGCTGCCACATTGACGCCGGGCAATCATAAATTCGACTGCTAGCTGACACGAGCTCTATACTATGAAGTTGTAAATTTATGGACTTATGGTATTTATATTTATAAACGTTTATGCGTCGGCGCTTCTATTGTGCTTCACACAGTCATCCAAACACACATCTATGGAGACATCGCCCCTTAAACATGCGGGAGTTCGGTGCTCACATAAACTGCATATATAGATTGTCGCGAACTTGCTGCATGATTGCATTATACCGTTAAGCAAATTGAGTATGAAAATATTCACAACATACATATACATAGGTACACATACATGAAATATATACATACAAATACATACATGAACAAGTGCTTATAGCGGGTGGCATACGCGTGCCGTCTACTGCGACCGTGTTAATTCGACTTTTCCTTTTTTTCTGATTTCGCGAAGGGGTTGCCTTAACACAGTCTGCTTTGATCTTTAGCGATCGCTGCTTGCTACAGGCAAACTGTTGATATACATAATTACAAACACTCTCGACCTATCGCCCTCAATCGCAATAGCTGGCTATTTAACGCTCGAGTGAGTCAAAGCCGTTGAATGGCTGTGTTTGGATAAATGATGCGAGCGATCGTGCGACTTGTAATAAAAATCTCAATTCTTACTGTACATACTTACATAACTAAAAAAAGGTATGAATGTATACCCGGTATCACGTTGAACTAGTGCAAATCTGGCAAATTTTGAGTGTTTACTAAAATTGTGGTCTTCAACTACAAATAATTGGTTGAAATTAACTATACATTTTCTCAAATGGTTCTACAATTTTTGAAGCGATTTTTCAATAACGCGTAAATCTTATTATTCGATGCGTTTGTTCATTATTTTGGTTCGCCGAGAGAATAGTAGTTAATAATATCTCTCGCAAGTAGTTTTCTAAGAATTTTTTAAATATATGATCGCCAGATATAACTTCAGCGCTATAGTATTCAGTTAGATGGAAGTGCAGGGTTTCAAGTTAAATATAAGCTATGACTAAAGAAAAAACGTAGAAGAATACTCACCATTAAAAAATACTTGGCTATATTTTCATATAGGCCAGAATTTTGATTCAGCGGCAGCTACACGGTTCTCGGTGATCAAATGTGGTATGTACATAATGTACAAGGATATTTTTAAAGCTTCCTCATTATCAATATTTAAAGGAATGTATTTTCCTTTATTTTAAAAGGCTTCCCTTTAAACAAAAAAAAAAACAATGAATCGTAACACAACTACTACTTTACAAACTAGTCATGGGAATGTCTGCTCTCCAATACTGTGCCGGGTTAATATGATCATGAGCAAGTGAATCAAAATAGACTTCGGGATAAGTTATTTAGACTAAGAAAAGGCGTCAAATGCTTCATTATGCGGCTTTTCAAAACGCCCCTTTAGCTTTATAAATATACAGTTGTCGTTTTTTTTGCAAACATTTGTGAAAAAGTGTGAAAATTCTAAGGAAGAAAAGTGGCGTAATCTGCAATGTCGGCACTTTGTAACCACATCAATGCCAATGATTGAGATATGGATTTTAACTGAGACATTTATGCGGTTAAATTGTTGGCAAATAACATGAACAGTGTTGGAATTGTTTGTAGGTGTATGTGTTTGATGGTCTCAGAAACTACAAGTAATATGACGAAATTTAATTTGGAGCTAAGGTTGAAAATTTTTCATTTCAATCGGAGTCGAGCGAATTGACTCGAATCGTTATTAGTCGCTTTATCAAATTTGTGGTACGCTCAAAACGCTTCGCGGAATCATGAGATTCTGTTGATATGAGGGTCTCTTGATGTGTAGCGAGGAATTTTGTCGTCACAAAGGGCCAGTGTTTCTACTTTTGAACTGCGAACCCTTAGATTTCATGATGTCTTGTATATTCTGGAAGCGGTATTCGAACGAATTGTGACCCGTATAACTTACATAAACTATAACTTTCTATAAAGACAATTAAAAAATTGGAAGTCATCAAGCCCTCATATTTTAAAGACTTAATAGCCATGGTGTGACGAATGATAATGAGGACGCTATTAAAATACGAATATTATTATATCTCGAGCTGTTGTTTACTGTTGGATCGGTGGTGGCTCCGCAGTCAGAAACTTCAATTATTATTTAATTAATAATATTAAACTTGATCAATCGGAGAAAATACGGCACTAAAGGACCTAATAAATAGCTGTCATAAATATTCAAATACCTATATATTATTACATACATATCTATAAAGACAACACTACAAGACATTTATTTAAAAACCTTCAAAATCTTCCAGCTGCATTTAATCAGAATAAAAATGAACAATCTATTAAAAAACGATAAAAAATGTGCAACAATGGAAATTAGGACGCTTCACGTAATTTTTGTCTACACCACACAATACCCGCACATGATCCGAAAAAATATTTGTACAGTTCGGTGTTGTGGAAAATTCGCAACAATTGCAATGCACTCACTGATCCTCTCAGCTGATGTGATAGCATTAGTAAGAACCTTTGTGTCTGCGCGAGACAAAGTCCTTTAAAGCCACAGGCGCGGATTAACATCAACAACTGGGAAATGCACGAGTTGTAAATGAAATGCCACCAACTAATTGAAACATCATCCCCAAATACAAATTGTTCGGTGGCAGATCGTGCGATGATCCTTAATGATCTACATTATTATTTTAGCTGCGCCGATATTGTTTCGTAACTTTGTTTTGGATTAAATTGCCCGAATTTCTCATTGTTCGAATGGAGCATGTGGGTATCAATAATTATTGTTAGAATTTCTGTGGTGTGAAAAAACGAAAATGCTGCTTTTTTAATATTGTGCGAACAGTTTTTTTATTGCGCGGTAAGCACGCGTTCTATTAAACACATAAAATATTAACAGACAGCTAAAAAAATAGTGACATAGATTCAAAATATATTCATTATTACACCATTGGAAAATCCTTAGCGACAGGATGCTGTCTCATATTGGGATTGATTGGAGCATGACTACTACATAAATTCCAAAAAATTGTGAGTAAAGGTATTGCAGGGCCCCAAAATGTTGAAGAGGACAGAACTAGACTGTTATGGAAGGTAGGTAGGTTGGAGTGCACCCTACCGGGCTCAATTAGCGCTAGATGCGTCAGTTTTATGTATAGTCGTCATCGTTGCGTTCGTTATATATTTTGTAGATATCCTTTCAAAGTTTGAATCCTGATGGATTTCAAGTGTTCTATATCCGGTTTGTGATAGATTTTGGTATTCACAGAGAAAGTGGAAAACTATTGACTTACCTTCTGCTCGTTTTAAACTGCGGAAAAGTTCTTAGACAAGGCAGACCCATGTTTAGCCATTGCTCTCCAAATGACCAATACTCCGTTATAGTAGCTGAAAGTATATTTTTCCTGGACCAATTTACTGTCAATTCATTCTGGACCAGTCGGTTTAGGTTGAGTCTGTATTTTTATTCCATAAAAAACCAATTACATCTCGAGGGTATCCTCATCTGGAAGTGACTATTGAAATCCAAACTTGGGAGGATATAGTCTGATTTGTCTGAATTTGATATGAGCAGGTCCAGAACATCATTATGTTCATAATTCATTTGGTTTCAAGCAGAACATACTGTTACTTTCCGAATGAAAACGTCTATGGGCGCATATATGTTCGGTTAAGGCCCAAGTTGCTGCTGAGTATCCTCTTAAAAGTGTATTAGACCATATCAGCTTTTTCGGTTTTGAAAATTAACTTTCCAGTTCAGTTTGGTATCGATCTAAATTATTATAGTAATATTAAAAAACTATTAATCCATATTTTGTAATGAATGTTCTATGACAAAGTGGACTTGTCACGGAAACGTATGTACTGAAAGCAGTTTCGAAAAGCGTGTATTTACGGATGCAATTTTATTTTGTAAAAGTAACTATACAAAAAATTAGCAAAATAAATTTTTAAGCTTCCATACAATTTGCTATTATGAACATATGTTTGTATATACTATACATATATATGTATACATACAAAATTATACAATTCTGTAAACAAAGTGCTAATAAGCGTCATATTTCAGAGCTTAACTAAACTGACATTTATGTCCATTAATTGTCGATACGATTTAAATTTATTGGTACTCAATGGTACTTTCAAATACTCCCTTGATTTTTTGCTACAACATTAACAATTCGACGCGCATGCGCAGCAACACACGCCTGACCTCTTACAACTGTATACCCATGCAACCAAAAAACGATTAACTGGCACAGAAACTCATTCAAAAAGCCATAAATAATTGAAACGAAAGACCAATTACACACAAACAAGCAAATGAAGAAGAAGCATTTTGGGCGTACACAAATCCTTATATAATATACATGCAAGTAGAGCATGCCACTTGTCGCTCGAAGGAAGTGAGGGGCAGAAAAATTGTCGCCGCGCTGTCTGGCACGATCGAGACTTTGCGGACCGGACGTGGTTTCTATAATTTTGACATTTTTTAGAGTTTTATAAGGAGTCGCCTAAAAATAGTGCACTTATGCAATGGTGACATTTGAGTAACCACTTGAGATTATGTTATTGAGTTGACATGCGGCAAGGCGGTTTCGAAATACAAATGGACACTCCTACCCCGACTACGCAGAGAGGGAATTCCAATTTCATTTGAATTTATGTAGAAATTCTTGGAAATTGTTATGAGGGTATGGCTATAGACTGCGATGACTTGTCCCAAGGTGATTGAAAATCGAATGCAGTTACTTTACTACAACAGACTATTGAATAAGCGACGAATTTGTAGACGATGTGGCTGTAGGATTAAAAAGAGTCGGCGATGACGTCACGAAAAAGGAGTGTTTACACATAGAACTAAATATGAAGGCAGATCAGACAAGCATATCTATAAAGATATTGTTTTGAGAAAGGTAGAATTAAATTTGTAAGGAAGTCTAAGTTCGAGCGCAATCGAACTAAGTATACCCGGAACGATTTAGAAAAATATTTGTATATGTATTTCAGATAAATGTCTCATAAATATTTCCGTGTCAAAAATAAGCTTCAAAATAACAACAAACTGAATTCTCAATTGCGGATCAATCGTTTCATTGTCAATTTTAATGTGTAGTCTTTACTATGTCAAATTCACTGACAGTATGACCATGTAGTCAAACGGTTGTCATTTCATTATATCCTGAACAGGGTAAATTAAAATTTTCCACGAAGCTTGTAATGCTCAGCAGGAAACGTCGGAGATTCTAAAAAAAATATAAACATGTATATAAATGATTAACATAAACAGCTAAGTTGATTTAGTCATGTCCGTCTGATCGGCTGTTTGTATATACGCGATATCGATTTCTCACACGTTCTTTTCTCTACAAGAAGCTGCTCATTGGTCGGAACCGCCAATATCGGACCACTATTGCTTTTAGCTGCCATACAAACTGAAAAATCGGAATCAAGTTCCTGTGTGGAAAAATTTTTCATCTGCATTACTACAATATCTGCCATACAAATGACCGATCGAAATCAAGATACATACCTCCATTAAATACCGCTTTTTCTTTTTAAGTAATCTAAAGTGGACCTGAGTTAAATTAATCTCTCGAAGCCTTTCATGCTCGGCACATTTATGCCGAGAGACATGACCTATCTAGCTTTCATAACCTATCGACTATTTTCCTACAGCTTCTAATATATTCTATATTTGATCTTATTTGGAGAACACAGTTAAAATTCCCTTGAATAAAGTGACAAAGTCTGTCACAGCCGAAATAGTGATGACCAAGCAAGGCTGCCATAACTTCGACATTTTTTATAAAATTGTGTGCAGTGTTGATATTTGAGTACATACAATAGCTGAGATCATTGTGCTTAGTTGACTTGTATGAGGGACTCAAATACTAGCCTTCGGACGAATATTTACATATAACTGAATAAACCATAGTCGTTATTGTTTTCGTACTGATATAACATTAATTGTTTCAATTGTGCAGCATTCTGAGAATTCTGAACATTCTTTGCTCTTGGGTGGTATATAAAGAATAGGTGGAATATGGTATGTATCTAAACCGAGGATCTTAGAAAGCACTTGGTTGATAGTGGTGATTGGGAAAAACCATTTAAAAGTGCTTGAAATTATGGAAATAAATGTAAGAAATTTAAGAGTGTGGAGGCCATGCATTTACAATAATTTATATTATACGTAGTAACAAACATACACACAATTTTTTGTAATTCGTACTTTACTCTATCTATAACTACATTTGCTATTTTATGTACTTGAATTCGCAAATTTTGAAGAAATATCTACCTATTGAAGGTACCATTCATAATGGTAAAACAGGTTTGTATGTATGACCGTATATTATTGATTAATATTTTGCAGTGCCGTGAGAATTCCTACAACTGTTACATTATGGTTAGATATGTGGTGTACACATTTAAAAAACAAAAAAATCTCTTATACATACATGTATATGTATATACCTAAAACCCAGAAGTAAGGTAAGCTAAGTAAATGCTAGCTCCATTAAGTCACCTTAAAATATAATATTAATTTATACTAAATACTTCAGAAAGGACTTTTTGAAACTCAATTTCGCATAATTTGTAAGTGATTTTTAATATTCAAAAGAAAACGTCAGAGACCCTATATAGTGTATATACATATATTTACAAATAATAAATGATCAGCATGACGAGTTGAGTCGACTCAACCTCATCCATATGCTTGTTGATCTGTCCGTCCGTTCATCCATCTGTCTATATATATGCGAACTAGTTTCTCAGTGTTTGAGATATCGAGCTGAAGTTTTTCTCTAGCTCTTTTCTCACCAAGAAACTGCACTACTGTCGGAACGCCTGATAAAGGAGCACTATAACATATAGCTGACATACAAACTGAACGATCGGTTAGGATTATTGAATAATTTTTTATTCTCTATTTATATTTTTGGAATTGGGCAATCTTTGAACATCTCTTTTCCCTCTCTTTTTTTAATAAATTATACAGTCAAATATTTTATGAGCATCTCCTAAAATGATCAAGTTCTAAATGGTTATTGTAAGGTTATGTTTCGGCACATACTCAAACTTATGACTTGGTGTATATAAACTCGATTTATAGTTTTTTTTAGCCGGGTTTAAGAAACTTTTATGACATAATCAATTATAATTTATTGCTGTAATATTAAAAAAACTTTAAATTTTAAAAAAATTTTACTGATATTTTATCTCTAAAACTGAAAGCTGCTCGTATACACTCTGCTTCTGTTTTGCGGACTTTTCTGCAATAAGAATAGTAAATAATTATTTATTGAAAATATCTATCAAGAATAATAAAGAATAACTGCCCATCCTTTCTAAAACTTCGTTATTGCCTTTCGTTTAGATATTTTAAATAAATTATTATTTACGACTTTTAATCCAAAGTCACTCACGCTAGAAAATACAATAGTTTCATAAAAATCCACAGAATAGAAGCAAAGAGGTGGCGGTCTTATACTTTTGCAACAGAGTGTATGAAGTATCCATGCGGTTATTTATGTTTATATTATATAAAGATATATATATATCATATATTTTTTTTTTTAATTTTCAGCTTATGTCGCTTTTTATGAGAAATAGATTTTCCTTTTCCAAATGTACGAAAAAAGCTCTTTATTTCAAAACCCAACGTGCTTGCAAATTTAGCTTGCGGTTATGGAAATTTGCAAATTTTCTCACAGAAAATACAAATACACACATGTACTTTTAATATAAATAGAAGTACATACATACATACATACATATATGGTAGTATATGGCATGAGATAAAAGTGGATGGGATTTAATATCTTCTCTGTTATGATTTTTTCTGTTTATATCAGATTTTTCCGAATATAATTTCTTCCAAACCAATCACGTATTCTCTTGGAGGATTTTCACTTTTCGTGGTAGACACTTACTGACCAACACATGTCAAACTCCAGTGGTCAATGGGGAATACACGACACGGATATATTTGGCAGCATGAGTGCTTAATTAAATTTCCATTCAAATACCCAGCGGACATTTATGGCACTTTGTCGACGCGTTCATTCGGATGCATTTATATTGTATGTACATATGTATGTATAACACCAGACCTCGTTGTTAAATATGTGACATGTCGATATGTGCATGGGTGTACTTGTCGTCACTTATACGTTTGATTGAACAATTTCGCGCTTTGCCGCTTTGGAGCGACGCTCAGCTCAACAAAGTGGTGAGCTGTGCATTGCATTGCCCTGGGCTTAAGCAGACGGGTGTGAATGCATTGGCGGAAAATATGCGAATAAGCAATAAAAATATTATGGAAAAATTAAATAATATGCGATGGAAGAGATGGAAAAGATATGGTGTGGTTAGTCGGTGTGGGTGTATTATGTATATTATATTAGGCTACGTACTGCTGCCTATCAAATGCATTCTCCAAATTTGGTTTGACTTTTTGTTTCAAAACTTTCATCTTTTATGGCTTTATACTGATTCCGCTCTTTTATTGAAATTTTTTTTTCAACATTAGATGACGATTACTAAAAATTTACGGACATCACTTGAAAAAGAAAACACTTTAGTGCCAAATCCGTATTGGAAATAGTCGTCTAGGCACTGGACGAATAATCAAAATTTTATTTGGAGATGAGAAAATCCAGTAGATATCCATGAAATACCATTGAATGTGTAAAAGTTACCATTTGTGCAGTGTGCCAAAACACAGCCCATTTATCTTGGGCTATATTTTTCAAATAAAACGAAATATTCGAGGGAAATTCATAGCTATAGATATTGTTTCAATATGAGTTTCGTAAAAAAGGACATATGACAAGGTTCCTAAGGCTGCGAAATTAGTATTTCGAGTTTTGCATCATAAATTCCCCGAAAATTTTAAAAAGAGGCTGGTCATTTTGATCTTCAGATGTGACTAGCCTTGACATCTATTTTGTGGAGTTACTTGGGTGCAAACTTGTAACTGTTTTGTAACTTAAAATCTTTAAACTTCAAAAACCAATAGGTCGAATGTAAAACGAGAAGTTTTTATGTACATATGCATGTATATATGATATATGTTTTTGCTTCAACCTTTATTAATATTATATTTGAATGAATCCAATTTATATATATTTAATACACATACTCAATGAAAATCCAATATTTTTTATGGATTTAAACTAATTAACGTTTGTGCGTAACTCAATGAAAATTCCTACTACTTCTAAAAGACACAGCTCACACAATGACACGTGAACGGCTCCCCTTCTCTTGCTTATTTTTCAATTAATCTCCATTTTACTTAAAACCTCTGCATTAACAGTTCTTTACCTTCTTAAACGCCTGCCATTAGTCTTACGCGGGTGTCTTCGTGTCTCGTTACGCTGTCAACACGTCTTGTCTCTTGTCAAGTTCGTTCACTAAGCCAAATGAATAAGTAGGTTCCGACTTTAAATGGATAGATTTTGCCATATACTTTCGTGAAGCACTGCGCTCTGTGTGCTCTTATAAATTTAGTGAAATGGGGGAATTTGAAAATTGTTTTTGAACATTTGTATTCGAATTAATACGCTTTGACATCGCTTGTCACTTCTAATTGGCCTTTGGATTTATGTTATGACCACATGATCGTTTCGGTATTTGTGAATCTGAAACATGTACTTAAGTGCTCAATTTCGATTAGTATTTAAACACTTGGTAACAACTAAATTCACCTCAATTTATTAATGGAATTGTGTGTAAATAGAGTGGTTGTTATGGAATATTTATGATACTAGTATAGTTATGTTCCTAAAAATGTAAAAAAAACTGCAAAATTTTAAGGTTTATATCTGTGATAACTAGGAAGAAGAGTAAAAATTGAAGTGATGTTGTCTACTAGAAAAATCCAGAGGGACAAAAGTGTGGATAATGACACTGAAAGTGGAAAATAGATAGAGAAATTGTACTATTAAGAGGAAGCTTGAGATGTAATTAGGTATTAATTAGCTCTCAAGTGAAGTAACGTCAGTCTGATCCATGGAACAAGTTCTTTACCAGCAGCAAAAATTTAAATTGTGTTGCAATATATTATATTACATACATATAACTTGTTAAATTTTATATTATGGGTCACTGCTTCCTCATAGCGCTTGTTTGCTTGGAGTGCTTTTTTGCCATAGTTTGCTGTGAAGCGAACGATATTATTTTTTTGCGATCGGAATATGTTCTCGAGTCCGGTAGATTGGAAGTCCCATTCAATTTTATAAGTATGTTAATCAGATTCTAAAGTACTTTTTCAGCACCCGCGGTGGTTAAGTTTAAGCAATATGTTTAGATTTCAGAAAGATCTAAAAATTACTCGGCTAGAGGCTGGGAGTCTACAAAGATGTCTATCGAGACTTCAAGTTGAAAAAAAGTGGCCTTAATATTATTATTAAATATTGTTAGTTAAATAATTGAAATATTTCAATATGTTGAAGTACACAGACAGACAGACAGACTACTAGACTGTTTAAAAAAGATTTTTGTCCGAAATATTTTTGAGAGTGGTTGCCACGTGTTATAAAATTTTGAGATTATACTTTCGATTTGAATTGTAAACGAAAAACATTTATGGAATTCTTAAATTATGCTAATCATAGTAATAAATAAAACCAAATTTAAAGTATATATAATTTAAGTTTAAAATATCGCAGAAACTTATCCATAACTTTTTTAAATACAGTGTTTCGGCATATTTACTTCCCAAGATTAAATAAATTAAAACTTCCAAAACCTCAACCAGCTGCTTGCTGTCCAAATTAAAAGAGCAAGTCTTTGTTTACCAAGACTGACTTTAAAGTTTGCAACAATAAAGTAAAAATCCGCAAAAAATAGACGTTTGCTCCGGGCTGATAACATTTTAATACCTTTGAAGCAAAAATTTCACGCATATAAATGAAGTAATTTTCACGGGACGTCAAACTTTCCGACACACACACATGCATCAATACACTGTTCGGCTGACGCATTGACGTACTTCGGCATTGGCACTTTTATAAAATTAAGTAGTTTCTGACATATCGATGTAAATGCAGGCCGCAGGCAGGATTTTCAAAACAACAACAACAAAAACTCTGCATAACAATAGCATATGGAACAAAAGAAGAGGCAACACTAACGGTTTTGTTGGTACTTGCGTAGCTAAAGCGTTATTGGATAGGGTGCAACTGATTACCATAAGACTTTATATCTCACTGGTGTGAACGTATGATTCCATGTACATATGTATGGGAGTGTATTCGCAACAGCATAAGATTGCATTTAACTGTGTTTGTGTGTGTTTGCTTGCATGCGGTTGTTTGCGATTTGTTGTTAACAATTGTTATGCTAATACGAAATTGGATTCGCCCCTTTGAACTGCGCCCACATGATGGGCATACACACGCTTACATGTACGAGGGCGTTGCGATATGTGGTTAGTAAAAAATTAAAACGAAAATTTTGAAAAAAATGGCGATCAATTTGACAACATAGTCTCCTTTAGGTTTTTTCCTAAAATCCGCAGACGCCGCCTCTTCCACACGCGGTCAAAACAAAACTAGTGGAACTATCGGGGGGTGAGGCCAAGTCGTTATCGGACCGCCGTCGTATGCATACATATTCAATTACACGAAGCTACATATTTGCATGTATGTATGTATATACAACGGTAAAGTCTGAATCAAGAAAATTACCGAAAAGGAGTCGTCAAATACTTGTGCAAATGCATGCAGTCTAAGTTGATATACATATATAGGTATATGTACAAAAGTATGTGTGTGCGTAAATCCTGCGCAAATGTTGACACAGAAGGTAAGCGCAATTGTCCATACAACGATAAGCAATAATGTGAAGTGTTGGATGTGTAAATTGATGGCAGTAGTCTTTCCCCAAACATAACCTCAAATTATGCTCGGCAACTGAGCAAACACAATACATAAGTTTGACAAGACAATTTTCTGGTGGCAAATTGTAGACCACCCAACTGAAACTGCGGTAGATCGCCACCTGTGAATTAAAATGCGTTAAAATATCGAAATAATCTTAATAGCGAATATATGCATAAAGATTCGCAAATTTCATCCAAAGGTTACATACGCTTATCCCAGTTATATAAAAAGTATTGCATGCGCTTGATTGCATCACAAACGGTGCTTTACGTTCATCTGCCGTAATATAAAATGGGTCTATTGTAATGGAACCAGGCAACTGAGCAGCTAATGCTAAGGCGACCACCGACACAAATTGACGAAGAAAAAAGTAACGCTGTTCTCGCACACGATTAAGTAGTTCACAGGCCAGAGAGCGCACCCCAAGCGGGGATTTGTTTTGGCAGCTATGCAATAATCCCTCACCGAGATTGTAGATTCATCTTCATGCTACGCACAAAATAAAAGCGCATTCACCTAGAAATGCAACAATTGCCGAAATTGCCTAATTGTGAGTATTTCAATTGTATTCGCAACAGAGTAACAGTTATAATGCTTTTCATGTCTTATATGTCTTCTACCGAATACATTGGCATTAAAACATTTCATTCCTGACATGCACCCATGTAAGTATCTTAAATCATCGAAGTTGTATGAAAGCCTGAAATGATTTTCGAATGAAAGAAATAAAAATTCGCTAATCTCTTACTACAGAATTTTCAAATTCTCGTGAAAAATCGTTTGAATCAAATGCTGTCGTATACGAGTATATGTACGTATGTCAAGATTTTCGAAAAATTCAAAAAATCATACTATAATCTCGCACGAAGTGAGCAATCAGCTTTTACAATTCCTGGAACAAATTTCGATGGCACTTTCTAGGCAATGTCAGATTAACTGTTATGCTAGAAATATGAACCTGTTCTTTGGTTATTCTTTATTGTGTGATCATTATCAGGTGCTATCTAAAATGAGAACAATGATGAAAATTGGCTGACATTGAGTCATATATACAAATATGATGTGTGATTTCCAAAAGTCGGAGCTGTATATCAAATTTCGTGATTCTTTACTTCTAAAGCTTTCTGAAGTTATATATTATTGTCAGTATGTCGTGTCCAGTTTAAAATATTCACCCCCGCCCATACTTGAAAAACCATTATCAACATCGGTCTCGCTTCTCTGATCGAATTTAATTATGTATATGAACCAAATGAAAGTTCATTGGGGAGTTAATTATATTTGATCCTTGAGATTTATTATGCGTGACAGTTTTTTGTTTTTATTTCTCAATTAGAACAATTGGAAATGGCTTTGGATTCTAGTCAATAGTTGTCTTTGTATCAGAAACCATATTTTCAGACCGTAATCCTATATGTTTAAGAGGGCAGAGTCTACAATATTTTAATGGAAATAAAATACATTTAACTTTTTCTTGAAATTTATTTCCCGATTGGTTATTGAAAGGGGTTTCCTGACCTCCCGTATTATTGTTGTGCTGACCGCTTGTTTGAGCATCTGTTATAGTTTATTCGATTCGCTACTTGGCTTGGCGAATCGAAGTCAGCTTATATTAGCAAAATTTAATGAACATTTTGTTTTTTTCGTTTATTTAATATAATATTTTATTTTTCTTAAGTACAACAAGAGGTGTTCTTATTTTCACATATTAAAATCACATTATTATAAAAAAATGCACATAATATATAGGACCTTGCAAAACCTGGGTAGAAATTTTTTAAATTTGTTCCTTACAAATTTACTTAGTTAATTGCTTTTGATTCCCTTACATTTCTGGATGCATATTTATTTCATTAACTGCAGACCACTGTTCTTATTATTTTTCACATAACTGTATGTAGAAAGCTACACCACAATACCGCTTCTAACAACTTGAGTGACACTGAAAAATGTTCCAGTTCGAGTTCTAAAATACTTGACTGACAAATGGTTGCGAACTGCTTTGCTGTGCATTTCTGAAATGACATTGAGAAATTTCACGGATCCCGAAGCTTCGGAATGTGCAGATTGGTTACACTGTTGGGAACTCAAAGCTGGGAGCCGAGAGCGGTGGCAATCTCACGAAAGTGGCAATCACTGACAATTTACGAGATGTACTCCCCATGGTGTGTTGATTTAACAGTTCAACCGAATTGAAATAAAACACACGGTTCCCAGAGCATACAACAATAACAACGGCAATAACAGCGTGGCTAGTTGGAGTTGGAATGCAGATGCCGTTACACATTTGGGGTGGGTGTGAGTATGAGATGTGTGTATGTGTGTATATATTTTTATGTGTGTGTATGTGTTGTGCATATTGCCAGGTTTGAGTTAGTACTGCCAAATAAGCATAAAATAAAACACCACAGATGGACTACTCGCAGCAATTTTCCAAAAGTGACAGCGCGACTGACGTTTAGTTTTCCTGAAAATCATTTAAAAGCGCGCGTATGTGTATGTGTGCGAGTATCTGCATGTGCGTGTGGCTTCGCTGATATGATGCAGCTATTTAATGCGCGATTTTTATCCCAAAAGAGGATGATCCATTTGGCCCATTAATACAAGAGTGCAAGCGGACAGCAGGAGCATGTTTAGATTTGCCCCCAACGCCCCCACTATACGGCCGCCAAACCGTTATGCGTGTTATGGTATGCGATGTCATGTTATTGTAACCTCATGTACGCGGATACGGATCGATTACGGCTGTGGGACAGAGGTGAATGTATACGGAACACACTCGCTCCTTTTTTTCATGCCACAAAGCGTAAGCGTAATCATATGTTAATGGAAAACAAATAGACGCGAGTACTAACTAACACCATGCACATGTGCGCTGTTTAGCGATTGCTGTTGGTGTTGTTGATTGTTGTTCGATACTCTGGTTATTTGAATACTTTTGCTTGTTGTTGCATGTAATTTGGTAAACTAATTGTTGGCCGTTGTTTTGACAATACGGAATTTGTAGCATTTCATTCGATTTTTGGTTGTTTGATTGATTTATCGGACGGACGCGTTGCACTAATTACGCTGCTAGTTGTGTTACGCCTGTCATGGATAATATCTAATTCCGGAAGCAGTTTTGGCTGCAATTTCTCAATTTACTTAAGTAATATCGATTGCGGTGCACATGTGCTTTATTGTTATTGTAGTTGTTTATGTTGTTGTTGTCACTATTGTGGGAGCCACAGTCACTCAATCACTGGTTTATATTGGTGGATATCAACTCATTACATGGCCATTCATTGTACGAACTTGCTTTTATAGTTTTAAATATTTATTCACTCGTATTTCCTTTTTGTTATTTGTTAGAGCAATTTCCGTTTGTGTTTTTGGTACTTTTAAACAAATCGTACTCTTCATATACGGATATACAGTGTATCACAAAAATAAGTGCATACTTTGTACATATGTATATGCGTAAAAAAAGTCATATCAATTGCAAAATTTAAATAAAACTTTTCGTGTTTTTTACAATAACAATTATACATAACATCGCCTTCCTATGATAGATCGATGTCATTCACATTTTCCGTTATTAAGAACCGTTTGATTTTCTCAGTAAAAACCAAAAATCACGTCACATAAATACTTGTATGTATGCAATTTACCATTTCAGTATGTTTTTGACTAGCACACAGTATTTGTTCGCTCCAAAATCATAAAATAGTTATTTTTTGTTTAAGATATAAAGATGTACAAATATAAAAAAGAGGCCAAATATATTTGATGCAAACGTGCGGTGTATTATAACATGCAAGATACAGATGAAGCCAAAGAAGAGTGCACCAAAAGGGGGTACAGAGATTGAAATCGAGACTGGTAAAACCTGCAATCCCCAAACTATTCGACGAGTACTGTATGTTGCTGGCTACCATGGTCATAATGTCCGTAAAAAGCCATTCATAAGCAACACTAAGAGACAAAAAAGATTGAAGTTTGAGAAAGAGCACGAAAATAAAGACGAACATTTCTGGAATTCTGCTATTTTCTCGGACGAAAGTAAATACAATATTTTTGGCTCGGATGGACATGAAAAAGTTTGGAGAAAAATTAATACTGAGCTTGAACCACGGAATATGACTGCCACGGTAAAACATGGTGGTGGGTCGCTCATGGTGTGGGGATGTATAGCAGCATCTGGAGTAGTTAACCTTGTGTTCATTAAGCATACAATGAACAAATATGATTACTTTAACATTTCAAAAGCAAATTTGAACGAAAGTGCGGCTAGATTGAGACTTGAAGGATAATTTGTCTTCCAACAGGACAATGATCCAAAACACACCGCTCGCATTGTTAAGGAATGGCTTCTTTAGAAGACACCCAAACAATTAAAAAAAACTCCTGATGTCAATCCTATCAAACATTTGTGGGATTATTTAGAAAGAAATTTCAGAAGACAACAAAGAGCAAGATTCCACTTGCAGTGACCCAAAAGCTGGTAAAGTCCATGCCATCCAGGTTGAGTGCAATTAAAAAATCGAAAGGCTATTCAACGAAATATTGACCGTCCATCAAAGCTCAAAAATAAACCCGTTAGAACTTTTTTTTCGCAATTTATTTTTAGTGCATGCATATTTTAGTGACGTAATTTTAAGCTAACGTTCTTTTCTGTAATTTGAAAAATTATTACTTTAAGTTTGGGTTTTTTGTTATTGGAGAAATATAAATATATGAAATAATTGAAAATATAAAAAAATAGGTTAATAGTATTAGTTTTAAGGATTTTTTTTCGCATTACAAAACAGATAAACACACTGCATACTTATTTTGGTGATGCACTGTATTTATACAAACATATTTGTATATAAAATTACATAGAGTTCAAATAAATTTATTTGGATGTTCTCTTAATTGATCGTTTATTCATATATAATTATTGGGTCTAACTATATTCGTGTAGTTTTTTTTAATCAAAATTTGAATATTTATTTCAGACATGTATGTATGTTATATAAATATTATTACTACTTTGAAATAAATAATTATAAAACCAGAAATAAACTTAATTTTGGCTGCGCCGAAACTATAATACCCTTTACAGGTGCGTTGCTTATAGCAACTGTATTAGCTAAATCTGAAAGTATAACATGTTAACGGTTTGCATCCAACGGAAAACGGTAACAACCTTCAAGTCGAATTAAGGTTACTTAGTAAGGAGAAAAGATCTTGACTTTGATCGATCAGGATGTATGACAGCTATATGCTATAGTAGTCCGATCTGAACTATTGATTTGGTAATTCTAGCGTTGTCTCTAAAAATAATCTATGCCAAATTTCCTGAAGATATCGTTTCAAATAAGAAAGTTTTACTTACAAGAACTTGATTTTGATCGATCATTTTGAGTGGCAGCTATATCCTATAGTGGTTCCAAATCGGCGGTTCCAACAAATAAGAAGCTTCTTGAGGAGGAAAAATTGTAGGTTGATATCTAAACCACTGAGTGACTAGTTCCATAGGGTATAATTACATGCGTCGAATAATGTATAATAAGTATTCATATTTCACAACTACATTTTTTAGACTTTGAAAATAGATTACATTGTTACAAAAACAGCAGCATTTAATGAAATTATACCCATGAACTGATGCAAATTCATGGAGTGAGACGTCGTACGAAATCGTACAAATATAACAAATTTATTTACCGATATTATGAGATTCGATTTGTTGTAACCGTAGTTTATTGAAAGTTGGACTGTGAAGGAGAAAGGGTATTAATGTTTCCACCAAGAGTATCCTCTCTTATAACCTCATTGGTTTAGTAATTTTCAGCGATTCCGCAATAATCAGATACCCAAACAAGTTTAATCAACGAGTAGTTTGTTGCATTACATAGTGGCGTCAAGTACTCCATTACTAGCTTTGAGCGCACAAACAAATAAATTTCACCCTAACAGGTCCCACTTCCTAAGAAGGCTCTCAAAAAAGAACTTACTTTCAAAAAAGCTTCCAGAAGTAGCTCCATGCCCAAGACCACACTGCGCAGTTGCGCTGATCCAAGCTTGCCGCAATACAAGTCAACTACAATAAAACTGATATAATAAGTATTTGCATATATTCATACCTACAGAAGGCGAAGGCGAGGTCAAGACTTCAGTTACACAAATGAGGTATTGCTTCTGACAAAAATAAATAGATCTTATCATATAATGAAATCAACAAGTGATTTTGCTCCTCTCGCATTCATGTCCGAGCTTCCCTAGACCTAGTGCCGTGAGTTCGCCCCAATTATTAAAACTTTAGTTCACTCCGGTGTAGCAGACAATATCTAATTTTACATGTACCTTTGGCCAACATCACGACACACTCACAGTTGACAGTTTTTGATTAAATTATTCTTATAGTACTATGATTTCAAGAGCATTGGAAAGTTTAAATTGCTCCAGAATTTTGTATATTTGTATTTTTTGTTAACAGGAATTTTGTTTAATTACAGATTTGAATTGCTCTCAGAAGAAGATCCTGTAAAGTAAAAGCTGAGTCGATTTAACAATGTCAGAGATATCGATCTGAAATTTTGCCAACGTCCCTTCCTCTTCAAGATGCTGCATATTCGTTGGAACTGTCGACATCGGACCACTATAGCATATAGGTGCTATGCAAACTGAACGATCGGAATCGCAAAGGTGCCCTACAATAAATTATTCAGATTGGAGCAATATAGCATATAGCCGTATATGCTGAGGAATCAAAATTACTGAGTTCTTGAATGGGAAATTTATTCATTTCAAAAGATTTTTGGAGATTTGGTATAAATAATTGTGCGTGGCAACGCTACACTTTTATATGTATGCATATGAGGAGCACACAACATCCATAAAATGCTACCATCTAAAAATTTGAAATATAATATACATTAGGGTGGAGCGATTTTTTTTTTTTTGGCTTAACCTGGAGGTAAAATCTGTAGATTTAAAAAAAATTTGTTGGCCAAAAAAAAAAATTTTTTATTAACACCAATAGGCGGCGTACTCAGTTTAAAAGTATATTTTCGACTTAAAATTTTTATTTCGTAAAAGATGTTTGATAAGTGTTCTAGAAGCTGTGGAGAGTCCCCTTTCTGGCCAATTAAAATTTATCAACTTAAAAAATTTTTTTGTGGTCATTATTGGAGTTTAAAAAAAAAGTCTTAAATAACCACATGCTTTCCTTAAGCGTTAAAATAAATTTTTAGTCAAGAACCGTCAAATTCGGTATATTTTATATAAACGTGAAGAGTTTAAAACAAAAATGTTTTTTTTTTGTAAAGGCTAAGCAAAAAATAAAACTTTTTTTGGTTTCACTCTAATATACATACATAAGTATATAGATTTTTTATTCCCTTCTCTCGATTTAATTGAATATTAATAAATATTTAATACTCGTACCTCAGGAACTCAATTTCAACGCTGCAAGCAAATGGAAATTAATACCGCTAATATATTGAATATATACATACGCGACTTTACACATACACTTACATTAAATGCTTATTACCAAAGTAAAGTTATTCATATTCGAAAATGTAACGCAAGAGAAAATGAAGAAGAGCCATCAACACACCAATCACCAGCTGTCATATTCCAATTAATTAATTAATTGTTTATTTATCCAACGAGCGCAACGGATATGTGTGTTCATAGATATGTGGCAGTATACATATGTCATGCTATGCAACGCTGTATATGATATGTATGTATGTACAAGTATATGTGTCTATTTGTATCAGGCAAATGCAGGAAAGTACGTGCAGAAGTGCCCAAGTAGTATAACAGTCAGTACAAAAACAACAATGCAGTTGGTTTAGACGGCAGCAGAGTTAGAGTTGCAGTGGAACCTCAAGTATTGTTTTCTTTTTCTTAATTACATATATACTTTTTTTATTCTCTCGACCATTTTGAACCGTCACAAACGCATCACGCGCACACACGCACAAGTGTTGTCGTAAACGTTCAACTCATCAATGCGCTGATAACTCATAAATCAAGCGCGTAAACAGGAAGCGCCGTTGATGAAGACGCTGACGACGTTGATGCAATCTCGGCGCGGTTATTACGTTACGACACGGACCGAAGTAAATTATCAAGTCAAGTGCAAAGTGAAATGAATTGCGTTGGATCGTGCGGGTGCGTGATGATCACTTTATGGTTGCCATAACTATACGATCCACCGATCCTCCTTCCGTACACTTTTTTCCTCGTTTTGTGTCTTTGACACGTTCCTGACGGCTGTGACCAACAAATGGTGTCTAAAAAGTTGCTTAAATCTTGGCAGAAATTCATTTTTCCCAGGAAATTAACGATGCTCGCAGAGTACCGTTCGCTCTGTCGTGTTGTACTTGTTATTGTCGGATATATAAAATGTTAATGGCATTGTTGATATTTGACCATAAAGTGTGCATTTGATGATCGTTTGCATTCGCATGAATGATTTTTGTAGTAGCAGCGATTCGCCTTCTGTTCCAGTCATTGCTTTGCATATGTAGGTGTATAGTGTTGCTGAAAATAATTGCAGCATAGTGCGTAGGCACTCGTCGTGGTGTAGTGGTTAGCGGTAGGTGGTATGCAAACGACAGCAGAACTACAATATCGGCAGGCTTACAGTCAACCATTTGAAAAGGATTTGGTCTATTTTGTTATGAAATTTTTTTTTTGTTAAAATACATTACAAGTTCTTCCATTTTGTTTTATAAGCTTTTAATATCCTTTGTTAAAGAAACCTCTAACTTATTCTCTTTCCACATAGAACGAGAAAATCTATTGCTAAGAAATTCCAGCAAGAGCCGTGATAAGTAAAAAGTCTTTACTATTTTTACGAGCCCAGACAGGCAGGTTCATTCGAAGCTTTGGTTTATAGTAATATTTTTATCGAAACTCTTCATTAACTTTACTTGTTCTATGATCTTATCTTTCCGGGAACAATTTTTTGTTTATAATTAACAAAACTTTTAAAAACTTATTCATATTATCCGTCAAAAGTAAGTATCGAGTTATGCGGGAGAATCGTGGATACTCGCCATGGTCCTGTCTGCCTCAATATTGTCTCTTTTAAGCATCTTGAAATACTTGTCATGAAACAATTTGAACATTCAACGCCTGGAGGTTTAAAATTGTTGAAAGTTTTTTTTTTCTTTTATATGGACAATCTTTTCATTCATCCGTGTTAGTCAAAACTTAATACATGAATTGAACTACTCCAAAGAGTGTTTAGCCTACAAAAAAAAACGAACATTTTGGGAAAAATTACGATTTATTTGGCGAGGCTGAAACTCCTTTTAGACGTCTGAATAATGCTTTTTTTGGAGTTCTCATTTTCGTCGACAACGTCTTAAATCGAATTTCTCCTCCCTGAGTGACTTTTTCAAGTTTGGAAACAAAAATTTGGAGGAGGTGTGAGCTGGAGCGGTTTTTCTGCAATTGGATCGACTTTTGTGACCGTTTTGCCTTTCTCCAGACAGTCAATTTAGTTCATTGTTACTTGGTCTTTGTTGTGTATAAGTGGATCCAAGTTGCGTCGAGAAACTGGTTTGGAATGCGGTTAAACAACTTCAAATACTGCTATGAGCGTCTTCATGACAGCGTTTTCATGCCTAACCTTTCATGTCACGTTATCTTCCATGCTAGCCGTTTTTGCAGCACCTGGGCATATCTTAATAAAAACACCGACGGTAAAGAATGTGTCTCAGCTATGCTTTTTTTTATACCCCAACTGTAAGTATATGCTTGTCTCTGTAATAATGTTGATTAATTTGTACCACCATTCGTACGCAACACATCGTTTTATTTCGCTATTTGCCACCATCCTTCGTACAAAGGTAGGCGTTGTAGACGTTATGTCGACAATTTTTTCTAAGAACTATTAAATTGAGTTATATTCTTCAGCTGAGGTGCATTTATTCATCGACCATTTGCAGTGTCTGTCTCTCCGTCTGCTCACGTGTCTTCTATTTGTCTGGTTGGCTGGCTAGTTGCTTCGCTGCTGATCACATATTGAAAGAGTCTGGCAACTCACATACATATGTACATACATCCTTCTGTTTTCCTAAGCAAAATGCATGGCGCTCAGTTCCGTTATTTTTTCAAGCCATTCTCATTCTTTTATTTGCTGACTTCGCTGTTCAACACCCAAACCCACACAGTACAGTAAAGTTGTGTATGTGTGTGTAGGTGTCTGTAAGTAGAAATTAGAGATCACATTCAGTCAAATTGTTTAATTACATAAAAATTTGTGTACACAAACCATTTTGGGGTTTTATGCTCTTTCCACAGAATTTTTGAGTGATTGCATTTTATTTGAGTTGATTTGTTGAATTTACAAATTTCTTGTTTGTTCTGTAGATTTTTATGATTGTCTACTTCTGTTGCTGGAGGAAGTGTTGTAAAATGGAAATTGAAATTAAATTTTTGAAATGGTTTCTTGAAAAGCCGATGGTTTTTTACTCACGCGCAAATATGTATTGGCTTATACTTAGATATTTCGAAAAAATATTTTGGCACCAAAAATGTTCTTCTTATTGCTTAATATTATAACCGCCTATTCGACATACCTAGTAAGTCAAATTTCTCTGGTTCAAGGTCTTCCTCTTTGTTTGAATACTCTTAGTCCACAAGCTAAGATGCTATTAGTTGTGGTACCTTCATCTCACCAAAAAACATAATTTTTATTGGAACTAATATTTCGATACTATTTGACCAATCTTTAGTCCCTCAGTTTTTAAGATATCTTGTCAAAAAGCTCCTCATTTGTCGGAACCGCCGATATCAGACTACTATAGCATATAGCGGCGATACAAACTGAACGATCAAAGTCAAGTTCTTCTATGGAAAACTTTTTTTGATGAGATTTCTACAAGAAAACGGTACAATCTCCGAGAAAATTGTTTAGATTGAACTACTATAGGATATAGCTGTCATACAAACCGACCGATCAAAATAAAGTTTATTATGGTTTTTTTTTTTTTATTTGTGAGGGGTTTATAATTGCATTGCAAACGAAATTAACATTTTGTTCTTGTTTTAACTTTATTCCCTATACCGAGAGGAAAGACATGGCAAATTAAGAAAAATAAGTTATTACAAAGGATAGGGCTCTGTATCTGTTATTGAAGATCAGCAGGTTTCCAATCTTTCATGAGCGCATTGGATTCAAGGGCTATAAGTGGGCCTCTAATAGTCAATAAAGTTTTCAATTCTTCGAGAATGCTCTTCATAGCAAAGTATACAATAGCTTATGCTTGCACTGAACTATTAAACATGAGCTAGCTATTAATGATGCTGGGCTTTAAGATAACATTTATAGGTATTTACTATATGCAACGTATAGCAAGGTCTCAAACCTATAATGCTTATTCCACTCAAGGCAACAGCGGTGAATCAAACAAACTGTTGGTATAAATGAATTAAACTGACGCAGTTAAAAACTGATGGAATGATGGTATAAAAAGAGCTCATAACTTGACTGATGTGTCTCTACTCGACCTTTTGGACCTTTAACTGAATAACTTTGTCGTTTAACATAACTACTACACTCCATGCAACATGTTGTATGTTAATTAGAGTATTACAATATAGTTAAAAAAATTTTATTTTTGCTAAAATATTGGAGTATTTTTATTTAAAAAAAGTTATGTGTGAGTTTGGTTGAGACTATATTCTCAGATTGACGTCAATTTCAAACCCAAACCTACACGGTTCTGCTCCATATTATGGTTCAAATGCAGAGAAGACTATCTTATGCCCCTATTACCGTTGACAACTCAACTTCATTTCAGTGAAGTTTTCGCTATTATTATATTATACCAGAGTTTAATTGTTTTGAAGCTGGATTGCTGAGTTGTGAACAGTCTGGGGGTAGGCATTCATTGCAGTCTTTTATTGTTGGGTTTTAGTTACAAAACTGGAGCTTTTCAAAGTATAAGGCCTATCTAGAGCTCCAGCGGCCTAATATTGTTAATATATATTGGAAAAATAAAAGTATATTTAAGTGTTAATTTTTTATTAGCACTTTAATAGAAATGTTAACTACTGAATCAATATTCGGAACCGCCTCTTTTAAAGAAGAATAGACAGTTCGATGGAATCCAGAAGCTGATGCTACCTGATAAAACAAACTAAAAACGGGATCTTATTATAGTATGCAAAAGTTGCTAGTATAGTTCGTAGGTTTTTAATTTTACATAAATTTTTTCCAAAATTCCTGACTTGTAAATATGGTAAGGTTGAATAGTTCACGTACAAGTACATAGAAGCTACAGTTAAATTTTTTAAATAGTTACGTGCGATAGTCTCTGGTACCATCGTCGCCCGATTTGAGTCCGAATGCAGTTTCGAAAAACACGCGTTTAACGTTTTACGTGCTGAAGCTGGCTCACAGAAACAAACAAAAGATTCCATACTACAGCGGATTGGAGCATTTAATTTTTAATAAATCTAAAAGTTGAATAATGTAAGGGACTTTATAAGGGTATATACTTGACTTTGGGTCCGTCTCTTGATACAGCTGATGATCCCCATATGAATGAACAAGTAGTTAATATTATATTATCAAGCGCTCCAGTACTGTTTAGTTGCTTAGTAATCAGTGCCATTACGATTTATATACTCGTATTAAATATTAAGGATCAACATTACATGACGACACTAAACAAAGCAGCAAGGAATAACAACATATTGTATGCAGATTACTAAAATGTGTGAAAGCTAATTAGAAACGGGAACCAACGTGGTAAAGAGCAGTCTTTTGCCAAATTATAAGCAACCGATTGTATCAAATTGCCTCAGTAGTACAACAAATTCGTCTACCGCACTTAGTTCAACATCAATCTTTGTAGCTTCATGCGCTTCTCGTTCATTTTATGATTTGCACAACAAAATGGCTCATAAAGACCATTACCATAAAAGCTGCTAGCTATAAAAGTAAGTAAATATTGAAATTGTCAAGTGAAGAAGCAACCAGAAAAACACGGCTGCTGCTAGCCACGAGCAAACAAGAAGCTTTACCGCTCCTCGAGACAGCCAGGCACGACAATTTGCCTCATTGTCTTGTCATGCTAAATTCATCTTGTTTTTGTCATTTCTGGTGAAGGTGTTTCGCGGTAAACGCATCGAAAATTGTTAGCGAAAAAAAGATGTTTGGTAATTGGTATGGGTATGTGCCATTAGTTTATGTAGTCGTAGTGCCAATAAGAATTGATTGGATGCGGTTACGTTGTCTGCAGCGCTGGCAATATTTAATGCAGAGTGTTACTGGATGGATATGAGGGCAGGTGTGCTTCTCGTCATTCATTTTCTTGACTTGTTGGCAATTTTGCTGTACGCGCCACCGCGGTCACTTTTTATAGAGGAGTTCTCTGGATTCCCTTAGTTCGAGACCTTTTTTTATTCTTGCTATTTTCATACGCACTTCGATATATATGGTACTTACATATGTACGAGTGAGAATCCATCAGTTTAGCTGCTTGAGCAGATTGGTGGCTTCTACGCGCCCAAGTTTGCCGCTGCGTTTGCCATTGGTTTTGTTTGTGTAAAGGATCAACGTTGTGTTTGCATACGCCTCTGTTAATTGCCCATAGTGGTGAATGTTTAAAGCCTCTCGTAAATCCCCGCATGACAAGAGCGGGCGCGTAGACGTTTGTGTGCTTTTGAAGCGCCTGGCGCACTACTGTCTGTCCGCGTATTTTACGTACACACACACTTACATACATTTGGAAAAAGGTACATTTGCCTGCCAAGGGGATTGCCCTTCTGCTACTTTCTGGCTTTGGTGGTTGAACAAGCAATAGAATACCTAACTATTTACATCTGTATATGTACAAAGATCAATATACTCGCATGTCTCAATGAAGATTTGTTCGATATATGTGTTTGTTGTGCGTTGTAAAGTTAATTGTAAATTAAATATTGATTCTTTAGGCTTGTGGCATTGCTCAAACACATTTACATGCTTTCTGAGCTATCAAAAACGAGTCTTTGTGTATCCTAAGGAAACATATGTATATTCATAAATATGTATTTTTAAAGAAACTATTAAGTGGAAAAAAGAATTGTTAGTTTTGGGTAAATCATGTCTCGAGTTTATTAATGAAACATTTCTCATTTTACTTTATAAAGCAAAGCCGGAACAAATTATTTATTACGACTTTTTGAGAGCAAAAGCATTTAGATGGCGGTTTCAATTTCGTGGAAGAGCGAGCAAAATCTAATGGATCGTAGATTTAGCTGAGCGGATTGATGCTCTATATTTTAACGTAACCTTGTCGGAAAGGATCGGATAATTGATAGAACATTGCAATTTATTTAGTTTTCATTATTATTTGCTCCCCATGTAAGGTATTCTTTTTTAGTACTCTTCTAGGCTACGAGTTTTTTCTACGCACATACAATATATATTATGTTTGTTTAGATATGTTTAGAATTATCGTGCATTTTCAATATCACTATAGTAACAAAAAAGGGCAAAAATGTATTTAGAAAAGTCCGAAATTAAAATTTTGAAGATAAAAATTATTAAACAGAATGTCATCGCTACAACTGTCGTGGTGGATTGTAATACGACAGATTATGAGTTTAATAAAAAATGACAAACGAAATTCACCTTAAATGGCTTTGAAAGCTGGACAAAAAATTCATTTCTCAAAACAGAAAAATTTTATTTTTCAATGCAACAAGCAAATCCTTAACCTCAAACAGCACAACAGAAAGCAAATTTTCCTGAATATTTTAACACAATTGAAATAAAATAAGTTTATTTAAAATTTGATATACAACTGTAAATAAAAAAGCCAAAAGTTTTCAAACAATTCGAAATGAGTTAACGATCTTTACTTTCGTCCTTTTGAGATGCGCTATATGGAAGTTGCATGGTAATCTGCAGAAAGTCAGTCACTCGAGAAATGTAAGATATAGAAATTTAAAGGCGCCAGACCAACATTTTATTTAGAGTTTTAGTATCTTGGGTAAAATGTGAGATATATATTTTGTATGACAGCTATATGCTATAGGGGTCCGATATAGGCGGTTTCGACAAATGTACAGCATCTTGAGAAGAAAATAATGTGTACAAAATATCAAATCGATATCTCAAAAACTCAAGGACTAGTTCGCGTATATACAGACGAGCATGGCTTAATCGGCTCAGCACGTCATGCTGATCTATTATATACTGTAGGTATATACTTTATAGGGTTTACGACGTTTCTTTCTGTTTATTAAAAACTTCGTGGCAAAGATTTTCAACCTGAAACCGACAGGCCAATGCTATTAGAACTCCTACAGTTAAGGAAAAACTAAGGGTGAAGAGAATGATCTTGCGATCTTGCGGCCGCAGAAATAATACTGCTTGCTCAGAAACTCAAACAAGAAAGCAGAGCTCCAACAAGTTCCCATTCTACTGATAGCGAGGTTGGTGTGCTTTTTCTTGACAATACATCAGTTTAGTTGCTATTGCTTGTGTCCTGGCACCTATAATACCTAGCCGAGGAGTAACTAGATGCCGCCAGCACACGGTTAATGAGCTCCAGGCCCATATCGTCGTGGTTGAATTTATTCTGAGCTACTCAATATTATTGAACAATGTGAAAATGTAGCTCACCGTAGGCAAAAAGGTAGTTTATGTTGTACTTTTACTAAATTTTTATAGATCAAGTTATACTATTCTACAGAAACTCCCCTGATTACTTTAAGTTGCCCATTGATAAGAATCATAAATGTTGGTATGGCGCTAGAATTCATAGTTTGTTAAGCCAGTCAGAGCCGCTTTGAAATTAGTGATATGTATGTGTTTAGAGCAAGCGTTTGACAACAAACAAGTTCGTTTCCAGCATGTCAATTTGAATATCCAATTTTTTATATATTTTTCTGTCATATGGTGAAATGCTTAAAAAAAACATAACTATAGGAGTATAGACCCTGGTATAGGTGAGTTTTATCAACTAGCTTAGCTTAGAGGAGAAAGCTTCACTTCCTTAGAGGTGCACATTGAAGGGCCCGGCCAAGGTCGCTGGTCCTAAAACACCATCGAACCATGAATAAAACCAAAAGCTACTATAATATAAATGGTGTTTTAACCATAACAATAAATATTCTTTCTTACAGTAAACTCCGAGAATGCGTGAGAACCAAAGCGAAATGTCTAAGAACACCACACAACACAAATTAATTACTATTTTAGCTAAAAATAAATTACGGGAACTAGGTTAGTAAGATGAGCCTATTCTATTTTTACTTAATGTTTACTTGTTGTATATATTGATCGAATTCAATGCTAATTTTTGTTATTTCCCAACATTATACGTAACATATTCGCATACATATCTGAAAGTAAATCTATATGTTTGCATATACATACATATGTACATAGGTACGCTGACGAATATTTTAACGTATTCCCCACACAATGTCCAAACGCTCCGCTTCCAGCACTCGGATTACCTTCTATTTATAAACATCTGTAGTCATATATCGTCCCGTTTACGCTCACAGCAGTAATTTAATCCTTTTACATAGCACAACCCCCTAGTGCTACGCCGAATCACTCCCATTGTCTTAGCGATTGTCGCCAATTATTCGCTTTGCCCACCATTGCTGTGTCGGCATTTCATCTGGTAAACAAAATATTTACTTTTGCCTTTCTTCCTTCGCCTACACCCCACATCCCACAGTCCAATCCTGAAACCCTTTTGACTTCCCACCAAGTTTATGCTCGCTGACGCCAATCTTGTTAACCACACATATACATATACAGTTATACATACAATTTGTCAGCTTTTCATTGGAAGTGTAATCGGATTCTGATAATTGTAGTTGTAGTTGCGGTGAAATCGCATAAAATCTGCATAGAGTTTCGTAAGAAGTGCAAATGATTCATCGCCGATAATTCGATACCGTTCGAAAGCTGATGGCCGAGCGCAGATGCTAAGTTCTAAAGTTGTTTATGTATATCGTATATACATTTTATATACAATATGGCCAACATAGGCCACGATTTTTTCTATAAACTCTCATGTATTGAATAACCTCATTCTTTATTGATTTTTATATCTTAGACAGGTTATATTAAGGTTGTCACAAGGTTTATAATACCCAGAATGAAACTTCGGAGTTCCACTAAAAAATAAATGTACATACATAGTTCTTCAGTTTTTGCGATATCGATTTGAAAATCTGCAAAATTTTTAAGAGAAGTTGCTCATTCTTTCACGACTCTGTTATCCTCTCTCCTTCAAAAATAAAAATGCACTTTTCCACTTGCGCTTGAGTCATCGCTGCTCCCAAGTCAAGAATATTCCGTCGGTAGGGTCATAACGACTACCATGTACTAAGTTAAATCTGTGTGTATGTATTCAATATAGATATAGTTTTATATTTGGTGGCTTCAAGCATAAATCCATACTTACTTACTTCGGTATGAACCGTGTGAATAATTTTCTTACTTGCAACTGTTACCCAATTTACAACGGTTTATAAATATGCGAAAATTTGTATACAAGTATAAGTATGTACATATGTATGTATATGATATTTGTAACCTATTAAGATGGTTCAGTTTGTATGATAATTCGTTATTATTAAAATCACAAAAGCAAACATATCAGCAAATGTATTGTAATTATTTTCTTGATATACTCGAGAAGTATTCTGAATTACGAGAAATATTTTATTAGTAAATATATGTATTAATCAATACTTTAACATACACAAAATATACAACAATTTCTTGAAAGCAATCACAGAAAGAATTTTTCGTATTTTAGAGAAGAACTTGCAATCCGTGATTTGAGATCTGTTATCAATATTTGCTTAATTTAAAGGGCACACCTAGTTTGAAATCAAAAATAATCGATTTTTTTCATATTTCCATAGGTTATATAGAATTTTTTCTGAATGTGCCATACAATAACCTTTCAGTTTTTTGATCTGAACAAAAATCCAATTTAGGCATGCAAAAACGTCCAAAATTCAACTTTTTTTAACAAAATGTCTGCTCTTTTTCGACTGTTTCAGTGTACGGACGATACCTTCTCATAGCGTAGGCAGCAGGGGGAGGGCCTGTTTTCGGAGATCGCGTGTACGTTAAAAATTTTTTAATTTTTATACTCTCGCAACCTGTTGCTACAGAGTATAATAGTTTTGTTCACCTAACGGTTGTTTGTATCGCCTAAAACTAATCGAGTTAGATATAGGGTTATATATATATAAATGATCAGGATGAAGAGACGAGTTGAAATCCGGGTGGCTGTCTGTCCGTCCGTCCGTGCAAGCTCTAACTTGAGTAAAAATTGAGATATCTTTATGAAACTTGGTAGACATGTTTCTTGGTACCGTGAGACGGTTGGTATTGCAGATGGGCGTAATCGAACCACTGCCACGCCCACAAAACGCCATTAATCAAAAACAAATAACTTGCCATAACTAAGCTCCGCAATAAGATACAAGACTGTTATTTGGTACACAGGATCACATTAGGGAGGGGCATCTGCAGTTAAATTTTTTTTTTAAGTGGGCCTGGTCCCGCCTCTAATAGGTTTAATGTGCATATCTCCTAAATCGCTAATGCTATAATAACAAAATTCACTGGAAGCAAATGTTTTTAGCACTTCTATTGACGGTGTGAAAATAGTTGAAATCGGGAGGCAACTCCGCCCACTCCCCATATAACGGTACTGTTAAAAACTACTAAAAGCGCGATAAATCAAGCACTAAACACGCCAGAGACATTAAATTTTATCTCTGAGATGGTATAAGATGACTTTATAGGAACCGCGTTCAAAATTAGACAGTGGGCGTGGCACAGCCCACTTTTAGGTGAAAGCCCATATCTTGAGATCTGCTTAACCGATTTCAACCAAATTCGGTGCGTAACGTTATTTTCATGTTTCTATGTCATAGTGCGAAAATGGGCGAAATCTGATTACAACCACGCTTATTTTCCATATGACACCATTTTAAATACCACTTGATTCTTTCACTTTCCACTATGCAAATCAGGTAACAATAATTATATCGGGGTAAAACTGCGTGAATAATGCAATTAAAGTATGCCACCTTGCGGCCAAAAATTGTCTAAATCGAACCAAAACTGTTCAAACCACTAAGTACTAAATATGTGGACCCCAGTGCCTATAGTTGACCTTCTACCGAAAATATCAGTCAATCCACAAAGAAATCTCAAACGAGTATACCATTTGACTTTGCGAGAGTATAAAATGTTCGGTTACATCCGAACTTAGCCCTTCCTTACTTGTTTAATATTTTATTTTTTTAATTTTACTGTGTATGCCCCAAATATATATAAATAGTATACAATTCAAATTAAAACAAAAATTTAGATGCTATTTTTTTTTGAGTCCCCTAAAATCGTTTTTTTTAGGCTGTCACACAAAAATATTCTCCCAATACTAGACCTCATAGTAGATTTATCGATATGTTCGGTCAAACACTGGGGTCCATAAATTTTGTGTCTGGATTTCTGAAAAGTTATTATCCGATTTCGATAATTGTTGAGCGTAATATGAAACACCTTGTGAGCACTATTTGTGTAAAGTTTACTTCTGATAACTTCATTGATGTTTGATTTGTGAACTGTATAGTGAATGAATCAGATGGAATTTAAAAACTTGTTATATGGGAAGTAAGCGTGGCTGTGCAGCGTATAATAGGAATGATTGCCTCATGTTACACACCAAAATTTATTTAAAATCAGTCTAGTAACTTTAGATATAGGATTTTACCCAAATGTACGCGGTGCCACACCTATTGTCCACTTTTTATATATGCTCTATAAAGCTTTTCCATACGATCTAGGTTGTGAAATGTAATATTTGTGGCGCATTAATTCCGTGAGTTATCGCACTTTTAGTAGTTTTCAATATAATCGTTACATGGGGAGTGGGCGTGGTTATTAGCTGTTTTTTCCCATTTTCGCAGTGTATGAAGAAATTAAAAGAAAATTACAAAAGGCAACATAAATTAATAATTTCATACATCATATATCATATATAATATCAGAGTTACCCGAAGGCGCCAAATTCTTCCTTTTACGAACTGAAATGACTGTTGTCATACTAACATCGGTTATTTTTGCAATTTCACTGGCTGTTTTTTTAGTACGTGATAACAAAATAATATGGTTTTCCAAATTTTTTGAAATTTTTTGCATTTTTCCTAAATAAAATTCTTACAAAAAATACCACAGCTAAATTGATAATGTACGAGCTGCACTCTTTACTTATGTATATACTTACCTAAAATGTCGAACTAAAGTAAAAGCTCGTTGACTTCTTCCGAAAAATAACAGTAAATCAAATATCAAAATGTACAAAGGTCGGCGTCAATAACTGGAAGTATGAGTTTCGTTTTTTCCTATGTAATTATAGTATTTGGATGCCTTTTATGATTTTTTGTTTTGCTTTACACTAAAAGAAAACATTTAAACATTTAAAATTAAAAATTTCAAGCAAATTGAATATTTATTGACTTTTTTGTGGCCTCTTACGTTGAATTTTGACAAACATCCGACCTTGCAAAGAAACCTTGTATTTGTTTGGCAAAATAATAACCGTTATGACTGTTAGCTTTTCACTAAAAATCTTTTACGCGATTCACACAATTCACAACGTAAAAAAATCGAGTCAACCTAATGTATACATACTTATGTATGTACCTCCATATATGTACGCACATATTTACATACATATACTTAAGCATGCAGGCACTTACCTTCTCAATTTACGATGTTGTTGCATGCTACCTTTAATAAGCGTCATAGCAAGAGATAATAATGGTGGTAACAGCTGTCATACAACAACACTGAAAATACCGACGCCATTGCCTTGCCAATTCTGCATACAACAAATCAACCACTCAACAACAACAACAAAGTCCGCAAAGTGTGTGTATGTATTGGGAAATAAGTGCTGATGATGATTTTAATGGAGGTGGTGGTTAATGCCTTTGCTGCTGTTGTTGTGGTAGTTACTTATCGGCGTCAAAGCCATGCATACATATGTACATATATATATACACACCTATAATAGGGCACAAGGGAGCAGCTACGCGCACTGCTGGCTTGCCACTGCACGAAGGCGACACGGGCGCTACTGACTCAGCCAACCTGGTGTGCCAAACAAGTTTGACTGCGGTGGTGATTTCAGCGCTGTTGTTGCAGTTAACGGTGCGCATTTGCGTGTGTGAGTTAACCAAAAATATTTACGTGTGCATGTGTGTGCCTGTGTGTGTGACGCTGTCAGTGCTGCTGGTTTTGGTGATGATGATCATGATGATGATACTAATGATGCCGCCGATGATGATGTTTTGCTGTTGCGTTGTGTTGTTGATGACGCTTTTGTTGGCCCGAAGGCGGAGTCTAAATAATTTTCACTATGAAAACGTTGCTGTGCTACGCTCATTTAAATGTTGCGCAGCTCACCCCGCTGCACTACCTTTGTGATTGTTGTTGTTATCGTTATTTAGCCACTGTGCGTGCATAGATGTGTGTGTGTGTGTGAGCTTTGCAGTGGCGAGTTTGGCACGCCCCAGTTAGATACAAAAATATTTTCGTAGACATTTTATCCACCACAGCAAGCCATGATACATACATACTTACATACATACACACATACAGACATACATTTGATTATACATATGGACATGTACATGTATGTATGTATGTATCTATATACATGAGCTATCACACAGCAGCTGGTACGGTTGTGTTTGTTGTTGCCTTTGGAATATGCATATTTTATGTAAATTTATTCCATTTTTGTTGTTGTTACATTTTTTGCGACTCTGCACTGAGGTGTGAAAAGTTGTAGGAAAAATGTTAGTTGGATTGCGAAAAACAGGTATTTCTGAATCTGCAAGCTTGGCGCTCGTGGGAGAGGGGTAATACATATAATGTGTTTTCCAATTGGCGCCAGATTATGAGAAATATTGTTGTTGTTTTTTGGTTTTTTAGTGAGTGAGCGTGGAAATACGGCAACAGATAAGACGCTGAATTGTTTGCGAATTGGAATTAACAAAATGGCGCCCAAGTGATGCAGCGCACAACAACTTGTGGGTGAGCAGGTGAGGCAGGTGTATATTGAATTGTTGTGCTTGTTGTAGCGACACTCGCATAGAGATATAATATGCTTAGAACAGTTCACTTGCAGCTTGACCGACGTTGAACAGACAAATTATATATTTTTATACTCCGAACAGGGCTGCGTTGCAAATAATGCATTAAAAACATAATTGAATTAATTTTTTTTTTTTAATCCCAAAAACTGGATTTATTTTTAATATTTAATATTTTATAATTAATCATTAAAAAAAGAATTTGTTTAAGAATTAACATATTTTCGCGTGCATTCAAACCAAAAAAAGTTATTTTTAATTCCAACATCGGGACTAAAAAATAAAAATTTAATTAAAAAATAAAAATTATATTTTTATACCAAAATCTTTGAACTAAAAAAGCTCGCAACCCTAGAACAGGTTATATTAAGTTTGCCATAAAGTTTATAACATCCAGAAGGAAACATCGGCGACCCTATAAAATATATATAAATGATCAGCATGACGAGCTGAGTTGATTTAGCTATGTTAGTTCTCCAGTTTTTTTTTTTTCAAGAACTGCTCATTTTTCGTAACTGCCGATATTGGACTACTATAGCGTTTAGCTGCCAAACAAATTGAACGATCATCTCGATCGATCTTGGCCTTCTATGCAAAACTTTTTTATTTGACATCTTTACATAATTTGCCATGGACTATTGCTTAAGGCAAGTCGAAGCAAGTATTCAGATCAGACCACTATAGCATACAGCTGCCTTACAAACTGAACGATCAAAATCATGTGTTTGTATGGAATATATTATATATGTATATATAACGTCGGTGTTACAGAAATTAACGTTTTTTCATGGTTTCAATATTATTTATTTATTTAGGGCAGTGTGGCTGATTTGTGATTACTGTATGTGCCTCCTAAATCCTTCCTACACTTACGTACAGTCTCATGTAAATATATACATATTATACATATATCGACTTTGAAAACTTTGAAAAAATAAAAATAATAAATAATGTGTATGGCGCTAGTCTGTTTGATTGTGTGGATGAGTGCGTGCGTTTTGCCGCGTAAGTCATAACTAGGAATCCTAAATATCAACGTGATATCCCTGTCGTTTGTATAATTTCGCTAATTTTTGTGTTTATATTTTCATTAGCGTTTTTTGCCCTTTTTCATGCAAAAGCGAATGACTAAGACACACAGAAACACCAACATAAGCAAACAGCTATATTTATACACGGATATATGTATGTATATGTAGGTATGCACATACAAATCCACATTTGCGATTTTGTTTTGCTTTTGTGATTTTTAATTTTTTATTGGCAATTTTTGTTTTTTTTTTCTGTTTGTGTTGCCTAACAACAACGCTGCTTTTGTCTTTTACCGCATTTTAGAATTTGCATTGTTGTTATTTGGTCTTTTTTGTTGCAGATCGCTATGAATTTTTTGCTGCTTTATTGTGTTACTAAAATTTATTTGGAATTTTAATTGCATAAATATTATTTTAAAGATTATGAGATTTATTTGGCGGATGTAATAAAATGCGAAATCAAATAGAGCGCATTGCAATTTGGCCTATGAGTTAATGTGTGTATGCACTTACAAATACATGCATCTACATATTTCTTTGTGTGTCGACATATTTGGTGTTATTTTGTGATTTTAAATTTAATGTTGTTATTACCAGAGATTTCTACCATAAACATTTAATTAACTTTTTAAAACCATAAATTTACATATATAGATACATAAATACAGATGTTTGATTTCTAATGTGTCAGTAAAAAATAGCGAAATGTTGGCAATGGACTTAAGGTCGCATAAAAATAGGAGTAATGCAAAAAATGGTAAATTAATACTTTTAATTTTATTAAAATGATTAAAATTATTGCGAATTATTGCGAATTTAGCCAAAAAAACATAATTTTAATGATATGGTTTTTAACATCTTCATGTCTGATTAAAATTAAAAAAACTCTTTTAAAACGAAAAAGTCTCCAAATATATTAATATAACGAGTACAGAAAAATAGTACCATTAGATAAAATTTGCCACAGACTGGCAAAATAAAAAAAATTTACATTTGCACTTATTTTAATACAAATCCTTATTATCGCCTCAAAATAGACTGCTGAGTTGATACATTTATAATTAACATTTAATTAAATTTTCCCTACACTTGATATAAGCCTCGGCTATTGGCTCGATTGTATCAATCCAGGGAACATTTTTTATCGTTTATTTAAACTACTTTCAAACTATTCTCACCTTTTATTTGAGAAGTCATAGTATTGTATTTTTCACACACTCAATGATTTGATACTGTCTGCCAAATTTTCAGATTTGACCTAGGCTGAGATGTGTAACCCTGACACAGTTTATGTAATTAACAGCCCAATATTCTTCGCTGCGGTCTATAGTCAAGCTAATCTAAATCGAATGCTGCGGTCAGAATGGATGTATATATCTTAAGAAAAAAAAACGTGTAGCGAGGATAAGTTGAAGATTTGGTTTGCATTAGTCAATTAATAATTCGGAATTTCACACTTCAGGCTTAACTAGTTTTGGGTAATTTTTATCAAAACTAAAGAAACTACAATCCTAAAATTATTAGCGATTATTACGGCTTAGTTTTCTACTAAGTACAACAATTAGTGTTTCAAATTTTTTCTTATTTCTCAATAGTTTTTTTTCGAAATAAACAAAAAACTTAACAATTTAAGCTAGGTTAGCACATATCACCTTTTTTTTTAACATTTTTGAATAGTTTTAGCCAAAAACATATTTTAAATTTATGTTTTACTTAATTTAAGCATTTGTATATTATTTTAATAATGATTTAATAGCGCCTTGTTGAAAATGATCTGTAAGCAACGATTGGGTAGCGATTAGTAAAAATGTTCAATATATTTTAAGAATTAATGTCATGTGAGAAAAGCGCCAACTGCAATAAATTGACGTTTTGTTCTTCAATTCCAGACTTAAACACACGGGCAATGTGAATCGGTGTTCGATCGTATCGTGCAAAGTCACAAATAAATTTTTAAAATGGAGGAAAGCAATTTCCAGTACGTTTTTATACGCGTTTGCATTCGTATTAGTATTCAAAAATTGCAATTCGCACGTACCATATTAGAAGATGGCTGCCCAACCCGCCACACCGCTCACACTAGTATGCAGTCATTCCAACTGATGTTCCTCTTTCCTAATATCATGAAAAGAATAATTGTAGCCATCGGCCATCGGTTGGTTTTTCCTTCCTTAACACTTTTTAAGCAGTAGTTGGATACTTTTCTCAAAATTGCACTATTGTTGTCATCGAAATTCAGTTTATTGTTACCGCTTTTATTATTTCGACCGTACTACAATGACGTTTGCCAACTTTTTTTTGATATTTTAATTATTGAAAGCTGTAACTCTTCATAAGCTTTGGTTATTGCTTTCTCTTCAACTAATAGCGATTTTCCTCAAGCCATATAAAAGAAAATGGAGCATTTAAGCAATACAAAAAAATTGATGTCAACACGTATTCAAACTTCAATGCCGGTATGAAAACACTGCATAACTCTTTCACGAGGTGATTGAGTTTATTAATTAGACATAATTATTATTAAACGTCTTGTGGTGGCGCATTATGTTGAACACGGGAGATCGTCATCAGCGACCAAGACTCTCCAATGTACTAATAGAAGCTGTCAGAAAGGTTTGGTTAAATTTTATTACTTTGTTTTTTTTTTTTCTGAATGTTGTTCACTGAATTGCCAAAATAACAAGTTTGATTGAAAAAATATAAAAACTTTTACCACGCTAACTAGTCCCTACAGTTTGTGTGCTTATTTGTCGGATATGGGACCACTGGGCTATATGCCACTGAGTTCCTTTGAACAGGGTATATTAAGTTTGCCCCCAATTTTGTAACACCCAGAAGGAAACGTCGGAGAGCCTATAATATATAGGCATAAATGATCACCATGATACGTGAACTAGTTCCTCAGTTTTTGAGATATCGATCTGAAATTTTGCACCCGTCCTTTTCTCACTAAGAAGCTGCTCATTTGTCGGAACGGCCGATATCGGACTACTATACATAGCATATAGCTGTCATACAAACTAAACGATCGGAATCAAGTTCTTGTAAGAAACCTTTTGTCTTTGTAAAGCGTATATAGCTTTGGTGCAACCGCAGTTAACGTTTTTTCTTGTTGATCTATGGTATTAAATCGAGTAACGAGCACAAAGAAGTTATCTGCAAGACGTAGATGTTAAAAGGTTCAATTTGTGGCAGACAACTTTGAAAGTATTTTGTAACTCCGGACTTTCTTAGAATTCCAAAAGCAGCTCGATGCCTCATTTTTCGCATAAAATGAATTTGACAAACAATTTGTAGTCGAAAAAATCGATGAAGCATTGAGCAAAGATTTGATAAAAGCTCTGTCTGCCATTAAGATGAGGCAATTAAAGCTATAGTCAACACAATCCATATAGTCACATCATTTCAACACACAATTAATCAACCAACTAATAGTAGACTGCGGCAAATTGATGAGGCGGGACAAAGATGGTCCGTGTCGGGTTTGCTGCGGAGGCTGAATGCATAGATGCGCCGATGGTTGCTTGGCGAATTGCCAGTGCAGTGGTGAATAGCAGGGTAAGTGACAATTCAATAAGCCATGACAGCAGCGTTTATTTACTTACCACACATATACATATACACAAATGCATATGTATATATATACACATGTACATGTGGACTTGATGTGAATTAAATTGTACTGCTTATATGCATCCAAAGTCAGTAAAATGAAATTCTGGGAGTGCAATTCTTATTCTGCTAAAATAAAGAGCACCAAATAACAGAAAAAAAACCGTTAGCGCAAAACAAAAAGTAGCGAAGCGAGAAAAAGTGATTATTGAAATGAAGGTGGAAGTGCTGCAACTACACTGATAGCAAAAGTACTCAGCCGTAAGTGCAGTCAGTCAATTCAGCAGTAATGCTTTTGTTGTTGTTGTTGTTGGCACATACCACTTCACGGTATGTAAGTAAGTATGTCGTCACAGCAAATGCTGGATTGTTTACTTAGGATAAAATGCGCGCAGGAAATTGCTCATCGCAATGATATGGCTGTGCCAGCAGTAGGGAAAGAAGAATGCGTTGCAGTAAAGGCAGACGAAGTCATTGCTACGGTAGTCAGGAGTGAACAGCAATGTGTGGCAGTTGAATGACAATAGCTCTGCCGTAGCAATAAAGACATTAAAGATATATTTGTGGCACACACATACATGAATACATAAAAAAGGTATACATACATATACATATATACAAATATGTTAATACATGCCTTTAGAGATAGGTATATACATATGAAAATTAGAATGGGTCAAAACGTATGTAAAAAATTATTAATTTTTTTTTACTTTCTACTCTTAAAAATTGGTTGGCAGACAACTGGAAAATGTTTTTTAATTAAGTCTGTGCTCTTAATGGTAATAGAAATATCCTCCCTATTTTACCTTATTATTGGAAAGAAAGGCGTTAAATTAATTCATTTTGGGGCATAAAAAACCACGATAAAAAGTTAACTTCGATTGCACCGAAACTATAATACCCTTCACAAATGCGAAAGTTCCTTAGAAGAACTTGATTCCGATCGTTCAGTTTGTATGGCAGCTTTATGCTATAGCGATCCGATCTGAAGAATTCCTTTTGAGATTTCATTATTGCCTTAGATAATCATCCGTTCCAAATTTCGTGAAGATATCTCGTCAAATGAAAAAGTTTTCCATGCAAGCACTTGATTCCGATTGTTCAGTTTGTATGGCAGCTATATGCTATAGTGTTCCGATATCGGCCATTCCGACAAATGAGCAGCTCCTTGGTGAGAAAAGGTTATATGCTATCGCGTATATACAGACGAAAGGACGAACGGATGGACAGATGGACAGACGGACATGGCAAATTCAATTCAGCTCATCATACTGATCATTTATGCATATATTTTATAGGGTCTCCGACGTTTCCTTCTTAGTTTTACAAGCTTCGTGGCAAACTTAATATACCCTGTTCAGGGTATAATAATCTATTAATTTTGAGCCACCTTAGTGTGCATGCATACATATGTTTGTATGTAGCGGCAGTAATATTTGCCGAAGTTATACGAATATATTTAATTATTGCAGCAGCGCTGCTGTTGATAAAGTAGGGTCCTTATGATGACAGTTATAAGGATAACATATGTACACAAACACATCCACAATTTTTGTCGTGCTATAGCTGTAGATTTTTACTTGAATGAAATCAATAGAACTTTATACATTGAAAACTATGAACAATAGTGCTGCATCATTGCCCTCGGGCGTGCTGGCGGGCTGACTAGACAGCAAATTTCTCATTGGCATATATCTAATTTTGGAAACAATCTTATTTTTGCCACTTTTCATTTTAGTGCTAGTGAATGTGTGTGCGTAAGAGTATCTTTGGATGAATTTCATTTAGTTTTTTGTTGTTTTTTGCTTTTTCGATTTTTTTGTTACTTTTTGCTTTCATCCAAAAGAGGATTTAGCAGCGAGTGACATATGCGACTTTCGGCGGCGTGCAGACGTCGCGGCTGCTGCCACCACTCAACACGACACACACATACACACGCGTATGCCTTGATGGACATCCTGCATTTTAGTATTTCAGCATTTCAGCGGACTTTGTGGCACATTTTGTGGTTGTTTACTTTGCGTGCACAACTGTCATTGTTGTTGGCTGCCATTGCTGGCTGCCGTTGTTGCCACTGTCACTCAGCTCGCACTATGTAAGTGTGGTGATAGCTTCCTCGAGCTGCCAGCGTTAGCCGCGTCTGGGCTCGTCATTGTTATTCTTTTTTTCACCGTGTCTTGTATAAACAAAACTAATTTTCGAAAATTAAAGTTATCGCTGACGCGTTGCTAAATGTGGGAACCCGATTGCAGGGAGAAAAGGTCGGTATATCTGTTTATAACACTATTCGTTTAAGTATCCATTCTTGTGTAGTATATAAAAACACACAAATAAACTCTATAAAATCGGTAGCATATATGTAAGTGCACATATACATATGTATATACTTAAATGCTTCGACACATTTAACATTAAAATGTTTACATCCTAATTCATACATACTCCACATACGTACATATGTACGCAGGTTTTTGTTTTGTATACACCTATAAATGTCCCACTTCGCTGCTAACCATTGTCGTGTCGCTGTCATTTTTATTGGTCGCCATTTTTACTGAGCCAACGAACGACTGCGGCGGCCACAACTCATTCATAATTGATTCGGACTGACGAGCAGCAGCACTGGTAGATGAAGTCAATTGAGCTTAAATTGTTTTTATTGGATATCAGCAATTTTAATCTCACAATAAATTTGCTGGATTATAGTTTCTGCTGGAGATTCTCAATCGGAATCAGAGTGGAATGCTTTCAATTATTCGAAGTTATTGATGAAATCAAAATAAGCAGGATTATGTTAAAATACAGAGATATATGTATATAACGGCACCGTTTTAACGCATTCGTCGCTTATAAAACTCCAAAAGAAGTTATTGGAAGCGGTCATCTTCTAAAATCATATCGGATTTTAAAAACTCATTTCGAAATTGTGAACTCGAAGATCTCTTAGGATCGACCCAATCATTATGGTTAAGTTTTTGGTTTGAGGCGTGTCAATGCTAGACTCGTACCAACAGTCCGACACATTCTAACATGATTGTGACTGCCTTTTTGGCCAAACACGAAACGTGAGTCATGAGTTGATTATGTATTTACATTCAAGAGATCAGCCTCTAAACTTAAATAAGAAGCCTCGAACGTCTTCCAATCCAGTAGAATCAAATATTTTATTTAATTTGTGGCGGCAAAGAAAGATTTGGTCAGCGTATTCATTAAGTTAACGTATTAGTCTAAACGCGGAGGGTATTATATAAACTTTATAGAGCCTACTCTTCAACAGAGTTACAAAGTCCCTAATGGTATACGAAAATTCGGCTAGTGGTACGGAAACTCAAAGAAGGTTTTACGACCGTGTTCGTATCACTAAAAATGTATAAAAAGTACCATTTTACCAACCTGCTGAAGAGAGAAAGCAATGACATCTCTGCGGAAGACAGTAAACCCGACGTTACAATACGAGATGTTGTCATCACTGCTCCATTATCCGACAATAAGAAAATACGAGTTGTAATAGTGGCTAAAGAGTGCATGCGGTTTGAATATTGGGTACGGTACTATTTATGTACGTTAGCAAAAAGTTGCCAAAGCGTTTGTATGAAGTCACAAAGCTGTCATTGTGTGAACAGTTAAAAGTCTACACGAACCCCCATGCACCCATGTCAATTTGGTTTTAGGCCGAGGGAGTGTACAATTGACCAGTTAAACGAAAGACAAGAGAGTCAGCTTTGAAATAACCTCTGTGAATTGTTTCTAACAAAGTTTCAGTTGTTCGAAGGTGTGATTTATTTAATATAATGTATAAAATAAAGAAAGTAAATAAATTAGTTGAACTGCATTGCTTTCTATTAGGCAATTTCTATTGTATGCCAATGACTTCAAATCATCAATCTTAAAAACTATTCAGATCTACAAGTATCTAAATCGAACAAAAAAGCAGAGAGAATATGTCTGGCGTTGAATGATTCCAGAAAAATTAACTACTATCATCAATTAAATATTAGCAGACTTTCGAGTTTGTTCACACGTTAGTGTTGACAGTTAAAACTTTAAAGTTGTAAAAAATTACGTCTATCTTCCAATAAAGAGAAGCATCGAGAGCAGTTTTGAAATAAACCTCTTTTCAAAAAACGACTAATAATCTCTCATTATGGCTTTCTGAGAGAGCATATTTTAAAAGAATTTGTTGAGTTGCAGGCTGCAAAAGCGTAGTCGCTCAGTTCAATCAGCTCTCTCAGTTTATCTGATCTAATTAAAAATCGAATTTCGGCCAGCCAAAACCGACTAAAATTTTGTGTGAAATGCAAATTTTTTATAACGCGTCATTTTGTTTGTTTTTGATTTTTATTTGCTAACGTGGATCATTGTATGGACAATATCTTCTAATTTAAGGATATTGTTTTGCGTTTAGGTTTCATCTACGAAGAAGGCCACAATCACTACAGTAGTGGAGGACCTTTTTAAGGTAGTAACCGCTGGATAGGACAGTTCATCCCAATGGAAGCCAACAAATTTAGCTTTGAAATTAATGCAATGCCAGCTTATGGTAACAGAGGATGAGGAACCCTTCTGCTTGAAAGATTGAGAAATTGAGTAGAGAAGAAACGACTGTTATATGAACCGTTTCCACGACAGTCGGGTCTAAGTAACCGGCACGGACCCGGATTTTTATCCGGCCAAGGACTGCCAACTCGGCACCATTCCTCGAAATTACATCATTGTCACAGTCAAAATCTTTTTGTAATATTTTTACTAATTTACTATCAATTGTTTTAAAATTTGAAGAGTATATTTATACATACATACATATTTTAAGAAAATATATTGTATCCACCAAAAAAAAGAGGAAGAAAATATCGA